>NC_081184.1:4422670-5085228 GCF_029867415.1 Vicia villosa | reverse complement strand
GAGCTCCAATATCCTTCTCTCATAGTCTTGACAGTATGATTTGAAGGTGTCTCTTTCCTCTTTGAGTTGAACCCAAGATTTTTGCAACTCTTCTAGGTCAGTTGGCATGTCCGGGTGTAGAATAACTTGAGGTTCATATCCTTCGACCTCTGGTTCAATAGTCACAGGTAGAACAGCAGGATATGGCATAAGGAGTTTCTGAGCATGAGTGCGGACCCATCTGAGGTAGGGTTCCATAGGAATAGAATTCCATTGCCCCAGAGTTTTGCTTTCTATTCTATAGACACTGCCCCATGCGTGTATGAACCTTCGTCGGTGTCTATGAGAATCATTCTCGTAATCAAACACAATGCCACGGATAATCATGTCATGAGGACCGTTGCTCCTTGCATATCCGAATTGGCGTAAAGCTAAAGAGGGATTGTAAGTGATGCCTCCTTTGATGCCAAGGAGTGGCACATTAGGGTACTCTCCACAATGATCAATGATAGTAATGTCTTTTTGAAAGAAGTTGTTCCACCGGATATCTGAATGAGACAAAGACATAATCCTGCGAGACCATTGCATTCTTTGTTCATTTCTCAATACTGATCGGGGAAGATGAAATGTAAACCACCTAGCCAGTAGTGGTATACAGCACATGAGAGTTCCTCGTTTCTTCATGGTACGAGTGTGTAGAGAATGTAGAATGTCTCCCAACAATGTTGGTACCGGGTTACGGATTAGGAAAAGGTTGATGATGTGTACACTTATGAACTGGTCGGGATTAGGGAATAAAACCAAACCATAGATTAAAAGTGCCATAACTTCCTCAAAAGCTGGATAACTTTTGTTTTCTAGCAGTAGTCGAGCCTTTTCCAACAAGAACTTGGCAAGCAAACCCTTAACTCCACTCTTTGTTTCCCAATTGGACTCGATTTCTGATTTCCGCAGATGTAAAGCAGCAGCAATGACTTCAGGTTTTGGAATCCTTTCTAAACCAGTGAAAGGTAATTGATTTCGAACAGGCAATCCCATTAGTTCAGAGAATTCTTCCAAAGTGGGTACCAACTGGTAATCAGGAAAGGTAAAGCAATGATGTTCAGGGTCAAAGAACTGGAACAGGACCCGTATCATGTCTTCTTCAAATTTTGAGGTAACCAAATGGAGTAGGTGACCATGCCTTTCAGTGAATTGAACATTCCTGGGGAATTCTGACACTAAGTCTTTTAGTTCAGATGGTACCATTGAGATGTTGATTCGGATGTAATCTTTGGTGGCGGGAGCCATTACCTGCAAAAACAAAGGTAAACTCTTTGATCCTTGAAGTGTTTGGTGCAAAAAAGGATATGCTTATGATGCAAACATGTGGCACACAAAAACAAATCAAACAATAGCCTTAGGTTTAAAGGCTTGCATGGAGCTGATAGGTGATACCCTCCCCACTGAAGTTGAGTTGGTTAAAACCTGTCCTAGAATAGCATTTGGGTTCTATGATCCTTGGAAGTAACATCTCAATACGGCGCTCGATCGGCCGATCAAAATATTCCTCGAGGATAACTAACTTCGATCAATTTCAAAGCTAGCCACTTAATAGGCCACAAGTCAAGTTCAACTAAAAAGGTTCTAAGACAAATTAGTGTTTAATGACACTTCGGAAGCCTAATATACTCCTTGATCGTTTTCAAGGGACATCAGTATAAACCAAAGTATCGCACTAACGATGACTACCAGATCAACCGTATCGGTACATGCCGTACAGTTTCCTTGGTCTATTGTCATATACTTAAGGTATCTCGAGATTCGGGTTAGAATCTTTCACAAGCAAAATACCCAAGCAAGCCTTTGAAAAATAGAGCAATCAAGTCAAACAATTGAAAACATCGACCTATTCTCTTAAGGTAACCCCTTTTGAAAACATTTTGTTTTTTGAAAGTAAATCCCCAGCAGAGTCGCCAGTTCTGTGGACCTCCGATTTTTTTAATCCCGGGCCATACCTCTGTTCTGTAGAGATACGTGAACTGACTCTTTTTTATCGCTTAATGCTTTCGTATTTTGAAAATTCACAGAGTCGCCACCGACCTTTTATTTTATCCAATTAAGGAAAGGTTTATAAAAGAAACAGAAAAAAGACCTTTAAGAAATTCTGGGTAAGGGGGTAGGTTATACAAAGGGAAGGTGTTTGCACCCTTTGTATCCATGGTTATCCATGGGCTCTTAAGTTTGCTTAGCTCACTTGTTTTTCGATGACTTTTCAATTGCTCTGAAATTGCTCATATGTGGTTTCAAATGCTTTTGTAAATTGAATTTCGTAATGATCCGTGTGTGGATGTATACAAAATGCTTGTTTATCTTTCGAAAGATGTTTTGAAAAGAACGTTAACTTTGTAATAATCCGTGTTTGGATGTATACAAAGTATTGTCTTTTTTGAAAGTTTTGTTTTGAAAAACAACAGTGTATGAGAATTTTGTTTGTTTTGATTTGAGCAAGCAAACTAGGAGGTCTACCTTGAGTTGTAAGGTCTTTATCCTATTTCCTTTAAAAATCTATCCTTTCACCGGATATAAACGCAAGGTTCGATTTTGTACTCAAAACAGTGGAATTTTGACTTTTGATTTTGAAAAGAATGAGAAGGAATTTACCTTAAGAGGTGCAAGTGTGATTGTGTTTGTATTCAGATATTTATCTTTGAAGTTAGTGATCTAACGGTTCAATTTTATCTTTGACATACACGCAGTTTATATTTGCTGGAAATTAAAATGCGGAAATGTAAAGTGCGGAAAGTAAATCTACGCTATTACATCGATTGTGCAGGAAATGTAAACTAGCCTATTTACATGAATTTGACATCCTATACATTTATCTAGGAATTTAAATTGCAAGGAAAATAAAAGGCCTGTTTTTGGATTTTTATGATTGATTTTAATTATAATTAATGCATGATTAATTAAATTAAAATGAAGAAAAAGATGAAAATAGATTTAAACCTAGAAATTAAGTTTAAAATATGTACAAAATATTTGTTAATTAATTTTAAACAAAACTAATTTTTTTTGGAATTTTTTGGAATTGATTTAAGTTAATTAAAACATAATTATGTAAATAATTATACAAATAATTAAAACTTAAAAAGAAAATTATTCAAAATATGTACAAAATTAGTTTATAATATATAAACAATATTTTATATAAAGAACAAATTTTTTTATGATTTTTTGATTGGTTAGAATAATTAAAAAGCAAATATATAAATATATACTAATTAATTATGCAAAATATTGAAATTTTAAAGAAAAATAAAATATTTTTATTTCAGAAAATAATATATTATTTTAGAAGTCTAAAAATATTTTTTGTGTATTTTTTGGATTTTTAAAACTATTTTTAATTAATTTAACAAAGAAATTAAAATAAAATAGAAAATAAAATAGAAAATAAAAGGATACTGATCCTGTGTGGTTTGCTTGAGGGAGTATGATGTGCACGCGCGTTCTGAAGCGTTGGATGAGCTGTTAAGCAAGATCAGGTGGTCCAGAAATTGAGGCACGTGGTATACGTTACACCTGCAAAACACTGGATTAGTGGAAAGTTTAAAAAAGTACGCGCGCTGCTGAACCAATAGGAGGAAGACACGTCTTCGTCTTCAACCTTCAGACAAGGCCTTTAACAGCGCTTTTGTAAAAAAGCGCTATAGTAAGTGAGCCCTAATTCTGCAAAATAACGAATAGGGGTAAACAAGCACATAAATTTGGCGCGATGGTACCATTCAACTCGTTTTGTCCATACGAATCTAATGGTACTATTTAGAACCTCTAATTTTGCCTAATTTGGAAAGCCCTAATTTTGAAGCTATGAACCCTAAAATGGTAGTTTCGTTTATACGTGTTCAAACTTCAATTAAGTTTCCAGAAATGATCTACACCTCAAACCAAACTTAATAGTATGTCTACATCTTGTTAAGCATGTGTGAATAACCAGATACGAATTGATTTTAGTTTGAACAAATTTGGACCTGTATAGCTCGATTCAGTGAGCTTCAAGGCTTGTAACTGATTGGGATAGTTTTAGTGATGTTCAAGGAAGGTGTCTGAATGCTTAGTTTGTATTGAAATGGACTGAAATTACAAATTCGAATTTGAATTTTCTTTGAAACTTTTCAAGTGATTACAAGTGTGTATGAGCTAAGCTTTGCTTCTGAACTTGCCCCCCTTTTGTTACTGAACTATGATAGCTTATTTATAAGCATTGAGTGCTTAGAATTGAAGCTAATATGCAACTAGTTGCCTTTGTTGAAATCTTGCATTTTTTAATATTAAAAAAGCTTTGAATTCTTGACCAAGTCCCCTTGCCTTCAATGCACCTACCTTGCTCTTCAATTCTCTGCAGAAAGGTAGAGATTCCTTGGGTGAGTCATGCTTGGAAGTTAAGCTACCATTTATCCATCCATTTTTCTTTTAATTTAATCTTAAAATAAGATAAAATCAAGCAAAAAATGGATAAAAAAGGTGTGGGCATAGTCTTGGTCGTGGGAGGCCCATATCATCATGGAAATGATGTTTGAATGCTGAAAACTTGGCCCCATTTGGAAAAAATACATTTTTGAGCAATGTTGATTTCATGAATTTTCCCAAAATTTAGCCAACTTCAACAAGGTGTAACTCCTTCAATTTTTGTCATATGAAGGAGATCTTGCACTTTTTGGAAACCTCAAAGAGTCCTCTAACCAATGTCTTTGGTCTCATGTCAAAATGATTTTTGATGCTCCTTGTGTGTCCTTTTGAAAAAAGTGTCTTTTTGTTGACTTTGAAAATGACCTGTAATGTCTTTGATCATATTTTTCAAATGGTGAATCCAATGACCATGGGATCAATGGCATTTGAAAGATAATTGAATTTCCTTCAAGATGAGCTTTGGTTTGAATTTTTTGGATGAAGGATGAGAGAGTTATGATCAGTCAAAGTTGAGTTGACTTTTCAGGCAAAAACCCTAATTTTGAATCTTAGGGTTTTGTTGATTTTTGACCTTTCCTTGATGAATTATGATCATCCAATGATCAAATGATGAATCCTTTGACAAAATATGGACTTTGACAAAAAAATTCATTTTTGACTGTCTGTTGACTTTTTTGGTCAAACGGGTCGTCTGTTGACTGTTTGAGCTGCTGACGGTGCGTCTGAGTGAATTGAAGTTTGAAAATTTGTATGATGGTACTTTGAGATATATGGATGTGTATGAAATCCATTTGAGCTCTCAAAAACTTGTTGCTCCTGTAAAAACAAGAAAAACCCTGATTAGGGATTGTTTATGTAGGAGACAGTTAAGCGTACCTGATTTTTGTGCAGTGTTGAGTTTCTGCTAATCGCGTGATATTCAGAAGACTTCTAGCACAAAAGATCTTGGAATTTTGAATTGTGAAAGATTGATTTGATTGATGGTACAAAACACTGAGAATTGTATTGCCAGCAGTTTGGCTGTCAACTGACTGTCCAGGTATTGACGTAGCAGTTAGAGTGAGAAATCAACAGTCAAAGTTAATTTTCTTTTTTTTTGTTTTTGTTTTATGTTTTATGTGAAAATGAAAGTTTATTTACATGACTTGTTAAAAAAAACATAGACATAATAAATAACTAATATTTACGGTATGCGGGCAAAATTACCGAAAATAACCCTGAATATCATTTAATGCACAGAAATAGGAATATTTGACTGGCAGAAAACACACAAAATATTATCTTAGTAATTAAGCAATATTATGACAAATAGTACAACATTTAATACTGACAGTACAAATATTACATACTATATTGAACAGTACGGCGAATAAACGGTACATTTAAGAAATAAGAAATACGGCAAATTTCAGGAATGACGGTTAATGACCCATGCTATGAACAATAACATGTAGATGATTGGGAGTGCAACCATTGCAGGTCCACACTCTTCAGGACTATGTAGGCAGAAGAAAGTCATGATCACCGTAGCAATGGTGATGACTGTAAGAAACAGTGTCTCTATCCACTTTGCCATTCTTGCCAGGGAAGAAGAGAAAATAGATATGAGGTAGGAATTTGAAAGATGAGTTAGAGTTTGATGTGAGATTTTATGGAAGAAAATGGGAGGTATTTATAGAATGGAAAGGAGGATAGAGACGTTGGGGAATGATGTGATTCCGTACGAAAGGAAAATTTGAGTGGAAGTAAGATTTGAAAGAAAGTGGAGATAGTGTTGGGAAAAAGAGAGATGTGATTTTTGAAAAAGAGATTTGAAAAGATTTTTGAAAATAATGGAATATAGTACAAAATTAGTGGGAAACAAAAGATAATAATAATCTACTTGTTACCAGTACAGTCTGAGTTTCCTGATTCTGCGCCTGCAAAAAGATTTAACTCTGTACCAATTGTGTCAGTACTATTTATCTGTAAATAAATAAATAGCATGTGTGAAATAATAAACAGTATTTGGCGTTTGCGTAAGAATAAATTCAACTGCAAGCCAAATTACTGTATAAGAAAAATTCTAAAAACTAAGTGTTTCATATGTCAGGATATTTGTTGGAATAATCCATAATTATATGAGACTCTTAATTTTCAGATTGGAGTTTTCTTGAAAAAAGATGTGGGCAAATTTTGGGGTATAACAGTAATACTACATAAAAGTCACGAAGTTTGTTAAACCTGCATACATTGGTATTTTGGAAGATATTTTTTTGCTATACTACATAAAGATCACGAAGTTTGTTAAACTTGCAAAATTTGGTGTTTTGGAAGTTTTTCGTGTGCAATATAACATAAATGTCACGAAGTTCGTTAAACTTGCAAACTTTGGTATTTGGAAGATTATCGTGAGCTATACTACATAACATACACGAAGTTCGATAAACTTGCATACATTGGTATTTTGTAAGTTTTTCTTGTGTCATACAATAAAAAAGTCACGAAGTTATTTAAACTTACAAAATTTTGTGTTTTAGAAGATTTTAATGTGTTATACTACATAAAAGTCACGAAATTCGTTAAACTTGCAAGCTTTGGTTTTTATGAAGATTTTCTTGTGCTATACTACATAAATGTCACGAAGTTCGTTAAACTTGCGTACATTAGTATTTCGGATGATTTTTGTATGCTACACTACATAAAAGTCATGAAGTTTGTTAAACTTGCATACATTGGTTTTTTATGTGTTATACTATATAAAAGTCACGAATTTATATAAACTTACAAAATTTTATCTTTTTGAAGATTTTCATGTGCTATACTGCATAAATGTCACGAAGTTCGTTAAACTTGCATACATTGGTCTTTGGAAAGATTTTTGTATGCTATACTACATAAAAGTCACGAATTTTGATAAACTTACAAATTTTAATATTTTTGAAGATTTTCTTGTATTATACTACATGAAAGTCATGAAATTTGATAAAGTTGCAAATTTTTGTATTTTGGAAGATTTTCGTGTGTAATACTACATAAAAGTCACGAAGTTCGCTAAACATGCATACATTGGTATTTTGGAAGATTTTTGTTTGCTATACTACATAAAGGTCTCAATGTTTGTTAAAATTACAAAACTCGGTCTTTTGGAATATTTTCGTGTGCTATACAACATGAATGTCACGAAGTATGTTAAACTTACAAACTTTGGTATTGGGAAGATAATCGTGAGCCATACTACGTAACATACACGATGTTCGTTATACTTGCATACATTGGTCTTTTGGAAGTTTTTCTTGTGAAATACTATATATTATTCACGAAGTTATTTAAACTTACAAAATTTTGTCTTTTTGAAGATTTTCATGTGCTATACTACATAAAAGTCATGAATTTCGTTAAACTTGCAAGCTTTGGTATTTATGCAAATTTTCTTGTGCTAAACTGCATAAATGTCACGAACTTCGTTAAACTTGCATACATTGAAATTTTGGAAGATTTTCGTGTACTATACTATATAAAAGTCAAGAAGTTTGTTAAATTTACAAAATTTGATCTTTTGGATATTTTCGTGTGCTATACTACATAAAAGTCACGAAGTTCGTTAAACTGCCAATTTTATAATTTTGGAAGATTTTCGTGTGCTATATTACATAAAAGTTACGAAGTTTGTTAAACTTGCGTACATTTGTATATTGGAAGATTTTCGTGTGTTATATTACATAAAAGTCACAAAGTTTGTTAAACTTGCAAAATTTGGTCTTTTGGAAGATTTTTGTGTGCTATACTACATAAAAGTCACGAAGTTCGTTTAACTTTATTAATTTGGTCCTATTAATGTTTTTTGTATGTTATACCACATAAAAGTCATGAACTTCGTTAAACTATCAAATTTTGGTATTTGGGAAGATTTTCGTGTGTAATACTACCTAAAAGTCATGAAGTTTGTTAAACTTGCATACATTGGAATTCTGGAAGATTTTTTTTGTTATACTACGTAAAGGTCACGAAGTTGGTAAAACTTGCAAAATTTGATCTTTGGGAAGATTTACGTGTGATATACTACATAACATAAAAAAGGTCATTAAACTTGCATACATTGGTATTTTGGAAGTTTTTCTTGTGTTATACTATATAAAAGTCACAAAGTTATTTAAACTTAAAAAATTTTGTCTTTTTGAAGATTTTCATGTGCTATACTACATAAAAGTCATGAAATTCGTTAAACTTGCAAGCTTTGGTATTTATGCAAATTTTCTTGTGCTAAACTGCATAAATGTCACGAACTTCGTTAAACTTGCATACATTGAAAGTTTGGAAGATTTTCGTGTGCTATACTATATAAAAGTCAAGAAGTTTGTTAAACTTACAAAATTTGATCTTTTGGATATTTTCGTGTGTTATAATACATAAAAGTAATGAAGTTCGTTAAACTTGCAAATTTTAATATTTTGGAAGATTTTGGTGTGCTATACTACATAAAAGTCACGAAGTTCGTAAAACTTGCATATTTTGGTATTTGGGAAGATATTCGTGTGTAATACTACATAAAGGTCACGAAGTTTGTTAAACTTGCAAATTTTAGTGTTTTGGAAGATTTCTGTGTGCAATACAACATAAATATCATGAAGTTCGTTAAACTTGCGTACATTTGTATATTGGAAGATTTTCGTGTGCTATATTACATAAAAGTCACAAAGTTTGTTAAACTTGCAAAATTTGGTCTTTTGGAAGATTTTTGTGTGCTATACTACATAAAAGTCACGAAATTCGTTTAACTTTATTAATTTGGTCCTATTGATGATTTTTGTATGTTATACCACATAAAAGTCGCGAACTTCGTTAAACTTGCAAATTTTGGTATTTGGGAAGATTTTCGTGTGTAATACTACATAAAAGTCATGAAGTTTGTTAAACTTGCATACATTGGAATTTTGGAAGATTTTTTTTGTTATACTACATAAAGGTCACGAAGTTGGTAAAACTTGCAAAATTTGGTCTTTTGAAAGATTTACGTGTGATATACTACATAACATAACAAAGTTCATTAAACTTGCATACATTGGTATTTTGGAAGTTTTTCTTGTGTTATATTATATAAAAGTCACAAAGTTATTTAAACTTAGAAAATTTTGTTTTTTTTAAGATTTTCATGTGCTATACTACATAAAAGCACAAAATTCTTTAAACTTGCAACCATTGGTATTTATGAATATTTTCTTGTGCTATATACTGCATAAATGTCACGAAGTTTGTTAAACTTGCATACATTGGTATTTTGGAAGATATTCGTGTGCTATACTACATAAAAGTTATGAAGTTCGTTAAACTTGCATACATTGGTTTTTCATGTGTTATACTTTATAAAAGTTACGAAATTATATAAACTTACAAAATTTTGTCTTTTTGAAGATTTTCATGTGCTATACTACATAGAAGTTACGAAATTTGTTAAACTTTCAAGCTTTGGTCTTTAAGAAGATTTTCTTGTTCTAGGCGGCATAAATGTCCGTAGTTCGTTAAACTTGCATACATTGGTCTTTGGGAAGAATTTTGTGTGCTATAAAGCATAAAAGTGATGTAGTTCGTTAAACTTACAAATTTTAATATTTTGGAAGATTTTGGTGTGCTATACTACATAAAAGTCATGAAGTTTGTTAAACTTGTAAAATTTGGTCTTTTGGAAGATTTACGTGTGCTATACTACATAACATAAACAAAGTTCATTAGACTTGCATACATTGGTGATTTGGAAGTTTTTCTTGTGTTATACTATATAGAAGTCACAAAGTTATTTAAACTTACAAAATTTTGTTTTTTTTAAGATTTTCTTGTGTTATACTATATAAAAGTCACGAAGTTATTTAAACTTGCAAACTTTGGAATTTATGAAGATTTTCTTATGCTATACTGCATAAAAGTCACAAAATTTGGTAAACTTGCATACATTGGTATTTTGGAAGATTTTTGTATGCTATGTACTACATAAAAGTTATGAAGTTGGTTAAACTTGCATACAATGGTTTTTCATGTGTTATACTATATAAAAGTCACGAAGTTATATAAACTTACAAAATTTTGTCTTTTTGAAGATTTTCATGTGCTATGCTTTATAAAAGTTACGAAATTCGTTAAACTTGCAAGCTTTGGTCTTTATGAAGATTTTCTTGTGCTAGACGGCATAAATGTCACGTAGTTTGTTAAACTTGCATACATTGGTCTTTGGAAAGATTTTCGTGTGATATACTACATGAAAGTCGTGAAGTTCGTTAAACTTACAAATTTTAATATTTTTGAAGATTTTAGTGTGCTATACTACATAAAAGTCATGAAGTTCGTTAAACTTGCCAATTTTTATATTTTGGAAGATATTTGTGTGTAATACTACATAAAAGTCACGAAGTTTGTTAAACCTGCATACATTGGTATTTTGGAAGATATTTTTTTGCTATACTACATAAAGGTCACGAAGTTTGTTAAACTTGCAAAATTTGGTGTTTTGGAAGTTTTTCGTGTGCAATAAAACATAAATGTCACGAAGTTCGTTAAACTTGCAAACTTTGGTATTTGGAAGATTATCGTGAGCTATACTACATAACATACACGAAGTTCGATAAACTTGCATACATTGGTATTTTGTAAGTTTTTCTTGTGTCATACATTAAAAAAGTCACTAAGTTATTTAAACTTACAAAATTTTGTGTTTTTGAAGATTTTAATGTGTTATACTACATAAAAGTCACGAAATTCGTTAAACTTGCAAGCTTTGGTTTTTATGAAGATTTTCTTGTGCTATACTACATAAATGCACGAAGTTCGTTAAACTTGCGTACATTAGTATTTCGGATGATTTATGTATGCTACACTACATAAAAGTCGTGAAGTTCGTTAAACTTGCATACATTGGTTTTTTATGTGTTATACTATATAAAAGTCACGAAATTATATAAACTTACAAAATTTTATCTTTTTGAAGATTTTCATGTGCTATACTGCATAAATGTCACGAAGTTCGTTAAACTTGCATACATTGGTCTTTGGGAAGATTTTTGTATGCTATACTACATAAAAGTCACGAATTTTGATAAACTTACAAATTTTAATATTTTTGAAGATTTTCTTGTATTATACTACATGAAAGTCTTGAAATTTGATAAAGTTGCAAATTTTTGTATTTTGGAAGATTTTCGTGTGTAATACTGCATAAAAGTCACGAAGTTCGCTAAACATGAATACATTGGTATTTTGGAAGATTTTTGTTTGCTATACTACATAAAGGTCTCAATGTTTGTTAAAATTAGAAAACTCGGTCTTTTGGAATATTTTCGTGTCCTATACAACATGAATGTCACGAAGTATGTTAAACTTACAAACTTTGGTATTGGGAAGATAATCGTGAGCCATACTACGTAACATACACGATGTTCGTTATACTTGCATACATTGGTCTTTTGGAAGTTTTTCTTGTGATATACTATATATTATTCACGAAGTTATTTAAACTTACAAAATTTTCTCTTTTTGAAGATTTTCATGTGCTATACTACATAAAAGTCATGAAATTCGTTAAACTTGCAAGCTTTGGTATTTATGCAAATTTTCTTGTGCTAAAATGCATAAATGTCACGAACTTCGTTAAACTTGCATACATAGAAATTTTGGAAGATTTTCGTGTACTATACTATATAAAAGTCAAGAAGTTTGTTAAATTTACAAAATTTGATCTTTTGGATATTTTCGTGTGCTATACTACATAAAAGTCACGAAGTTCGTTAAACTTGCCAATTTTATAATTTTGGAAGATTTTCGTGTGCTATATTACATAAAAGTTACGAAGTTTGTTAAACTTGCGTACATTTGTATATTGGAAGATTTTCGTGTGCTATATTACATAAAAGTCACAAAGTTTGTTAAACTTGCAAAATTTGGTCTTTTGGAAGATTTTTGTGTGCTATACTACATAAAAGTCACGAAGTTCGTTTAACTTTATTAATTTGGTCCTATTAATGATTTTTGTATGTTATACCACATAAAAGTCATGAACTTCGTTAAACTATCAAATTTTGGTATTTGGGAAGATTTTCGTGTGTAATACTACCTAAAAGTCATGAAGTTTGTTAAACTTGCATACATTGGAATTCTGGAAGATTTTTTTTGTTATACTACATGAAGGTCACGAAGTTGGTAAAACTTGCAAAATTTGGTCTTTGGGAAGATTTACGTGTGATATACTACATAACATAAAAAAGGTCATTAAACTTGCATACATTGGTATTTTGGAAGTTTTTCTTGTGTTATACTATATAAAAGTCACAAAGTTATTTAAACTTAAAAAATTTTGTTTTTTTAAGATTTTCATGTGTTATACTACATAAAAGTCACAAAATTCATTAAACTTGCAAACCTTGGTATTTATGAAGATTTTCTTGTGCTATACTGCATAAATGTCACGAAGTTTGTTAAACTTGCATACATTGGTATTTTAGAAGATTTTCGTGTGCTATACTACATAAAAGTTATGAATTTTGTTAAACTTGCATGCATTGGTTTTTCATGTGTTATACTTTATAAAAGTTACGAAGTTATATAAACTTACAAAATTTTGTCTTTTTGAAGATTTTCATGTGCTATACTACATAAAAGTTATGGAATTTGTTAAACTTTCAAGCTTTGGTCTTTATGAAGATTTTATTGTTCTAGGCGGCATAAAAGTCACGTAGTTCGTTAAACATGCATACATTGGTCTTTGGGTAGAATTTTGTGTGTTATACAACATAAAAGTCATAAACTTCGTTAAACTTACAAATTTTAATATTTTAGAAGATTTTGGTGTGCTATACAACTTAAAAGTCATGAAGTTTGTTAAACTTGTAAAATTTGGTCTTTTGGAAGATTTATGTGCGCTATACTACATAAAAGTCATGAAGTTCATTAAACTTGCATACATTGGTATTTTGGAAGATTTTGGTATGCTATATACCACATAAAAGTTATGAAGTTTGTTAAACTTGCATACAATGGCTTTTCATATGTTATACTATATAAAAGTCACGAAGTTATATAAACTTACAAAATTTTGTCTTTTTGAAGATTTTCATGTGCTATGCTACATAAAAGTTACGAAATTTGTTAAACTTGCAAGCTTTGGTCTTTATGAAGATTTTCTTGTGCTAGACGGCATAAATGTCACGTAGTTTGTTAAACTTTCATACATTGGTTTTTGGGAAGATTTTTGTGTGATATACTACATAAAAGTCGTGAAGTTCGTTAAACTTACAAATTTCAATATTTTGGAAGATTTTGGTGTGCTATACTACATAAAAGTCACGAATTTCGTTAAACTTGCCAATTTTGGTATTTTGGAAGATATTCGTGTGTAATACTACATAAAAGTCACGAAGTTTGTTAAATTTCATACATTGGTATTTTGGAAGATTTTTGTTTGCTATACTACATAAAGGTCGCGGAGTTTGTTAAACTTGCAAAATTTGGTCTTTTGGAAGATTTTCGTGTGCAATATAACATAAATGTCATGAAGTTCGTTAAACTTGCAAACTTTAGTATTTGGAAGATTATCGTGAGCTATACTACATAACATACACGAAGTTCGTTAAACTTGCATACATTGGTATTTTGGAAGTTTTTCTTGTGTTATACAATAAAAAAGTCATGAAGTTATTTAAACTTACAAAATTTTGTGTTTTTGAAGAGTTTCATGTGCTATACCACATAAAAGTCACGAAATTCGTTAAACTTGTAAACTTTGGTATTTTTGAATATTTTTTTGTGTTATATTGCATAAATGTCACGAAGTTCGTTAAACTTGCATTCATTGGTATTTTGGAAGATTATCGTGTCCTATACTACATAAAAGTCATGAAGTTCTTTAAACTTGCATACATTGGTTTTTCATGTGTTATACTATATAAAAGTCATGAAGTTATTTAAACCTACAAAATTTTGTCTTTTTGAAGAGTTTCATGTGCTATACTACATAAAAGTCACGAAATTCGTTAAACTTGCAAGCGTTGGCATTTGTGAAGATTATCTTGTGCTATACTGCATAAATGTCACGAAGTTCGTTAAACTTGCATACATTGGTATTTTGGATTATTTTTGTATGCTATACTACATAAAAGTCATGAAATTTGTTAAGCTTGCATACATTGGTTTTTCATGTGTTATATTATATAAAGGTCACGAAGTTATATAAACTTACAAAATTTTGTCTTTTTGAAGATTTTCATGTGCTATACTACATAAATGTAACGAAGTTTGTTAAACTTGCATACATTGGTCTTTGTGAAGATTTTTGTGTGCTATACTACATAAAAGTCACGAATTTCGTTAAACTTGTAAATTTTAATGTTTTTGAAGATTTTCGTGTATTATACTTTATGAAAGTCATGAAGTTCGTTAAACTTGCAAATTTTGGTATTTTGGAAGATTTTCGTGTGTAATACTACATAAAAGTCACGATGTTCGTTAAACTTGCATACATTGGTATTTTGGAATATTTTCTTTTGCGATACCACATAAAGGTCACGAATTTTGTTAAACTTGCAAAATTCGATCTTTTGAAATATTTTCGTGTGCTATACAACATAAATAACATAAATGTCACGAAGTATGTTAAACTTGCAAACTTTAGTATTGGGAAGATAATCGTGAGCCATACAATGTAACATACACGAAGTATGTTAAACTTGCTAACTTTGATATATATATATATATATATATATATATATATATATATATATATATATATATATTTTTATAAGCAAAGTTTGATTCAAAGAGAGTATAAGGGATACATGTTTTAAAATGACTTGCACTTATTATGTCAAAAGAGACATTCACTTGTTACTTTCTTTTCTTTGTTGACTCAGCCACTAGTTTACTTTTAACTTTGAATTATTTAGACAACATTTTTCATAAAAGGTAACAAAACTATTGTCATCTTATTTTTTTCTTTTTCCTTATATTGTCTCATTTTAATGGCCTACTAAACCTTTGAGGGATTATGAGACTACTTTTTTTTACAAGAAAGAAACAATCATTTCACTTTTCATTTGTTTAATTTTCCCATTGCTCCAAACAAAACTAGAAACGGAAAATGGCCGTTGGGGGATATATTTAAAGCTTGTTTGATCCAACTTTTTTAAAAGTTTTTTATTTCTTCAAAAGAGGTGAAATAAAATTTTAAAAAACTCTTCTATTAAAAAGTGAGTTTTTATAAATAAGAAAATTTTAAAAAAAAAAAAACTTATAAAAAAAATGACAAAACTTACTTTGTCTATTCCTCTATTTGAATTCCATTGAATATTAATTTATGACTATGTTTCTAGTTAGTTGATGTATACTCTTCATTTTCTTTTTCGATCATTGTTATTTTCTTTTTATGTTCATTAAATATAATAGGGGATTAGTTATAAAAAAAATTCACATTTCATATATAAGAATTTTTAAAATTTTTAAAGAGTGTCCCAGAGGTGTTTGTTAGTCTCTCCCTTATATATGTTGTATGAGAAAGACAATGAATAAATTAAATTTTTTTTTGACAACTATATTAAATTTATTTGAAGTAATTAATAATTGCCGTACACATATTTATAAAATTAATTTTTAATCTTTACAGAAATTCTATGTTCAAAATATATTCCTAAAAGAGAAATGAAATCATCATATAGAATATTTACTTTTACAAATTCTAATATTTGAAAGAGATTTACAAAATAAGTGAATTACTAAAAGATTTTACAAATATAAATCATATAGTAATTCACAAGAAAATAAAATAAAAAGAAATTTGAGTCCGCATTAAGGATCACAATTACACCTTATATATAAATGTTAAGTACTAGCTAGCTTTCATCATTCATCTCTACTATTTCTTCATCATTCATCACTTCAATATTCTTCACAAACATTTTGGAGTGTGATGCTGCAAATCGAGCCGAGAACGAAACTGAAAAATGATCAGGATCATTGAAATAACCATCATCAAAATTTTGTAAATAAGAACTAGGATCATATAGAAACACAGGTGAAGAACATCTTAATATTCTCCTCTTTTTTTCTCTCTTGATCTTCCTCCAAAGTGTTTTCAACCTTGCTATATTGATTTTGCTCATAAATTCATTGGCACATACAATAGGGTCATGGCCAATTCTCTCATAACTTGACAAAATGTTTCTGTTTCTTGAGCCTAGACAATTGCAATTTTCAACATCCATGGTGTATGGAGTAGATAACCTAGAAATCATAAAGTAGTTTAAGGAACTAATGTGTTTGGAGAGGATTTACTAAGACTAAGATTATTGAGTATTTATATAGTGATGGCATGAATCACTTTTCTTTCTCTTTTTTTCAGTTTCATCATCACCACCTCATCAATGCACATACTTTGGACTACATTGGACCAACAAAAAGAAAAGTAAAAAAGTTTGGATAATCCAGCTGTATTAAAAATTGCTTTTGATGTCAACATTTAAAGTTGTTATATTACTTTAATTAAAGATTCATTGTGACTGTAATACTACGTAGACTACATGGGGCATTTCTTTATTGTCAAGTTATTTTGGAGAAAGACAAACAATATGTTTCAAACATCTTATAGATCACCAAATATAGCTATGCATAGCTTTTGGTTAAAAGTATTATTTTAGTGGAGTACACACCATACTAGCCTACATCAGATGAACTATCTATTTGGGAAAATTATTAAGAAAAAGAGAAAGGAGGTTATTGGAATGTACAATGTCTAAAATTATTGAAATCAAATACAAAAATATTTTTCTAAAAATATATAATATAATATAAATAGACTAAAATACCTTTAATTCAATTATAACAAAACATCAAATACATATTATCTAGCTCAAAGTTATAAAAAAAAAAGTTGTCCAGATATATTTATACATTCAATAAGCAAAACTTAAACAATTTGAGACTTTCATGTAACTTTAACGACACTAATGCTAACGTGGACATGATTCAAATGCTCATATTACATTTTTTAACTTGACTCTGATATCAAGTTAAATGAGTTTATATTTCTTATAAAAAATAACTTAAATGGTGAAGTTTTCCAAATACATTTATATACATCCATCAACCTAAATAATAGAGAACTTCAATACAACAATATCAATACAATTTCAATATATCCATCAACCTGTTTTACTGTATAACCAGTTTGGAGAGCCCTTAATTTTTCCATTAATATCATCTTGGTTAAAAAAAAAAAAATACAACTTAGACAAATTTTACACATGCAGACTATAAATAGTACAAGTTACAAAAAAAATACATACATAATATTTTGAATTAACAATCCATTTATGAAAAATAATGTTTGAAGTAAATAATACAACATTCATCATTTATCACATTATATAAATTTTACTTTAAATAAATCAATTGTTAGTCAATCATCACCCGTTAGGCTTTTTAAAAATAAACTAAATTAAATTTGTGATGGCAGAATGCCAATAACCCTGTCCTCCCTAATGCCAACTTCTTTCTCTAACAAATCATCATAATAAGATATACTAAAGAGCATAAGGAACTTAATTTTAAGAGAGATTTTTTCAACTCAAGGGTCATTTCAAAAAGAGGCGAAAATGTTAGACCCCAATTTATTCTACAAGCTAACCCCACGTTAGGATGCTAATTCTTGTTCCTCGACATCCTCCGTTGACCCTGTCCACAAGTACACAATTCTCTCAAATCGTAGTTCCACTATTTTCGTTTTCCTCATTAAAGGCGCTATAAATAAGGAACATCATATAAAGTTTAATTATTGACTGAGAATCGAACTCGGTATTCTCCAAATACGTCGTTGGACGGAGCTCCTTGTCAATGAAGCTCAACCGCTTAGTTTATTTATACTGATTTCTATGTGACAGTTTATTAACTTTTAGGTGAAAACACAATCTCGATTAATTAATCATGACTAGTAAGTTACTCCATTATGTATATTTTCCTTTATAAAAATTACATTAACAATGCAGAAAAAGGACTAAAGCAACCAAAAATGAAATGAATAAATTGAAATTGTTGATGGGGAAAATAATTTCTTCTATTATAATCGTCTGTCTGTTTGGATTTAAAAAAGAAGAAAAACGTAAACGAGGAATAAAAAAAAAAGTAAAATGTTATCTTTAAATTTTTAAAATGACTTCCACTTATCAGTCATCATATCAAAAAAGACATCCACTTCTTACTTTGTTTTTTTGACTCAGCCACTTGCTACTTTTATTTTTTATTTTTGTTACTCTGACAACATTTTTCTTAAAATGTAGGAGTAACAAAATTACAGTCACATCATTATTTTCTTCTTCTTTTCTTTTATCGTCTTTATTTAATGGCAGGCCAAACCTTTGAGAAATTAAGAGACTACTACTTTTTTTTTTTAATGTGAAAGCGTCGTTTCACTTACAATCTTCATTTTCTTGTCCACATAGTTCCAAACAAAATTAGAAATGCGAAAAAGTGTTTGTGACATAATTTAACTATTGAAATTAAGGTTATATACTAATTTGCACCTAAAGTTAATATCATATTTTTTTATTTCATATTAGATTTTTTTGTTGTTGTATGCACTCTGGTTCCTAAGAAAATAGGACTCTAGTATTTCAGAGTTAGTGCCGAGAGGTTATGGTACTGACCAAGTATTGTTTTCATGAAGAATCAAACTCAGTATTCTCTAAACATTCGTCCATAGCAGGATCTCGTTTACCATATTTTACACTAGATTTAGAAATAGATAAAATGTTGAAGATGAAGTTTTAATATAATGGTTATAGTTTTTCTTTTTTATTCAATAGAGACAAGTTCCTGCAATATGTTAACATTTCGTAAATCATTTGAAAAGGTGTAACTACACCAATTTGTGTAAAATAATACATGGACGTGACTTAGAATTACACTTACATAGAGGAGATAGTTAGAATCTTTCTTAGTTTATCTGGTGTAGAATGCTGGTGTAGAATGCAGGAAATCATTGGTTGTGCTTCTTCTTCTTGTTGGACTAATAAATTAACAAGGAAAGAGTAATAAATTAAATCCGTCTCCATAGAGATTGAAGATTTTAACAAGGAAAGTGGGAATTAAAGTAAATAGAAAATGGTGGTTTTCAAGGTTGATTCTGCTCGAGAATGAAACGAGAAAATAGTGAGAATAAAATTCAATAGTTAAAGGAGATTATATCTTTCTTTCGACTCCCTTACTTATACATGTTGATGAACTGTGCAATAATTTCTCTAGATCGGATTGATAGACTAACGATTAATAATCTCTACTCATCTGATATTGACTCATGCATTTATAATACATAAAAAGCATTAAAATCAAGGACAATTAAATAAGTACAAAAACATAAAAGAATTCAATTAACATTAAAGAAACATAAGATTCAATAAGGTACAAGCAGGTTTGTCTCAAAAAGACTTAATCTAAAGAATCTAACTACTCATAGGGCATGTAACAATTACCATGAGCTTAGATGAAGAGAACCTGAAATACAATGAAGATGAATGTCTTCAGTAGTTAAAAAATCCCTCAAAATCCTTCCTGTAGAACTTCAAGTCGTCACTTTCCCTATCAAATTTGGAACCCTTTAAAAAGTAGCCAAAAAGACCTATTTATAAAAAATTCACTAAGTTCACATTTCTTCCACTTTATAGATTTTTGCTCACCTTTTCATACTTTGGCATGACTATTGGTCATTATTCCATCAATTTCATCCAAAATTGCTCGTAAATCTTACGTAATAATCTTATATCATCATAACCCCAAACTTACTTTATTGCTTATCCTCAAGTAACATGTCTGCACATTGAACAATTCACCATAATTAAAATTCTCACCCTTGCCAATTGAATGTCACCTTTCTTACTTTTGTTTATCAACACTTTTGTTCCCTACTTCAATCAAAGTAACTCAGAAAAATTCTTTCAAACACGCAAGTACTCAACTTGTCTTTCTTCTCACATATATTCACTCACTTCGACAGGGTAATCACATAGTTAACGTACAAAAGTATTAAATAATGAGTTTGTAAAGTTTCTAAAAGTCAATCGAAGTCATATTTAAACATACACTTTTGAGGTCTTTTCAAGGTTGTTCCATGGTTTATATCAGGGTATGGTGATTTATGATAGTAGGCTTAAACCTTTGGAGTTATATACCTAGTTTTTCTGACATTATTTGATTTATTTCATATTATTCTTTTCGTATTGGTTTAGTACCAGAGATCATTAAGTTGGTCCTTTATCTCTTTCTTTTTCATAAATTGTTTTTTGAAGAATTCATTTTTAACTTCTCGTTTTTTTTTCTCGTTGACCAATTTCTCTAGTACCCTAACCCTAAACTTAAACGTTGCTGCCTTCCAAGAGAAATCTCAAACTTATTCATTTGCATCAGACAAATAAAACAAATAATTCTACCTAACTCAAAAGAGAGTAGAACGATTTTATCTTTAAGGTTAAATTACTATATAGTAAGCTATGTCACCGAAAGAATGGATAAAACTCAAAATGGTTAAAAGAGATATAATCATATTAAAATATAGTGGCTTAAAAAGGCAAGTGCACAGTGAAAATATTTGGCTCAAACCTTAATGTGTATTTATCATACCAATAGAATCAAATTAAAAACAAAGAAAATTCTAGAAAATAACTAATGTACAAATACTCTCTTAAGAAGGAAAGTGCACAGTGAAAATATTTGGCTCAAACCTTTTTCTTTTAATATGCAAGAGGTATATTGAAATGAGAACTAAGCATTCTCAAACAAATTACAAAAAAGTGAAATTACACACCAATTGAACTATAAAAGAAAGAATACCTGATCCTTGCAAAAATCATAGAAGTTACAATTGGAATGGGTAATGTCACCAACAAAAGACCACTGCCAAATCAAAGCCTTAATCTTCCAAACTGTATCATAAACGTTTCACTTGTCTTCCCTAAAAATAACCCCATTATGAAGCAACCATATGTTCCAGCAAATTGCCACCCAAATTAAACCTTCCTTACCTTTCTTCATCTTGTTATCTTTATAGAAGATGAACCAAGCCATAAAACTACCTTTTATACCTTCTCGTCGGCCATTCATAAAACCAACCCACTCCTCCACATCCCTCCAAATAATCTTAGCCACACTACAATTGAGAAGGAGATGATCCAAGGTTTCACGGAACATCCCGCACAATACGCACATACGAGAAAATGTTGAAGAAAATATACCTCTATACAAAAGAAGGTCCCCGGTGGGGAGTCATTTAATTAGGCATCTCCACCAGAAAACCTTAATTTTTTACGGAACCTCAATGCCCCAATTCAAAACCAACACATTGTCGAACTTACCGGGAGGGCCAAAAGGAATGAAATCAGTGGCATAACTGTGATACGAGGAGCAGACCGAAAAGCTCTTGCTTTTGTTAAACAACCAACCAACCCGATTCGGCAGTTGTCTTGAAAGAAAAAAATCTGTCAAAAATAGATGCAGTATCCGTAATTCCACCGCCACGTCCGTCCCGACAGAAACCATAGCAGGTATACTGAAATCAGACCACCTCAAGCACCATCCGCCTTCCAATTTCCAAGACCAGCCACTGCCATAATTTTCAATTCAGAGAGCGCGAACAACCTTGGGAATTCATCTTTCAAACACTTATCAGAATGCCAAGTCACATGCCAAAATGCAGTAGTGTAACCCTTTCCAATTTCAAAACCGCTGCCTTTAACAAACCTATCATCACCTCCTTTCTTATCAATATCCAACAAATCCTCCCACCAAGAAGAAGAAGAGCATTTAGGATAATTTCCTACTCCACGAACAACCTTTAAAATGATACCTCAATACCGGTCATTCAACACCTTATGCCATAACGAATCCGACCCCTCGAGAATTCTCCATCCCTACTTGGTTAGAAGCCCCTTGTTGAAAGCATTGATTCTCTTCACTCCGAGCCCGCCTTTCTCCACGAGGAGACATATATCATCCCACTTTAATAACCTTTTCCGCATCCTATAGAACGAAAAGATGAAAATGGAGAGAGAGCAAATAACCAATCTTAAAAGAGTTAACCTTCCGCAAAACTAAGGAATCGTCACTTCTAACTAGAGAGATGTTTTCTCAACTTGAGAACTAGCGGATTCCAAGAAGACATTCTTCTAGGATTGCATACAATCGGGATACCCAAAAAATTGAAGCTACTAACTTCAACTTTACAAGACAGAGAAGAAGCGACAACCTCCAAAAAGTGGGGATTCAAGTTAATGCCAATGAGTTTGCTTTTATGAAAACTGATCCCCAATCCCGAAACCAAATGAAAAGAATTCAACACGGATTTAATGGCCCAAATTTGATTCCAACCTCCTTTACCAACCAATAAGGTGTCGTCCGCAAATTTAAGGATATCAACCGTACTATTACCGTTTATCACAAAACCCTCAAAAACTCCAATTTCCAACGCTTTCCTAACCAAACCCGATAAACCTTCGGCCATCAAAACAAAACGAAATGGAGAAAATGGATCTCCTTGTCTCAAAGCCCTCTCCACCACAAATTTCTTCATCAGACTTCCATTGACAAGAACCGACATCTTTATGTTGAAAACCAATAATTTCATCCATAAATCGCCAAAACTCATTTTCCTCATCATACCTCTAACAAAAAACCAACTAACCTTATCGTAGGACTTTTCAAAATTGACTTTGAAAAGAAAACAATCTCCTCCCTCTTTCTTCGCATAATCTACCAGTTCACTAGCTACTAAAACTCCGTCTAACAATTGTCTTCTAGGAACAATAGTGCTTTGGCAAGGAGAGATAATATCGTTAAGAACACATTTCAACCTTCCTGCCAAGACCTTTGACACAACCTTGTATAAACATCTCACTAAGCAAATAGGCATGTTATCCTCCAACCCCACTGGATTTTGAGACTTGGAAATAAGAGTCATGAAAGAGGACATAATCGCCTAAGATAACACATCACCAGAATGAAAGCTATTGAAAAAACTCACCAAGTCGTCTTTTATAAAACTCTAGTACTTTCTAAAAAAGAGGAACGTATACCCATTCGGACATGGGCTTTTTGAAGACCCGCAACTCCATATGACTTCCTTGATCTCGCTTTCACAAAAAGCAGCTTCGAGCATACTACTATCAGAATCCTTGATGCTATTAAAAAGGATACCTTTCAAACTAGGTCTGTAGTGAATCAGTTCCAAAAATTTACTAGATAAATGAGTAAAAACCTCCTCCTTCACTTCACTAACGATTCCGTTAAGCTCCTCCTTCACCTCTTCTCTCCTGTCTATTAGTAATCGCATTGAAATATCCCCCGATAATCCATTCTCCATTCGTATGTCTATATTTAAGCATAATTAAGGACTTCCACAGGGCCCTTTTTTTCACTAAATCACAAGAAGAATACACGTTTGTGATGTAATAGATGTCATTCCTCCATACAACTTTGATGCCTAAAAAACCTTCCCCTCTAAAGCTATTGATAACCTCCATACCACCTTCTTTCCAAAGAATAATTAACCCGTTCGATTGACCCTCAGAGCAAGAGATAGAATACCCCACCTCCACATTGCTCTAGAAGCTATTAACAACGAAATGGTGCCTCGATGATAACTTGGTTTCTTGTAACATGAAAATATCCACCTCCTCTTTTTTATCGTAGCACTAATGCGTCCACGTTCTAGAAGGCTACCATCCACTCTTATGTTCAAAAATCCGATTATCACCAATACAATATAGAAATCTCCTTCTCCTTCAACAATCTTTTTTTCTCTTCTTCCTCCATCGTGATTACTTATTGAGATATCTAGAGATTGAGTACAAGTAGTAAATTTTTCTTTTCTTCATCAAATTTTAATCTGCAACGAAACTTTCATGATGATCACTTTTGTTCCTTATTTTTTGGTGACTTTTTCTTTTCTCTTTCATAATGGCACTTATAACGTAGCAAATCAAAACTGAAAGAAACAACTTAATCAAAAAAACCCATTAATTAAAGCAAAGATGAGAAGTACAAAAGGAGGGAAGAACTCTCTTAATAGCTTGCTAGTACTCTACCTTGAATCATACAAAAAAGGAAATAACTAAAATAAAACTAAAACTGAAACAGAAAATGCAGTATTTGTCGCTAACATCCTCCAAAATACCCCTTTTAAATAATTGATCTTTAGTCGGTAATCTGTCGAGAAACAGTCTCCAGCCGAACAACTGAACCTTAGAAGAGACAATTTAAACTAATAGTATGTTTGGATTGACTTTTGGAAGACTCATAATCAATTCTAGAGGTGTAGAATTGATTTTGGATGATTTTGAGATGTTTGTTTTATGAAAAGTAGAATTGATTCTGTCTCCAGAATTGATTCTACTTGAAGTTAGAATTTGTAGCTTCTACCTCCAGAATTGATTATGGATAATTTTTACATTGAAATTTATTGTTCAACTCACTTTTACATAAATGCATCCAAATATAAATCAATTCAACTAAACTCAATTCTATTAAAATCAATTCTACCAAACTCAATTATATTAGAATCAATTATGTTCACCGCCAATCTAAACACACCATAAATACATTTGCTGAACCTTAGAAGAGACAGTTTAAACTAAATACATTTGCTAAGAAAGAACAATCCCCATAAATGAGACAAGACTCTCCTTAATATCAGCTAACACCAACACCAGATTGGGATCCAGCTAATAGTAACATATGGCTAAGTCCTTTTCAAAACAAAAAGTGACGGAGTAAATAAAAAGAGGTAACAAGTGGATGTGTTTTTTTTGAAATAATAAGTGGATGTCATTTTAAAATATTAAAGATACCATTTTTTTAAAATCTTTTTATCGTTTACAATTTTATTTTAAAAGTATCTAAATAATTATGATAAAAAAAACTCTTGTGCATTCTCAATTTCAGTTTAATTTCTTTCATTTTTTTTTGTGTAAGCAAGATATATTAATAACGGAGAATTAAGGGTTCTCCAACCTGTTTACACAAGTACGGTATAAATCGACAAAAAGCGAAGATTACACACCAATTACAACTACGACAAAAAGAGCAAAGGGTCCTTGCTAAACTCGTAGAAAGAATAATTGGGATGTGTAATTTTCCCACAAAAAGACCACCTCCACACCATGTGCTTGATGTTCCAAACGGTGTTATTTACATTCCAAGCTTCCTTCCGAAAACAACCACCATTCCTAACCAACCATATAATCCAAGTGGTCGCTAACCAAACCACACCCAACTTCCTATCTTTCACCTTTTTACTTACAAAAAAATAGTGCCAATCAAAAAAACTCGATAAGCATTCTTCAACAACCGTGTCCCCTTTACCAACCCACCTAGCTATCTCATTCCAAATAATTTTCACCACCAAGCAACTAAAAAATAAATGATTACTATCTTCCAAACAATTATCACAAAACAAGCACTTTGATTCTTCCAAAGGAAAATGAATACCTCGAATCTCCAATAAGTCTTTCACCGGTAGCCTATTGAGAAATAATCTCCATCCAAACGCTTTAATTTTAAACGGAACATCCAATTTCCATAGCAACTCAAAAGCTCCGTCGTACCTATTTGAAGGGCCAAAAGGAATACGAATATTATTATAAAAATTGTAACAAGAGGCTACCGTAAAATCCGCCTCCTCGGGTGCATTCCACTCCACGGAGTCCTTGCCTTCCATCCAACCTCTAAACTCCTCCAACATACCTTTGAAAACCGCAAACTCTTCCTCCACTCCCATGTCAACCGCATCACCTTCGGACACCCCGAAATTGCCCCATTTCCACCCTCCATCCGACCAACCACCCATAGCCGCCACCGAAACAAACTTTAATCTCGAGATGTCATATATTTCCGGAAACATATCTTTCAACGAACGATCATGTAACCATCTTGCCTCCCAAAAAGGGGTGGCGAAACCATTATGAACGGAGAACCTACAAAAAGTGACAATAGGATCAAGAGGAAAAGAAGAAATAATGTTAACAATGTCCTACCACCAAAAAGAACTATTAGGAAAAACTCTCTTTGCTCCGCCATCCTCAAACATCTTGGAAGTAACATCTCCATAACGAGCATTCAACACTTTAATCCACAACGATTCATGCCTTTGAATTATCTTCCATCTCCATTTGTTAAGAAGTGCCGCATTAAACTTGACAATATCCTTTACTCCTAACCCCCCCCCCCCCCTTATGCAAAGGTAAAGTGACATCCTCCCACTTAACCCAATGTATTTTACTTTTTTCCTCTACTCCTCCCCAAAGGAATTTGCTTTGAATACTAGTAATTTTCTTGGCCACCTTTTTCGGAATTTTATAAAAAGACAAGGTGAAAATGACCAAAGAACTAAGAACGGATTTTAGAAGAGTTATCCTACCTCCCAAATTAAGATACCGGTTAGTCCACCCTTCCAAGCGATTCTTTATCTTAGACAAAAGAGGAGTCCAAGTAGCTTCTTTCCTCGGATTGAAGCCAATAGGAATTCCAAGAAAGTAAAAATTGCTATCTTCCAATTTACATGAAAAGAAATGGGAAACCGCTTCCAAAAAGTGCGAATTGGAATTAATACCAATCAACTTACTTTTATGGTAATTAATCCCAAGACCCGACACCAACTCGAAAGCCCGAAGAACCGCTCTGAAAGCCCAAACATGTTTCCAATTGCTATCTCCAACAATTAAAGTGTCATCCGCAAATTGAAGAATATCCACCGGGCAAGTTCCATTAACATTGAATTGTTGAAAATCTCTCATCTCAATAGATTTTTTGACAAGCCCCGATAAGCCCTCCGTCACAAGAACAAAAAGAAAGGGAGAGAGAGGATCTCCTTGTCTAAGGCCTCTCGTCACCTCAAATTCCTTCGTGGGACAACCATTAACTAACACGGACATGTTACTATTAAAAACTAGTAATTCCATCCATCTCATCCATTTGTTACCAAACCCCATCTTTTTTAACATAAATCTCAAAAAGTTCCAACTTACCTTGTCGTAAGCTTTTTCAAAATCCACTTTAAACAAAATGCATTCTTTTCCTTCCTTCCTTGCAAAATCCACCACCTCATTAGCCACCATAACTCCATCCAATAAATGCCTACCGGGAACGAAAGCGGTTTGACACGGAGAAACAATTGAATGAAGCACCCCCTTTAATCTCCCCGCCAAAAGTTTCGCCACCGCTTTGTACAAACAACCCACAAGACAAATGGGCCTATAATCATCTAAACCAATGGGATTATTCGCCTTCGGGATGAGAGCTAAAAAAGAAGAAGTGATCGCCTTGGAAAGAAGTCTACCTTGGAAAAAGTGACGAAAGAAATTAATGACGTCTTCTTTAATAAAACTCCAACACTTTTTAATGAAAAGGAAGGAATACCCGTCCGGACCCGGGCTCTTCGCATCCCCACACTCCCAAACCGCCTCCTTAATCTCACTTTCAAGAAACGGTCTCTCAATATCCAAAGCCTCCTCCCAACTAATGGAATTAAATGAGACACCCTCTAGCACCGGTCTAATCTCCTCCGTTTCAATGAACTTATTCTCAAAATGCTTAAAAACCTCCTCCCCGACATCCTCCACCGACTCCACTAAACCTCCCGAAGAAATAATAGGACCAATATGATTATGTCTTCTTCTAGATTTCATCACTTTATGAAAAAAACCACTATTGGAATCTCCCTCTTGGAGCCACTTCAAACTAGACTTTTGAAGAAGCATATTTTCTTTAATTCTTAAATTCCTCCAAAAAGTGCTAGTCGCCACTTTTCTAATCTCCACATTCTCCTCTAAAGAGTTTAAAGACCAAGAATTAGAGAGTGACACTAACCTCTCATCGGCAAGGTTGATCCCTTTCACTCCTTCCTCTATATCCAAGTCAATTTTGCCAAAAACCTCCTTATTCCACTTTTTGAGCTTGTCTTTTAGAAGTCTTAGTTTCTCTTTCAACACAAAATCTCCTCTTCCTTCCACCTTCAATGATTTCCACTCCTTCTCCCCAAAAGGCATGAAAGAATCGAAAGAAAACCATTCGTTGTTGAATTTGAATGGTTTAGGCCCCCAATTATGATTTTCGGACTTCACCCAAATTGGGCAATGGTCCGAAATATCCCTATCTCCAACCAATTGGCCGATGACGTCCCACCGATTCACAACCAGGGAATGTTCAGATTTCCGAACAAAGTTAAGGTGGCTTCGACGACGGAGTCTAGTCAATCTGAATCGGAGGAAGATTGTTGGGCGGACGGAGGTGAAGACGGGGACTGTAGCGTGTCTGACAGTATTGAACAGTTTTCCGATAGGCTGTCCGCGGAGGTCTTGGGTATCTCTGCAGAAGAAAAGGGAAGAGATCTAGGTGCTGGTGGAGTTAGCGTTAATGTTGACGCGAAATCCTTGGTGGTGAAAGAAGCTGGCAGTTGCGAAATCTTTTCTAAGTGCAGGGGGATTTTTGATTCTGCAGTTAATAGTCTCAATGGAAATTCTGGCTTTGTTTCCACAGAACCTGTGCTGTCTTTGAGGAAGGACAAGCGGATGATGCGGTTTTGGCTGAATGCAGGGACGGGGCGGAGGTGATGTTGTGGGAGCAGGAGGAATGAAGTGTTTTACAAACTGTTCCACAGACCATAAAGTTGCTGATTGTGATTCGGTGCAGGTTGTTGAAGACAGTGTGAATTATGGTGAGATGGGAACTGGCAGCAATCCTGTTTGTGATGCGGCTGGACATAGGGGGCTAAGTCACATGCTGGATTCAAAAAGGGAGGTGACGGGTGACTCTGTTTCTTCTAGAATGGTTTGTTCTTTAGGATGTGAGGGAGTTAAAACAGTTAGGAAGAAGGTGAAATACAAGTCCCTTAGCGAAGTAGGGGTCGGTTCAGTTAGGGGCTGTTTTGTGGAAGGTAAACAACAACTCAAAAAGGGCAGGCACTGTGGAGGTAAGGCAAAAGGAGTGGTTGCGGTTCAGCAATGCAAAGGTATAGAAGGAGAGAGTATCGGAGAGGCTTCGGTGAGTTACGGGAAACAAAAGGAGGAGTCGGACATTTGTAGGAATAATGGAAGACAATGGGAATTCCTTAAAAAGGACGTTGGGGAAAGGTTATGGGAGGCTATTGTAGCGTTGGGGGTTGTTGATGAGAAAGGGCGGAGTAATTTAGTGAATAGAATCGAAAAGTTGGAGAAGAGTAATGAGGTATCAAAGGAAGGAAGGAAGGAGAACAACAATGTGGAACAATGATCGTCGGTTCATTGAACATTAGAGGGGGAGCAAATGCGCTCAAAAGAAGGAGGATTAGCACTTTGATTAATTTCTTTCATCTTATTCCAGGTTTTTTTGTTTGTTTTGTTTTTTTTTTTCCGAAATGTTAATGTAATTTTTGATGAGCTGAAATTATGCATAATGAAATAAATACATTAACTACTACTAATTACAATTAAGAATATAGATTATTTAATTTCTAAAAAATTACAAGATTCAATTTAGTTGTTAATAAAAATAAATTAATTAATTAATGAGTAAAATAATTTGGAAGAATTTAAAGAAATAGCTAGAAGAAAACTGTAAGTATGTGCAGCTTACAAACACAGAAAAATTGTGATCGTATTATGTTTTACTTCTATCTTCTTAACACTTTTCCTAAAAAGTAGACTCGTCAAAATATGATGGACTTTAGAAGAAAACCATATCTTTTGTTAGTAAAATTATTAAGTTCAAAATCTAAAATTTTCTACCACAAAACAACCTAAAGCAATGTGAAAAGTAGAGATCAAAAGGAGTTTTTAATACAGCTGGATTATCCAAACTTTTTTCCTTTTCTTTTTGTTGGTCCAATATTAGTCAAAAGTATGTGCATTGATGAGGTGGTGATGAGGAAATTGAAAAAAGAGAAAAAAAAAGTGATTCATGCCATCACTATATAAATAGCCATTAATCTTAGTCTTAGTAAATGCACTCCAAACACATTGGTTCCTTAAACTACTTTATGATTTCTAGGTTATCTACTCCATACACCATGGATGTTGAAAATTGCAATTGTCTAGGCTCAAGAAACATAAACCTTTGGTCAAGTTATGAGAGAATTGGCAATGACCCTATTATATGTGTCAATAAATTTATGAGCAAAATAAAAATAGCAAGGTTGAAAACACTGTGGAAGAAGATCAAGAGAGAAAGGAAGATGAAAATTTTCAGATCTTCCTCACCTGTGTTTCTCTATGATCCTAACTCTTATATGCAGAATTTTGATGATGGTTATTTCAATGATCCTGATCATTTTTCGGTGTCGTTCTCAGCTCGATTTGCAGCACCACGCTCCCAAATGTTTGTGAAGAATATTGAAATGACGAATGATGAAGAAATATTGGAGATCAACCATGAGAGCTAGCTAGTAACACATATATATGATTTATTTGAGTTTCTTAATTTGGACTTAAATTTCTTTTTTTTTTTTGGTTTGTTTGTGAATTATGAGTTATAATTGTACAAAGGTTTTAGTAATTCATTGTAAAATTATTGTGAGATATTGGATCGAACTCTAGTATTGTCGAAGGGTAGCTTCTTGGTTCGACAGTTCGACAGAGTTAAGCATGAAGTCGAAGGATTGTTCACATGCTGGTGTCGAAGTGTGCATGCTGTAGTCGAAGATGGGTCTAGCATGCAGATGTCGAAGATGCTAGGGTTGTTAGCATGTTAAATTAGGTTTTAGTGCTTAAACCCTAATTTGTTAAGTTAGCTTGTTTATTAAGTTGGCTTGTGTAATGGGCCTTGCTGAAAAAGCCCATTAGTTAGTATGTTAGGTTTTATTATAAATAGCATACTAGTCTCTCATCATTGCTAAGCTGCAAATCCTAATTTAGGGTGAGAGAGGTTATTTGTTATTCTTGTAAACTTGTAATCTTGTTTTAAGAGAAAGTAAAAGAATAACAGTTATAACCAATTCTTGTGTTCTTATTCTCTTCCCTAATTCCCTATTATACTTTGTTATTGGTATCGTTTTTCACAACAAATTGGTGCGGTGAGCGTGGAGAAGATGCCTTCAACAAAGTATGAGATTGGAAAGTTCACCGGAGTGAATGATTTCGGTCTGTGGCGCTTGAAGATGAAAGCCCTACTGGTTCAGCAGGGTTGTTTGGAAGCGTTGAAGGGAGAGGCAGCCATGAATGCAGAATTGACGGCAGCGGAGAAGAAGAATATGATCGAGAAAGCACACAGCGCAATTTTGTTGAGCCTTGGTGATAAGGTTCTCCGGCAGGTATCAAAGGAGACGACGGCATCAGGGTTATGGGTGAAACTTGAAAGTTTGTATATGACCAAATCGCTGGTAAATCGACTCTACCTGAAGCAAGCTTTGTATTCATTCAAGATGATTGAAGACAAAGTATTGGCTGAGCAGTTGGATATGTTCAACAAGCTGATTCTTGATCTTGAAAATATTGATGTGAAGATCGATGATGAAGATCAAGCGCTGTTACTATTGTGCGCTTTGCCTCGATCACATGCTCACTTCAAAGAAACTCTCTTGTATGGAAGGGAGTCCCTGACGTTTGAAGAAGTTCAATCAGCCTTGTACTCTAAGGACTTGAATGAACGAAAGGAGCATAAACCTTCGACTGTTGGCGAAGGTTTGGCCGTTAAAGGAAAACTCTTACGAAAGGATGGTAAGTTCGACAAGAAGAAAGGCAAAAGCCAGTCGAAGACTTACAGTGGCGAAGCATCTGGCATTCGATGCTACCATTGTAAGAAGGAGGGTCACACAAGAAAGGTGTGCCCTGAACGCTTGAAATATCATGGAGGTAAGGATAATGGCAACGCTGCCATTGTTCAAGATGATTTCGAATCAACTGATGTTCTTGTGGTTTCAAGCAGTGACTCTAAGAAGGAGTGGATTATGGATTCAGGTTGCACTTGGCACATGACTCCAAACAAAGACTTGTTCGAGGAATTATGTGATCAAGATGGTGGATCAGTATTACTGGGAAACAACAAGGCTTGCAAGATTGCAGGTGTTGGATCTGTGAGATTCAAGCTCCATGATGAGTCAATAAAGTTGTTGACTGAAGTCAGGTATGTTCCTGATTTGAAGAGAAATTTGCTTTCTCTTGGTGAATTCGACAAGAAAGGATATGTTTTCCAAGGAGAGAAAAGTATCCTAAGAATCATGAAGGGTTCGAAGGAAGTCTTGAGAGGCGTGAAGAAACAAGGCTTGTATACCCTTGAGGCTGAAGTTGTAAGTGGTTCGACAAATGTTGCATCCACGAAACCTTTGTCGAAAACAGAAATCTGGCACATGAGATTGGGCCATGTCAGTGAAAGGGGACTGGTCGAATTAGGGAAACAAAATCTGCTTGGTGGAGACAAAATCGAAAAGCTGAAGTTTTGTGAACCCTGTGTACTTGGAAAATCTTGCAGAGTGAAGTTCAACAAAGGCAAACAAAGAACACATGGATCCCTTGATTACATCCATGCTGATCTTTGGGGGCCTGCAAGGTGTCCATCACATTCAGGAGCAAGGTATTTTCTATCCATAGTAGATGATTATTCCAGAAAATTATGGGTATTCATCCAGAAGACTAAGGATGAAACTTTTGAGAATTTCAAAAGTTGGAAGACTCTGGTTGAAAATCAGACTGGCAGAAAGGTCAAGAGGTTGAGAACCGACAATGGCCTTGAATTTTGCAATGAGGCATTCGACAGTTTTTGTGCTGCCTCTGGTATTGCAAGGCATAGAACTACTGCAGGTACTCCACAGCAAAATGGTTTGGCTGAAAGGTTTAATCGAACTATTTTGGAGAGAGTCAGATGCATGTTGACTAGTGCAGGGTTAACAAAGGTGTTCTGGGCTGAGGCTGTTTCGACAGCAACATATCTGATAAACAGATGTCCTTCGACTGCGTTAGATATGAAGACACCTGAAGAAGTTTGGTCGGGACATCCACCAGATCTCGACAAACTGAGAGTATTTGGCTGCGTAGCCTATGCTCACATTAGGCAAGACAAGGTCGAACCTAGAGCTCTGAAATGCATGTTCATGGGATACCCTGAAGGAGTCAAAGCTTATAGGCTATGGTGCCTAGAGCCAGGTCACAGGAGGTGTATCACCAGTCGAGATGTAGTTTTCAATGAAGCTGAAATGGCTTTTAAGAAAACTAATGATGTTGGTCGAAGTACAGAAACATCTGACGAAGAGCTGGAACAGGTAGAGATTCCTGTTGAGGTGGAGCATGTTGATGCTGAATTGCATATCCCAGATGAAGTCGAAGAAGAAGCAGAAGATGCTGAAGTTGAGGAAACTGACGATGACTACCTATTGTCGAGAGATAGGTCGAGAAGAGTCATCAAGCCACCTCAAAGACTTGGATATGCAGATCTTATAGCTTATGCCTTAATCTCTGCAAGTGAGGTTCTAGACGAAGAACCTAGAGACTATAAGGAAGTTATGAGGAGTCAAAATAAGACTGAATGGCTGAAGGCCATGGATGATGAGATGAAATCTCTTCATGATAATCATACTTGGGAACTGATCAAGAAACCTGATGGGGCAAGGTTAGTCAGCTGTAAATGGATTTTCAAAGTTAAGGAAGGAATTGAAGGAGTGACGTCGAAAAGATACAAGGCAAGGTTAGTTGCAAGGGGTTTCACTCAGAAAGAAGGTGTCGACTTCAATGATGTGTTTTCTCCTGTTGTGAAGCATAGGTCCATTCGAATGTTGCTTGCCATGGTGGCACAGTTCGATCTTGAACTGGAACAGATGGATGTGAAGACTGCGTTCTTGTATGGTGATCTAGATGAAACGATCCTGATGAGGCAACCTGAAGGGTATGTCGAAAAAGGGAAGGAAAATTATGTGTGCAAGTTAAAGAGATCTTTGTATGGGCTGAAACAATCTCCTCGACAGTGGAATAAGAGATTCGACAAGTTCATGGCACGCATAAGTTTCATTAGAAGTCAGTTCGACCACTGCGTTTACTTCAGATTTCGACCTGGTAATTCATTTGTTATTTTGTTGCTTTATGTGGATGATATTCTCATAGCAAGCAACAGTGTTGAAGATGTGATGAGGGTGAAGGCTGAACTCAATAAGGAGTTCGATATGAAGGATCTGGGAGCTGCTTCCAGGATTCTTGGAATTGACATTCGGAGAAATAGAAAGAAGTCGAAGATATGCTTATCTCAAGAGGCATATCTACGGAAGATTCTTGAAAAGTTTGGTATGTCGAATTCGAAGCCAGTTGTGACTCCAACAAACCCTCAATTCAAGCTGAGTATTGATCAGTGTCCCAGTACTGATGTCGAAAGAGTCTATATGAATAGCATCCCATATGCTAATATAGTCGGCTCTTTGATGTATGCTATGGTCTGTACTAGACCCGACATAGCTTACGCAGTCAGTCTTGTAAGCAGGTACATGGCGAATCCTAGAAAGGCTCACTGGCAAGCATTGAAGTGGATTTTAAGGTACATAAATGGGTCTCTGAATAGAGTCCTAATTTATGGTGGAGCCTTGGGTGAAGATAGTAAAGCAGTAATAGAAGGATATGTCGACTCTGATTATGCAGGTTGTATGGATTCCAGAAAATCTATTTCTGGATATGTTTTCACTATGTTTGGCACTGCAATTAGTTGGAAAGCAACACTTCAGAAGGTTGTTGCTCTATCAACCACTGAAGCGGAGTATATTGCCCTAACTGAAGCTGTGAAAGAAGCATTGTGGCTTGAAGGTTTTGCGAAGGAGTTGAAACTTCAAGGTCGAGGTATCACTGTTAAATGTGATAGTCAAAGTGCAATACACCTGTCGAAGAATTCAGCCTATCATGAGCGAACTAAGCACATTGATGTGAGGCTGCATTTCGTCAGAGGAGTAATCGAGCGTGGAGAAGTCCAAGTGCTGAAGGTTTCGACTGAAGACAATGCTGCTGATATGATCACCAAGACATTGCCGAGTTGCAAGTTTTTCCACTGTATGCAGTTGATAAACCTGCATGAAGAAAGCTAGTCTGTTCCTTGACGTTGTAGAGTTAGGTCCAAGGTGGAGATTTGTGAGATATTGGATCGAACTCTAGTATTGTCGAAGGGTAGCTTCTTGGTTCGACAGTTCGACAGAGTTAAGCATGAAGTCGAAGGATTGTTCACATGCTGGTGTCGAAGTGTGCATGTTGTAGTCGAAGATGGGTCTAGCATGCAGATGTCGAAGATGCTAGGGTTGTTAGCATGTTAAATTAGGTTTTAGTGCTTAAACCCTAATTTGTTAAGTTAGCTTGTTTATTAAGTTGGCTTGTGTAATGGGCCTTGCTGAAAAAGCCCATTAGTTAGTATGTTAGGTTTTATTATAAATAGCATACTAGTCTCTCATCATTGCTAAGCTGCAAATCCTAATTTAGGGTGAGAGAGGTTATTTGTTATTCTTGTAAACTTGTAATCTTGTTTTAAGAGAAAGTAAAAGAATAACAGTTATAACCAATTCTTGTGTTCTTATTCTCTTCCCTAATTCCCTATTATACTTTGTTATTGGTATCGTTTTTCACAACAATTATTTCAAATAATATATTTGGTATAAGTGATATTCTATACGATAATTTAGTTAGTTTTGTTATATTTGGTTATTTTTCTTATTTTTGATTATGTAACTTCTTATATTAACATAAAAAGTTAACATTAAGTTTTGATACATTGTAAAAATAAATTATTGATAAATTGGTTTGAGTAAAAGAAAGCTAAAGATATGTGTATGATTTTATTTTTATTGGTATAGATGTAGGGGCCTTTAGTTTAAAATAATATTGTTTGACGACAAATTTAAACAATAAAATGAGATCTGTATAAATAAAGTGAAAAATATAAGAGGAGGTGGTTAAAACTCTTGACATTATTCGGGAGGCAAATTCAAAATTAGATTTTGAATTGAATATTTGTAAATTTGATATCTTTTGGCCTTTGTGTCATAATAGTAAATTTCATGGGGTGTTGTTTCCTTCCAACATTGGGAGGTCGATGTTGGGGATACTTTTGCTTGGAGAGCTATTAGTCGATATATATATGAAGGCTTTATTGAGGGATTTTTCATGAATAGAGTGGCAAGGCAGTTGAGTTAATACATCTTCTGTCACAATTAAGGGATCTTCAAAATGTGTTTCTTCTACTTCGATATTGCATGGCTATCGCCAACATTTTTTTGTCTTAGTATATGTCAACTTATTCATGTTAAGAAAGCTTCGATTTGGTTTGATAAAGAGTTGTAGAGGGAGATTGAAGCCATCATGTTTGGCGGAGGTCGTTTCTTTGGGACCTTTAATGAAGGGTAGTTTTTTTACCTATTAGAACTTAGGATTGAGTTTGTACTCAGCGCAACAGAGGTTGCCATATACACATTTGTGACTTCTAAAGACCAGTCTTGGGTGTTTCAAGATCATATATTGAGAGGCTATGTGGTATGGACCTTGATTTCAAAATAGTTTTGGAAGGTCTTAATGTTGTGATTCAAAATTTTAACCTTAGCAGTTTTATTACCAAAGACAATATCCCTTAAAGCACAACATGTTTTGGCGATTGCCTTTTTTAGTAAAAGTGTTCATGACATGGATGTAAAGTTATAAATGACCACAAGGCATACAATAAATTTTGGTTGTTTATAAATAACATATGCTCGAGATTTTCTCCTTGCTATCTCTATTGATGGTCTAGACCAATATATCCTCGATAAAGTACATCCCATCCTTAAATACCGACTTATTTTTATTAATACGCAATGATATAAGAAATCGCATTAGGGGTGCAACCCTTACAACGAGAACTCTAAATAGAATTGAAACAGTTTAGAGGTAACTTGTACTTATTTCCTATTTTTTAAATAAGCAATGATATTAACCAAGGGAGTATAATGGATACTCCACCCACGGACAAACGGAAAGCTCTAGCTACTCGAAACAAAGGAGCGGCAAGATATTCCAAGTATGAAAATTACAAAGCTCTCCTAACTTATAGAAAGCTAAAAGGTAATTCCAAGAAAAAAGAATAATATTCGTCATACATTCCGAAAAACTAAATAACTCCTTCTTGAATATAATCGCATTCCGCTTCAACCAAATGCACCAAATAATGGTTAACCAAATCACCCCAACAATGGTCCTCTTGGTCAGACACTTCACTTTATCACAAAAAAGGAAAAAAGAGACAAAGTTCTCTTAGGACAACCCAAGAGCAGAACCTAATCAACCGTGCACCCTCTTCCAAATTCTTTGAGCTATCTCACAATCACCGAATAAATGCGCTAACGATTCCTCCTCCTTCATACACATGACACACGATAAGTCAATAGCATCCACCAAAACACCCATCTTGAACAATTGGTCTTTTCTTGCGATTCTATTATGCATAAATCTCCAGCCAAAGAAAAGGATTTTTGAGGGAATTCTAACCTTCCACATATGGTTCACGTCCTTTACCAAACCCGGTTGCAAAGGAGGTCCCGATATATTGGGCTTGAAACGATCATAACAAGACTTAACGCTAAAGACTCCCGTCGAAGACTCTAACCAAGAGAAGGAATCCTGCGCTGCCCCCTGTAAAAACCGCTGCTGCAGCAGCAGGAAAAGTTCCTACAACATAAAAAAGAGGCTGTTACTGTCCGCTGGCAGCAGCTGCTGCAGATTCCATTTCCAGCCGTCCTCGTCAAAAAACCCCGCATCAGCCACGGAAATTTGATGATCATTCGCCACCTGAAACAACTTCGGAAAAGCCTCCATAATAGGTTGTTGATCAAGCCAACAAGCGTACCAAAACAAAATGTCTTCTCCATTTCCCACACTACACTTCACCGCCTGCGAAAAGTGATTGACAAGAAGTCTTTCATAATTATCCGACACCAAAACGTCTCTCCACCATATAGAATCCTTCGATCCCACCACCGCTACATCACCTACTAACACCTTTAGCTTCACCTTGCCGTATCTAGCTTTAAGAATACCACTCCAAACCGCTTCATTCTCATTTAAAATCCTCCATTTCCACTTACTAATAAGAGCCACATTCCTAATTTCTACATTTTTGACTCCTAGCCAACCTTCCTCTTTAGTTTTACAAACGGTGTCCCAACACACCCAATGGATTGATTTTCTTACATCACCTCCGCTCCATAGGAAATTACTTTGAATCGCCCTAATCTCATTGAGCACCTTCGGCGGGGCTTTGTAAAAGGATAGAGAATAAATGGGAATAACGTTAAGCACCGCGTTGATCAAGACCACACGCCCTGCTATACTAAGATTCTTACCACTCCAAACGGCTAACCTTTTCCTTAAAAACAAAATTAAATCTTTCCACATTGAAGTACTTCTAGGACTACCACCCACTTTAACACCTAAGAACTTGAACGGTAAACTTCCCACCTTGCACGAGAGAAAACTAGAAGCCGCTTCAAGAAACCATTTACCAACATTGATTCCGAAGATGTTACTCTTAAGGAAATTTATTCTCAAACCCGACATTAACTCAAATCCTCTAAGGAATGGCTTTCATACTCCACAAATTTGCCGTATCCCCCTCCGAAATAATAATTGTGTCATCCACGAATTGAAGTAAATCAACCTCCTCGTTAACACCTACCTTAAAGCTCCGAAAGTCTCCTATATATTTCTTTTGCCTTTCTCATAAGCGTCGTAAGCACCTCCATAACCAAAACAAATAAAAAAGGAGACAACGGGTCCCCTTGACGAAAACCCTTCTCAACCTTGAAATCTTTCGTTGTGCTACCATTGACAAGGACGGACATACTATTGGTAAAGATGCAACATTCCATCCATCTCATCCATCTTGCTCCAAACCCCATCCGAACTAAGACAAATCTCACGAAATTCCAACTAACACGGTCATAGGCCTTTTCAAAATCAACCTTAAGAACCACACAACTTCTTTTCTCCCTCTTGGCAATGTCCATCACCTCATTCACAACAGGAACTCCATCCAAAATACTTTTACCGGGGACAAATGTCGTTTGATTACTCGAAACAAGTTTCCCAATAACACACTTTAGTATAGCCGCCAATAGTTTTGAAATAATCTTATACAAGCTTCCAACTAGACAAATAGGTCTAAAATCGGATAAGGATTGAGGATTTTTCACTTTAGGAATTAAAGTAATGAAAGATGAAGTACACCCATTTGTAAGCCTTTCCTTGTCGTAAAAATCCAAAACAAATCTACCGACATCCTCTTTAACCACCTCCCAATTGCCTTTGAAGAACTCTAAAGAGAAACCATCCGGCCCGGGACTCTTATTACCATCACACGCCCAAACGGCTTCCTTGATCTCATCTTCCGAAAAAGATCTCTCAAGCCACGCGGCAACACCCTCACTCAAACAATTAAGAAGAAAGTCTTCCGAAATTGGTCTCTTGTTATTTTCTTCTTTGAAGAAGTCTTCAAAAAAAACAAATATCTCATTCTTATTATTCTCCACACCCTCGACCGTTCCATTCTTCCCCTCCAAAAAAGAAGTCGAGTTTCTTCTTTGTCTATCTTAATAGAATTGTGGAAAAAACTTGTGTTTCTATCCGCCTCATGCATCCACAATTGCCTAGACTTTAATCTAAGCATGCACTCTTTCACATGTAAGTTATTCCAAACCTCCTTCATTGCCTCCCTCCTACTAGAAACCAAGTCTTCCACGTTACCACCAATATTTTCCACCAACAAATTGTCCAAATCATTAATATTTTCCACCTCCTCTTTAACTTTCAAGTCTATCCAACCGAACACCTCCCTATTCCAATCACGAAGACGAGTTTTCAATCGTTTAAGTTTCTCATACAAAATAAAGTCCCCCTTCCTTTGAGAATCTTCTTTCCCCATTCTTCCGTAATAAAAGACTTGAACTTGTTATGCTTGAACCACACGTTATAAAATTTAAAGAGTTTTGGCCCCCAATCAACCACTCCTAGATTCAACCTGTTGTGAATTCAATGCCAAGAACAAAGTATAAAACAAGGAAGAAGAGGAACACAAGAATTGGTTATAACTGCTATTCTTTTACTTTCTTTAAAACAAGATTACAAGTTTACAAGAATAACAAATAACCTCTCTCACCCTAAATTAGGATTTGCAGCTTAGCAATGATGAGAGACTAGTATGCTATTTATAATAAAACCTAACATACTAACTAATGGGCTTTTTTCCACAAGACCCATTATACAAGCCAACTTAATAAACAAGCTAACTTAACAAATTAGGGTTTAAACACTAAAACCTAATTTAACATGCTAACAACCCTAGCATCTTCGACACAAGCATGTGAACAACCTTCGACTTCATGCTCAATCCTATCGAACCAAGAAGCTACCTTTCGACCATACTAGAGTTCGATCCAATATCTCACAAATCTCCACCTTGGACCTAACTCTACAACGTCAAGGAACAGACTAGCTTTCTTCATGCAGCTTTATCAACTGCATACAGTGGAAAAACTTGCAACTCGGCAATGTCTTGGTGATCATATCAGCAGCATTGTCTTCAGTCGAAACCTTCAACACTTGGACTTCTCCATGCTCGATTACTCCTCTGACGAAATGCAGCCTCACATCAATGTGCTTAGTTCGCTCATGATAGGCTGAATTCTTCGATAGGTGTATTGCACTTTGACTATCACATTTAACAGTGATACCTCGACCTTGAAGTTTTAGCTCCTTCGCAAAACCTTCAAGCCACAATGCTTCTTTCACAGCTTCAGTTAGGGCAATATACTCCGCTTCAGTGGTTGATAGAGCAACAACCTTCTGAAGTGTTGCTTTCCAACTAATTGCAGTGCCAAACATAGTGAAAACATATCCAGAAATAGATTTTCTGGAATCCATACAACCTGCATAATCAGAGTCGACATATCCTTCTATTACTACTTTACTATCTTCACCCAAGGCTCCACCATAAATTAGGACTCTATTCAGAGACCCATTTATGTACCTTAAAATCCACTTCAATGCTTGCCAGTGAGCCTTTCCAGGATTCGCCATGTACCTGCTTACAAGACTTACTGCGTATGCTATGTCGGGTCTAGTACATGCCATAACATACATCAAAGAGCCGACTATATTAGCATATGGGATGCTATTCATATAGGCTCTTTCGACATCAGTACTGGGACACTGATCAATACTCAGCTTGAATTGAGGGTTTGTTGGAGTCACAACTGGCTTCGAATTCGACATACCATACTTTTCAAGAATCTTCCGTAGATATGCCTCTTGAGATAAGCATATCTTTGACTTCTTTCTATCTCTCCGAATGTCAATTCCAAGAATCCTGGAAGCAGCTCCCAGATCCTTCATATCGAACTCCTTATTGAGTTCAGCCTTCACCCTCATCACATCTTCGACACTGTTACTTGCTATGAGAATATCATCCACATAAAGCAACAAAATAACAAATGAATTACCAGGTCGAAATCTGAAGTAAACGCAGTGGTCGAACTGACTTCTAATGAAACTTATGCGTGCCATGAACTTGTCGAATCTCCTATTCCACTTTCGAGGAGATTGTTTCATCCCATACAAAGATCTCTTTAACTTGCACACATAATCTTCCTTCCCCTTTTCGACATACCCTTCAGGTTGCCTCATCAGGATCGTTTCATCTAGATCACCATACAAGAACGCAGTCTTCACATCCATCTGTTCCAGTTCAAGATCGAACTGTGCCACCATGGCAAGCAACATTCGAATGGACCTATGCTTCACAATAGGAGAAAACACATCATTGAAGTCGACACCTTCTTTCTGAGTGAAACCCCTTGCAACTAACCTTGCCTTGTATCTTTTCGACGTCACTCCTTCAATTCCTTCCTTAACTTTGAAAATCCATTTACAGCTGACTAACCTTGCCCCAACAGGTTTCTTGATCAGTTCCCAAGTATGATTATCATGAAGAGATTTCATCTCATCATCCATGGCCTTCATCCATTCAGTCTTATTTCGACTCCTCATAACTTCCTTATAGTCTCTAGGTTCTTCGTCTAGAACCTCACTTGCAGAGATTAAGGCATAAGCTATAAGATCTGCATATCCAAGTCTCTGAGGTGGCTTGATGACTCTTCTCGACCTATCTATCGACAATAGGTAGTCATCGTCAGTTTCCTCAACTTCAGCATCTTCTGCTTCTTCTTCGACTTCATCTGGGATATGCAATTCAGCATCAACATGCTCCACCTCAACAGGAATCTCTACCTGTTCCAGCTCTTCGTCAGATGTTTCTGTACTTCGACCAACATCATCAGTTTTCTTAAAAGCCATTTCAGCTTCATTGAAAACTACATCTCGACTGGTGATACACCTCCTGTGACCTGGCTCTAGGCACCATAGCCTATAAGCTTTGACTCCTTCAGGGTATCCCATGAACATGCATTTCAGAGCTCTAGGTTCGACCTTGTCTTGCCTAATGTGAGCATAGGCTACGCAGCCAAATACTCTCAGTTTGTCGAGATCTGGTGGATGTCCCGACCAAACTTCTTCAGGTGTCTTCATATCTAACGCTGTCGAAGGACATCTGTTTATCAGATATGTTGCTGTCGAAACAGCCTCAGCCCAGAACACCTTGTTTAACCCCGCACTAGTCAACATGCATCTGACTCTCTCCAAAATAGTTCGATTAAACCTTTCAGCCAAACCATTTTGCTGTGGAGTACCTGCAGTAGTTCTATGCCTTGCAATACCAGAGGCAGCACAAAAACTGTCGAATGCCTCATTGCAAAATTCAAGGCCATTGTCGGTTCTCAACCTCTTGACCTTTATGCCAGTCTGATTTTCAACCAGAGTCTTCCAACTTTTGAAATTCTCAAAAGTTTCATCCTTAGTCTTCTGGATGAATACCCATAATTTTCTGGAATAATCATCTACTATGGATAGAAAATACCTTGCTCCTGAATGTGATGGACACCTTGCAGGCCCCCAAAGATCAGCATGGATGTAATCAAGGGATCCATGTGTTCTTTGTTTGCCTTTGTTGAACTTCACTCTGCAAGATTTTCCAAGTACACAGGGTTCACAAAACTTCAGCTTTTCGATTTTGTCTCCACCAAGCAGATTTTGTTTCCCTAATTCGACCAGACCCCTTTCACTGACATGGCCCAATCTCATGTGCCAGATTTCTGTTTTCGACAAAGATTTCGTGGATGCAACATTTGTCGAACCACTTACAACTTCAGCCTCTAGGGTATACAAGCCTTGTTTCTTCACGCCTCTCAAGACTTCCTTCGAACCCTTCATGACTCTTAGGATACTTTTCTCTCCTTGGAAAACATATCCTTTCTTGTCGAATTCACCAAGAGAAAGCAGATTTCTCTTCAAATCAGGAACATACCTGACTTCAGTCAACAACCTTATTGACTCATCATGGAGCTTGAATCTTACAGATCCAACACCTGCAATCTTGCAAGCCTTGTTGTTTCCCAGCAATACTGATCCACCATCTTGATCACACAATTCCTCGAACAAGTCTTTGTTTGGAGTCATGTGCCAAGTGCAACCTGAATCCATAATCCACTCCTTCTTAGAGTCACTGCTTGAAACCACAAGAACATTAGATGATTCGAAATCATCTTGAACAATGGCAGCGTTGCCATTATCCTTACCTCCATGATATTTCAAGCGTTCAGGGCACACCTTTCTTGTGTGACCCTCCTTCTTACAATGGTAGCATCGAATGCCAGATGCTTCGCCACTGTAAGTCTTCGACTGACTTTTGCCTTTTTTCTTGTCGAACTTACCATCCTTTCGTAAGAGTTTTCCTTTAACGGCCAAACCTTTGCCAACAGTCGAAGGTTTATGCTCCTTTCGTTCATTCAAGTCCTTAGAGTACAAGGCTGATTGAACTTCTTCAAACGTCAGGGACTCCCTTCCATACAAGAGAGTTTCTTTGAAGTGAGCATGTGATCGAGGCAAAGAACACAATAGTAACAGCGCTTGATCTTCATCATCGATGTTCACATCAATATTTTCAAGATCAAGAATCAGCTTGTTGAACATATCCAACTGCTCAGCCAATACTTTGTCTTCAATCATCTTGAATGAATACAAAGCTTGCTTCAGGTAGAGTCGATTTACCAGCGATTTGGTCATATACAAACTTTCAAGTTTCACCCATAACCCTGATGCCGTCGTCTCCTTTGATACTTGCCGGAGAACCTTATCACCAAGGCTCAACAAAATTGCGCTGTGTGCTTTCTCGATCATATTTGTCTTCTCCGCTGCCGTCAATTCTGCATTCATGGCTGCCTCTCCCTTCAACGCTTCCAAACAACCCTGCTGAACCAGTAGGGCTTTCATCTTCAAGCGCCACAGACCGAAATCATTCACTCCGGTGAACTTTTCAATCTCATACTTTGTTGAAGGCATCTTCTCCACGCTCACCGCACCAATTTGTTATGAATTCAATGCCAAGAACAAAGTATAAAATAAGGAAGAAGAGGAACACAAGAATTGGTTATAACTGCTATTCTTTTACTTTCTCTTAAAACAAGATTACAAGTTTACAAGAATAACAAATAACCTCTCTCACCCTAAATTAGGATTTGCAGCTTAGCAATGATGAGAGACTAGTATGCTATTTATAATAAAACCTAACATACTAACTAATGGGATTTTTTCCACAAGACCCATTATACAAGCCAACTTAATAAACAAGCTAACTTAACAAATTAGGGTTTAAACACTAAAACCTAATTTAACATGCTAACAACCCTAGCATCTTCGACACAAGCATGTGAACAACCTTCGACTTCATGCTCAATCCTATCGAACCAAGAAGCTACCTTTCGACCATACTAGAGTTCGATCCAATATCTCACACAACCGAATCGCAAGACATGCTTAGATACATTTGAAAAACACGTCATTCATTATAAGGAGCTTCTAGGGTTTAAATACCAAAATAAATTTTTTAGGGATGTCTTATTTGATATCTTTCAGCGTGCCGAGATATCAATGAAAAAAGAGGCACACGTGAATTTCTTAACTTAACCTAGAAGGGGGAGATCGACACTTAGACCAACAGATGATATAGCGTACGGGCCGGTGAATAGGAGGGAAACATGCATGTGTAGAGTTGGTTGAGATTTCTCCGTAGGTGGGACTAAGGATTGGAGGTTTTAGTGTGAGACAAACAATTTTCAAAGTCGCTTCAAATAAAATGGACAAGCACGATGAAATGTGTTTAATCAACATGTTTTCATACTAGTTTCCTTTGACACTTTTGATTTTCTAACATCAGAAGCAGTGAATATTTTACAAAGAGTGCAAAGCCTCATGCATAGCAATGATGTGTCTCCTAAGACAATAAATATATTTTTTAAGATGATTGATTGCTTTCCAGAAAGGAAAAGCGGCACAACTTATTATCTGTTTATCTGCTATTTATGTATAATCTTTATTAAATATTAAAAAAATTTATTAAAAAATTTAATAATTTTTTAAAAATATTTTACAAGATTAAAAAGCAAAATAGTATCTTTTCATTATTTTAAACTGACTTTGATTTGCTATTTCACAAAAGACATGTAGTTGTTATTTATTTATTTATTTTTGACCAAACTACTTTTCTTTTTAAAAAGGACTTAACCACATGTTACTTTTAGTTGGATCCCATAACATAGATTTAGAAGAATCTTGAACCGTTTAGAGTGTTTGTTTTTCTTTTTTCTTTTGGCAAATATTATTGAAAAAGACACAAAATTATTAATCATGATGTAACGTTTATAAGAAGAAAACTATAATTTTTTTCAAATATAATTTTTGATAAAGACAAAAATGTAAATCTTTTCTAAACACAAAACTAAAAAAAAATGTCTCTAATAAACCCAAAAAAATAGCTGTAGTAGGAAATAAAAAACAAATCAATTCTCTCTATTATAATAATTTTATTTTCTTATCACTAGAAATTAACTCAACAGTAATTTGCATGTATTTTTTAATATAAATGTTGTCAAAACGAAATCTGTAAATTTTTTTCTCTCTCTAACCTGTTTTGCTCTAACCTCTCTCTACGAAGAGGGTTAGGGCGTTGTCTTTTAGCCGATGAGCGGTGGCCGGAGAGAAGAAAACTGGGGCGGAGGATGGCAGGAAGTACGGCGGAGTAGGGTTTTCAGGAATCTGAAACCAGTTTGGGATACTTTCCCTTATGGTGGGTGGCTCAAAAATCAGGGAAGCAGGGCGACAAAAGTTTCTTCTTTCTATTTTTCCGAATTTCCAGTTCAAACCAAAGCAAAGGAGTTCTTCGAACTGTTTGGGTGTATTGGAAGAGTGGTGGAGGTATCAATTTCACCAAGACGAAACAAATTAGGAAAATGTTTCGGTTTCGCTAGATTCATTGAAGTGGAGGATGAGAGGATGCTGGGGGTGAGGTTGGATAATGTTCAGATACTTGGAAAAAAGATTCACGCGAATATTCCTCGATTTCAAAGGGGATCAAAAAGGGAGGGGGAGGCAGAAGTCCGGAACAAGAGTAATGGTCGGGTTTTTGCAACGTATCAGTCTGTTTCTCAGCTCAAAGAGGCAAGCGCGAAGGAAAGGGATGACAGAAGTTACGTTGAGGTGGTTGCGAAGAGGCACAGGATGGGGGAAGCATCGAAGGAGGATATAGAGAAGTGGGGGTTTAAGGTGGATGAAAACAGGCGGGCGAGATTGAGCAAAGCGTTTGTGGGGCGCGTTAAAGTTCCAGGATCTGCGTATAACATACAAACCCAGCTCGAGATGGAGGGTTTCTTCACCGTAAAAGCAACACCGATGGGTGGGAGTCTTGTTTTGCTGGAAGAGACGGAAGGTGGTGTTTTTGCAGATTTGATAGGAGACGGAGATAATTGGTGGAAGTGTTGGTTCGAAGACATTTCTATATGGAAGGAAGACATGGTTGATACGAGCAAGGTGGTGTGGATAAGCATTTTCGGAGTGCCGGTTGTTGCTTGGTCTGTGGTTTTCTTCAAGCAGCTGGCGGAACGTTTTGGTTCTTTCATCTGTCTGGATGCCCAAACAGAAAACGAAGATAGTTACGACATCGCAAGGATTATGATTAGTGTGGATAGAGAAGTCAGAATACCAGAGAGGGTGGTGGTCGACATTGACGGAAATGAATTCACTCTGATGATACGTGAAGACAATTTGGACGCCATGAGAACAAACCCAGGTAACCGCAAAACTCAAAACCCTGGTGGAGAGTCTTCGGACTCGGATGGTTTTTCTGTGAATGTTATGCAGGTGGATAACGAAAAGTCAGTGGGGGGAGATTCGATTGAATATTTTGAAAGTGTTTCTGTTAATTTAGAGGGGGCAGTGTCGAAGGATAGCATAGTGGAGTTCTCGGAGGAGATTCCGGCGGTGAAGGGAGAGGCTGATGGAATTGGGAAGTTGGGACAGGTCGAGGAGATTGGACAGGGGAGGTCTTTCTCGCATCCTAAAGCGAGTATGCCGTGCTCAGTATATCAAGACCCAGTTAATTCTGTGTCGGTTCAGCAGAACAGTGTGGATTCTGTGGGTCTGTTTGACAGTTTGCTTAGTTTACAACATAAAAGGATTGTCCCTAGCCCAGGCAGAGATGCTGCAGTCATGCTCTCAGGATCGGTATCGGAGTCGCCTATAAGATGCAGTTTGAATCCGTTGGTTGCTGCCAAAGAAAAAAAGTTAAAGATTAAATGCTTGGCTGATGTAAACTTAGCAGGTAGGAGTAAGAAGGGAGAAGTGAATAAAAGAAAGGAGAAAAAGTCGGAATGTCTTGTTGAGGGCAGTGGGGCGGTGATGGCAGCAAGGGGTAACGGTTTGTTTGTTAATAATAAAATCCAATATGGGCAACAAAATGAGGAGTCGGATATTTGTAGGAGTAATAAAAGACAATGGGCGTTTTTGGATGGTGATAGTGGCGATAAAATACTATCGGCTATCGTAGCTTTGGGAGTGGTAGATGCGGAGGGAAGGAAAAAATTGGAAAGCCGAATAAATACCTTGGAGAATGGAAGAAAGGGGGTAAGGAAGGGGTTTAAAAGTTGTTTGCAATGATTATTGGGTCTTTAAATATTAGAGGAGGCGTTAGTGCGCTAAAGAGGAGGAGAATTGATGAGGTGATAAGGAGGGGCAAAGCGGAGATTTTTTTGTTACAAGAGACGAAAATTACATCTTTGAACGAGGAGGCGGACATTGGGTATTCTTTCTCTAATTCTTTGGGAAGGTCGGGTGGTTTATTAATTTTGTGGAAGGCGGGAAAAATGGAGGTGGTGAATAGTTTCAAAGGTGAGGGTTATTTGGGCATAAAAGTGTTGTGGAAGGGTGATTGCTATTATGTTGTGAATGTTTACTCATCTTGTGATTTGGTTAAGAAGAGATTATTGTGGAACGAGCTTCTTAGATTGAAGGAGTCTTTTGTTGATGGGGAGTGGATCATTGGAGGGGACTTTAATGCGGTTAAAGATAGAAAAGAGAGGAAAGGGAGAACGGGTGTTGTGAATAATCTTGAAATGGGATTATTTACGGAATTTATTAACAAAAGTTTGTTGGTTGATGTTCCTTGTAAGGGGAAGAATTTCTCGTGGTATAGTGGCGATGGAAAATCAATGAGTAGAATTGATCGTTTCCTTGTGGCGGATAATGTGGTGAGTAGGTGGGGAGTGATTGGTCAATTGATTGGTGAGAGGGATATTTCCGACCATTGTCCCATTTGGCTTGAGGTGGATAATTCGAATTGGGGTCCAAAACCGTTTAGATTCAATAATGAATGGTTTTCTTTTGAATCCTTTTTGCCTTTCGTGGAGAAGGAGTGGGCGAACATGAGAATTTATGGGAGGGGTGATTTTGTCCTTAAAGAAAAGCTTAGGCTTTTGAAGGATAAATTGAAGGTGTGGAATAGGGAGGTCTTCGGTAGGTATGAGTTGAACATGGAAGAAGGTGTTAGGGACTTGAATGCGGTTGATGTTTGCTTGGAGAATATTTCCGAGGATCTTATTGAGGTCAATCTTGATTTAAGGAGGGAGGCTTCTAGTAAGATTTGGAGAAACTTGAGAATAAAAGAAAATATGCTCCTTCAAAAAGCTAGGTTGAGATGGATTAAAGATGGGGATGCTAATAGTGGGTTTTTCCACAAGGTCATGAAAGAGAAGAGAAGTTTTAATCATTTAGGTCCTATTGCTACGGAGGAGGGAATGGCGGTTACGGTGGAGGAAGTGAGGGATTCGGTCTTTAAGCACTTTAAAGATAAATTTGTCGAGGTGGAGGAGAGTAGACCTTTGTTGGAGGGTGTTGATTTCAAGGGTATTAATGAGGAGGTGGCGGAGAGTCTTGAAAAACCGTTTTTGGAAGAGGAGATAAAGGAGGCGGTGTGGAGTTGTGGGGGGGATAGGTGCCCGGGCCCGGATGGGTTTTCTTTTCTTTTTATTAAGAAATGTTGGAGTATCATTAAAGATGATTTTGTGAATTATTTCAAATACTTCTATTCCGGCAATGTAATCTCAAAGGCAATATCTTCCTCGTTTTTATCTTTGATTCCGAAGAATAGTAACCCGCTATCTCTTGACGATTATAGACCCATTTGTTTGGTCGGTTGCATGTACAAAGTGGTGGCAAAGCTTTTGGCGGGGAGGTTAAAATGGGTTCTTGAGACGGTGATTTCTCCTTGTCAAAATGCTTTTGTGCCCGGTAGATATCTTTTGGATGGTGTGTTGGTGGCGAATGAGGTGGTGGATTTTGCGAGGAAGGAAAGAAAAAATTGTGTGTTGTTTAAAGTTGATTTTGAGAAGGCGTATGATAAAGTTAGTTGGAGTTTTTTGAGATACATGATGAAGAGAATGGGATTTGGTAGGAGATGGATGGGATGGATGGAATTGTTGGTTTTCAATAGTAGTATGTCGGTGCTTGTCAACGGAAGTCCTACGAAGGATTTTGGTGTTTTTAAAGGGTTAAGACAAGGAGATCCTCTTTCTCCTTTCCTTTTCGTTTTGGTGGCGGAGGGTCTTGCGGGGTTGGTGAGGAAATCTATAGAAATTGGGGAATTTGAGAGCTTTAGAATTAATAACACTTGTCGGGTGGATATTCTCCAATTTGCGGATGACACTCTTTTCGTGGGGGGAGGATCTTGGAAGCAAATAAGGGCGATAAAGGGGGTGTTAAGAGCTTTTGAGATTGTGTCGGGTCTCGGTATCAATTTTCATAAAAGCAAATTAATTGGAATCAATACTACGGAGTCTTTCGTGGAAGCCGCGGGTTCTTTTCTCTCTTGTAAAGTGGAGGAAAGCAATTTTTATTTTCTTGGTATTCCGGTTGGTTTCGATCCTAGAAAGGAGGCGACTTGGAGGCCGTTGGTGCTTAATTTAAAGAAGCGGTTGGGAAGTTGGAAACATCGTTTCTTAAATTTGGGCGGGAGGATAACGCTTTTGAAGTCCATTCTCACTTCTTTGGCTATTTTTACGATGTCTTTTTACAAGATGCCTTTGAAAGTGGTGAAAGAAGTTAATAGGATCCAAAGTAATTTTTTGTGGGGAGGAGTGGAGGAGAAGAGAAAGATTCATTGGGTTAGTTGGAGGGATGTGATTCTTCCTTTTGAGAAAGGGGGAATTGGAGTTAAAAATATTTCGGTTTTTAATAATGCTCTCCTTTCGAAGTGGAGGTGGAGGATTTTGAATGGGAGTGAGTCTTTATGGTTATGTGTTTTGAAAGCTCGGTACGGAGATGTATCTTCTTTGGTGTACGGTAAGTATGGTAATAAAGTTTCTTCGTTTACTTCTTCTTCATCTTCTTCTTCTTTGTGGTGGAGGGATCTTTTGAAAATGGGGATAACCTCTTGTTGGGATCCTATTGTTGAAGGATGTAGGTGGGTGGTGAAAAAAGGTTTTACAACTCCTTTTTGGGAAGCCAAATGGTGGAGAGGTTTTTCTTTGTGTGATGAGTTTCCGGTGCTATATGAGGCTTCGGTTTTGAAAGGGGTGTCGGTGGCTACCATGGGAGGGTGGGTAGAGGATGGTTGGAGATGGGGGGATTTTGGGATTCCCGCGAGTAGATGGGCGGAGAGGAATGTGAGGGAGGGTATTGTTCGGTTGAGAGAGATGTTGGCCGATTTTGGTGGGGTGGGGGAGGGGAGTGATGAGGTGCATTGGGCTTTATCCGGTGATGGCATTTTCTCGGTAGCTTCTTGTTACTCTTTTTTGGGTAGAGGTTTTATTCCGGTTGGGCCGCCGAATAAACACGATGGGGTGTTTGGGCTTGTTTGGAAGGCGGAGGTGCCTTTCAAAATTAAGGCGTTTGGTTGGAGATTTCTTCTTGATAAGATTCCGACTAAGGATTGCTTGGTGTATAGAGGAATTAATATACCGGTAGATACTTTAAAGTGTTGCTTTTGTGATTATGACATAGAGAGTAGAAACCATTCTTTTTTGGTTGTTGGGTGGTGAAAGCTATTTGGAATGAGATAGCTCTTTGGGTGGGAAAAGAGGGGGATATGGAGGAGGGGTGCTTGCCGAATTTTATGGAGTGGCATTGTTTCTTCCGGGACAAAAAGGTTAGGAGTAGTAAGGCGGATGTCGTTTGGTTAGCTACTATTTGGACGATTTGGTTGGTCCGGAATGGTGTATGCTTCCGTTCCGAAAATTGGAATTTTAACGACATGGTGTGGAATATAAAGTATATGTTTTGGAAATGGTCCTTTTGTGGGAAAATTACATATTCCAATTATTCGTTTTATGAGTTTCTAAAAGACCCGCTTCTTTTTCTCTCATAAGTTTATTTGGTTGTAATTTTCCTTTTTTTGTTCGGGTTATCCCGCTTCTTGTGTAATCGGGTTGGAGAACCCTTAGTTCTCCGTTATTAATATATCTTGCTTACACAAAAAAAATATAAATGTTGTCTCTTGATATTTTTAATTAGGTTCGAAAAAATTATCTCATCTCGATGAGTTTTTTACGTAAGGTGTAATTCTTCTAAAAATTTTAGTATTTACTTTTAGCTGATATTCACTGGCCTATTTTCTTTTAGGAGGAAGGATGATTCATATTTCAACAACTAAGAAGAAGGAAATGATGGCAAGGGCCAAGGCTTTAAAGGGTGAGACTCAAATTGTTGTTCATCGTAGAGATTCATGTGCCTTCTAAACTCAGGTAACCAAGAAAAGAAAGCAAAGGACTTAGGAGAAAATAGTGAAGGGTTCCTTTAAACACCATTAAGCTTGTTCATTATGTAGAGGGCATGAAGTTGCCTCATGCAAAAAACAAGGTTGATTTTGGAAAAAATCAATTTAATCACTAATATGGAAAACCCCTTTCACAATGGTTGGAAAAAAGATACCATCATTGTTTATTGAAAAAAAACATGTGATATACTGTTGTGAAGTAGCATGTGGTTGTAAGTTCACTGTTTCAACCACGGACGCGCGACCGTTGTGATAAACTTTGTAACACACTATCTATACAACGGTAGACATAAACAACCGTCGTCATAAATATAGTGTCATGAGTTCGATACCCAACTACAACTAAAATTAAAGCGCATAATAAAATAATATTTCACATCAGTTATAAATTCCAATTATACGTAAGATTTTATTATAACATATGAAATTTTTGAGATAGTAATAAAAAAAATTAAATTATTCTTGAAAAACAAATTAAACGATTAACTGTTTTTCGAATTGCATGGCTCTTGTAAATCATGATTTTTTTCTTTAGCCTATAGGATTTGATTCAATTCCAAATTCTTCAAAGTAATGTTAATGAATGGATGTCAGTCTGAGTCTTTCAAACAAAATTTAATTTCCTCTTCTTTTATAGTATATTTTTCAAACATTAAGATTTATGTGAAAGACGCAGATTGACATCCATTTATCAACATTGTTTTGAAGAATTTGTTGCATTGAATGAAATTCTATACGCTAAAAAGGAAATTATGATTTACAAAATGTATGCAATTCGAAAAAACATTGGATTGTCTACGTTGATTTTCAAGAATCATTTAATTTTTTTAAGTTCCAAACTGTGTCGTTTAAATTTCAATCCTCTTCCCGGAAGCCAGCCCATTCCTTAGCAACCATTACAACCAAACAATTTCGGAACATATTGTTTCACACATAAATATTATCGGCATTATGAATATGAGAGAGAGAGAGAGAGAGTCCCAAGTTCTCTGTCCTCTCTCTAGTTTTTTCCTGGTTTTGTGCTATCTTCCGCGTCTTTGAGTATGGCCGCTGAAGGATCTTTGGGAGCAGGTGGATGGAGAAAGGTGGATCATAGAAGGAAGATGTCATCGAGGTGGGATATCGCTGATGGTGGTAAGGGGAAGGTGGAGACGAGGGATGAAACTACTGTTACATCCTTTTTTGTGTCGGAGTTTGGAGCTAGATGGAAAGCTTTAGATCTGTTTTTCGAATTCAAGGCTTTCGGAGACATCGTGGAGGTTTTGGTACCTCCTAAGAAGGATAGATATGGTAGGAGACATGGCTTTGTGAGTGTAGCGGTAAAAATGTGACTCGAGCGTTTTCGCGCGCTCAGAGTACAACAGAGTCGCCACCGAACTTTATTCATTCCAAGGAGGAAAGGGAAAATATCGATAAAACCCACGAATGAAAAGAAGAAGGATAAAATGGTCGTTCGTAACCAAATTAGGGTTCGGGAGTCGGTTAAGCAAGGGGAAGGTATTAGCACCCCTTACCTCCATCGTACTCGATGGGACCCATTTAGTTAGTTTTGTGTTTGAGTGTTAGTGTAATGTTTGTGTTCTTTAGCTTATTAATCGAGAAAAGGTAAAAGAAAAGATTTTTAGGTTTTTTATTATTGTGAAGAAAAAGAAATGATTTTTTATTATTATGCTCGCCAAGACGTTTGTATCTTGTGCCTACGTATTCCCTAGTGCAATGGGAAAGTCAGAGCAATCGTAGTTCGGACGAAGAACCACGAAAAGTTTTGTTGGTTGATTTTAGCGAGAGGTACTCGATCGCGTTCAAATGGAAATACTTAACGCGCACATGGATATGAGATCACTACAAGAATGGATGACTAAATCAAGAGTGAGACGAGATTTTGGCCATCATCGCATTCGAGTGGAAGATATTCGATCTTCACACGTGGAAGTATGTTCGCATTTTGAAATTGAATAAGTGTCTCGTTTATGAGAAGAGTTTTAAAAGTCATAAGGCAAAAAGGTTTAAATGAAATTGAAGTTGTGTTTTAAACGGACATTTAGCAAAGGATTGAGCATAGGTGTTCACCTAGCGCGTCTTTACCCAAGGTATTGAACAGGAGCAAGCCCCATTGTCACTTGTTGTCCTAGTTAATTAATTTGTTTTGATTCAAAAGATCAAGGTATTCAAGAGGTGTGCACCCCTTGTCACAGGGTCTTTCGGTTTGATTAATTTGTTTTGATTCAAAAGATCAAGGTATTCAAGAGGTGTGCACTTCTTGTCACTTGATCACTTTGATTTTATTAATGTGTTTTGATTCAAAGGATCAAGGTATTCAAGAGGTGTGCACTTCTTGTCACTTGATCACTTTGATTTGATTAAGGTATTTTGATTCAAAAGATTAAGGTATTCAAGAGGTGTGCACCCCTTGTCACTTAATCTCTTGATTTGATTAAAGAAAGGTTTTTTATTGTTTGATTCAAAGGATCCAAGGTATTCAAGAGGTGTTCACCCCTTGTCACTTAATCACTTTGATTTAATTAACGTTTTTGATTCAAAAGATCAAGGTATTCAAGAGGTGTTCACCCCTTGTCACTTAATCTTTTGATTTGATTAATGAAATTTTTAAGAAAATGTTTTAACCCAAAAGAATCGGGGTATTCAAAAGGTGTACACTTCTTGTCACTCGATCTTTCGATATGGTTTAAAGAAAATTTTAAAAGAAGAAACTCGACGTTGGATCGAGAAATTAAACTAATGTTTTTGGTATTAATAATAATATAAGTAATAAAATATAATCTAAAAAACATGTTTTTTTGTATTTTTGTATAAGAAATTAAAATGAAACATACAAATTATTAAATAAATTAGAAACAATTAAAAACAAAATAAAATGAGTTAAAAGTAAGCATGGAGGGTGTAACATGGGGTAAACCGCTGAGCTTAGAAGTGAAGCCCAAAACCAAATTGAAGAACAAGGCTAGCAGGGAGTGTGCAGCTCGGATAGCATGTGTAGATAAGAAAACGAATTGGGCTAGGCCCAAAACCTAAATCAAACAACAAAAACCCTAAACTAAGTGAGGGACCGCCCCTCCCTTTCAACGTAACCTCTTTCTCCTTTTTTTTCGCTAAATCTGCCGTTTCCCTCAGCAGAAGAGAACCGCATCCCTCAGACTCTCAACACCTCTCACGCTCAATGTCTCTCGATCACTCTCTCGCTGTCAACTCTCTCTCGATTTCAGTAGCCATGAAAGCATATAAATAACAAGCAACAACATACAATACCCAAACCCCTCTGTAAAACCCAAATCACCCCGATTTCATTATGATTCTAAGATTACATGTTATAAGCAGAAATTTAAATCAGAGACAACATTAAGATACAGAGACAAAGGCAAAGAAGGTACGATACTCTTTTCTGATTGTTTCAGCTGCTGCGAAAATTTTCTTCTTCGTCCACCTTCTTTCCGATCTGAGCGTGATTCGGTTGTTATTGTTGCTTCGATAGATCTCTGCGTTTTCCTTCTGTGCGTTGATGGATGTTTGGAGGTGTGTGTTTCTGCAGAATGAGGTTTTGAAGGATGTTAGGGTATGTTAGAGTCTGTGAGTGGGTGAAGAAGTTTGAAGGAATCGTTGTATGAAGGTTGAATGGTTCAGTGAAGTGAGAAGTGGAGGATCAGTTTTCTGGCTATTTTGGCAGAGTAATGTTTTTTTTTCGTGGTTCCTCCTGTTATGGTGTTACTGAGTTGTTTTTAGAGAAGAATTAAGGTGGGTTTTGGGGGGAAAAAGAGATGAGTTTGAACATATTGGTGATACTGATTTTCTTGCTTTTTGTCTTACAGGTCTGTTAGGGCTATTTTGATGAATATTTTGGCATGTTATGGACTGGTCTTGGAGCAACAGGATGCAGGTTTGATGGTGTAGGTGCAGCAAGACAAAGCAGAGGCGTGGGATGCTTTTCTGCAGCAATTTTGGACTGGTATAGGAGCAGTTTGGACAGCAAACGTGGGAGAGAGAGAACTTGAAGACAAACTTTTTTGTACTCTTTTTTTTTTACTTATACTAAAGTTAATAAAATAAAAGATGAAATGGGGCTTTTGTAAATTGGGCCTAAAACATTTAAACTATCTTCTTCTTTTTTTTGTTTCTATATATTCTTTGATTAATAAAAAAACCTAAATAAAATCTAAACCTAAAATAAAATAATAACAAAAATTAATCTACAATTATCTAAACAAATTTATATTTTATTTAAAATGATGATGATAAAAAAACTAAAATCTATGGAATCTAAAATAAAAATTCGAAAAATAATAACTCGAATAAAAATTTGCAAAGATGTGGAAATGCGGGCTATTTTTATCGACTTTATCAAAAGTCTGTTTTTTTCAGAATATGCAACGATCCTATGTTTAAATGATGAATATACATGAAATAAAAACGGGACAAGCCAACGTCGAATGAAATATGCGGGTCAAAAATTGGGGTGCGACAGTGAGGTTTGTTAACGTGCCAGATGTTAAAATTCTCGAGACCAAGCTAGACAACATGTTTCTCGATGGTAGGAAGCTGCATGTCAACTTGACGAGATTCCTAAGACCTGTTATTATGAAGTTTGTTCCTGTTCAGAAGGCTAGAAGGGAGTTTGAGGGGAAACCGGCAGGAGAGAAGAGAGGCGTATGGTGCAATCAAGTGGGTGGTAGAAATCAGAGCCGATCCTTTTCAGATGTATTATAGAACAAGAGCCCGTCCAGGGAACCTAGAATGTTGTCAAAACCTATAGTTTTTACTCCTAATGCTGATGAACTTAGTCAGTGCTTAAGGGCATTTACAGGGGTTGTCAAGAATCCAGGTGCAGATGTAAATCTTAAAAAGCTTTTTCTGGAAGAAGGTATCTTCTCCATAAGAGTAACTCTCTTGGGGCCTAACCTCTGTCTGTTGGAGGACTTGATAGAGGGTGAGATATTAGAGTTATTGAAGGAGAGAAAAGAATGGTGGCAGCTTTGGTTCAGTTCTATCAAACCATGGAACCCGTCTGATGTAGATTATGAGAGATTGACATGGATCAGGGTCATTGGTGTTCCTTGCCACGCATGGGGGGAGAGATTCTTCAAGTTGTTAGTTGACTCGTTTGGTTGCTTTGTCAAAAGTGATGAAGGTACTACTCTTAAAACCAGGATGGATGTTGCACGTATTTATATAAGAACCAGTAGCTTCGCTTTGCTGGATGAACATGTGAAGGTGGAGATTGACGGTTCGGTTTATACCATTGTTATATTGGAAGATCTTGACTGGGTGAAATCTAAGACTTTCGAGCCGAGAGATAGGGATGGTGAGGAATCTGAACCGTCTCAGTCGGAGGAGAAGGAGTTTGCAATGGGGGATGGAGGGGAGGAGCAGGCGGCGCCGTTTGACCTTTCGCTTTCTGGAAACAGCGATGGGACGGGTGACACTAGTTCCTCTGTAGCAGAAAGAAACCTAGGTGTTGACAGCAACCTTTCTCCTAAAAGGTCTCAGTTTCAGCCTGGTGTGAAAAAGGCTGTTTTTGACTCTTCTGATAGGGTTTGTGTTGATTCATCCGAGGCAGTTTTGTCTAAAGCATTTAATGATGATGTGGCTTGTGAGGACCTTAGTTGTGTGGGAGATTCGTTTGAGAAAGATTTTTGCAACGTGGGACCTCCTATAAGCAATGGACCGAATAAGAAGCTAAAAGGGCCAGTAACTGTTTTAGAGGAGTTGGGCCAAAAGGAACAGGTTGGGCCCATATCCTTTGATAAGGCTTGCAGAGACTTACGGTCCAAATCCTCTTTTTCTCCTCCAAGGAATAATAGGAAAAAATCTGTGAAATTAAAGAAGGTTGCTGAGTTGGGAAATGAGGTAGACGCGGCCCCATCCTACTTTGCGTGCATCGCGCCCAGAAAGTTTGCTTCGAAGGAGTCGATGGCCGGTGGTTCTTCTGCGAGTGTGGATGACGACTCTATCTCATCAGGTGAGTTCTCTCCTTCTACTAATCCTGGGGATTCTGATATTGGTCGTTGCAACGATAGATTACGAGGGAGTTCTCAGATTGGTATCAGGGTGTGGAATTCTATTTCTGGTTTGGGAGTAGTCAGTTCTAAGAAGAATTCTAATGTTGTTAATTTAATCAATGAATTAGAATTAAGAGATAAGGAGGGAATTTCTGGAGTGAAGGTGATAACTACTGTGGTTCCATGAATCTGTTATCCTTTAATTTGAGGGGTGGAGGACTGTCTTCCAAAAGGAAGAGAGTCAGGTTTTTGATCCATTCTAACAAGATTGATATTTGTTTTCTTCAAGAAACTAAGATCAATGCTTTTGATGAGTTATTGGCGCGTGAATTCTGGGGTTCTATGGAGGTTGAGTGGACGGCTTGCAACTCTGTTGGAGCGGCGGGGGGCATGGTAATTTTGTGGAGGAGAGATTCTCTTTCTCTAAACTATAGTTTTGTGGGCAAAGGTTTTGTGGGAATTAATATTGATTGGAAGAGAGTTGGGTACAATTTGGTGAATGTCTATGCAGCGTGCAATAGGGCGGAAAGGCTTTGTACTTGGAATTCTATCTTATCCTTGAAAGGATCTAGAGGGGGGAGGAATGGTGTATGGTGGGCGATTTCAATGAAGTTTTAAGGAAGGAAGAAAGAATTGATGAGGGAGTTCCTAGATTTACTAAAGCTATGGAGGAGTTTAGAAGCTTTGTGAATAGTATGGAGTTGATCGATTTAAATTGCGTTGGAGGTAAATTCACATGGTTTAAAGATAACGGTAAAGCTTTTAGTAGGATAGATAGATTTCTTCTTTCTAAAAAGCTAATTGAGGATTGGGAGGTTTGTGACCAAAGGATTGAAAAAAGAGACTTTTCGGACCACGCCCCTATTCGGTTAGGTGTGGGGAAGCTTGATTGGGGACCGAAACTGTTTAGGTTCAATAATGCTTGGTTTAAACATGAAGGTTTCAAGGATTTTGTGGAGATGGAATGGAAGAAGTTGTTTGTAACGGGAAGGGGTGATTTTGTGCTCTATGAGAAAATGAAGAGTTTTAAAGAGAATCTCAAAGGGTGGAATAAGGAGATTTTTGGGTGGGTTGACCTTTAGATGGAGGAGGCAAGGGATAGTATAAACATGTGGGATAAGGTGTTAGAGGAGAAGATTGGAGGTGATAATGAAGTGGAGGTTCAAGCTAGAAGAAATGCGTCGGTCGATCTTTGGAGCGGTATGCATTTAAAAGAATGTATGCTTAGACTTAAGTCGCGCAAACTATGGTTGAAAGAGGGGGATAGGAACACTAATTTTTTTCATAATTCCATTAAAGAGAGACAAAGACGCAACGCTATTACTTCGTTGGAAGGAGAGGAGGGTAGAGTCGAAGGAGTTACAAACATCAAAGAGGAGATTCATGGTTATTTTCAAAATTTCTTTAAAGAAGAAGACTTTGATAGACCGGTTCCGGAAGGCCTTTGTTTCAAGCGGTTGGAGGGTGATGATGTGGTTTGGATGGAGCGGGAATTCTCCGAAGTTGAGATCCAGGAGGCGATTTGGTCTTGTGATGGTGATAAAATCCTCGGTCCGGATGGTTATACGTTGGAGTTCTTTAAGCTTAATTGGGAGATTTTGAAGGAGGATGTGTTCAAGTGTGTTAGGGATTTTCATGAAAAAGGGAAGCTTACCAAAGCTTGTACGTCTTCCTTTATTACTCTTGTCCCTAAAACCAAAAACCCTCAATCCTTGAAGGAATATCGTCCCATTTGTTTGGTGGGTAGCTTGTATAAGATATTGGCTAAATTGTTGGCTAATAGGCTTAGAAGTGTGGTGGGTAAGGTGGTCTCGAATAATCAAACGGCTTTCATACCGGGTAGAAATATATCAGATGGTGTGCTTATTGCCAATGAGGTGTTAGATTTGGCTAAAAGAGAGAAGCGGAGTTGTATGGATTTGAAAGTAGACTTTGAGAAGGCATATGATAGGGTGAGTTGGAATTTCGTTAGATATGTTTTTAAAAGGATGGGGTTTAGGTTGAGATGGAGGAGATGGATGGAAGGTTGCATTTTCACCAACATTATGTCTATTCTTGTTAATGGGAGCGCCACCAAAGACTTCGTTGTGGAGAAAGGTCTTCGACAAGGAGATCCTTTGTCTCCTTTTGTGTTCGTCGTTGTGATGGAAGTTCTTACGGCCCTTATGAAAAAAGCTAAAGATTTGGGAGATTTCCGTGGTTTCAAGATTAATGATTGTAAAGAGGTGGACTTACTCCAATTCACGGACGATACGTTGATCTTTGCCGAGTGTGATTTGGCCAACCTATGGAGTCTAAAAGCTATCTTTAGAGGGTTTGAGATGATGTCCGGTATGAGGATTAACTTCCACAAAAGTAATTTATATGGGATTAATTCCGGAGATTGGTTTATGGAAGTCGCGGCGAGTTTCCTCTCTTGTAAGGTGGGGTTGCTTCCCTTTAAATTTCTTGGTGTCAAGGTGGGAGATGGTCCGAGGAAATTATCTATGTGGAGAGAGTTCATTTTGTCGTTCAAAAATAAATTATCGGTGTGGAAAGGTTCCAATCTAAGTATGGCGGGGAGGGTTGTTCTCATTAACTCGGTTATTAATGTGTTACCTATTTATACGCTATCCTTTTACAAGGCGCCTAAAAAGGTGTTGAATGAGGTGTGTTCTATTCAACGCAAATTCCTTTAGGGAGGTGGAGAGTTGAAACGTTCTATTAATTGGGTTAATTGGGATACGGTGTGTAAGTCCCGAAACGAAGGCGGTTTGGGTGTTTAAAATATGGAGATCATGAATGTGGCCTTGCTTAGTAAGTGGAAGTGGAGAATCCTTAATGATAAAGAGGCGGTTTGGCGTGACCTTTTGGAAGCCCGGTATGGCAATATTAAGCTCAAAGTTTTGGTTGGAGATTCTTCGGTGGTGCATAATAATGATTCTATTTAGTGGAGGGATTTAATCACATCGGATAATTATGATAATCTACTCTTGGATAATTTTTCTAGTGAAGTCCGTGTTTGTGTGGGCAACGGGGAATCTACTCCTTTTTGGTATGCACATTGGATCGGACAGCATTCTTTGATGGCGAGTTATCCGGTTCTGTTTGCTAGGGCCCATGACCACATTATAAATATTGCTTCTGCAAGTTCTTTTCACAATAGTGGCTAGAGGTGGGAAGTGAATTATATTTTTCAGGAAGGCATTACTGTTTCATCGCTGGCTGAAAATGATACTGCAGGGGCTGGTTTAGCAGAGTGGAATAGTGCTGTTCGGGAGCTGCAGCAGGGTGGCAGCAGCGGTGGTCTTCCAGCGGAAGAGGTTGGAACCAGTTTCGTCGCTGCCAGTAGTGCAGAGCAGCAGCCTCCCTCCGTTTTTGGGGAGCTCTTGCGTTCTACGGCAGTGCTAAAGGATGTTCCAGATTCTTTCTCTTGGACTTTAGCTACGGATGGTATTTTCTCGGTTAAATCTTGCTATGATTTTCTAAAAGCTAAATTGTCGGGACCGGATTTGTTAGCGGATAAAGTCCGGGCTCTCTCCCACCTATGGAAAGTCAAGGCTCCTTCCAAAGTGCTTTTCTTTTGTTGGAGATTTATACATAATCGTCTTGCCACTAGAGACCTCTTAGTGAGTCGTGGAATTTTAAATGAGGGTAGTGAATCTTTATGTGTTCTTTGCATGAAGGAGGAAGAATCCCGGACTCACCTTTTTTTGAACTGTGATGTTTCTATTACAGTTTGGCGACGAGTTTATATGTGGCTTGGAGTTGGGGATTTCTTGTCTTTAGAGGAATTCCAAGACTTTCTCTATAATTGTGACAAGTTTTCTTGTCTTTCTAAGAGGGCTATTTTGTCGGTGGCTTGGTTGGCGACGATTTGGACTTTGTGGCTCAAGTGTAATGCTATCATCTTCAAAAAGGAATCTTTTAGCTTTCTAGAGTGTATGTCGGAGATTCTTATCATTTCGTGGAATTGGTTGGGCTCTTTTTATAAGAAGGCGCCTTTATGTAATTATTTCGGTTGGAATACCCAACCTCTCTTGTGTTTTACCTTGTAATCCTTTTGTACTTGGGTGGAGCATCCCTTTTGCTCCTTTAATTCCATTGCTTATTGAAAAAAAATTTAATTTTTTTAATTATTATCTCAAAAATCTATTTAATTGAATGCAAGTTCAATGAGGGGTTAGTGAAAGAAGCAATTACTTATGATATAACAAACTCACTAACAATATTTATTAACAAAAACATCAATTAATTAATAAAGATTGGGAGAACTTAATAATTAACCATTTTTCGAAGCTTTAAGTGATAAGTAAAGAACCATAACCACTTGCTAGCTGCACATAAAAAATAATTTATTAACAAAAGACAGAAAACAACATCAACAAAAACAACAACATAAGCAACATTTATCAACAACATACATACCTTTAATTGAACAAATGATTGTCTCATAATGAATTTGAAGTTGATCTACTTGTGTTACTATTAAAAAAATACAAGGAGGATGAATAACTTCATCCTCCTTGTATTTTTTCTCATACTGTGTGAACCACAAACCATCATGTGAACCTCAACCATATTTTGTGAATTTAAATCCTACAAACACCCAAAAATAAATAGCATGTTAACATAAACTAGCATGATATTGTAATCCAACAAAATTTATCAACATGTATAATGATAACTGTTGATGCTACGTCTGTCATGTATTATTGTCTAATGTTTGGCTAAAACATACAATAGCAGCAAATGGTCAAAATGTGAATCTTGCAGGATTATAAAGAACAAAACAGGTACAAGCAAGATGTTAGAAGGAATGTCATGACATCAACTCATGACATCGTGCGTGCAGAACTGGAAGGAGGATTTAGTTTGTACTTAACAGATACAGAATATTCTATGTGAATATTATGTAATCCTATGTGGCGCACATTCACAGGTCAAAAGAATAATTGAAGAATCAGATCAGAAGATTGAAGATTCAGGAAGAATCAGATCAGAAGATTGAATTCAGCAGTTTCTAATTTAGGAAACTCAGGATTAAAAGACCTAATTTGTAGCAGAATATTTTCTGCATATTTGTAACAGCCAGAGTGCTGCGATTTGTAAGCCCAAGTACAATTGGGATCAGGTTATAAATAGGAAAATTTGTAACCTAGTTTAGGAAGCTAACCAGCACTTAGAAAGATGTAACCATTAGGGTTAGCCGTGTAGGCGAACCTCCCAGTTTATGGAAAGGTCACTGATTTGTCTTTCTCAAAACCTGTAGGTTAGAGAAGTGATTTGTCCTCACTCGAAACCTGTAGGTAAGAGTTGAGTATTGTAAGCTTGATTGAAGATGTGAAGCAGATCAAGTATGTGTTCATTGTTAATTGTGTAAATAGCTGTTGCAGGGTTGTAACAGTTAGGTATCACCAGGGAGTGAGCAGAGGTTTTCTTATCTTGGATGGAGTTCTGAGATAGAGATTGCATTGGGTAGTGACTAGGTAAACCAGAGGTTGTTTATCTGTAAACCAGAGGTTGTTTATATAAAATAGTACTACTGATAGTGGAATCTTCTTCCTGGCTTGGTAGCCCCCAGAGTAGGTTAGTTAGAACCGAACTGGGTTTACAATTAACTGTGTTATTTATCTTCTGCATTGTTTGTTCATATATGAATGTTATGAATTTGTCTATAACATCAGGTTCAGAAGTGTTAGCTGATCCTGTACAGAACCATGTAAAAGTTATAATCTGGTTATGTATGCTGAACATATGTGATCACAGGACTCATTGACTCTTTCTTAAGAGTAATCAAATAATGAGGGATCCTTGTATTCTGCTGGTGCTACATTAATAATAGATCAGATGTCTTGACATCAGGATTGACATCCGAGTCTGTCATAGCAGAATTTTCAATTGGTATCAGAGTAGGCATCCTGTCTGTTTCTGGATGAGATCCGTAAGTGATAAATTCTAGTTGTGGTAAAAGCATAAGAGTTTTTGAACAAAGGATGTTCATATTGTATGGTCCCTTGAAGTGGAGGATGGACCTATATGATTAGACCAACCTGACCTAAGAGTCGTGGTGCTGGAACGAAGAGTGCTAAGTCCAAGGACTTCATGCGGGAGTGAAGAACTTGAATATAAATACAAATTCAACTGGTGTCTATAAACAGAGAAGAAGCTCATCAAAACCTTCATGCGGGAGTGAAGATAGTGATAAGGTAACCTCTGTTGTCTGTGAGTTCATCAAGTCAGGATTTTAGTTTGGTCTAATCAGTTGCTTGGTACAGAAGCAAGCATTGTGCAAGGTTGATTAACAATCAATCTGTAGTTGTCATGCTTACTACTAACACTTAAAGTAAGCATTATGTGAATTCTGTTGATATATGACTATTTTTCCGCTGCATAGTCTCTGAAAAACCCTAGGGTTATGAAGGTTCAACAGAATATATGGAAGGTATTGACAGCTATAATTAAAGTGTCAAAGATACTTGAGTAATCTCTCAAGTCCACTCATAATGGCATGGTTTATTAGAGCTGATGAATATCAACTGATCAATGATACTCATAATTATCTGCAAGTGTGTACCTTGAAATCTTCAAGGTTGAAGTGTTCCTAGAAGGAGGAGCAGACGTCCTATCTGATGTTGGGACATTAAGAACTGGTATGCAGCTACCAGCTGAAGAACAGATGTTCTGGTGCTAAACTAATGTAGTGTGAGAACATTGGTTTGGAACCTACTCCTGGTCTGGAAGAGGAGACATCTGCTAAGTTAATCAGGACACGATTAACATGTGCTCAGTACCACTAAGAAAAACTCATAAAGGTATTCCTTTCTAATCCTTTATGTTGTACATTTGAAGAGCCTATATCTGTAAGTTTCCTTTGATCAACGAAACCAGATAAGTATTCATAACCATAGAGCCGTTGTTGGAGCTGAATATTGTGTCTCAATCATAGTGAAATATGGTTAAGAATGTGTACTGCCCTAGTTGTTATCCAGAAAGGGTAGTGTGATTTTAAATCAAGGAAGTCAGTTGGATCTGACTAAGTTAGTGTTATGCTATGACTAAGCCTGTTCCAGAAACCTAGCTGAGGGAATCTCCTCTACAGGTACAGATCATGGCATCCTTCATCTCAAAATCAGAATTAAAGTCTGAAGAAAAGTTTATTGAGATGCTAGATATTTTATCCCTTGATGTGTCTGGATATTGCTCACTATTGAATTATTCTGGTACTAACCTGAGTATTGTCAATTTCATATTAAAGATGTTAACCAAGAACCATGAAGGATGATGTCACATCTGATGTTACAACATCTCAAGTTCTTTAGTTATTTTATGTATTTACCAAGAACAGAAAGTATAAAAGTGAAGAGGTAATAAGTCAGAATGACCTAGTATGAGTAGCAAATTCTAACTGAAAAGCTGGTAAGTACTTTGACGGGAGACTTAGTACTTATTAGGTTTAGAACCTGGATGCTAAGAAGAAGTTCTTACAACCACGAGTTCTCAATTATCTTCACACATCAAAGAAGAAGGCAAGAGTCTCTGATGTGGGTAACTGATTCTGTTAAATATCTTCATGGGAGCTGGATATTTACAAAGTTTGTATAAAACAACTCGGACATGTTATTGAAGATCAATTTATGGTTATACAATCACAGTTTCTTCTATTCCAAGTTACAGAATGTGGCAATCTGGATCTTGTGTAGCAAGCAAACTAAGGTTTCCAAAGCTTGGAATCTGTGGCAAATTCCAAATGAAGGGAACTTCAAGGACGAACATCAAAGATGTCCTAAAAGTTGTATATCTCAGGGGGAGTAAAAGAGTATGAAAATCAGCAAAGACAATGTTTTTCTACCTCTTTTCATTTGAAAAGTCTTTCAAAGACTAATCGTGAAGAAAGAAGAACAAAGTCACACAAAATCCTCAGAACATAACTCAATTCATGTGTATTCTCAAAGATCAGCAAAGAATATTCTTTGCATTATCATCTGACGACATGGATTGATGGTGTGTATCACTTGTTCTGATATAAGTGCATGATCCAACCTATGCACAAGTCCACCTGGTGCAGTTTGTTCTCAAATAACATTTCTTGATAAAGACTTTGGGTGAAGTCCATGTATATTGTTTAAATTGCTCAGGATTATAGAGTCTTTTCATTTTGTTTGAGTCTTGTTTGAGTCCCTCATGTTCTTCTTTTGAATATGAGAAGTGTCTAGAGTCTAGGTTATGATTGTCTATTTGAGTCAATCATAGGGTTTAAGGGTAGTGTTCAGGCATTGTTAAGTCTGAGGTCATTCTTTACATCTGTTTGGTAAAGAATAAAGAGTTTTGTTTCGAGTCGTGAACACAATTCGTTTCTTGTGTTCCAAGTTCTCTATAGAGATGTGTTATCTCTATGGATTGTCAAGAGTTTGTTTGAGTTCAGATGAACTAGTGTCTTAGGTATCAACGTCACAAAGTTCATATTCCCTAGTAGAAGGACTGGGAATATATAGAAGTTTGAAAAAGCAACATTATAGTCTAAGAGTGGCAGTTTGGACATAATGTGGATTAGAATGGGAAGGTTCCGATCTGGATGTAAGTAATGTGTTCTGGCCATACAGAATTACTTTCATGATGAAGACTTCACTTAGTGAAGATGACTATGAAGACAAAAGTTCTATGATCGGATCAACACAGCTAAGGATAAAGAAGAATCTCTTATGTTCAAGGAGTATGTTAATCAATGTGTGAGATTGAAAAAAACCTTATCAAGAAGGATTTTAAAGTATCTTAAGCAGACCATGATCTGTTTTCAAACATGGTAGGGTTATGCTCAACAAAATTCCAAGAGTGGCAGTTCTGCTTGTTGAGATCGTGGCAACCTCTCTGTGTATGATTTTAGTATCAAGGGGTCATCTGTTGATCATTTCTGAAGGAGAAAAGTTCTTAGACAAGGGTCTATTGAAAATAAAAGGGGAATGAAACTTGTGGAAAATACTGGTAGTACAAATGTCAGACACAATGTTATGACATTCTACTTCTGGTGTAAGTATTTATTGTGAGGAACAAAATTGCTATAATGAGTGTGTTCAGCAGGGGTGTTGAACAGAGGGTGCGGCTCTCGAAGATATGAAGATGTGTCTTATATTTTCCATTCATCATTTCAAGCTTATTCCGTCTGTGGGAGCTCAAACTATCTCGGATAGGGGGAGTAACTTCTTTTGTCAAGAGAAATCTCTTGGTTAAAAATACTTCTACATCATGAAGAAAATGTGATATCTTTGTCAGTTATTTGAATGGTTCAAGTCAACCATGTGTAACTAGTAATCATTATTCCTTCTCTACACTAATGAGGTAGCTGTGTGCTAACAGTCTCAAGGTGTACAAAAACAACAGAAGTCTATCTATGACTAGTGAGTAAGTAGGGAGTCTGTTAATTGGTCCAAATGATGCTCTGACTTAATCTTTTACGGAATCTTGGGCTATGTGCCTGAAGGAAAGAAAAATAACAATGTCTGACATAATGTCATGACATGTTTAAAGACATTGAATCTTCACAGTCAAACAAGGAAATCTGATTTGAAGTTTATCTACACATCAACGGTCGGTGTAAAGTTCATTCAATGAATATGCATGCACTGGTAATTCAAGATAACTCCTATCAGAAAAACAGTCAAAAACTGCTTTGGAAAAAGTAAAAGCTTTTGGAGCTGTTTCCTAATTAACCGTTTGACCATTGAACAAGACCAAAGAACTTCGTTAATTCCTACAATATTCAGTTTGCTATATAATAGCATCTCCGTGAATTACAGAAATCAAACTCTCTCAAAATGTCGTTCGTGTGTGTTCTTGTGAGTCGAGTATGGGTTTGGTATTGTGATGGGTTGTTGTACCAAAACCATCTCAGAAAAAGAAAAACACGGGCTGGCGATGTTGATGGTCTCTACCATGGGTTTTTCTGCAATAACAACAAAGATGTTCCAATATATACAAACTTCGGTATAGGGATCATTTTTGTGATTTATGATCTGAGTTATGAACACATATTGTGATTTGTGTTCTAAGTTACATGAAGTAACGGCAAGAATCCAGTCTTGGTTCTCTTGAGAACTCGAGCTAGGAGTGGATTTCTTGACACAGACAACAAGTATCTCCCAGGATTAATCGATATATCCAATTGCAATATATGATATATTGTCGGTTTTTGTCATATTATGGCTAAAAAGGGGGAGAGATACAAATGCTGATTTTGCTACTGAAAGCAAACATAACCAAGTCCTTGTTGTCTAAAATTTGCTGCTGACTGTTACAAGAATAGTTTTAGCCAAAATAAGCCAAAGGGGGAGATTGTTGATGCTCTGTCTGTCCTGTATTATTGTCTAATGTTTGGCTAAAACATACAATAGCAGCAAATGGTTAAAATGTGAATCTTGTAGGATTATAAAGAACAAAACAGGTACAAGCAAGATGTTAGAAGGAATGTCATGACATCAACTCATGACATCACGCCTGCAGAACTGGAAGGAGGGTTTAGTTTGTACTTAATAGATACAGAATATTCTATGTGGATATTATGTAATCCTATGTGGCGCACATTTACAAGTCAAAAGAATAATTGAAGAATTAGATCAGAAGATTGAAGATTCAGAAAGAATCAGATCAGAAGATTGGATTCAGCAGTTTCTAATTTAGGAAACTCGGGATTAGAAGACCTAATTTGTAGCAGAATATTTTCTGCATATTTGTAACAGCCAGAGTACTACGATTTGTAAGCCCAAGTCCAATTGGGATCAGGTTATAAATAGGAAACTTTGTAACCTAGTTTAGGAAACTAACCAGCACTTAGAAAGATGTAACCATTAGGGTTAGCCGTGTAGGTGAACCTCCCGGTTTGTGGGAAGGTCACTGATTTGTCCTTCTCGAAACCTGTAGGTTAGAGAAGTGATTTGTCCTCACTCGAAACCTGTAGGTAAGAGTTGAGTATTGTAAGCTTGATTGAAGCTGTGAAGCAGATAAAGTATGTGTTCATTGTTAATTGTGTAAATAGCTGTTGCAGGGTTGTAACAGTTAGGTATCACCAAGGAGTGAGCAGAGGTTTTCTTATCTTGGATGGAGTTCTGAGATAGAGATTGCATTGGGTAGTGACTAGGTAAACCAGAGGTTGTTTATCTGTAAACCAGAGGTTGTTTATATAAAATAGTACTACTGAAAGTGGAATCTTCTTCTTGGCTTGGTAGCCCCCAGAGTAGGTTAGTTAGAACTGAACTGGGTTAACAATTAACTGTGTTATTTATCTTCTGCATTGTTTGTTCAGTTATGAATGCTATGACTTTGTCTATAACATCAGGTTCAGAAGTGTTAGGTGATCCTATACAGAACCATGTAAAAGTTATAATCAGGTTATGTATGTTGAACATATTTGATCCCAGGACTCATTGACTCTTTCCTAAGAGTAATCAAATAATGAGGGATCCTTGTATTCTGCTGGTGCTACATTAATAACAGATCAGATGTTTTGACATCAGGATGGACATCCGAGTCTGTCATACCAGAATTTTCAATAACATCAACATAACAACAACATACACGAAGAAGACATAATATGGAAAAATATTTGTCATCAATGACAAGCAACAACAAAACATGTGAACCCGAAGTAAATAATATGAATATCATGTCAACAAACATTTACCTACATTTATCAACAGCAACATACAACTATAAACAAACCATAAACTATCTAACAAGAAGAAAATTATATGAAAATCATGTGAAACATAACAACAACATACACGAAAACGAGAGAATAAAGAGGAAGAAGAAGAATACCTTTGTGTATGAGGAACAAGATTGAAAGCTATATTGTAGAATTGGAAAAGCTAATGACGGATAAGAAGAGAAAAAATGGGTGCTAGAGTTTTGCTGTGAAAAATGGGTGTTGAGAAGACGAGGTTGATGAGGGATTAGAAGATGATCCAATTCCTCAATGCTTCTTTAATGAGGGGTTTTGTGATAAGGCAAACTCTATTTGAATATTCTGATTTGTTGACGAATGAGAAAATGACCTGAAGGCCAAGATGGAGAACATAAAAGAGAGTTAGGAAGTTAACCAAACTTTGCTAACATCGAAAAACGAGAGGACAACCTTTTGAGAATAATTTGAAAATTGCTCGTGTTGTCCTTTAGAGAGAGAGAGAGAGAGTGTGTGTGTGTGTGTGAGAGATACCCTTCTAAAGGATAAAAAGTCTTCGAAAACGTCAGTTAAAAACTAGACTGAAACGCTTGTCGGGGTTAAGGCCGAGGTGGATGACCTTAAGATGGATCCAAATAAAGCGCGAATGAAAGGTCTCCTTTTGAGGTATCAAGGGTTCGAAAAGGAAAGGGCCCAAGTATCTTGTTTGTATCCTAAGCTTGACCTTAGTGAGCTGAGCTACTTCAAAGTAATGGTAGAGGACTACATCGTTGAAGAGACCGACAATGAGGTTGACTAGAATTCTATTGTTGAGGACGAGACAACACATTCTATTCAATAGATGATTCCAAACACAAGAGGGAGGTAGAATTGTAATTTTTAGAAATCAAGATTAATTTAAAAAATATATTTTCTTAAAATGATTTATGTTAGTAAAACAATTAGGTTTATTTCATACTGAATTTGTTTAGAAATATTTGATTGATCTATTTTATCATGATTTAAACTATTTTCAATTTAATTACGTTTTTTTTAATGTGAAAATTTCCCAATGAATATGTCTTTATTAGAATTACATAGACTCGTAGAGTGTGTCTCCACTATAAAAAGATACTTTTATCACTAAAAAAACAAGCATCTGTAACTAAATTAAGTAGTATCTTAGATGTTTGAAACATAATATGACTACATGAATCTTTAAAAGATGTCTCATGTGACATCAAAAGGACTTTTTTCTTTTTCTTTTTCTTTTGCTTGGTCCTATCTTACTCAAAGTATGCGCGTTAATGAGCTGGTAAAGAGGAAATTGCAAATGGGGAATGGAAAGTGGTTCATGCCATCACTATATAAATAGCCTTTAATTTTAGTCTAAATGCATGCACTCCAAACATATTGGTTTCTTAAACCATTTTATGCTTCCTTTGTTCTCTACTCCACACATCATGGTTGTTGAAAATTGCAACTGTCTAGGCTCAAGAAACAGAAATATTTGGTCAAGTTATGAGAGAGTTGGCCATGACCCTATTGTATGTGTCAATGAATTTATGAGCAAAATAAAGATAGCAAGTTTGAAAACACTGTGGAGGAAGATCAAGAGAGAAAAGAAGAGGAGAGTTTTTAGAACTTCCTCACCTGTGTTTCTATATGATCCTAGTTCTTATTTACAAAATTTTGATGATGGTTATGTCAATGATCCTGGTCATTTTTCAAGATCATTTTCAGCTAGATTTGCAGTACCATGCTCCAAAATGTTTGTGAAGAATATTGAAGTGATAAATGATGGTGAAATATTGGAGATCAACGATGAAAGCTAGCTAGTAACATAAATATAATGATGTATTTGAGTTTCTTGATTTGGACTCAAATTTCTTTTTTTTTTCTTGAATTATGAGTTATAGTTGTACAAAGATTTTAGTAATTCATTTTAAATCTATTTCAAATAATAGATTTTGTTTATTTTTATTTGTAAAGATGGAGGGGCCTTTAGTTAAATATAATATTATTTGAAGACAAATTGAAATAGTAAAATGGTACACATGCATAAATACAATGAGTAGTGTTTTGTTAGATTATGCTAGGCTAAGGGTAGATCTAAATTGCATAAGAGATGACATAAAAACAACTTTTCTTTTATAATCATAACAGCAGCTCATACAAACATTTATACTAGGGTTTATAATGCTAAATGGGCCATGGGCCACTTGATTCTAAATAGAAAATAGGCCTAAGCCCAACTATTACATAATAACGTGTTTTAGTAACACTTATTTTCTCTTTTCTCTAATGGACCTGGTCTGATCCATAACAATACTCCTGGGCTCCTAAAGAACCTTGTCCTCAAGGTTCATAGGGGAAACATCAATTGGGCCGGTAAAGGGAGGTTCGGCCCTTGTGGAGACTGCGTTAGATGGGAGGGAAAAAGGTGATAAATTAGGGTTTTGAGAAGGACACATGTTGGGTGGAGGAGCGGCCGCTGAAGGGACATAATTTGGAGGGATAATCAATTGCTTTGGATAGGGTTTCGAAATCTGAATGGGCGGCTGAGATGGTTTGGGAAGAGATAAGGTTTTGGGATGGGAACAAGTGGCCTGTTGGGATTCGGGAGGTGTGGGAAGTTGGAAAAGAGGTTCACATGATTTCTTTGGGGCACAGGAAAAGTTGTCCAGAATTTGAACGTTAGCTGTATCTTCACGTGGGTGGGGGCCCATTTGGACTGTAAGTGGGATTAAGTGTTTGACCATAGGTTACATGTTTCGGTACTTCACTTTCCTCATATCATTCAAAGTCTCTTTTCAAAACGCTCTCCTTCTCTATACTTCCATTTTCCAAACCCTCTTATGTAGTTCCTTCTTGTAGATCCAACCCAAATATGTCTTTCATGTTACTTAAGCCTTCCGATAATAGTTGTTGTTCTTGTATTGAGAGAGGTTTGATTGACTGAGTTCTCTTCTCTACAAAGTAAGGGCGAAGGAGTGAAACATGAACCACCGGGTGTATACACGATGATGAAGGAAGGTCCAATAAATAAGCCACTGCTCCCACGCGTTTGATGATGGTGAACGGTGTAGCAACCTGCCTAAAATTTTAACTTAGAGAGTCGCCACCTATTCTGAAGGGCGAATAGGAAACCCTACGTAGTTAAGAGATCAGGGTAAGATACTATATTCAGGTCGAGGGAAGGTGTTAGGCACCCTCAACCCTTTCCTAAAGGTTAACATTGCAAAGATGAAGGTTTGTGGCAAAAGATAAAGAAAGATGACAGACAGTAAATAGAGTTAAAAGGCTAATTATATTGAACATGATTAGAGTTTGGAAGTGGGGGACTCGCCTTGTTGCCAAGTGCCTACGTACCTCCTTATGGAGGATCAGAGTCAACGTAGTTCGGGGGACGGGTTGTACGCCCTTAAGGTTTGAAATTTGATTTGAAGGTTTGAAGGCTTTGAATAGCCTGTCGTAGATAAAAATCTGTATTTGGAGTTTGAAGTTTGAAAAATGTTTGAAAAGCGTTTTGAAATATGGGCGTACAACCCTGATTTAGTATGGCACTATTAACCGCAATGATCAATAGGTTTGATCACCATAGTCAAAAGATTAGGGGTTTTGCACCATTACCAATTCAAATCGATTGATTCGATTATCACTAATAATGAATTATTGTGTTTTATTATTTTTTGTGAATTTTATTTTGTATTGTTACCCCTCATAACCGATTAACACGATTACAAATAATAACAAATTGGAATTTAGAAAACAGGAAAGTTAATCATCACAACTAATAAAATAGTTGCAACCATTTAACTAAATAGAAATCATTTGTATTTTATTTAAATAAACATTTTAATTAAAATTATCATTGACCATAGCGATTAATTGATTTAATCGGAACGAACAACGAATTAAAATTTTAATATAAATATTATATAATAATTTGTTTTAAAAAAACAATTATTATTATATTAATAAATATATTTAAAAGTATTTTAATTTAAACAAATAAATAATTAAAATTATTGAGTTTATTTGGGTTATGATTCAATAAGGTTGGTTTGAGGGTGTATATTATAGGGATTCATTCTAGGGCCTTTGGATTTGGCTGAGTGATGGTTTAATGGTTGGATTTTTGAAGTATATGGTGGATCTATGTGGCAAGCGCAACATGGGATCAGGAAGAAAATTCCAGAAAAAATATATGTGGGAGCTGGGTGTTGAACCCGCGCCCCCCTAGGTCAACCTGTGATTTTACCAACGCAACCACCCACGCATGCTGTTTAGTAGATACACGTAACGCAACATATACAAGAATAGACAGACATCTCAGTGAAACGCGCGCCAAGATTCGAACTGGCCAATACCATGGGGACACATCATCATCGTCCCCAAAGCCACTGCATATTTTGCTACGATTTAACAACAGATTCCATTCGTAGCTACCAGACCTGGGAAATAGCGAATAAGGCATGCTTACATATAAATTCATCGCGACATCCCCACCCTATTCGTATGAATCACGCGAACCCAACCATGTAACTGATTTGATTTAATTTTATCCCTACTCAAAACCCCCAATTTGAAACCCTAGGATCTTAAACGGCCTTTAATGGCGAAACAATATTACACCACGCAAGCTTCAACTTAACGATCCAGAAACACTCACCACATGGTAACAAAGCCTAATATACAAACAATTTCACATAAAAATGCAAGGTTTAGCCTAATCGACATGAATTTCAGTGCGACATACCTGGGCTCGTATGGAGAAGTTCTGGGGTTGCTGAAGCAGGATAACGGTCCGGTCATGTTCAGAATGATCTCACGCACGTATTGAAATGCTTAAAACTCCCTGAAGTGCTCTAATTCTCCCAAACCGAATTAGAATTTTTTCTTCCAGAACTTTGTTCTTAAGTGTATGCTTTTGGTCCGAATTCTCCCACCCCTAATGCATTGCCTCCCTCCTCTACTTATAGAGGACTGATTTAGGTTAAAACAAAAGCCCAAATGTCCCTTAAATCCAATCTTGAGATTTTTGAGAAAATTGATCTTAATCTTTTATCCAAACCTTCTATTATGGTCCAATCTTGTATTAATACTTTTCCAATCAATTGTGCACGATATTGTATTGCAATATGCCATAAATGTTGATTGGAATAAGCCTTTAAATGATATCTTGGATTTTTCTATTGATTTACTTGACTTTTACTCTCCATTTAAATAAATAAAAATCCTAAAAATCAAGTAAAATTCTAAAATTCATGGCAAGTGATTTTGGTAATTTGGAAAACTTGTGGACCAAGGTTAGAGATTGAAAAGATAGGCCCACTTGCAAAATATTCCATTTTGGACCCCTTTTGTTCACATTTTCCCTCCAAGTTTTGCCCAACTTTGACGAGGTATATCTCTCTCAATTTTTAAGCTATGAGGGAGTTCTAGGACTTTTTGGAAACCTCAAGAGGTCCTCTACAAGCCGCTTTGGAATATATTTTCCATTTGGAGCTTTTATCTTGATCATATCCTCCTTGGGAAAAAACTGCTTTTGAAGGATGCCAGAAAAGGACCTGTAATCTTTTGCACTGTATCTCTCAAATGAATCATTTCTAGCCCTGGCTTGTGAGAGACAAATTTGTAGATAATCCAATTTCCTTCAACATAGGCTTTGAGTGGGGAATTTTTGATGTTCCATGTGAAAGTTATGCCCAGTCAAAGTTGGGTTGACTTTCTCCTAAGAAACCCTAATTTGAACCTTTGTGTACTTGTTCATCTCTGAGTTTCTATTAATGGAATCATGATCAATCTTTGATCAAATGATGGTTGTACTTCACATACTAGATGTTGACCAATGATCATAGTTTGAATCATGCTTTGATTGCAGTTGACCTTCAGGTTTGAATCAGTTGACTGTGGATCTTGGGGATTGTTTGAGCAAAGCTTTGGCATTTAATCTTGAACCTTGAGTCATTGTGAATGGAACATGAAGGGCAAATTTTGGGGTATGACAGCTGCCCCTGTTCAATCTTCTTGAACCTGAAGAGGTAGAAGATGATTGGACACTGAAATGCCCTGAAATTTGCTTGCGTAGGGAAGGAGTTCTGCAGGAGATGGGCTTATAGATGCCACCCATTTGTTTGACAAGATGCTTGTCCAGAGCATATGCTCTTCATACCAGGATCATATTAATTGTATCTAAAGATACAGAGTAATGTCTTACATAAGACTACTTGAAGAGGTTCCTGAATAGGATGTATCGCAAGTTGATGCGAAGAAGCTTAAGCTTTGAACAATGCTTAGGAAGAATTGTCTTAGAGAAGACTGACTGAGAAGTTCCTTAAAAGAACTAAGTGTGTCTTAGAAAAGATTGGATAAGTATTTTAAGAGGACCACCTAGAAGGGCATGATGTGTCTTAAATGAGACTGACTTAGAAAAGGTTTTTTTTTTGGAATGGATGTAATACGTCTTGCACAAGACTCACTTGGGAAGGCTCCTAGATAGGATACGAGATATCTTAAACAAGACTTACCTTGAGAGGTTCCTATAAAGGGAGGGATACGTTTTAAACAAAACTATCTAGAAAGGTTTCTATAAAGGGAATGATGAGTTTTAAACAAAACTATCTAAAAAGATTCCTATAAAGGATATGAAATGTTTTAAACAAAATATCTAAAAATATTCCTATAGAGGATATGAAACGTTTTAAACAAAACCATCTAAAAGATTCCTATAAAGGATGCGAAACGTTTTAAACAAAACTATCTAAAAAGATTCCTATAAAGGATGCGAAACGTTTTAAACAAAACTATCTAAAAAGATTCCTATAAAGGATATAAAACGTTTTAAACAAAACTATCTAAAAAGATTCCTATAAAGGATATGAAACGTTTTAAACAAAACTATCTAAAAAGATTCCTATAAAGGATATGAAACGTTTTAAACAAAACTATCTAAAAAGATTCCTATAAAGGATATGAAACATTTTAAACAAAACTATCTAAAAAGATTCCTATAAAGGATATGAAACGTTTTAAACAAAACTATCTAAAAAGATTCCTATAAAGGATATGAAACGTTTTAAACAAAACTATCTAAAAAGATTCCTATAGAGGATATGAAACGTTTTAAACAAAACTATCTAAAAAGATTCCTATAAAGGATATGAAATGTTTTAAACAAAATTATCTAAAAAGATTCCTATAAAGGATATGAAACGTTTTAAACAAAACCATCTAAAAAGATTCCTATAAAGGATGCGAAACGTTTTAAACAAAACTATCTAAAAAGATTCCTATAAAGGATATGAAATGTTTTAAACAAAACCATCTAAAAAGATTCCTATAAAGGATGCGAGCGTTTTAAACGGAATTACCTAGAAAGGTTTGGGATATGTCTTAAACAAGACTGCTTGGGAAGGTTAGGATAGTTATCTTGGACAAGACTACCTGGAAAGGTAAGAAACTGTTTGATTGCTTCTGGATTGCCTTTGAAGCAAAACTTGGAATGAAGTATTGGAATTGTATCTGTTAAGATTGAATCGTTGATACGATCATGTTTGCGTGGTAATTTGATGATAACGTCTTTTTGAAGTGAAGTGACCTGAAAAGGTAGCGTTAGTTTTATGCAATGTCATGATGCATGTATCATGTAATGAGATTCTCAATGAGAATTATGCATGTATGCCTATCCCACACTGCGGGATGTGAATGGTACAGGCGTGAGAAGATCAAATATGCAACAATGCTTTTTGTATGATGCCAATGTGACTTCCCGAATATTGGAAATTTTGAGAGACGTGCCCCTTAATCTGAAGGAGGGACCTTTCGTGGGAACTCGAATTTCACCATGTCTTGCCTGATATGCATTGCCCCAGGGTTTGAATTCTTGAAAGATATGCCCCCCAGTCAATAGGATTCTGGATTGTATGCCCTTGTTCTAGGAAAACCCTCTGAACGTGGTTTCCCCATCTAAGGGTTTTTATCAGGAATGATCGTCTTTGATTAGACCAATTTAGAGGTCTCCTTGATGTGCTAAGTGTTGATTTGAATGTGAAGCGATGCTTCTCAGAATGAGTCATGCGTTTCGGTCGCGCCTGACGGATAGTGATTTGCTGAGTACTCATGAATGAGATGATGTCTGCTATAAGATTACCTGAAGAGGTCCTTGGAAAGAATGAGAAATTGTCTTAAACAAGACTGCGCTTTAAACAAAGCTCAAAGGGATATGTTTGTGAGGAGTGTCAAAAATATTCCTATAGAGGACAAGGACTGTTTTTGTGGTGTTTTAAACAAAACTTAGGAAAAGACATCTTGGAGAAGATTACCCCTAGAAAGGACGGTGAATTGTCTTAGAAAAGACTTTGTACTTTAAACAAAGTTTGACAAGGTTTTTTTTGGAAGCGTAAGAGAAGTTTGAATATGTCTTAAAAGACTAACTGAAAAAGTCAAGAGATGTCTTACAAAAGACTACCTAGAAAAGGCTCTTAGTGAGGAATGTGTCTTAGAGAAGACTATTTGCAAGGGTTTGAAAATAGAAAGGATAAGGAGTCTGGTCTTTAAAAAGACTATCTGAAAGAGTTTGAAAATAGAAGGGATAGGAAAATGTGTCTTAAAAGACTATTTGAAAAATGTTCCTAGAAAGGGTGAGAAGTGTTTGAACATGTCTTAAAGAAGACTATATGGACAGATTGAGAAGTATCCTATAAAGGTTCCTGGAAAGGATGTGAGACTGGCATTGACACCATCTGATACTGAGTGACCTTTGCAACGTGCCCCCAGGTAATGGACTTGCCCCATGGGCTATTCAGCGTCCTTGAGAGACTCCAATGGATCTTGATTAGATTGCCCCATGAAAATGGGATAATGATGGGTTACGCCCTGTGTACACATTAGCCATCCCAGTCATGCGTAAGAGATGTTTCTTTTTTTTTTGACAAGCTTTTAAAAGCTACTTCATCAGTCAATAGGATTTTTAGCCATTAGCCATGCCCCATGCAACTTTTCCCTGATGTTAACATTTAAATCTATATAGACAAGTGTACTTTATAATGAAATGCAAATGCATACGTCTGTCTTGAAAGTTTGAAAATATTTTTTTGAGTAAAACAAAGTTTTTTTTTTGTAAGAAAGTGATATCAACTCAAGAGTGATAGTAGACCTTAAGGAGTCAGGATACCTTTAGTAACGCTATGCTTTCAAACTAACCATGCTTCAGTTAGGACTTTTAAAGGTTGTAACGTGGCCTGGTTCACGGTTTAAAGAAACAAAAGATAGAAGCTCAAAGTTTGTTTGTACCCATCCCAATCTTCGCGATGTTCTTCCGTCCTATGCTCAGTTAGCTATGCGTTTAGTCTCCAAAAGAGTTTGGGAATTGTGACATTGACATTTATGATGGTTCAAAAACCAAAGGTTTATCTGCAAAGGCAGTCATTCTCCTTTTTTGTAGTATTTCCTTTTTGTCGGAGGTTCATAGTAACCTTTTTTTTGACTTTGTTATCCCCAACTTTTGCCTGAACTGTTTGTTTTTAAAATTACAGTCAGCGGGATGCCCCAATGTTGCCTAAGTCTCCTTAATAGGTTTTGACTCAGCAGGCTTTTGCATTGCTTTCTCTTTTTTTCTTTGCGGATATTGACTGCCAGGCTTAATCACGACGGAGAACCATCGGTGGTTATGTTCAAAGGAACAGTTTGGAATAATTAAGTTAACTGAGCAGCTACCCTACCCCAGGTTATATATTAAGGGTTTTATTTTGTATGAAGGAAAACTCCTACTTCTTTGGGCTCAAAGGGGTTGACGAGGGATTAACATCCTTATATCTCCACTATTTTAGGGATTGAACAAATGCCTGTACATCGTCAACACGGTCTGTTCGAAAGCGTAGTGTATGAAATTGTGGTATCGTTTTCGTCATTCTCCCTCAAAAGGTGTAAAACTTTCCACTTAGAGTTGAATATCACAAACGAGAAAATCGAGTAAAAACACAGTTTTAAATATAGTGAGAACACTAGGAATGAATCAAGACAAACGTAAGCAATGCATTAATGATTTTTTTTGAAAAGTACATAGCATATGTCCTAAGACTAATGTTTAAACAAACGGAAAGAAATTGCAAATGGAAACAAAACTAATGATCTAAGAAATCCTCCTTCTAGCCACCTATGGTGTTAGACTTGCTAGGATCTTCGAACTCAATGAGCCCTTCTTCAATCAAATCTTGGATCTTGTGCTTCAAGGGGCCACAATCCTCTGTGTCATGACCAGGACTATCTGAATGATAAGCGCACCTAGCATGATGCTTGTACCCGGGAGCGGGGTTAGCCGGAGCTGAGTATGGAGGCAGCAGAGTTACCAAGTTCTGACTGAGCAAATGTTGTAGAGCTTGAGACAGCGGCATGTGCAATGGGGTGAATGATCGTTTTGGCTTGGACCTCCAGGGGCGTTGGCCACCCTGTTGTTTTTGCTGATCCTTCTGTTGTAGTGTTGGTGTTTGATTAACCAAGATCGCTCCGACAGTGTTGGGTTCCTTTTTTCCGTCATATGACTTCTTTGCATGATAGGAACCTGAGGGTGCCCCTTGTATCTTCCCATTTTTGATTCCATCTTCAATTCTCTCACCAATGACTACCAAGTCCGAGAACCCTGAAGATATGCTTCCGACCATCTTGTCGTAGTATGGTCCTTGCAAAGTGCTCATAAATATGTCCACCAGTTCTTTGTCCATTAGGGGAGGTTGGACTCGAGAAGCCATCTCCCTCCACCTTTGGGCATACTCCTTGAATGATTCATCCTTCTTCTGTGACATATTTTGTAATTGCATCCGATCGGGTGCCATGTCCAGGTTGTACTTGTAATGCTTTAAGAAGGTGTTGGCCAGATCATTCCAGCTTCGGACATAGGACTTCTCTAATTGCATGTACCAGTCAATAGACGCTCCGCTTAAACTTTCTTGAAAGAAGTGTATCATTAGCTTTTGATCCCGGGCGTAAGCAGCCATTTTCCGCACATACATGCGCAAGTGATTCCTCGGACATGTGAGTCCTTTGTATTTCTCGAAGTCGGGAATCTTGAATTTGCGAGGGATAGTCAAGTCTGAGACCAAACTCATTTCGAAGGCATCCACATCAAAGACATCGTATCCTTCTATCACTTTTAGTCTCTCCTCCAGTGCCTTGATTTGTTCACTACCCTTGGAGTCTTCCCTAGAGTTAGGAATAGACTGTTGTGTCTGAGGTACTTGGTCTGAGTTGTCCACCTCTTGCACTCCGTATTGTAGATCTAGGTAATCATCGTCCTTAGGGACATTGCTAGCAGGAATGCGCACTGTGCGGGTTGTCCCTTTTGTTTGTGGAGTGGGGACAAATCCTTCTTGGGAGGCCTCTCCTTTCTCTTGGAATTGGATAGCTCTCCTAACAGATCGGACTTGAGGTCTGTCCTTAGCAGGGCCAAAGCCTGGAACAAATCCTAGTAGCGGGTTTTCGTCATTGGGGATCTCATCCTGAACCAGGGTATCCCCAGACTGAACCTCTTTTGCTTTGTCTTGTTTGTCTAGGAGGGCCTTCATGAACTCTAGCATCTGAGCCATACCTCCTTTAACCTCTTCCACGCTGACCTTCAGTTGATCTACTTCCTCACGAAGGGCGGCTTGATTCTGTTCCAACTGATCCATTGATTTCTTCTGCTGAAATCTTGTTTGATAGTATGGTTGGGATGTTAGGTTATCCTTCCCAATGGTCCCTTGCTCTGGAGATAGAAGATGAATCTTCTCTTAATGTCAGGAAAATGATATGTATGCCATGCATGATGTGTATGATATCCTCCTTCTTTTCTTTTTTTTGAATAAAATACGATGCAAGAATGCACATGATGTATGATGAATGAAAAAAAAAAAAAAAAAAAATAATAAAAATAATGATCCACACAATATATACATATAGCACAAATCACATAAGTTCATAGGTTCGACGTAGCGGCTCTTGGGAGCCAACCTTTTATAGGGGGTCGTTCTAGAAGGTCTCATGGGGTTGTTCGTAACCTCCGAGACTTTTTGTCTCTTCGGATTTTAGAACAACTCACTTTATCCATGAGGTTCGAATTTTTGGGGTAGGTTCTCGGAGAGATCAGCCAAGTATTCAGTCCTGCCCTCAACAAAGTCAAGCCTCGTTTTGGACATTTCCGAATACTCAACCCACTCCGAGTGGAGTTATCAATGAGACTCGTAGGAGAGTCATACTCCCCTATTGATCTCAAAGTTAACCCCCACACTTAGGGTTTTAACACACCATAATGCCAGCAGTGTATATAAAAATATAACAATTAGGCAATTAAATATAAATATATTAACAAAAACAATTAAATATAAACATATTATAAACAATTAAATATTTTTTTAGACAAAAAACAAAAAACAAATTTTTTTAAAAAAAATAAATAATTAAAAAATTTACAAACCCTAAAAAAGGCGAATTAGCCAAACCCTAAAAAGTTGTCGAACCTAAACCCTGCCAAAACCTAAAACCTATAGGAGCATAGTATTCACCGTTTAAGTTGTCCCCAGCAGAGTCGCCAGCTGTAGCAACCTGCCTAAAATTTTAACTTAGAGAGTCGCCACCTATTCTGAAGGGCGAATAGGAAACCCTACGTAGTTAAGAGATCAGGGTAAGATACTATATTCAGGTCGAGGGAAGGTGTTAGGCACCCTCAACCCTTTCCTAAAGGTTAACATTGCAAAGATGAAGGTTTGTGGCAAAAGATAAAGAAAGATGACAGACAGTAAATAGAGTTAAAAGGCTAATTATATTGAACATGATTAGAGTTTGGAAGTGGGGGACTCGCCTTGTTGCCAAGTGCCTACGTACCTCCTTATGGAGGATCAGAGTCAACGTAGTTCGGGGGACGGGTTGTACGCCCTTAAGGTTTGAAATTTGATTTGAAGGTTTGAAGGCTTTGAATAGCCTGTCGTAGATAAAAATCTGTATTTGGAGTTTGAAGTTTGAAAAATGTTTGAAAAGCGTTTTGAAATATGGGCGTACAACCCTGATTTAGTATGGCACTATTAACCGCAATGATCAATAGGTTTGATCACCATAGTCAAAAGATTAGGGGTTTTGCACCATTACCAATTCAAATCGATTGATTCGATTATCACTAATAATGAATTATTGTGTTTTATTATTTTTTGTGAATTTTATTTTGTATTGTTACCCCTCATAACCGATTAACACGATTACAAATAATAACAAATTGGAATTTAGAAAACAGGAAAGTTAATCATCACAACTAATAAAATAGTTGCAACCATTTAACTAAATAGAAATCATTTGTATTTTATTTAAATAAACATTTTAATTAAAATTATCATTGACCATAGCGATTAATTGATTTAATCGGAACGAACAACGAATTAAAATTTTAATATAAATATTATATAATAATTTGTTTTAAAAAAACAATTATTATTATATTAATAAATATATTTAAAAGTATTTTAATTTAAACAAATAAATAATTAAAATTATTGAGTTTATTTGGGTTATGATTCAATAAGGTTGGTTTGAGGGTGTATATTATAGGGATTCATTCTAGGGCCTTTGGATTTGGCTGAGTGATGGTTTAATGGTTGGATTTTTGAAGTATATGGTGGATCTATGTGGCAAGCGCAACATGGGATCAGGAAGAAAATTCCAGAAAAAATATATGTGGGAGCTGGGTGTTGAACCCGCGCCCCCCTAGGTCAACCTGTGATTTTACCAACGCAACCACCCACGCATGCTGTTTAGTAGATACACGTAACGCAACATATACAAGAATAGACAGACATCTCAGTGAAACGCGCGCCAAGATTCGAACTGGCCAATACCATGGGGACACATCATCATCGTCCCCAAAGCCACTGCATATTTTGCTACGATTTAACAACAGATTCCATTCGTAGCTACCAGACCTGGGAAATAGCGAATAAGGCATGCTTACATATAAATTCATCGCGACATCCCCACCCTATTCGTATGAATCACGCGAACCCAACCATGTAACTGATTTGATTTAATTTTATCCCTACTCAAAACCCCCAATTTGAAACCCTAGGATCTTAAACGGCCTTTAATGGCGAAACAATATTACACCACGCAAGCTTCAACTTAACGATCCAGAAACACTCACCACATGGTAACAAAGCCTAATATACAAACAATTTCACATAAAAATGCAAGGTTTAGCCTAATCGACATGAATTTCAGTGCGACATACCTGGGCTCGTATGGAGAAGTTCTGGGGTTGCTGAAGCAGGATAACGGTCCGGTCATGTTCAGAATGATCTCACGCACGTATTGAAATGCTTAAAACTCCCTGAAGTGCTCTAATTCTCCCAAACCGAATTAGAATTTTTTCTTCCAGAACTTTGTTCTTAAGTGTATGCTTTTGGTCCGAATTCTCCCACCCCTAATGCATTGCCTCCCTCCTCTACTTATAGAGGACTGATTTAGGTTAAAACAAAAGCCCAAATGTCCCTTAAATCCAATCTTGAGATTTTTGAGAAAATTGATCTTAATCTTTTATCCAAACCTTCTATTATGGTCCAATCTTGTATTAATACTTTTCCAATCAATTGTGCACGATATTGTATTGCAATATGCCATAAATGTTGATTGGAATAAGCCTTTAAATGATATCTTGGATTTTTCTATTGATTTACTTGACTTTTACTCTCCATTTAAATAAATAAAAATCCTAAAAATCAAGTAAAATTCTAAAATTCATGGCAAGTGATTTTGGTAATTTGGAAAACTTGTGGACCAAGGTTAGAGATTGAAAAGATAGGCCCACTTGCAAAATATTCCATTTTGGACCCCTTTTGTTCACATTTTCCCTCCAAGTTTTGCCCAACTTTGACGAGGTATATCTCTCTCAATTTTTAAGCTATGAGGGAGTTCTAGGACTTTTTGGAAACCTCAAGAGGTCCTCTACAAGCCGCTTTGGAATATATTTTCCATTTGGAGCTTTTATCTTGATCATATCCTCCTTGGGAAAAAACTGCTTTTGAAGGATGCCAGAAAAGGACCTGTAATCTTTTGCACTGTATCTCTCAAATGAATCATTTCTAGCCCTGGCTTGTGAGAGACAAATTTGTAGATAATCCAATTTCCTTCAACATAGGCTTTGAGTGGGGAATTTTTGATGTTCCATGTGAAAGTTATGCCCAGTCAAAGTTGGGTTGACTTTCTCCTAAGAAACCCTAATTTGAACCTTTGTGTACTTGTTCATCTCTGAGTTTCTATTAATGGAATCATGATCAATCTTTGATCAAATGATGGTTGTACTTCACATACTAGATGTTGACCAATGATCATAGTTTGAATCATGCTTTGATTGCAGTTGACCTTCAGGTTTGAATCAGTTGACTGTGGATCTTGGGGATTGTTTGAGCAAAGCTTTGGCATTGAATCTTGAACCTTGAGTCATTGTGAATGGAACATGAAGGGCAAATTTTGGGGTATGACAAACGGACCAAAAAATCGTTTGGCTAACTTCTGAGATGTCTATTTTGTAACGGTTTACTGTCGGTAAGGTTGTAAACGAAGAAGGACCAAATCACCTTTGTTAAACTGATAATTAACTCGTGTCTTGTTAGCTTGTTTTTCAATTTGAATCCTGCTTTTCTTCAGGTTCTGTTTTAACTGAGTTATAATTTGTTGTCGGTTTTGCAGAGTTTCGTCCACCGATGGTTCAAGAGCTGAGCCTGCAAGATAGTCTAGCATGTTGGGAGGGTCTCGACCGTATAAGGCTCTGAAAGGTGACATTTTGATGGCTGTGTGGAACGAAGTATTGTATCAAAACCTAGCAAGATGAAGGAACTTGTACCACTAACGAGGGTGGTCGCTAGCAAAGCAACGAAGGTAAGTCTCTAACGATCTGTTGACTACTTCTGTTTGTCCATTAGTTTCTGGATGGTCCAAAGTGCTGTAGTTTAACGATGTGCCCTGAACCTTAAAAAATGTTTTCCAGAAGGTGCTAAGAAACAAGGGATCGCGGTCATAAACGATAGATCTGGGTGTGCCATGCAAACGAATTATCTCAATAGGAAAAATGAGAGGAAAGGTCCTTTGCAAAAAATTTGGTTGGAATTGCGAGAAAATGAACAAATTTGCTGAGACGGTCACAAATAACCCAAAAAACAGTGTGGCCGAAGGAGTTTGGCAAGTGTGTGATAAAATCCATAGTCAGATCTTCCCACACCTGATGAGGGATAGGTAATGGTTGCAACAACCCTTTTTTTTCTGAGTGATATATTTGTTTTGCTGACATGTAGAACAATGTTTATCAAATTGTTTGACTTCAACATGTAGGCCAGGCCAAGCAAAGGAGTTGGAGATTCGAGCAACCGTGGCTTTGTTTCCGGAATGACCCGAAGTAGGAGTATTGTGATACTCATGAAAAATGGTGTCTCTGAATCCAAAAAGGTTAGGTACAATTTTTTTGTCATTGTAGTACAATAACCATGTTCTGATTCTGTATCCTTTGGTACTATTCGGTGGTTCTTGCAATTCTCTCATCAATTGTTGTCCTTCTGTAGTGGTAGCATAAAATTGTTGGAGTTTGAGGAGGATATCAGGAATGGGAGAAGATAGAGTGAGGAGCAGAGAAGCCTGTGACGGAAACTGTCGACTAAGAGCATTAGCAACCAGATTGGATCTTCCAGGTTTGTAGAATATGTCAAAATTAAATCCCTGAAGTTTTGATGTCCATTTTTGCTGTTCTAGTGTTTGAATCCTCTAAAGTACCAAATTCTTTAAACTTTTCTGGTCTGTGTAAATGTGAAAGTGTTGTCCTATTAGATACTAACGCCATTTCTTGAATGCTTCTATAACAGTGTCATACCCCAAAATTTGCCCATCCTATTTCAGTCCATCTGACTTTCAAATGCTCAAAGATCTCCAAATACTCAAAGCTACCTATCTCCTAAGTAATAAGGACCAAAACTAGGGTTTTGCTTCTCTCTAAGAAAAATCAACTTCTGATACCTCAAGTGGACTTCATGGTCTCTCACATGCTTCAAAGGATCCTCATGACAAGTTTCAAGCTTGATTCAAAAGATTGCTCACTCAATTGGTCAGAAGGTCAACAGACGACTAGGTTGACCTAAAAGTCAAACTATGGTCAAACCACAGTCAAAACTTCCGATTTTTGGTCAACAACCTCATTATGAAGTGTCATTCATCATTTGATCAAGGATTGATCATGATTCATCAAGGAAAGTTCGGAAATCAACAAAACCTAAAGTTTCTAAATTAGGGTTTTTGACATAAAAGTCAACTGAAATTTTACCAGCCATAACTCCTACATGGAACATCAGAAATTTTCCATCCAAAGCTCAATTTGAAGGAAATTGAATTCTCTACAATTTTGTCTCTCACATGCCAAGGCCAAAAATGCTTCATTTGAGAGATATGGATCAAAAGGTTATAGGTCATTTTTGAAAGTCAACAAAAACACCTTTTGGGTCAAAGCTCATAACTTGAGCATGAAAGACCAAGTTGAGATGAAACCAAAAGGAGGTCTTAGAGGACATCCTAAGATTTCTAAAAAGTTCAATAACACCTCCATACAAGAAAAATCGGGCGAGTTATGAGTGGCACAAGTTAACTGATCTTGAGAGAATTCATGAGGACCAAAATTGAGCAAACTTAGAAATTCGAGCTATTGGGCCTAAAGTTTAATGTCTAAACATGTATATGACCTCATATGGGCCCTCTAAGTGGATTCATACTTTATCATGATTTTTTTATTTCCTATTTATTAATTTATTTTGATTTTTTATTTCATAAAATTCAAAGATAAATTAGATAAAATATGAAATAAATAAATTAAATATATGGGCTTAGACTCAAGCTGTATTTGAGGTCCAAAACATGCTGCAAACGTGTGAAGATTTGTATATAGTGAATCTTGGTCAAAATTAGCAAGTTTTCATGTGATTTGCAAATCAAATCTCTCCATCATAATCATAAAGATTGATCTCACAAGTTTTGACCTAATTCACTCTCAATATATAGACCTAACAGCATCAAATACACGGAGGGATTGGCTGCCTCAAAAACACGTAGAAAAAACTTTCAAAACTTTTTTCACAAATTAGGGCATAACATTACTCTCCCTACAGCCGTTCTCCTTCAATTATAAGCATCTGAAACGCTTCCTGAGTCTCCCAGGAGTTGATCCATGGTCTCCATCACCTTTTAACGAAGTCCAGAAAGCTCCCCATCGCTTGCACCGGTTGGGTAAGGTTCTTGAATTTCAAACTCTCAATTTATGGCATATAAACGGCTTCGACGTGTATATTTATGTTCATGACAAGGTTTAGAGTTGTTTTGAATCTTCGTTGATGAGTTTACGTGCAGGGATGAACGTTCGCCATTGGTAAAGCTTCAAGGTCTTTCTTTTTCGTTTTCATAGTTACGAGTGTCGTTATTAAAAACTAACCACTCCATTGAATTTGTAGCATCCGGTTTAGTATATCTGGGTCGTTTTGGTTTGGTTTCGTGTTGGTTCTTGCAGGTGTAAGGTGTGGGCTCATCGGAGAAGATGACCAGAGCTGTACAGCTCCGGTGGCCCTGCGATGTTGAACCTTTGACCAGGATGGCGTGGCGCTCTCCGCTGTTCTGATTGGCTCGTTTAATGTATTCTGGGCACAATCAGGTTTGACTCGTACGCGTGGCAGCATTCATCCATTTGATTCGCTGGCTATTAAGTAAGTGGGCCCCGCTGCTAAGTTTGTTGTGAGGAAAGCATCAGGATCATTGTTTGGTTATTATGCAACGAACGCAATTAGTTGACAAAAACATTCAATAGCCCAGATGGCTAGTGCGCCCTCTAGATATCCTTAAGGTCCCCGGTTCGATCCATAGGGTGAGGGTTGTTTTTTTAATTTGTTTGAATCTTGTGTTTAATAGATTCAGCGCAGCCATTCCTACACCACTTCACAATGCTCCCTCAGGATCAGCCGCCAGGTTCAATACAAGATAGATCCAAGGATTCCAGGAGATGGGTCACACCATGGACCTCCCCAGAGTCTCCTCACCTGATCATACGCCAGGTTTGCCTTCTACATTCCTTGCTGTTTGTGTTTCCCATTGTTATCTTTGTTTTTTTTTTTTTGTTTTTTTTAGTTTTTAGTTTAATCATTTTTCAATTAACTATTAATTAGTAGATTAAATTGTTAGTTAGAATTAGGCTTTATTTTTAATTTTAGGATAATTGATTTAGATTTGAATTAATTTTAAATTAGTTAAATTAAGTTAATAATAATTATTGATAATTTTAGTTAATAGTTTCAAATTAGGAAAATTAGTTTAATTTTTAGGTTTATAATGTTTAACCTCAACTTTATTTTTAGGGCTTATTAAAATTAACTATAATCATAATTTTAGGTTTTCTCTCAACCTTAAGATTTAAGATTTATCACCACGAACACCACAAATTGTAATCAAACATTAAATTTCTTCAAAAGCGCGATTTCTCTTCTCACCTCATGCTCTATGATTGTCGCATGCCTTTTTAAATTATTTTGCCTTTATTTTAGATTTTGCCTTTTTATTTCTGCCTTTTTATTATGCTTATCATCTACTTAATTATTTCTTGTGGTTTCCACACAAGTTTTTGCCATATTATGTAACTGCTCACAGGATGTAATAGTTTAAGTAGGTTTATTTTCCTGCCTTTATTTTCCCGCATTCACAGGTGTTTATTGTAATAATGTAGGACCATTAAATTGTTTTAAATTTTTGTATACTATTAAACTGCGTGGTTAGTAAAATAGGGAGTGGCAAGGCTAATTAACTGAACGATAGCTCACCTAAATCAAGATAACATAACTGAATTCGAACCACGTGATTTCTACACACACTCACCTTTAGGGTACCCCTCTTGTTGCCTGTTGCCTTCGATTTCGATCAAATAGTCAAGTCCCTTCGAGCGTAGGGATACCTTAGCACATGCTGCCTACGAATTCAAATCATCATGGTCCCTCGATATAAAGATCATAGTCGCTTCCGAGTAGCCTACGATGAATATGATCTCGTCCCTCGATTAAATGATGATAGTCCCTTCGAATGCTAAGGTATCCTTACTGTTGCCTAAAATGACTATTATATCCTTCCCCGAGACTACCTGCCCTCTTTATGGCAAGAGACAGTCATGTGGCGAACGATTACCCACGATGACCCTTCGATGACCCGCACATCCAAATGAAAGACTTCCTGCCCTCTTATGGTATGGATAGACCCTTTCGACCGAAAGACTTAAAGAACACGAAAGACAAACTTAGGGTAGGTAGTTCTTAATTGCTTGCTCATAATCAATACAAACAAATTCAAAATGCTTTTCACACCTCCTTTTCAAATACTTTCAAAACAAGGCTACGCTTATTTACAAGCTAAAGTCCTTAACGAAATCTTTTTACTATTCACACACGACACTTCAAACTTTTCAAACAAACAAGTGAGCCAAGCAATTAAGAGCCCATGGGTAACCATGGATGCAAAGGGTGCCTTACACCTTCCCTTTGTATAACCTACCCCCCGAACTCAATCTCTTTTCAAAGGTCTTTCCTGTTCTTTTTGCCTTTCCAATTGGATAAAATAAAAGTCGGTGGCGACTCTTGCTATCCGCGACATTTCGATAAAGTCAGTTCACCGTATTACAAACAGCGTACATTTCGCGCATGTAGACTGAAGAATGCTACATTCTTGGACAGAGTTTCTTATTGAAAAATGCAATGGGGTGGCCATCTTGGGAGAGCACTACACCAACAGCAACACCTGATGCATCTGTTTCAACTGTAAAAAAATTTGTAAAATCTGGTAAGGCAAGAACCGGCATGTCGGTCATCTTGTGCTTTAATGTTTGGAAAGGCGGACTGTGCCTCTAGACTCCATGTAAATTTGATAGAACGAAGTAGATCGGTGAGAGGAGCGGCGAGAGCGGCGTAGTGACGCACAAATCATCTATAGAATCCGGTGAGTCCTAAAAACCCACGGAGAGTCGTGAGAGATCGTGGCTGTGGCCAATCCATGATTGCTTTAATTTTTTCAGGGTCAGGAGCCACTCTTCCTGCTGAAATCACATGACCTAAATAATCGATCTGTGATGCTGCAAAAAAACACTTAGAGAGTTTGACAAAAAAAGAATGGGAGTGTAATAAGTCTAAGATAACCTGCAAATGCTGTAAGTGATCTGAAAAAGTAGAACTATAAATTAGGATATCATCAAAAAAAACTAAAACAAATTTTCGTAGGTAGGGGCGTAACAAGTCATTCATTGCTGATTGAAATGTTGAGGGAGCGTTTGTAAGCCCAAAGGACATTGCAAGAAACTCATAGTGCCCATCAAAAGTGTGAAAATCTGTTTTGTATGTATCTTCCGATGCAACGCGGATCTGGTGATAGCCTGAGCGTAAGTCTAACTTAGTGAAAATGGTAGCAGAGTGTAATTCAACCAATAGTTCATCTATTGTGGGTATGGGGAATCTGTCCTTAACAGTTATTGCGTTAAGTGCTCTATAATCCACGCAGAAACGCCAAGAACCATCCTTTTTCTTTACTAATAGGACTGGGGACGAAAATGGGCTACTACTAGGTGTAATAGTTCCAGCTTGTAACATCTCTTGGATGAGTGTGGTCATTGCCTCTTTTTGTGAGTGTGGGTATCTGTATGGTTTCACATTAATAGGGGGTGTATTAGGAAGTAGAGTTATGTGGTGGTCATGAGGGCGATTTGGGGGAAGTCCACTAGGATTTTGGAAAATTGGTTGGTAACTTTGTAAAAGGGTAGAAATTTCAGATGGGAGGTTAGAGGGCAAACTGTCTAATACTTCGTTGTTTTTGTTGTTGTGTAGGTGGGTCGAATCCATGGGTTGAAAAATCATTAAGTGGTGGGATGCAATGGCATTTGTATTAATAAGGTGTCTAAATTGGTGAAAATTTGTGGAAGTTGGATGGGATTTGAGATCACCTTTTAGATTCATTGGCTGGTCCTGATGGTTGAAAGTGATAGATGGGATGGAGAAATCAGCTTGGATTGAGCCAAAAGTACGTAACCAAGCCATGCCAAGCATAACATCAACACCCTCTATTGGAAGTAAGTAGAATGGGAGATTGAAAGGTTTGTTGTGGAGAACACGCTTAACATTATTGTAAATCCATTCACAATGTAAATGAGAGCCATCACCCACCATAACAAAAAATTGTGTAATTTGGGTAGCCTTGAGATTTAGGTGGTGAGCAATTCGAGGCTGCATCATGTTATGTGTACTACAAGTATCTACCAATACTGAAATTGGAAAACCACTAATTAGGCCTTTAAACTTCAGAGTTTGGGGGGAGAATTGACCTGTTACTGCCTGAGTAGAAAGCTGAAAATAGGTGTCCTTCAATTCTGTTTCATTTTCAATTTCCACACTTTCACAAGTAGTAAACTGTTCCGCATCAGGATCCTCATCAGCCAATAAGAGTGAAAATCTACTAGTTGCACATTTATGGCCGGTGACGAATTTTTCATCACAATTAAAGCAAATTCCTTGCGCCCTTCTTTCTTGTAATTGGGCTTGGGAGAGACGTTTGATAGGTAACCGGGCTGGAATAGGGTTGGTTAACGGTTTGGAAGGTAAAGGAGTTTGGGGCATATTTGTTATTGTAGGTTTTGTGCTTTAGGTATTAGGAAAAGGTGTGAATGGCTTGCTGAATGGTTTGGAAAATTTACTTTTGGACTCTTTGAGTTTAGATTCAATAAGTTTTGCCAGCCCAATTGCTTGGGAAATTGAGGTAGGACGCTGAATAGATAATTCATTACGAATTTTAGCGTTGAGACCAGATATAAAACAATTCAGAATTACCTTAGCAGGTAGGCCCACAACTTGAGTACCTAATTTCTCAAACTGAGTTTGATACTCCACAACAAATCCATCTTGTTTTAACTTAAACAATTCAGCTTGATGGTTATCAGAAGTAGAAGGACCAGAGCGTAATTCTAAAGCTCTTACAAAAGAGAACCAATCCATTAGTAAACGACTTTGGTGCATCCATTTAAACCAAGATAATGCGTCACCTTTCATATAAAATGAAATTAATGATAAACAATTTTCTGGGGGTGAATTGTAAAAGGCAAAAAATTGGTCAGCTTGAAATAACCAATCTAAGGGGTTAGACCCATCAAACATAGGTAGTTATATCTTTGGGGTGCGGAACGGTGGTAAAGGTGGGATTTGAGGGTAAGGAATTTGGGAAACAAAAGTAGTATTATGGGGTTGGGTAAGTTGGATAGGAATGGGAGAGGAATTGTATGGAGGAAATGATGGTAGTGGTGAGGGTGCGGTAAGATGAAAAGGGGGTACTGTTGTGTGTGGAAATGGCTGGGTGTTTGAAAGAATTGTGGAATTTCTTAGGGGTGTATGAAGATGGGTAGTAAAATGGGGAATAGGGGTGGACAACATAAGAATAGAATAGGGGTTTTGAGTAATACCTGAGTATTCTGCTGTTGAGTGAACAGTGTTCGTAGGACACAGTAACGCGAGGTACTGTAGCGTCATGAACAGTAGCGCGATGAACAGTAGCGCTGTGTTGATTTTCCTTTAGAGCTAGCAGTTTTTGAAGGCTTTCCATAACATATTAGTGTGTGGAATCGGCAATGTGTGTTTCTTTTTCGAATCGTGTATGTATTTCTCCAATCTGAAGTGCTAAATCAGCGGCTACCATTCCAAAGCGTTCATCCATTTGATTTTTTGTATCTTGCATTGCATTATTCAAGTGGAGCTGTGCAATGTCGACAGCTTCTTCCACTAATTCTTTAGAAGGAGGGTTAGAAGGTTTGGAAGGAGCCATGAGAGCAAGGAAATAAGAGCAGCAATGTTAGATTATGCAAGGCTACGGGTAGATCTAAATTGCATAAGAGATGACATAAAAATAACTTTTCTTTTATAATCATAACAGCAGCTCATACAAACATTTATACTAGGGTTTATAATGCTAAGTGGGCCATGGGCCACTTAATTCTAAATAGAAAATAGGCCTAAGCCCAACTATTACATAATAAAGTCTTTTAGTAACACTGATTTTCGAAAGATTATGAAAGATTATGAAAGACCGGTTCCGGAAGGCCTTGTTTTTAAGGTTTTAAAGGAGGAAGAGGTTACTTGGCTAGAGAGGGGTTTTTCGGAAGAAGAAGTGAAAGAGGCAATTTGGTCGTGTGATGGGAACAAAATCCCGGGACCGGATGGTTTTACTTTGGAGTTTTTCAAAAGGTTTTGGGTGGTGATAAAAGAGGATGTTCTACAATTTGTTAAAGACTTCTATGAGAGGACTAGAGTTATCAAAGCTTGTACTTCCTCGTTTATTACCTTAGTCCCAAAATCCAATAATCCCCAATCTTTGAATGAATACCGACCTATTTGTTTGGTGGGAAGTTTATACAAGATTTTAGCTAAGTTGTTGGCAAATAGGCTAAAGAGGGTGATCGGGAACCTCGTTTCGAAGAATCAAACGACATTTATGGAAGGTAGAAACATTTTGGATGGTGTTCTTGTTGTGAATGAGGTGATGGACTTAGCGAAAAAAGAGAAAAGGAGTTATGTCGTTTTGAAAGTCGATTTTGAGAAGGCATATGATAGAGTGAGTTGGAACTTTGTTAGATATATCATGAAAAGGATGGGTTTTGGAGATCGTTGGATGAGGTGGATGGAGTGTTGTATCTTCACTAATTCTTTGGCCATTCTAGTTAATGGGAGTGCTACCAAAGACTTTAGTGTGGAGAAATGTCTTAGACAAGGAGACCCGTTGTCTCCTTTTGTTTTTGTGTTGGTCATGGAGGTTCTTACGATGCTTATGAGAAGATCTAAGGAGATAGGTGAGTTCAAGGGGTTTTGTTACAAAGAGGGGATGGAGGTGGATTTGCTCCAATTCGCGGATGACACAATTATTTTGGCCGAAGGAGATACCGCGAACCTTTGGAGTTTGAAAGCTATTTTTAGAGGTTTTGAGATGATGTCGGGTCTTAAAGTTAATTTTCATAAGAGCAATATTTATGGCATTAATGTGGGAGATTGGTATATGGAAGCGGCATCGTCTTTCTTATCTTGTAAAGTGGGAACTTTACCATTTAAGTTTCTTGGGGTGAAAATTGGTGATAGCCCTAGGAAAATCAATATGTGGAAAGACCTTTTGGCTATGTTTAGAAAACGGTTAAATGTTTGGAGAGGTAGACATCTAAGCATGGCGGGTAGGGTGGAAATTATTAATTCGGTTCTTAATGCTCTTCCGATTTATTGGTTATCTTTTTACAAAGCGCCTAAAAAGGTATTACAAGAGATTAAAACCATCCAAAGTAGGTTTCTTTGGGGAGGCGGCGATTTAGATAAACCTATCCATTGGGTTAGTTGGGATACGGTTTGTAAATCTTGAAAGGAAGGAGGTTTGGGGGTGAAGAATGTGGAGATAATGAATGTCGCTTTACTAAGTAAATGGAAGTGGCGTATTCTTACGGAAAAGGAGGCGGTGTGGCAAGATTTGTTAGAAGCTAGATACGGCAACATAAGACTAAAAGTGTTGATAGGAGATATCTCTATTCTGTATAAGAAGGAGTCGCATTGGTGGAGGGACTTAATAGTCTCGGACAATTATGAGAAGCTTCTCTTCGATCACTTTACGAGTTCTATTAAATGTAAAATTGGTAATGGAGCCTCTACTCCGTTATGGTACGCAACTTGGACGGGACAAAAATCTTTGATGGAATCTATCCCTAATTTATTCTCTATTGCTGGAAATTTTCTGGAATCTATTAATTGTGCAGGGACATTCTTTGAAGGAGGTTGGCATTGGAACTTGGCTAGTTGGTTTGAAGAGGGAAGTTCCGCGGCCAATATTGCAGCGGGGCTGCTACAAACAGCCGTGCCTAGCCTAGGGACAGCAGCGGAGCTGCTGCAGACTGACAGCCACGGTCAAGGGGCAGCGCTGGAGGTTGGTTCAGGCGGACTGGCTGCGTTATGCAGTGAAGAGGGGTTGGAAAACGCCACCAATCAGCGGCTGGCAGCAGAGCTGCACGAATTGCTGGTGGTTCTTAAGGCCATGCAGATTACAGAAGATGTTGAGGATAGCTACTCTTGGAAGGGGACTTCAGATGGGAGTTTTACCGTTAAATCTTGCTATGATTTTTTGAAGGTTTCCTTATCCGGTCCGCCGATGGATAGTAATAAGGTTATGGCTTTAACTTTTCTTTGGGAATTTAAAGTACCTACAAAGATTCTTTGTTTTGCTTGGAGATTTATTTTAAATAGATTAGCCACTAGAGATCAATTGGTGAGAAGAGGTGTTTTGGTGGTAGGTGTTGATTCGGTTTGCGGCTTATGTTCTACCGGAGAGGAAACATTATCTCATCTCTTCTTCTTATGTGAGATTTCTGTTCGAATATGGAGAAGGGTTTTCATGTGGCTTGATTTATCGGAGTTTTTGTCGCTTGAGGAATATGAGAAATTCTTCTTTAACTTCCGGAAAATTTCTTGCAAAAATAAGAGAATGATAGCGGGTACCGTTTGGCTTGCAACGGTTTGGATGATTTGGCTAAAGCGTAATGCGATGATATTCAAAAAGAAAGAATTTAGCTTTACCGATTGTATGTCGGATATTGTAGCAATGTGTTGGAGGTGGTTATGCGCTTTTCATAAGAGAGCAAATCTTTGTAATTTTTATAGTTGGAATACTCTTCCTCTCCTTTGTTTTGAAAGGTAGAGGTTTTCGTCTTTGTATCTGGCCGGAGCATCCCTTTTGCTCCCGTTAATTCCATTATCTATTTAAAAAAAAAGTAACACTGATTTTCTCTTTTCTATAATGGGCCTGGTCTGATCCATAACATGTTTCTTTTGTAACAATTTTTTTATATTGTTTTGATTTTTTTTTATAAAACAATATAGAGGTTAATTTTTTGATGTAAAAAATTTATAACATTTTTTTAATAGTAAGCCAAACAATATAGACAGAAACTTTAGGCTACCAACGACACTTTAGGCATCTAAGGACTTTGTTAATTAAATTCTCATTTTAAAAAACATTATTCAAAGTTCTTAAGTGATTGACAATGTTGATAAACCATTTTTTTTCATGTCTTGAATATTTTCTCCAAGCTTCATTCAAAATAACTCATACTTATAGATCAATATGTCTATCCTACCACTTTTTACCTCAGTTATATTTTCTTGGATAATTTAAATGGTGCCTCACATTTCTTTTGCAGTTTTATATTGAGAAACACGAAAAACTCATCAATACCAAGAGAGATGGTGATAATAGTTTTAACTTTTAAATTGCATATTTTCTTCTTCTTTTTGGTCCCAATATCTCTAGGTTTATCTTCCAAAACACTACTAAATTGATGTGTGGGAAACAAAGGAACCATTTATAATATTGATATAGATATCACAATTCATCTTCTATATAAATATTCTCATTTTCTCTTTTCAATAATCATACCCCATTTGTTAAAGGATGAAAGTTTGTTTAGTGAATCGTTTAAAGCCATCACACCAGACTATTTGTATTATAACAGGAGTTAGATTATGATGACACTTGTTGACCAAATAACTTTTAACACAATAGGAGGGAGGGGTGATTGTGTGAAATAATCGTGGAAGATAAATGAAGCAAATAAACACTACAACATTTTCTCCCTACGGCAACGCTAAAAAACCGTTGTAAAACATGAAAAAACCGTTTCCTTATGTTATAAGAACGGATTTCCAGCCGTGGCAAACCGAGGCGTTGCCTTAGCCTATGAAAACGGTTTTTTATCATATGACAACGCCATGTAAATAACCGTTGTTTAAGGTATCGTTTGAGAACGGTTTTCAGAGTTCCCAGTGGCAACGGCTTCTACGCATTCTCATTATAAAACCGTTCCATTTGGTATACTTAAGAAAACGGTTTGTTGTGACAGCAGTTTTTCATGGTTGCACATAAAAACCGTTCTAATAGAATCCATATCTATCTAGCCACCTAGCCTCTTGAGTGGGATACATTACGCTTTAAAAGCTACGCTAAGAGTTTTTCACTGTTTCAACAATTAAAGTTTTTGCTTTATGTTTGAATAATAATAAAATGTGGTATAAATTAATTTATTATGAATCTTATAAATAATTATTATTATTATAAGACTTAAGAACAATAATTTGATTAAAATACTATTCATATAAAATTTTAATATAATCTAAAAATTACATAACAAAATACTATCTTCAATGACATCATTTACATATATACACTATTCACAATAAAAATAACATCTTCAAAATAACCATCAATATCTATTAAAAATACTTAAACATCACTGAATGGATAATTCAAAAAGTGTAATGACTTGTAGACAAATATTCTCTTAATCTACCGCCCAGATCAGGAACATCAGCATTATATGTTGTAAATGGTGAATAAATTTCTTCTGCTTTGAGCTTTAATAGTCATGAATAATTTCTTAAGTGGTGATTAAACTATCTATAGACTTCAAGGCACTACATTTGAAGGCTCATGACTTGGCATTTGGGCACAATAATTGATAATTCCCCAGCGGTAGTCCTCTCTAACAAATGCACACTATTCCAATGAAAACCAACCTGTTGATAGAAACTCCAAAAATAACATTAAAGTGGTCCATCTTAGATTAGTTACTTATTCATGAGAACTTCTCAATTAAATTTAAGTTCTTTTGTTTTGCATTTATGAAATAGTTGAGAAACTATTGTTTAAAATTCTATAATTGTGATAAAATACTTTAGAGTTATCCAACTAAACCTAAAAATAAAACATTGCAACAAAGTGAAAAGAGAAAGAGTGTGAGAACCTGAAGTAATTAATGATTAATACTATGAAGTGCCAAAGATCAATAGTTTCTTTTCTCCTTTTGTTGACCACATATTGGCTGCATCATCATACATATATTTAATGTTAAATAAATAAATAAATAAATAATGTCATTAGTTCTAACCACCTATCTCTTCCACTATACCCTATAATGCAAATCAAAATGAATTAGAAAAGAGGTGTGATTCATTACCTTGTGGCAATAGATTTATATTGTGATGTTCTTTTTCCAGAAATGTCAATATATTTCCAACAAACTTGATAATTCTACACTGTAAATTATCTTGAAGAACCTTGTAACACTAGATTTATATTTTAATGCTCTATGTCCAAAAGTGTCAATATATTTCCTACACACTTGAATCTTCTGTACTGTAAATCATCTTTAAGGGTATTACATCACCTAAAGTATTTTTCACCTCATGGTAAAATTCAATAGAACTAGAATAAATTTAATGAAATTTTGAATTCACAATATGTGTACATTGGATTCTATCCAGAATTGCAGCTAAAAACTTTAGTACTTTGCTCCCAGTATCAAAAAGTCCATTCATCTTGCCCATAAACCTGTGACAGTAGAAAAAACAATCATAATTATTCTTTACTGCACAAATACACATATTAGGACATACAGCTAACCAATGAATAAAATCGGCATATGAAATATTACAATTTCAATATTACTATTGAAATTTACAATAGTACACATTTAATGGGAATATCTATGTTGTTTAATCAAAGAGAAAACAAGAGAAACATTGTTACTTCCCAGAACTGCAAATGCAATACTCCAACCAAAGTTATGTAAGTTATTATTCATATATCAAAAAGAAGAGAAATATACATCAATTTTGAAACACCTATCCACAACCATGTTATGATCAAGTTTGAAAATCACTCTATCAATGCCTCTGATGGCACACAAATTTCTACACAAGTATCCTCTTACAGACAGAACATCACATTTAGAGGTTCATGACTTGGCATATGGGTACAAGGAGCCAAACAATTAGAGACAAATATCCATGATTATGGTTAAGTTCAACAGAAGCAGAATAAATAAAATGAAACAGTGGATTCACAATATCCCGACATAAAGCCACATATCAAGACAACCGAACAAACAATCATAATTATTCTTTACCACATACAAAGACACATATCGGGGCATAAAGCCAACATATGAATATTTACGATTTCAGTACCACTACTAGAATTTACAATTTACAATAATATACATTTGATCGAAATAACTTTGATGCTAAAAAAAGGGAAAACAAGAGAAACATTTTGACTTTTGACAATTTTAAGGAAAGAGATACTATTAAGGGACCTTCTATGCAACCAACATCCATGAAGGTGTAATCTAAATAAAATTGAAGCAAACTAAGCATAAGAAAAAAAAAGTAAAGATATGAATTTGTGACCTGTTCAGGCTTAGCAGTTGTGGCTAAGTTAGATGCTTTCTTTCTAGACACTATTGTTTTGCACTGTTTCAACTGATTTTTGATGCTACCAAGCCTTCATTCACAAGAGATTTAACATATCCAGCCAAACTTTGAGTAAAATTGAGAAGTATTTTAGCGTCTGCAACTTGTTCTCGAGGCTTCTTAACTTATTAAGGTAAACTCATCAAACTCGCTCTGAGTTGAATCGAATTTGTCAAATCTAGCGTTTATTAAATATATAAGAGACTTGAGTTTGAGAAACTCAGAGTGGATGATTATGCAAATTGTGGAGTCTTGCTCCTCCATGGTGTTGTCGTTGGTATTGACACAGTCTCTCTTCATGCACCGCAACCCTTAGCATAACACTAAACTGCACTGTAAAATAATGAATACAACATAACATGATAAGATAATGAAAAAATATCTAATTACTCAACAAGCCAAGATGATTGTACAACAAAGTTCCTATACCAGTTTTCCATGAAAGTCGTCTCAAAAGAAGAATCTCTTCACCTAATTTCTTATATTCTTGGTCTTGAAATTGATTACGTCATCCTTCCCTAATGGAGTATAGGCGAGAACATAAAGTATATATCTAAATTCTAGTTCACCCTGCAACATCACCACCACATCACAATTATTAATTTAGTATTATGATTCCTCTTTAGAGAAAAACTAAGGTTATCAAGCTACTTCTTCTAGATGAATACAAATATATATATATATATATATATAAAATTAATCTTATAAAACAAATTTGCACTTGAAAAAGAAATCAGTGAGAATTTCAGGATTTCTACGAATACTAAAATGCCAGAGCATGGAACATGTGAACATTGTGGTATATTAAGAGAAATCTTCACCTTCTCAATAATGTTAAGAGAACCATCATGTTCTACACAGATTTTTGAATCATTGCTTAACATAGAAGTTTCAGCTTGTTCCCAAGAAAAAGACAAATCATGTATAAAATTAACTAACCTCCTTATAATCTCCACGTAGATGAGGATCAATGTATTCCTTGACACAAAAGGCATAGATCTTCATTCTGTTGAGCCAACAAAAAGAAAGCTGCATGTAAAAATTTTGATAAGGGCTAAGAGCACTCTAGCTAACTAATCTTAAATTTCTCTATATTGGGTTCAACACAAAATAAGTACATGTCATACACAACTTCACAAATAGATCTCCTTCAACAGCTAAACATGCAATGTTTGGTAGTTTCAGAATTGATTATGCTATGGCTTTCAAACACAACATAGGTTGTGACAGTAGAAAAACTCCACACACAAAAAAACTACCGGTTAAGAATAACAGTAGATAGCCCACTAAGCACCTTAAGAATAACAATGAGAGAAAAAGTAATTCTAATAAAAACTAACTAAACATAAAAAAATATCAAAAACACTCACTCTAGTGCACACAGGGTGTTCGTTCAATGTCAAATGAGGATGCATAACACAACCAAATCAATCAGCAACACCTCTACAATTCAACCAACAACGCATTTTAGCTCTAAAACTCTACAAGTTATTGAGGAAATTTTCTCTACCATCAATCTCAACTAAGCCACCGAATATCAAAAATCCCAAATCAGAAACCCCAATTTCTAAACCGCTAATCAGAAGAAATCACAATGGAGCAGAAAACCTATCACAGTTGAGAAGGAGAGTTGCATCGCTCGAAGAGAGGATAGTATGATGTAATGGAGGGGAAGGTTGCAAACGAACGCGAACAAGCGAGATGGAGAATACAAGTGGCGTGATTGAGGAGGATAAATGGAGATGCATTTACCATTTTCTATGGGAGAAAAGGAGTCGATACAACACAAGACGGAGAAATTTAGGGTTTGTCACCACAAACTCAAATGACCTTCGTTCCATTTCACAGAATTTGTTGAATTTTTATTTTTAGGGTTAGGTATATGAGAAGAATTACACAGAAGAGAGCTATTTTGATAGTTGGGAGGGAACTGTGAAAATTCAGAATGGCGCTAAGTGAATTTCTATCAAAAAGGGGCGCTAAGTGAATTTTGTTTAGTAAAGAAAGTAAAGGGAACGGTGAAAAAGTAAGCGCTCAATGAAAATAAATTAATTTAATAAGTAAAGAAGAATAACAAACGATATGGTAGGTGATGACCCCTGTTCGACTCTAGCAACAAACATTTTTTCTAGAAACTTTTTTTTACTATAACATATGAGAACGGTGTCATATATTAAATATTTTATTAAAATAATTAAAAATTATATGAGAACGGTTTTAACCCGTTGTTAATAAATGCCGTTCTCTTTATACTCTACAAGAACGGTTTTGAGCCGTTGCACAAAATTTACCAAAAATCAAATAAGCTACCGCAACAAAATATAAAATTTGTTGCTTATTATTCTCTACGAGAACAATATTTTTACCTCCCAAAAATTAGGCGTTGCTATAGGATAAAAATGTTGTAGTGAAATAACTCCAATTTTTTTATCAAAAATGGAACATCAAATTATAGTAAATCAAAGTAATTGGAAAACCTCAATTGCACTACTTTAATTTATTATAATTTGATGTTCCATTTTTGTTATAAAAATTGATTTTTAGAGTAAAATGTAGTTGATTTAAAATATAACAGAATATTTCGCAGGTATATCTACGAAACACTCTATTTTCAAACCCTTTCGTAGATGTAGCTACGGAAGATTTCATGAACTTCGGATTTTCTCAATTAATTGGAAAAATTCCAAGTTTCACTATGTTTTAACGCTTCCGTAGATGCATCTACGAAAAGAAAACAAATTTTTTAAAAACAAAGGTACTTCCGGAGGTACATCTACGGAAGCAGAGACCAAAATTAGAATTGCGGCAAGTGGCTAAGAGATTCAAATGGTGCATTGAGATTTTCTCTACTAAAAAATATCCTCCCTATTATTCCTCCAAATCAACCTATCTCTCTTCTCGTTAAACCGGATATCTCAGAGAACAGAAAAAAAATCAGCAATTAGAAGTTCTTTATAACAAAAATGGTAACGAAATCTGTATTAGTATTTTCCTGTTAGTAGCATTTGAATCATCTGATAAATTATGTTGGTTTATGAGAACAATAACATTTTGACAACTATGCATATAATTTGTGCTAGTGTGCTATATTAAAAAAATATGTTTATAAAAACAACTATCCCTTTAATGACTTCAATTTAATGACCACACAACCACCATTGAGAGCTTTTTTTATCCGAAAGGATAGCTTCTTTTATTAAGTAAGCTCTATTTTCATTTTCCTTATTGTTCAAACAAAACTTGAAACGTGGGGAAATGAAGGATGAGGGAAAAGAGTGTCAAGTTACATAATTAACTTTACTTTAATGCATGACTTCACAATCATGACTAGAAGAAAAATCGTTAAACTAATGAAAACTAAGATAATGTCATCAAATCACACTCTTGAGCACCAATTAATATTTGTTTAATTATGTGAGAATATAATGAATTTAAATAAAAGTTAATCTAAATACAAATAAAAATTCCTCAAATTGTTGTGTAGTTCTTAGGCTATATATTTTGTTTTGAAGTGTTTGGTGCTTTGTAATGGAAAAACTATTACCGGCACATCAATAAATATGCTGGTCATAATTATTAGTTTTATTGGAAGAAAATTTAAATGTTAATTTATTGCTCAAAAATCAAAATTATCGTAAACTCCAACAAAGTTGGTGGCGTGTGAAACTTATTTCACAATTCGACTTTGTCATATTTATGACAATGGAATCCACTTCTAACCTACTTGCTGAAAGTTGAAACATTAATTTAAAAATTTTGATGATCACGTAGAGAGTTAATGTATCCCTAAATGAGTGGATGATGATTTATTGTATATGACGAGCATGTCAAGCCGTAGCTAAGAGGAGTCTTACTCTTTAAAGTGTTGAGTATGTACGCTCAAATCTTTATCCTATCTATTATTTCAAAGAAAATATATTTAAGAGGAATGTTATTATTGATCTTGACTGGACTTTGTGTATTTTTTATGGGGATCATGTAGAGTTGATATCTCATTTGTTTGTGATCTGGAGCCTGGTTGTCAGTATCTGGTATATAATTTTTGAATGGTTAGGGTATATCTGCCTAGAGATATTTGTCTTGTTTTTTAAATTTTGCACTCATTGCATCCTAGGGCTAGGATGACAGGTAGGTTTATTTTGATTTGACATGCTATGGTGTGGACTATTTGGTAGACCCATAATGATAAGTTTTTCATCGATGTATCATCTAATGCAAAAGAGTTGGACGATAAATGATTTTTTTTTGGCATGGAATTGGCTCCATCATAAATCCTAGTTGAACTCTTTATCTTTCAACGATTAGCTTCAGAATCCTATTATATGTCTGAATTAATAGCGGATCGAGATTCCGGACTTGATTCTCCGATTTTATGTGGTTGTAGTTGCTTTTTATATGTAAGTTGAATATTATTTTTGAATAATTCATATAGTATAAAATATTATAGTATAAGTTGAATAATGTGTTAATCAAAAAATATTTTACTTTTAATTAAAATTTTCAATTCAAATAAAAATTAATCTAAAGCCGTGCATCGCGCGAGTTATAGTCTAGTTATCACTTATTTATCACACGTTTTAGCTTATCCTATAAATTTAGTTTATAATATAGATGTTTCCTAGTATAAATTCGGTTGGTTCACGAGTCTTCAAAGCGGATTCTTATGGGAGGAGAGGTGGATAAGAGGTGTATTCATTGGATTAGTTGGAGGGAGGTGACTAAACCTTTTGAGAAGGGGGGTTTAGGTATAAAGAGCATCGAGGATTTTAATTTGTCTCTTTTGAGTAAATGGAGATGGAAGATTATTCAAGGGGAAGATTCTCTTTGGTACAAGATTCTAAAGGAGAGGTATGGCGATTTGGTGTTGAAGGTGATGGGAGGGGTCGTAGATCCTAAAGAGAGGAGGAAGGCGTCGTTTTGGTGGAAGGATTTAGTGAAGTTAGGGAGAAACTCTTTTTTTGACCCGTTTGTTTCTTCTTGCAGGTTTGTTCTCCGGAATGGCTATAATATCCCTTTTTGGGATGTTATGTGGTTGAATGGGATGGTTTTGAAGGAGGTGTTCCCTAGTCTTTATGAGGCTTCTAGTTTGAAATCGGTGTCGGTAGCGGCTATGGAAGGATGGGTGGATAATAGGTGGTCTTGGGGGAATTGTGGTATATCGGAGATTCGGTTACTTGATCATGAGGTGGCGGTTGATTGGGGCGTTTTACGTGGCTTATTGGAAGATGTGGTGATAGGTTTGGAAAGAGACGGGGTGGAATGGCTATCTTTGAGGGGTGAAGATTTCTTGGTGGCCTCATGTTATGAGAAATATGCTAGTTACCGTATCCCTATCAGTCCGGTTGGTTGTCATGATGAGGCAAAGTTGTTGGTGTGGAAGGCCGACGTCCCTTTCAAGATAAAGGCGTTTGGATGGAGGCTTCTTGCTAATAGGCTTCCTACAAAAGATCTCCTTATATTTAGAGGTATTCCGCTATCCTTCGATGCTTCTTTGTGCTCTTTTTGTAAGATTGATCCGGAGAATCGGGATCATTCTTTCTTTTCTTGTCCTTATGTAAAGAATATTTGGAGGGACATAGCAATGTGGATAGGTAAAGAGGGGATAGAAGAGGAAGAGAGCCATTCAAGTTTTATGGAATGGCATTCATTTTGTATATCTAAGAAAGTATTAGATAGGAAGGTAGATATTATTTGGTTAGCAACTTCTTGGGCTTTATGGTTAAGTAGGAATGGGGTTTGTTTTAGGGAAGAGCTTTGGAGCTTTGATAATGTTGTTTGGAACATCAAAGCTTTGGTTTGGAGGTGGTCTTTTTGTGGAGAAAATACTCATCCCAATACTTCTTATTATGATTTTGTCAAAGATCCGATCCGGTTCTTATCATAATTTCAATTGGTTTGTATTTTTTCCTTGCTCTGGCTTGTGCCCCCTTTTGTAAACAGGTTGGTGAACCCTTAGTTCACCGGTTTATATTATCTTGTTTACTAAAAAAAAATAAATTATCAAGATATCTTCGCTATCCAATATATCACTACCTAGTAAACCTTGTTTAGGTAGTTCAATTAAATCTCTCTCAATAAAATACCCTAATCTTGAATACTTTAGTTTGGTTTTAACATGAAAATTTTGATTTATCAACTTACTTGATTTGAATTTAGCCTTGTGATGGTCATATATATGCAAGTGTTTTTCTTAAGAAGAATTGTTTTGTCTATGAAATATATATGTAGGGTAGGTCTTAGGTGTCCGAAACATTCATTGTTTATCTTTCTACAAAGTATAACTTGACAACTAAGCCATGCCCCATGTGATTACGTAGTATTAAAGTCACTATACTAGGAATCTCTAAAAAATAATATCATACCGACTTGTTTTGCTGACATAAAAAGAATTTTTAATATTGCTTTTAAAAAACATATAGTAACAACTTGAAATGCTGACATCAAAAGGAACTTTTTAAATAGTTGAATTATCCAAAAAAAAATTCATTGATTAATTTGGGTCCAATTTAGTTCAAAGTTTGTGCTTTGCTGAGGTGGTGATGAGAAGATTAAAAAAAGGGAAAGGAAATTTTTTCATGCAATCACTATATAAATAGCCTTTAACCTTAGTCTTAATAAGTACATTCACTCCTAACACATTGATTCCTTAAGCTAATTTATACTTTTGTTCTCTACTCCATACACTATGGATGTTGAAAATTGCGACTGTCTAGGTTCAAGAAATAACTGCATTTGGTCAAGTTATGAGAGAATTGGCAATGACCCTATTGTATGTGTCAATGAATTTATGAGCAAAATCAAGATAGGAAAGTTGAAAATACTATGGAGGAAGATCAAGAGACAAATAAAGAGGAGAATTTTGAAACCATCTTCGCCTTTGTTTCTATATGATCCTAGCTCTTACTTACAAAATTTTGATGATGGTTATTCCAATGATGATGATTTTTCAAGGTCATTCTCGGCTCGATTTGCAACACCTTCGTCCAAGATTTTTAAGAAGAATATTGAGTTGATTATCGATGAAGAAATAATGGAGATAAAATCATGAAAGCTAGCTAGCATCATGGTGCTAAATTTCCATAATTTGGAGATTCATAAATTTTTGTTTATAATTGTACAAATATTTAGTTATGTCATCTTGTAAATATATTTCAACTATTAGATTTTGTAAAAGTAATATTCTATATAATGATTTTACTTTTAGTGTATGTTTTTCCTGTGTTTCATTATTTTGATACACATGCAGATATACTACATAATAATTTCTCATGCTACAAATTAAGAGATAAATAAAGTAACCAACCAACCAACTCAAATTCGAAGATTTGGAAACTTTTAATCACTGTTTTAATGTAGAGAAAAAAATTACAAATAAAAATACATTATGAGTACAAAAAATGCTGCTACCGTAAAACATCGTTTCGGGCTTCGGCTGCAAAATGATAGAAACCGTTTTATGTATTTATCGTAACTAGCCATTGGCATGTAACTTTTTTTTTAGTGGTGAATGAAACCATTCATACCAATTGCAAAAAGATTTCCTTTTAGTTCCAATTCCCAACCACCACCACGTGTGCGTTTTTATCTTATGAACGATCTCATTCAAGTCAGAGACAACATTGTTAAAGATAATTTCATTGCGTTAATTCTATACGCACCATCAGGTTGCTAACCACAACGCTCCTGATCTTGCTTTTGTTTTGGCTAATCGCTTTTCTGTTGGCGTTTACTAGTATTAGTATTTTCATGTTCGTGGCATTTGACAACTATACCGTTTTGACAACTATGCATATATTTTGTGCCAATGTCCTATTAATAAAATTTGTTTATAAAAGAAAATAAAAAACTATTCCTTTAACGACTTCAATTGAATATGACCACAAAACCATTAAGGACTTACGAAACTTTTTTATCCAAAAGGATAACTTCCATTTATTAATAATCTCTATTTTCATTATTCTCATTTTTCCAAACAAAACTTGAAACGTGGGGGGAAAATGAAGGATGAGAGATAAAAGTGTGGGGTGACATAAATAAAGTTAGTTTAATGCATGAGTTCACAAGCATGCCTAGAAGGGAAAATGGTTGAACAAATGAAAACAAAAATTATATCATCAAATCACACTGTTTAATTGTGGCTGTTCTATGTATGTTTCTCTGTGTTCATTCTTGTACCTTTATGAAATATAATTTGCTTATAAAAAAAAGTTTTTTTATGTGAGAATATAATAACTTTAAATTGTTGGTGCACAATGAATAAAGATGATGACAAAGAGAATAAAAGAATAACGGCGCAAAAGAGATGAGAGAATAAATGTTGTATTCTACTTGCGTTGTTAATAAATGATAGCTACTACAAGTCTATTTATACAAAAAAAAATTCTTGCCACATCAGCCCTAACAGCATAAACTTAGTGAACAAGTTTAAGGTACAAACAGTACAGTACTACAAAATACTAAAGTACCCTTACTACTAAACAGCTAAGCTAATGGGACCCAAAAGATAACATCTTCTGGTCAACAACATCTTCTGAGTAACCATCAGAAGATCAGTCCACATCAGAACTTCTGATGCTCATCTTCTGAATATTGAATTACTCTTCAATACCATCCCTTAATTCATATTCTTCAACCAAAGCTGACAACGCCAATTCCATCACTCAAGAGCAGAAATTGATCCGTCTTGATCGCCTTCGTCAGAACATCTGCCATCTGCTTCTGGGTGGTGCAGTGCACAACTTCTAATGTTCCATTCTGAACTTGGCTTCTCAAGAAATGATACTTAGTCTCAATATGCTTGCTTCTTCCATGTAACACCGGATTCTTGGCAAGATTTGCAGACTTGTTATCAATCATCAGCTTCAGAGGCTTCTTCACTCTAATCTTCAGATCTTCTAATAGATTCAGAAGCCACACAGCTTGACATGCAGCTACAGCGCCTGCGATGTACTCAGCTTCACATGTTGATAGAGCAACAACAGGTTGCTTCTTGGAACTCCAAGAAATAGGACCTCCCAGAAACATAAACAAATATCCAGAAGTACTCCTTCTATCAACTCTGTCTCCACACCAATCAGAATCAGAGTAACTCAATAACTCTGATTCTTCCTTTATCCCAGAAGGAAACAATATGCCAAACTTCAGAGTTCCCTTGACATACCTTAAGATTCTGACAGCAGCTTGATAATGGGACCACTTAGGTTTACTTATGAACCTACTAACCAATCCAACTGCATAGCATATATCAGGCCTGGTATTACACAAATACCTTAGAGAACCAACCAGCTGTTTGAATACCGTAGCATCAACATCTTCACCTTCAGAATCAGAGTCCAACTTCTGATTCATTTGTGACGGTGTAACAGCAGCTTTGCAATTCTCCAGCTTGAATTTCTTCAGAAGTTCTAACTCATACTTCAGCTGATGCAGAATGATATCATCTTCTGAGTACAGAATCTCCATTCCTAGAAAATATGACATTTTCCCAAGGTCTGTAATCTCAAACTCATTCATTAGCACCTTCTTGAACTTCATCATATCTTCTGGACAACTCCCTGTAAGCAATATCTCATCAACATATAGACACAACAAAATCATATTGCTTCCAGAATGTTGCACATAGACTCCATATTCCATCTCACACTTCTGAAACCCTTGCTTCTTGAAAAATGAATCAATTTTCAAATTCCAAGCTCTGGGTGCTTGCTTTAATCCATACAGAGCTTTATGTAATTTGTACACCATCCCTTCCTTATTCTTTTTCACAAAGCCAGGGGGTTGCGACACGTATACCTCCTCTTGTAATTGACCGTTCAGAAATGCAGACTTTACATCTAGATGCATCAAGGACCATCCTCTGTTCGCAGCTAACGCAATCACCAGTCTGATTGTTTCATGTCTAGCTACAAGAGCAAACACCTCAAAGTAATCTAGTCCAGGTTTCTGAAGAAAACCTCTAGCCACTAGCCTCGCTTTGTGTTTACCAACTGATCCATCTGGCTTCAACTTTACCTTGAAAACCCATCTGACGCTGATGGCTTTCTTCTTCTTTGGAAGTTATGTCAGCTTCCAAGTCTTGTTTCTTTCTATAGCCTCAAGTTCTTCTTTCATGGCATTCAGCCAGACCTTCTTCTTGAGCGCTTCTTCTATACTCATTGGTTCAGAATCTACTAACATGGCACACTGAATGACCTCTCCTTCTGATTCAACTTCTGTATCTTGCAACATGTCAAAATCTGCAAACCTTCTTGGTATAGTTCTGACTCTTTGTGGTCGCTGAGCTACTTCAGAGTCAGCTACTCCAGAGTCACCACCTCCATGATCATCTCCAGAAGCTTGTCCTCCAGACCCTATGTCTTCAGAGTTTTCCCTTCCAGAATCATGACTACCACCAGATTCTGGATCATCATCAGAATCTGGATCAGAATCAAATTCACCATCTGACTCATCTTCAGAAGATGCTTCATCTTCTGACTCGTCTTCAGAAGATTCTTCATCTTCTGACTCTAACTTTTCTTCAAAAGTTATCTCTACATCAGAAGTTGGTTGAGACTCTCTCTAATCCCAAACTTCTGATTCTTTCACAATGACGTCTCTGCTGACTTCAACTTTGTTAGTCTCTGGACAATAGAGCTTGTATGCACCTGTACTGTGGTACCCGACCAATAACATCACTCTACTCCTATTATCCAACTTCTTCCTTCTAGCTTCTGGATTGTGTTTGTAACACACAGAACCAAAAACCTTCAGATGACTAACACTTTGCTTCTCTTTAGTCCACTTCTCTAAAGGAACAATTTCCTTCAGCCTCTTCGTTGGACACCTGTTGAGCACATATGCTGCGGTAGCAACAGCTTCTCCCCATAGATTACGAGGAAGCTTCTTCTCTTTTAGCATACTTCTCGTCATATCAAGCAAAGTACGGTTTCTAGGTTCAGCAAGACCATTGTGTTAAGGAGTATAAGGAGCAGTAACCTCATGCTCAATTCCATCATCACAGAATTTCTGGAATTCTGTAGAGTTATACTCGCCTCCACCATCCGTTCTGAGAATCTTGATCTTCTGACCACTCTGCTTCTCAGCCTTCACCTTGAACTTCTGGAATTCTGTGAACTCCTCAATCTTAAACTTGATAAGTGTTACCCACGTCATTCTTGTGAACTCATCCAAAAAAGACACAAAATACCTATTTCCTCCAAGTGAAGGTTCTGGAAATGGTCCACACACATCAGAGTGCACTACTCCCAGAGCATGCTTTGCTCTTGGAGCAACTTCTGATACAAATGACAATCTGGGTTGTTTGACTTTCATGCATACTTCACATGACTTCTCAGGCTTCACAATTTTTGGAATGCCACATACAAGCTTCTTAGAACTTAGATGCCCCGGACTTCTATAGTTCAAGTGACCCAACTTCTTATGCCACAACTTACTATCTCCTTCTGAGCCTTCAGCACTCAGACACTCTGTTTCAGCTGTTTCTACATTCACCTTGAATGTTCTGTTGCTTCCCTGTTCAAATTGCATAATCATCTTCTGATTGGAATCATACAACTTCAAGAGGTTGTTCTTCATAACAACTGAGAAACCTTTCTCAATGAGCTGACCTACACTCATCAGATTTCTTTTGATTCTAGGAACATGCCAAACGTCTTTGATCAGAACAGTCTTTCCATTCTTCACCTTGACTTTGACATTTCCCATACCTTCTGCATATAGGTACTTATCATCAGCACATCTGATCTTTGTCCTCCTTTCAGAGTCAAAGTCTATCAGCCATTGTTTGTTTCCAGTCAAGTGATTTGAACACCCAGTGTCCATATACCACCACTCTGACAAACATCTTTTGTCTGACTCTGAAGCCATCAATAGCACAGGTTCATCATCTGATCCTCCTCTGGCTATATTTGCTTCTTCTGATCTCCTTCCTTTGTTTGCCAAACAGTCTCTAGCAAAATGGCCAAATTGTTTGCAACAGTAACATTGAACTTTCTTCTTATCCTTTCCCTTCTGATATCTCTTCTCATCAGAAGTTGAGGCTTCCTTCTGGAATCTATCACCACGTCTATGCTTCTGGTCCTTCTTGACAAAAGTAGCCTTCAGAGCTTGCTCAACTCCTCTCTCAGAAGTTCTCTCAGTCAGACGCAACTCTTGTGCTTCTAAACTGCTTTGCAACTCTTCTATTCTCATGGTTTCCAGATCTTTAGAATGTTCAATAGATACAAAAATATAATCAAATTGAGGAGTAAGAGACCTCAATATCTTCTCTATGATTACTTGTTCAGAAAGAGTTTCTCCACAAGCCTTCATCTCATTAGTGATCAAAATCACTCTAGAGATATACTCAGAGACTTTCTCATTGTTCTTCATGTTGAGATTTTCATATTGCTTTCTCAGGGAATGAAGCTTCACCTTCTTCACTGATACGTCACCACTGTAACACATGACCAGTATATCCCACGCCTCCTTTGACGTCATAGAATCAGCAATCTTATCAAACACATTCACATCTACACACTGATGGATGAAGAACAACGCCTTTTGATCTCTCTTCTTCGTCTCTCTCTGCGCTTCTCTTTGTTCTTCTGTTGCATCCGCTGCAACCGGAACATATCCTCCAGTGACAAGATCTAGAACATCTTGAACACCAAATAATACACGCATTTGAATCATCCATCTATTCCAGTTTTTACCATCAAGAACTGGAAGTTTGGTATTCAAGTTGCTTCCACTCATCTTTAAACTTGTGCAGAAAAATCAGATTTCACTCACACTCACACAGTGTTTCCCAACCCACAAACAACCAAGAAAAATGTGGTTCAACACAACTTTGTTTCCCCGAAACAAAATCAATCACACAGTCACACAAACTCACGTTCACTCGTGTTTCCCTGTGTTTGGAACCGGAGCTCTAGATACCAATTGTTGGTGCACAATGAATAAAGATGATGACAAAGAGAATAAAAGAATAACGGCACAAAAGAGATGAGAGAATAAATGTTGTATTCTACTTGCGTTGTTAATAATTGATAGCTACTACAAGGCTATTTATACAAAAGAAAATTCTTGCCACATCAGCCCTAACAGCATAAACTTAGTGAACAAGTTTAAGGTACAAACAGTACAGTACTACAAAATACTAAAGTACCCTTACTACTAAACAGCTAAGCTAATGGGACCCAGAAGATAACATGTTCTGGTCAACAACATCTTCTGAGTAACCATCAGAAGATCAGCCCACATCAGAACTTCAGATGCTCATCTTCTGAATATTGAATTACTCTTCAATATAAATAACAATGCATCTAAATACAAATAAAAATTCCTCAAATTGTTATGTAATCCGTGGGCTATATATTTTGTTTTGAAGTGTTTGATGCTTTGTTTTGATTGAAAATGGAAAAACTATTATTTGTGGTTTGGAAGTGGAAAATAGAAATCATTCATTTTTTGGTTGTCATGTGGTGAAGATTATTTGGAGCGAAATTGTTCTTTGGGTAGGTAAAGAGTATAGTTTGGACTTTGGAGGGTGAGTGTTCGTCGAATTTTATAGATTGACATTTGTTCTTTTGTACATAAAAGTTTAGAGTTAGTAAGGTTGACGTTGTTTGACTCGCTACTACTTGGACTTTATGGCTTTTAAGGAACGAGATGTGTTTTCAGGAAGAGGGTTGGAACGTTAATGACACGACATGGAACATAAATCTCCTTGTTTGGAAGTGGTCTTTTTATAGAAAAATTATTCATTTCAATTATTCCTTTTACGAGTTTAGCAAGGACCCGCTGTATTTTCTCTCATAATTATAATTGGCTTGTATTTACGTCGGGTTTCCCCATCTCTTCGTGTAATCAAGTTAGAAAATCCTTAATTCTCTATTATATAATATCTTGCTTACACGTAAAAAAACAGACATACATGTGACTACGGACTATTACATACAGACATGGATTTCTAACATCAAAAAGAGTTTTCAATAATGTTTTCAGAAAACATATAGTAACAACTTGAAATGCTGACATCAAAAGGAAGTTTTTAAATTGCTGGATTATCCAAACTTTTTCCATTTCTTTTTGTTGGTCCAATTTAGCCCAAACTTTGTGCTTTGCTGAGGTGGTGATGAGTAGGGGTGGCAAAATGGATGGATTGGATGGATATGGATTGGATTGTTAATGGATGGATCAAAACAATCCATTAATCCATTAACAACCCACTAAAATTCACTTTAAAAATCCAATCCAATCCATCCGTTAATAAAAAAAATCCATCCAATCCATCCATTAACACTTTTTAATGGATGGATATCCGTCCATCCATAAAATTAATTAAAATATATTACTTGATTTTTTTTCAATAATATGTTTTATTTATAAAATTTCATAAAAATGATTTTTTTTTTAATTTCTCTAAAAATATTTAATATATATATATATATATATATATATATATATATATATATATATATATATATATATATATATATAGGTTAAAGGTAGTGCAGTGTAAAAAAGTTTTACACTGTCATCCAATAAAAACAAATCGTTTTGCCATGTCATATAAGTTTTTTTAAAATTACAGTCTGACTTGTCCTGATTCATGGTCGTGGTTGATTGACAGTGTAAAACTCTTTTTACACTGTCAGTGCATCACCCATTTTCTCATATATATATATATATATATATATATATATATATATATATATATATAATATAATATAATTGATTGATAACTCTGTTGATAAAACAAAATTATTTATATCACTACAGTAAATATTTGACAATAAAATTTGCAATAACAACATGTTAATATGTTAATTTCGCAACAACAATAGCTTTAGAATTTACCGTACAAAATGGGTGAAGAAGTAAATGAATTAGAAATATTTTTCTTCTCATTTTCGAAAGTGCTACCATTTTTAGTAATTTTTGAAGTCATTGCCAATTTTTAGTAAGTGTGATAGTTCAATGAAATCACGTGATTGTTTTTCTTGAAAGGGAGAGGAGAGAGATATATTTTTTTTTCAATTTTTAAAATAAAAATATTAAAAAAAAAGATAAAATATTGTTTATGAAATTTTATAATTTAAATTTTATGTAAAATATAAAAACAAAAATATATAATAAGATACAATCCATTGGATTTATAAAATGAGATGGATGGATTGGATCCATCCGTATAGTAAAATGGATGGATTATATCCAATCCATTAGCTAATTTTTTGTTTGGTGGATGGATTGGATGGATTAATTAGTGGATGGATTGGATGGATAATCCCTTAATGGATTTTATTGCCACCCCTAGTGATGAGAGGATTGAAAAGAGGGAAAAGAAAGTTGTTCATGCCATCTCTATATAAATATCCTTTAGCCTTAGTCTTAACAAGTACACGCACTCCTAACAGATTGATTCCTTAAACTAATTTGTACTTTTGTTCTCTACTCTCTATGGATGTTGAAAATTGCAACTGTTTAGGCTCAAGAAATAACTGCATTTGGTCAAATTATGAGAGAATTGGGTATGACCCTATTGTACGTGTCAATGAATTTATGAGCAAAATAAAGATAGCAAGGTTGAAAACACTATGGAGGAAGATCAAGAGAGAAATAAAGAGGAGAATTTTGAAACCATCTTCACCTGTGTTTCTATATGATTCTAGCTCTTACTTACAAAATTTTGATGATGGTTATTCTAATGATGATGATTTTTCAAGGTCATTCTCAGCTCGATTCGCAACACCATCCTCCAAGATTCTTAAAAAGAATAATGCAGTGATGGATGATGAAGAAATAATGGATACAATCAATGAAAGCTAGCTAACATCATGGTGCTTGATTTTCTTAATCAGGATTCATAATTTACATTTTCTGGAGAACTTTGATTTTGTAATTGTACAAAGACTTTAGTTATGTTATCATGTAAATCTTTTTCTATTATTAAATTTTGTAAAAGTGATTTCTATATGATGATTTTGTTTTTAATTTTTTTGTAGTCATATATGTTTTTGCTGTTTTTCATTATTTTGTATGCATTTATTTTTAACATGAAAAAATTAACGTTGTATTTTAATTCGTACACAAATATATTACTTATAATTTTTTCATGCTACTTTTTAAAAGAAAAATAAAGTATAAAGGAAAAGCCATCACGATATATGTTTTATAACCAACAACCACTCTAACCAATTGAAAATTCTATACCACATAGCCGGCACCACGTTGTAGGTCTCATGCGGTCAAAGATGCACAAGATCAACCTATCTTTTCGAATCAATCTAGACAGTTTTTTAAAGTCAACACTATAGTCTAATGACCGTCAAGTGAAAACTTAGGATTTATGATCACCATTAGTTTAAACTTTCAATCTCTCAGATGATGGTAATTAAGAAAACATAGGATTTTTGGGTCCCGGAAGAAGTGGTCTTGAAAAGAATAAAAGTGACGGAGGATTTTTGGGATAACATTAACAAGAGAGAAGGTCTTCTTAGATTAAAGTCGAGACAACTTTGGCTTTCCGAAGGCGATGACAACACACGCTACTTTCACAATTCTCTAAAAGAAAGAAGAAGAAGGAATTCTATTTGCTCCATTGACACAACGGCGGGAAGAATGGAAGGGTTGACGAAATCAAAGAGTTCACTTTCAAGCATTTTGAAAACTTCTTTAAAGAAGAAGTCCACTTTAGGTCGGAGCCTATAGGGATCAATTTGAACTCTTTATCAATTGAAGAATCATTGGACCTAGAGAAACCTTTCGCCGAAGATGAAGTGAAGGAAGCCATTTGGTCGTGTGATGGTAGCAAAAGCCCGGGGCCGGATGGATTCTCTTTGAAGTTTTACTAAAGGTATTGGTTCCTCCTTAAAGAAGATTTGATGAAGTGTTGTAATGACTTCTATCACAAAGATACTCTTGTTAAATCCATTACTTCCTCTTTTCTCACTCTTCTTCCTAAAAATAAGAATCCGCAAGACTTGTTTAAATATCGTCCCATATGTTTAGTGGGGAGTATTTATAAGATTATTGCAAACACTACGCCAAATTTGGCTTTTAGCAGAACACCTACGAAAGCGCTTTTGCCCAAAAGCGCTTTCGTAGGTTTGGCTAAAAACAAAATTAAAAATCACGTTAGAAAAGCGCTCTTATAGGGGGTAATGAAAGCGCTTTTAAAAGTGCTCTTATAGGGTGTGTTATGAAAGCATTTTTATGAAGCGCTCTTATAGGTAGGGTTATGAAAACGCTTTTGAAAGCGCTCTTATAGGGGGTGTTACAAAAGCGCTTTTGGTATTAAAAGGCTGGTATAGGTGGTGTATGAAAGCGCTTTTGAAAAGCGCTCTGGTAGCCCTTTTTAAAATTTATATTTCATAAAACTAAAAAACGTGCACGCTATTTTTTCAGAAACACAAAACTCCCTCCGTACATCTTCTTTTTCCTCGCTCACGTACTCTCTGCTTCCTCGCTCTCACTCCCTCCGTCGTGGTCTCAGTCCCTCCGTCGTCGTCTCACTCTCACTCCCAAACCAACTAGCCGCCGCCGCCGCTGCTACCGCCGTTCTGTGCTTCTACTTACACAGAATTGGGATTTTAGGGTTTACTTGGTCAAAATCAAAATCTTCTTGAATCTAGTGTTCAGGTAAAGTCTTCCCACTGTTTTAGTTTTCATTTCATTCATACTTTTCCCACTGATTTAAACCAAACCTTGCTACTCTTATGGATTGGTTGACAGCATCAGGCTATATATATGACTAGTTCTATTTTCATCAAAATATAGTTTTTTCTTCTTAAAGTAACTGTACTGAGTTTTAATCAGCCATATTGTTTCTATAATTTTCCTAAGTTTTCTGATATTAGTAATAGGAAAAACAAATGTGCACACTAAATTTGTACATCTGATTTTGAATGTTCATTTCAAAGTACAATGCCTACTGACAAGTTAAGGTGAATACAAGCATGGAATAATTATTCAAAACTTACTCGTAATTGTGTAATTGTTTATTAAGCCACATTGATTTCATGTTGAATCCTTGCTTCAACTACTCAAAATGTTGATACGTGAACTTCATAACATTGCAAAAACAATTCATTTTTTTTACAATTGTGTTAATGTGTTTGTATACATGGTAAGGAAACTCTACTGGTTGTCTTGTGAAAGATGGCATGTGGCTACGACAGAAGATTTTTTAAATTGAATGTTTCTGTTATTTCCACATTTTCGGAATGTAAATCACGATTTAGTTGATGCCCATTTTATATGTGGTTGTGTTGATAATTGGTGAGTATTGTAGCATGTTCGTGCGATTTTGGCTCGACCTTTCGAGCATTCCATGTGTAAATTCTATGCTGTCCCGTATTTTGTTTTGCTCGTACAATGTGGCTTAATTTCAACTTAACGCATACTTGACTTCTCTACTGTCATATTAATATGTTCATGAAGCTTTTATCTTGATTATATTTATGTTGACCATTGACATTGTTTTAACACCTAAAGCCTTTAATGCTAGTGAGATGGTATCGTATTTGCTCGCTTTTGCGACAACTTTTTGTGTGCTTTCTCGTTAGACATTAATGCTGCCCCCTTATGAAAATACATGCTAAATTGTTGTTTTCTCATGAGATACCGACGCTCGGAACACTTGTTGATATGTCCGATTTGAAGGATGGTGCTTTCCGTGAAATCAATATGGATGAAGGTATCATTGGTATTGAATTCCTGTCAAATATTGCACTAGATGACTTGCAAGAGATTTTTACGCATGAACAACTAGGTGTCGGTAATATTCACTCATACATCCGGTAATATTCACTCATCCGATATATTATTTAATTAGTCGAACAATTTATTTACACATTTCAATGAAAATAATCTAATGTTTATTATGTTTTTATTTAAGGTTGTCATATGACAAAGTGTTGCACGGGACTGCATTGTCAAACAGATTCCGTTTCGTGTCTTTCGCCCATTGCAGCGAAATGACAATTGCTACGGAACCGGAATCAGTTAGACAGCGCTTAGTTGATAGATTCCTGTCCACCGGCAATACAGAAAGTCTGTTTCTTTGGGCGTATAATACCCGACCAGTAGGGTTATTTTCTCATTCTTGGTTCATCTAATCTTTGTTTCTTTTGCGTAGCAAAATTTTCATATAAACTATTATTTTAATTTATGGAGCACACTGGTTGTTGCTTGCTATCAACCCTATAAGAGAAGTGATATATTTTCTGAATTCGGTAGATGGTTAGTGGACCAATTATCCGGCTATGAAGTCAATGATTGATACGTCAGTGGGATCGTTCTAAATTTTCGTGTATATTTATATATTTAATTATTTGTGAGATTGATCTAAATATATGCTTTTATATTTTTGTTAGATCAATACAAGTGTTCCGAAGTCAAAGAGACGCACAGGTATCCCGGACTAAATCAAACAACATTACTTGGATCAAAGTGGAGGTACATTAATTTTCACAATTTTGCTTATAATATTTATGCTACTTGATAAAACAAGACAACTATAAAATCTTATTTGTTTTTCTATGTAGTGTCCGATACAGCGAAACAGTTCAGATTACGGATACTATGTTTTGAGGTTTATGAAAGAAATCATTCAAACGAATCAATTAGAGATTCCAATCACGGTATGGATTTATAACTTAAGATAATTTCTTATAATTTATTACATTTAACTAAATCATTCATATTATGTTTTTGTTATGTAGTACTTTGATGACTTCTATGCTGCTTCTTACGCGAGACTTAAGTTGGAAGAAATCAAAGAGGAATTGTGTCAATTTTATATTCAACAACTATTCATATAGGTATGAATACATTATTGTGTGAACGGTTTTATGAATACATTATTTTGATAATGACTTTGTGTTTGAGTTTCTTTGGTGGATGTTGGTTCATTTTGCTTAATATTAGTTGACGATGATGACGTTGTTATATGAATCATGTTTGTTTTTGTTGTTGTTAAGTGGTGCTGATAGTTTGATTTGAAACTGGATTGATGACACATTACATTGGTGGATTGAGTTGCAAATCACATGAAATTGTTGCTAATAATACTGTTGATGTTACTGAATGACAATTTGTTTTCTTGGAAAATTTGAAGTATAGATGTTGGAGCCTTTAATTGACCCAGTTGTTCTGTTCATACTTTGCAGGACCAGGCTGGGAAACGATCAAACTTTTGGAGTATAATATTATTGTGTAGGTGGTTACTAAATTTGTTCATACTGTTGCCAATATTTGACGTATAATATTGTTGATGTTACTGATTTAGTTTGTTTGACATGAGTTAGTTACATGTTAATTGAACTATAATGATGTATATATATAATTTTGGATATTTTAATGGTATTATATTAGTGTGTGTGTGTGTGTGTATATATATATATATATATATATATATATATATATATATTGTCCTACATATGGTTGAAAATATATCACAGGTAGAAAATATATTACAGGTTGAAAATAAATATAAATTACAGGTCGAACTAGGAGGTTTAAATTACAGGTTGCACTTTAAAATACCTCATTTAGCAACGACAGCGCTTTTAAAAAACGCTCTTAAAGGGCCACCTACTAAAGCGCTTTATAACTAAAAGCGGTGCCTAAGATATAAAAAAAGCATAAAAAATAAAAAAAAGCGCAACCTACGAAAGCGCTTCTGGAAAAGTGCTGCTATAGGGGGCTACGAGAGCACTTTCTGGATAAAAGCGCTCTTATATGGGAGGCTACGAGAGCGCTTTTCTGGAAAAAGCGCTGCTATAGGGGGGCTACGAGAGCGCTTTTCTGTTAAAAGCGCTGCTATAGGGGGGATACGAGAGCGCTTTTCTGGAGAAAGCGCTGCTATGGGGGGGCTACGAGAGCGCTTTTGGAGTTTCAAAAGCGCTGTCGTTACCTACGGCAGCGCTGGCTTTGACAACGATCTTAAAGCCCAAAATAAGCGCTTTTAAAGCCCTTATTCGCTGTAGTGAAAGATGTTAGCGGTAAGAATGGGAGGTGTAATGGATAAGTTGGTCTCTTCCAACCAAACCGCTTTTGTTCCGGGTAGAAGTATGATGGACGGGGTCTTAATGGTTAACGAGATTCTTGATTGGGCAAAAAGGAAGAAGAAGGGGTGCTTATTACTCAAAGTGGATTTCGAAAAGGCGTATGACTCGATTTCTTGGAATTACCTTAGGATTTTGGTGAAAATGGGATTTGGCAAAAGATGGATGAAATGGATGGAGTATTGCATTTTTACTAGTTACATGTCCGTGTTGGTTAACGGTAGTGCAACAAAAGACTTCAAGGTTCAAAGAGGATTACGTAATGGTGACCCCATATCACCTTTCTTATTCGTTCTTGCCATGGAAGGATTAACCGCTTTAACTAAGAAATCGGTGGAGGTGGGAGATTTTAAACCGTTCAAGTATGGAGAAAACGACTTTGTGGACATTCTTCAATTTGCGGATGATACCATCATTCTAGGTGAACCCACTTATGATAATCTTTGGAGCTTGAAAGTGTTGTTGAGAGGTTTTGAGTTTGTTTCCGGATTGAAAATCAACTTCCATAAAAGCAATTTTTTGGAACTCACATAGGAGAGTGGTTTTTCAAGTCGGCCACAACTTTCCTCGCTTGCAAAAAAGGATCCTTTATGTTTAAATTTCTTGGTATTTGGGTGGGTGAAGGAGCTTATAAGAAAAGGGTTTGAAAAGAGGTGGTTGACAACATTAAATCAAGATTATCAAAGTGGAAGGGAAGAAACATATCCATTGGTGGGAGGGTGACTCTTATAGGATACGTTCTTAATGATATTCCTATTTTTACTCTATCTTTCTATAAAGCTCCGAGTAAAATTATTCAAGAAATAAGAGGCCTTCTTAGCAACTTTTTATGGTGTGGGAATGTGAAAACAAGATGCATTCATTGGGTAAAGTGGGAGAATGTTTGCAAGCCTAAAGGGAAAGGAGGGTTAGGTATAAGAGATGTAGGTGAGATGAACAAATCTCTTCTTCTTAAATGGAAGTGGAGAATTTTGAAGGAAGACAAGGCAATATGGAGTAGATTTTTTACTTTCGAGATATCATAACCCGAAACTAAAAGTGTTAGCTTCTTGTAAGGATTCTTTAAACCGGGATGATTCTAGATGGTGGAGAGACATTATTCTTAATGATTTCAAAGAGGATGAATCGGTTGATGGTTTTACCGATTGGGTAAAATGTGAGTTCAAGAAAGGTAACAACATTCTTTTTTGGCATAGTTGTTGGTTGGGTGATCAAACACTTCGCGCTTCTTTTCCGTATTTGTTTGATCGGACAACCAATAAATTATGTGCGGTGGGTGACCTTATCAATTGGAACAACGCTGACTTTTCTTGGAACTTGGAAGTTATTTTTGGTATTGATACTTTGATTCCTCCGGCTCCGATCTCTTCTACCTTCAACTTTCTTGGCACAGGTTTGGTTCTTGACAACGAACTGAGGGATTTAAAGGCGCTTCTAGATGGAATTGTGCCAGACATTTCGGCAACGGATGAATTCCAATGGAAACTAACCTCTACCGGAACTTTCACGGTGTCTAGTGTATCGCATTTGGTGTATAATGCAAAGGGTCTAGCTTGGCCAATTCCCACCATCAAGTTGTTGGAAGTTATTTGGAAGACAATCATCCCGCTAAAAGTTCACCTAGCCAATAGAGGTGTGTCTAACTTTACTTCCATTGATTGTTCTTTTTGCTCTAACCATCCGGAATCTTTGGATCACCTTTTCTATCAATGCCACGTCTCAAACGCGGTATGGAATAGAATTTTTATATGGTTGGGTAATGATGTTGATCTTTCTCTTGAAGAGTTCAAGAGCTTTGGGTGTACCCAAGACAAGGTGAAAAACACTAACATTAAAGCTAAACTAAATACAATTTGGATGGCTTTAATATGGTGTATTTGGACTATGAGAAATACCATCATTTTTGATAACGCCCTTTTTAGCTTTGATGAGGTGATATCTAATATCTTGTATTATTCTTGGAGATGGGTTAGTAATAGGGAATCATCGAGTAGGATTAATTTTTATGATTGGTATAAATTACCATTACTTTGTACCACCACTTTCTAGTATGTTCTTGTTGTAAGGGTTGCACCCCTAGTGCGATATCTTATAATCAACTGCTTATTTAAAAAAAGAAAACATATGATTTATAATCACCATTAGTTTAAACTTTCAATCTCTTAGATGATGGTAACTAACATGGAGATATCTCAAGTCTCATTAAGAATACTCAAAGTTCTTGTGTGATGCTAAAATCAAAGATAATGAAACCAAAACTAGAACCTTCAGAGTGTGAACGAGAAGAAGTGTGAAAGCTCGATTTATTGTGTTCGGTTGAGTGATCAATATTTTGTAAAGATACACGAATTTTTTTAAAAATATTATGGCTAAATCACGCTCACGCACGCGCACACACAGACACACACATATTTACAAACACATACACACTGAAATCATTAATAAATTTCTCAGTTTTTAATAAAAATCACCAAAAAAAAAACATTTGGAACCTAGCCAATTGAATAGAGGATTGTCTGCTTGATTAGCAAAACATCTTAAAAATTGCCTAATCAACTAGATTATATACCTAATCGATTAGATGATTCATAATAGAGTCTCTAATAGATTTTGACAATCTCATAAAGACTAGTAACAATTCAATATCTAAACCTCTCATTGTGGTCCATAACAATCGATTATTTATACCACCTAATTGATTATCCTAAACATTCAGGTCATTAATTAGACTCATGAACTATTTTAAAATTTATACCACACCTTGGAATATAAATAGAGAGTCTCTTGATCATTTTTCAACAATCCATAAAACACGAAAAAATCTCACTTTTCATTTCTTTCATCACCTTTCTAAATCATATTTATTTTTCTCACATATCACTACTACAAAAAGTACATTTCATAACGCCACTGAATTTTAGTTCACCACGGCCAAAGGATCTACCGTGGTAAAATCTATTCAATTTGGCGCTTTTCTTTTATTTTCATTTTTAAGCTCACTTTTCATTATTGTTGGAACTTCCAACTGTGGTGAAAAGTGGTTCCTGGTTATGAGTTTGAATCCTAGCAGCTACAATTTTGTTTTTTAAGTCATGACCATGCGCCACTTTTTACCATAGTTATTTAATACAACCTTTGTTGTATGTAGTATACTTATTTAGTTCCTTCATTGTCCTTAAACAAATTTTGGTTGTCCATTTAGTGATTATCAACGCTCAAGAAACTACTATTAGTGATCTGCGTGAAACGTAAAACTTAGACGAACTTCATCTTCTACCGCGAAACGTCATAATTCATTTAGGACACTCTATTTCCCCACTAAACCAAACTCGAAAACATCATTTCTTTCATAAATAAAACTCGAAAATATCATTTTTTATTAAAAAATTTCATAACTCCATCATCTCTTCTCTAACTTTAATGAGACAAGGAAAGTATGAATTTGAGTTAGCAATGTTAGTTGTTGTTGTTGTTCCTGTTGTTCTTTTTTTATTGTTGTTCTTGTTGTTATTATTGTTGTCTTTGTTGTTATTTTGTTGTTATTCTTCTTCTTCTTCTTGTTGTTATTTTTTTGTGTGGTTGTTCTTGTTGTTGTTTTTATTGTTGTTCTTGTTGTTGATGTTCTTGTTGTTCTTGTTGTTGTTGTTGTTCTACAGCTGCATTCTTTTAATTATTAAAAGACATACAACTACAGTTGTTTAATATAATTGTGGTTTTATATAGGGTGCTATCCAATTTACTACCATTGACAATAGACCGTGATTGTAAATAATCCACTTACAACTATACCCTACCTAACAACGGTTGTTCAACCATTATTATAGGTCTTTTACGACCGTTGTTATATGTGTTTTTTGTAGTACTGTATTTTAGCTATAGTCCTTTGAGAGTATTCTTGAGTCTTAGTGAGGAATTTATTCTGGGTGAGAGTATAATTGTAAATTTACCAAGAATGATTTTTTCTCTTGAGTAAAGTATCCTTCTTTAAGAATTTATTATTTTGGTTGAGTTAAACGATTTAAAAAGCTCTTATTTGTATATGGGAGACTAGTCTTAGTCACCATTGGGTTTGTGACCTCCGCCATAAAAAACACTCTTTTTGGTTCGTGAAAAATAGCTAGTAAAAATCTCTACAATGGTTCTTGAGCTTAGCTCGATTAAAAGTTCTATCAGTTTGAGATTAGGCTAATGAAAAATCTCTTTCGGTTTTTAAGTTCGGCATGATATAAAAACTCTGTAGGTTCGAGATCATCCCGATATAAATTTCAATTCGGTTTGTGATTAGCCAGTATAAAATCCAAGTTCTGTTCGGAGGATAGCCAACTCAAAACTCTGTATTGGTTCGTGATCATGCAATGCAAAATCTCTGTTTAGTGAAAAGACTAACCGCTTCAAGCCGTAATCTTTGTTGTGTTAGACGTTAGTCTTAAACTTCATTTCCTTTTATAAGGAGTTTCGTGGGCATAACCTTCTAAAAGATATCAAGCATAGTGGATACTCTCAAGATCAATTCTTAGGAATAAGATTAAGTCTTCTTAACTAAAGTTGTATAATACTTTGTTGTCATTTCTCTTCCTTTATCTCTTTTATTTTCAGTAATTTTTTTACTCTAAATTTCTGCTGCAAATTTATTCAAACGTTTTATAAAAAGTTTTCAAACTCTAATTTATTAAATGATTTTGTTTTGAAATCAATGATTTTCAAACCTCCAAAATTCACACATCCGTCTCTTGTCCATGTAGCCACATGTCCAAAAATTGACATCAGTACTTAACTCCTGACTAATCTTCTCAGGAGGAAGATGGCTTCTAATATTGTTGTTAACAAGAAGACTTTCCTAATTACACATGGAGATAAGCTTGAATTGTGGAAAATTAGATTTAAAATATTCATTCAAAGTTTTGATTTTGAATTAAGGAAAACAATAATCAACAGTCTGTTTATCCTTACACATTGCATAAATGGTGAAGTAGTAGGTAAATTATATTTTCTTTGAACCCTAGAGGAAAAATGAAAGTTTGAAATCGAATTTAAAACTAATTTTATTTTTGCTATGTCTTAAAAATGAAAATGACCATCTTCAACATATCAGGAGCTTATCCACAATTCACCCATCCCTCTCTTGCTACATATTTTTTTTTTAATACTCCTTGATTTGACATATATGACAAAAGCATTTAGAGTTTAAGATCTTTATTTTTTCCTTAACTTGTCACAACTAGCACACAACATTCTCATAGCCAACCTCTAATGTAGTCACCTCTTGCACAAAATCATCCACCATTGCTCACTTTTTTGGAACAAATCTTTTTAAGAAAATCGATCTTTTGACAATTAGGATATTTATATTTTGCTTTATCGACTTACTTTGATTTTGCAGTTTTGTTCTGAGTCAAAAGTTTTTGTTTGTGAAATATATACTACGTAGTATTACACTCACAACTAGGAATCTTTATAAAAAAATATCCTGGCCACTTGGATTGCTCACATCAAAAGAATTTTGAATATTTATTTTAGAAAACATATATTGACAATAAAAGAAATTTTTAAATTTGCTGCATTATCCAAACTTTTTCCATTTCTTTTTGTTGGTCCAATTTGGTCTAAAGTAAGTGCTTTGCTGATGTGGTGATGAGGAGATTCAGAAAATGGAAAGAAAAATTGTTCATGCCATCACTATATAAATATCCTTAAGCCTTAGTCTTAATTAGTACATACACTCCAAACACATTGATTCCTTAAACCATTTTATGCTTCCTTTGTTATCTACTCCAAACACTATGGATCTAGAAAATTGCAACTGTCTATGCTCAAGAAACATTAGCATTTGGTCAAGTTATGAGAGAATTGGCTATGACCCTATTGTATGTGTCAAAAAATTTATGAGCAAAATAAAGATAGCAAAGTTGAAAACACTGTGGAGAAAGATCAAGAGACAAAACAAGAGGAGAATATTAAGATCATCTTCACCTGTGTTTCTATATGATCCTACCTCTTACTTACAAAATTTTGATGATGGTTATTCCAATGATGATGATTTTTCAAGGTCTTTCTCAGCTCGATTTGCAACACCATGTTCCAAGACTTTTAAGAAGAATATTGAAGTGATGAATGTTGAAGAAATAATGGAGACAAACGAGCTATAGCAACATGATAATTGAATTATGATTTGTTATTGTACAGAGGTTTTAGTAATGTTATCTTGTAAATCTATTTTAACTATTAGATTTTGCAAAAGTGGTGTTCTATATGATGATTTCATTTCTCTTTTTTTCAAGTCATATATGTTTTTTTCTTCCTTCTACTTTTCATCTTTTTATATGCTTTTCTTATTAACATGAAAATATTAACACTGTATTTTAAAACGTATGCAAATATATAACCTATAATTTCTCGTGCTACTAATTAAAAGAAAAATTTAGTAAATAAAACTCCAACACCAATATAACTTTTCAAAAAATTATATTGTTTAATAATTTTTTAGAAATTATATGTTTATCTAATTCAATTATTAACTGATATTATAATATATTTTCAAATAAATAAAGTTTTATATAAATTTAAAATTGATATGTAAACCATCAAGATTTATTTAAATTTTTTATTGGCTTGTGTAGGCTAAGTCATACCAACTAATAAGGATCTACGGCCTAATCTACACAGTTCAAGGTCTGATCAATTTTTTTAAAATATAAAAGGTTTAAGGTATTTTTTTATAAGTTTATTTTATTAAAAAGATTAGGCCTCTACCCATAAAAAAAATCTGTTAAATTTATCATGTCGGCCTATTTATATAAATTTGTAAATATGAAAATTTTTATTATTTATAATTATATATTGATTTGTATTTTGAATTAAAATGGAAAAATGAATTTTAGTTACTTTGAAAAACGTTTGAAAGTTAACTGAAAACACATTACGAATAATGTCATAAGTCCGCTTAAACAAATAGTGCCACAAAATTCATACTATTAAGTAAGATCAAATAAGTCAATAGGCAAACAAACAAGTTAGTAAAAAAAAACTTTTTCTCTCTCTTCGAAAGCTCTAACTTCTCTCTAGGAGAGAGTTAGGGTCCCGTTTTCGATTTTCATGGTTGACGGTTGGAATGGTAAGGACAATGGAGGCTGGAGGAAGGTGGTTCATAATCGGAGCGGAGGAGGGAAGAGTGTGAGGTGGGATGTTTTTCCATGGGGAGGGAGAAATTCAAACACTAAGTCCAGTGACGCGAGGAAGATGGAAGAGGCGATTTCATTCTATGTGTCGGAGTTTCCGGATTCCCACTCTGCTAGAAAGTTGTTTGAACTTTTCGGTTGTGTGGGGAATGTGGTGGAGGTTGCGGTGGCGCCGAGGAGGAACAAAATAGGAAAACGTTTCGGTTTTGCTCGTTTTCTTGACGTGAAGGATGGGAGATTGATGGCGGTCAGATTGGATAACATAATGATTGCTGGGAAAAAGATCCATGTAAATCTCCCACGGTTCGGAAGGGGTGTTGCGAAGGAGATGGGGGTTAGGGTTGGGAGAGGCTTCGTTCCTGTTCAGCAGAAAGGGGCTTTTCGAGATCCGGCGGTCGCGATTAGGGATTCTAGGACTTTTGCTAAAGTTGTGACGGGTTCTGTTGATTCTCCTGGCATGGATGAGAGTTCTAATCCGAAACTGGTGTTCTATTCGAATGAGGAGAGAAGACAGAGACTGAAGAAGGCTTTTGTGGGAATCGCTTTGATTCCAGGAGCAGCTTACAACATTCAGGTTCACATGGAGATGGAGGGAATTCATGCTATTAAGGTCAGTCCTCTTGGTGGTAACTTATGTCTGTTGGAAGAATTGGAGTCAGGGTATATTGAAGACTTTCTGGGACAAAAGGATAACTGGTGGAATGCTTGGTTTAGTGAAATTAAAAGGTGGGAACTAGGAATGGTGGATGAATTTAGAGAGGTGTGGTTGAGGATCTACGGAATTCCGGCTTTAGCTTGGCACTCGGATTTCTTCGTTAAACTGGCAGAGATTTGGGGCTCTTTTATTTGCATCGACGAGAAAACCGCAGATGGAAAAGTCATGGATGTCGCGCGTGTGATGTTGAGGGTTCCTTTGGATACATCTTTTCCGAACAATGTTTCAGTTAGCATCGATGGTGTATTGCTCAAGGTCTTCGTGAGAGAAGACGCGATGGGAATCATTCGCTCGTGTCCAGGTATCCCGAATTCCTTTTCTTCTATTTCTGAATCATCGGAATTCGATGATTTCAGTTGTGATAATAATGCAGAGGCGGGAGACGATTTTAATACGTTATGTTCCGAAGATAGCATACATAGATTTTCCTCTGAATCTGAGAAAATTAGTACCAATATGTTCCATGGCGATAACGTGAACGAAACACAAAGTGGTGATGCGGTGCTGTCTTCGCCTTTGGCGGTTTGGAATAAACAGGACAAGTGTTATACGAAACAGGGGATTAAGTCTGGGACGGATATGGTTGGTTGTGTTGGGAGGGATACTGGAGGCAGTGACATGAATTGTTTGGTGGGTCCTGTTTTTAAAGAGGGGCAGCATATGGATTCAATGGGTGGGAATGTTAGCGGTGGGGATTCGGTGCACTTACGGAGTCATGAGGCAGAGGGCAATTGTAATAATTGCAAGAAGGGAGGTTTTGATGGTGAGTTGGAAAGAATAAGGGATGTGAGTGGGGAGGAAACAGGGGATGGTTTTAGAAAGAGGAGTGGTATGTCGAAGCCTAGTTTGGATCAAACAATGGTGGAATGCTCTATAAGATTAAGGGAGAATATGATGAATAACAATGGAATTAAAAAGATAAAGTGGAAGAATGTTAATGGGGTGGGAGGTGCAGGTAATTTGTGTTTGGGGAAAGGAAGTAATAGGAGTAAAAAGGGTAAGAATTTAGTCCTTGGTAACAAGAAGGTTAAAAATTCTTTGGTGCTTAATGTTAATAAAAAGGCTCTTTGTTGAAACATGGTTATAATGTGGTGGAAGAGGGCGAAAGTGGGAGAGGATCGGTGTGTTATGGTAATCAAAAGGAAGAGTCCGATATTCAAAGAAATAATGTTAGACAGTGGGAGTTTTTGGAGAATGATGTTCCGAGTAAACTCTGGTCGGCTATTGTGGCGTTAGGGGTGGTGGATGCGGAGGGAAGAGAAAAGCTCATTAGTAGAATAGAGGACTTGGAAAGAGGAGGAGGAAGAGACGGAATAGTAAGGAAGGAGATTAAAATGGTGTCTCAATGATTATTGGATCATTGAACATTAGAGGGGGAGTGAATACACTCAAAAGGAGAAGAATTTCTTCTTTGATCAATAAAGGAAAAGCGGATATTTTTTTGGTTCAAGAAACTAAGATTTCTAGTATGAATGACTGTCTCGTCCATAGTTTTTGGAATTGTTCGGATTTGGGGTTCTCTTTCTCAAATTCGTTGGGAAGATCGGGGGGTTTACTCACATTATGGAATAAAGACAATGTTGAAGTGTTGAATAGTTTCAAGGGTGATGGTGTTTTGGGGATTAAAGTGAGTTGGAAGAATAAAATTTATTATGTAGCGAATATTTACTCTCCGTGTGTATTCGTTGAAAAGAAAATTTTGTGGAATGATTTACTTATGGCAATGGAAAGATTCAAGGATGGAGAATGGATTATGGGTGGAGATTTTAATGCTATTAAAAATGTTAGGGAGAGGAAAGGGAGGGCGGTTATGTATAATAATAGGGAGGTAGCTTCATTTGCGGATTTCATTAATAAAACTTCTTTGGTGGATATCCCTTGCAAAGGGAAGAAATTTTCATGGTTTAGTGGAGATGGAAAGTCGAAGAGTAGGATTGACCGGTTTCTTTTATCGAATTGTGTAGTTAACGAGTGGGAGGTTATCGGGCAATTCATTGGAGATAGGGACTTGTCGGATCATTGTCCAATTTGGTTGATGTCGGATAAATCTAATTGGGGTCCTGAACCTTTTAGATTTAACAATGAATGGTTTTCTAATGAAGCTTTTATTCCTTTTGTGGAAAAGGAGTGGAAAAATTTGAAGGTTGGAGGAAGAGGAGACTTTGTGTTAAAAGAAAAGCTCAAACTTTTTAAAGAGAAGCTCAAAGGGTGGAATAAGGAGGTCTTTGGGGTGTTTGACTTGGAGATGGAGGGAGGAGTTAGGGATATCAATATTGCCGATGATAAGTTGGATTCGGAAGATAATTTGCATTTTAATGAGAACCTTGAAAAGAGAAGAGAGGCGTGTTGTAGATTTTGGAAGAATTTGGGTATTCGAGAGAATATGCTACTCCAAAAATCTAAATTGAAATGGATTCAAGAGGGAGATTCTAATAGCCGTTTTTTCAATAGGTGATGAAATAAAAAAGAAGGCGCAACCATTTAGGCCCGATTTTCACTTCGGGCGGAGTGGTAGATTCGGTGGAGGAGGTGAAAGAAGCGGTTTTTAATCATTTTGGTAATAAGTTTCTTGATTCGGAAGAGGAAAGACCGGTGTTGGATGGTGTTGATTTCAAATCTATTAGTGTGGAAGAAGCGGCGGGGCTTGAAAAACCTTTTCTTGTTAGTGAGATAAAAGAGGCGGTGTGGGATTGTGGGGGAGATAAAAGCCCGGGGCCGGATGGATATTCTTTTCTTTTCCTAAAGAGGTGTTGGAATATTATTAAAGATGACTTTATTAATTATTTCAACTACTTTTATGAGGGAAGTACCATCTCTAACGCGGTTTCTTCCTCTTTTTTGACCTTAATTCCTAAGGCTAAAAACCCAGTGTGTTTGGACGAGTATAGGCCTATTTGCTTAGTGGGGTGTATGTATAAAGTGGTGTCTAAACTTTTGGCGAGTAGATTGAAAAGAGTGCTTAACTCCATCATATCTCCTTGTCAAAATGAGTTTGTTCCCGGGAGACAATTGTTGGATGGTGTTTTGGTGGCAAATGAGGTGGTTGACTATGCTAGAAAAGAAGGGAAAAGTTGCATTCTTTTTAAAGTGGATTTTGAGAAAGCTTACGATAAAGTTAGTCGGAATTTTCTTCGGTACATGCTTAGAAGGATGGGGTTTGGTGCGAAATGGTTGAAATGGATGGAATTATTGGTGTTCAAGAGTAGTATGTCGGTGCTTGTTAATGGGAGTCCAACAAAAGAGTTTATTGTTCAAAGAGGTTTGAGACAAGGGGATCCCCTTTCCCCTTTTCTTTTTGTGTTAATAGCGGAAGGTCTTACGGGTCTTGTTAGAAAATCTATTGAAGTGGGGGAATTCCAAAGTTTTACCATTAAGGAATCTTGCAAGGTGGATATCCTCCAATTTGCGGATGATACCTTAATTGTGGGTGACGGAAATTGGAAACATATTAGAGCGATCAAAGCGGTTTTACGGGCTTTTGAAATTGTTTCCGGTCTCGGTATTAACTTTCATAAAAGTAAGTTAATAGGTATTAATACTAACAATTTTTTCTTGGATGCGGCTTCTTACTTTCTTTCTTGCAAAAAGGAAGCGAGTAATTTTTATTTTCTAGGTATTCCGATTGGATTCAATCCATGGAAGGAAGCTACTTGGAATCCTCTTGTGCTTAAGTTGAAGAACCGGTTGGAAGGGTGGAAGAATCGTTATTTGAATTTGGGAGGAAGAATTACTCTTTTGAAGGCCGTTCTTAGTTCTTTAGCCATATTCACTATGTCTTTTTTCAAAATGCCGAGAGTGGTGGTCAAGAAGATGACTTCTATTCAAAATAAGTTTCTTTGGGGGGGAGTGGAGGAAAAAAGAAAAATTCATTGGGTGAAGTGGGATGATGTAACTTTGCCGTTAGAGAAAGGGGGTTAGGCGTGAAGAATATCTCTTTTTTCAACTTGGCGCTTCTTAACAAGTGGAGATGGAGAATTCTTGAAGGGCATAATTCTTTGTGGTACAATATATTGAAGTCTCGATATGGTGACGTTTCGGCTTGCATTATGGGTGGAGGTAAGTGTTGTAATGTTTCTTTTTCCTCTTTTTCTGTTTGGTGGAAGGATTTAATTAAGTTGGGCAATACTACCTCTTCATCTTTTTCTACTCTTTCTCATGATCCAATTAAGGCTTTTACTAGATTCTTTGTTCATAATGGTTATACTACTCCGTTTTGGGATTCTATTTGGTTGGAGGGTGTCTCTTTGAAAGAAGAATTTCTGGACCTTTTTGAGGCTTCTATTTTGAAGAGTGTTTCGGTGGCGGCAATGGGTGGTTGGAAGGAGAATAGGTGGTGTTGGGGGGATTTAGGCTTAAATGAGTGAGTTTTGAGGGAAGTTGGATTCAGTAATATTTTGGATGATTTGAAGGGCCGGTTGGAGGTTTTCGGGGGGTGGAAGGAAGGGAAGGATTTGGTGGTTTGGAGGGGAAATTCGGAGTCAATTTTTTCGGTTTCTTCGTGCTATAATTTTTATGACCGTCTTCGAATCCCTTTCGGTCCTCCTAAAAAGAATGACGACGCCTTTGGTTTGCTTTGGAAAATGGATGTTCCGTTCAAAATAAAGGCATTTGGTTGGAGACTTTTCCGGAATAGACTTCCCACAAAAGATCTTTTGCTATCTAGAGGTACCCCTTTATCTCTTGATAATTTAAATTGTGTTTTGTGTGGGATTTGTGTGGAGAACTTGAAGCATCTATTTTTTAGTTGTATGGTGGTTAAGAATATTTGGAGGGAAGTAGCTTTGTGGGTTGGAAAAGTGGGCATCGGTGAGGAAGATGGTTTGGAAAATTTTATGAATTGGCACCGGTTCTTTCGTTTGAAAAAGGTGAAAGAGAGGAAGTTAGGTGTTGTTTGGCTAGCCACTAATTGGACCATTTGGTTGCTAAGGAATGGGGTGTCTTTCTGGAAGGATAAATGGAGTATTAATGATACCATTTGGAATATTAAGATGATTGTTTGGAGGTGGACATTTTGTGGAAAAATTACACATTCCAATTTTTCTTTTTACGAGTTCTCTAAGGATTCGTTGTTTTTCCTCTCGTAAGTTAATTTGGTTTGTAATTTTTTCCTTTTGTCGGATTATGTTCTTGTGTTATTTTGTAATGGCTTAGAGAACCCATTGTTCTCTCTTCAATATATCTTGCTTATCGAAAAAAAATAGGCAAACAAACTTTCAATAAAATTGGTCTTTTAGTTTGTTGGTCAATTAAAAAACTATTTGAATTTTTTATTTACATAAATCTAAATGAAAAAGACTTTTAAGTAGGCTAATGAGTTATGAGTCAACCAAGCATTCGTGAAGAACAGACTTAATGAAAGGCTACATTTCATAATTAGGCTAGCTCTGATTTTTTAGCATACCATGTTATGCTCAACAAAGTTTAGCTTGGTCCAACCTGTTCCCACCCCTAAATAGCAACTCGTGACGAAAGAGATAAAAAGCAATCGATCATAAGAAAATGGACACGATCCTTGTTTTTTATAAGCAATGGAACTATATGTGTACAGGGGAGGGGGTACTCACCCAATTAGAATAGGATCATTACAATTTCAAGTAATCTAAAGGGCACTTACACCAAAAATAAAAATCATTACAACCATTTGATTTTAATCCCATCACATGCGAAATTCATCACAACAACTTAAAGTTATCCAATACCTTTCCTACATTGAAAATGTACCCTTGAAACAATATTTTATTTCTCATGATCTATAGCGCCCAACATTGTTTCCAACCTGATTACCAATTTTTTTGAGTAGGTACTTTTTCCTGCATCATCTCCAAGAACCATAATAGATGTTCTAAACCTATCCTCATGTAATCTTGCTCGATCCTTATCCACGCTAACAGAAGATGTCCATTGGCATGAGAATAACAGATTGTGTAAGTTCTCTTCAACTTGAAAATAGATTACGACTCCTTATCTTGGTTAGAACTAATTCACTACTACAAAATATACATTTTCTAACATCATCTTACTACGGCCATTTAGTCAACTATAATAGTAACTCATTTTCAGCCACCTTTTTTTGTTATTCACTAAAAGATATTTCACCATGGTCAAACCTATCAACCGTAGTGAAAAGTACTTAGATTGACATGCTTAAAATTCCAACACCAGCAATTTTGTATGTTTTCGTTAAAAAATGGACGTGTCACTTATAATCCTATATTTATATATAATACCTTTCATCAAGACCTAAAATAGAAACCGTTGTGAAACATACCAACATTTCATTACGTTCGTTATTATCAAACGTAGTAAAAATGATTACCTATATATAAGCGAAAGTTGTCTCCTTTTAATACAGAGCATTCATCTCTCTCATAGAGTAATACTTGAACATCTCTCTAACACCTTATCCTAATCTTCATTAACGTCTGCACAACATTTATTCACAAAACTCCAACATATCTTCTCCAACTCGTATGGATTAAGGAAAGGTGTTACACAACATGAAACGAGAAAACATCAAATTGATTCCATTGTCTTCCTCTTCACACTTCAGATTCGTGAGACGTTTTCACCTTTTATGTTACCAATTGTGATATTTTGAATATTTTTGTTGGGATTTGTTAATGTTTTTGTTGTGGTTTGTTCTCGTTTATTAAAAATCGTTTGTTTTTGTTTGTGTTATTGTTTAGGTATATTGATGTTTTATTTTAACTCATGTTATAGTTTGTGTAATTGTGAATGTTATTTTTTAGGTATGTTGATGTTTTTGTAGCTCATATGTTGTTGTTTGTGTTATTGTGGATGTTATTGCTTAGGCATGTCGATGTTTTTTTTGTTGTTGATAATTGTTGTTGTTTTTGTTATCGTAACTGTTTTTTTATTAGGTTTAAGGATGTTTTTGATGAGGTATGTTAATGTTTTGCTAAGGTAAGTTGTTGTTTATGTTAAAGTAGATTGTTGTGTTTGTTTATAAATGTTGTTGTTTGTGTTGAAGAATGTTGATAAATGTTGAAGTATGTTGTAAATGTTGAATTATGTTGATGAATGTTGAAACTTTTCATGACGCCCTTCGTTACCTCGCTTTTGTAGCCGAGATTAAATGCATTCCACATCCGAGGTGAAACGTGTTATTTGTAGTAGTGAAACATACTTTAACATTATGGATTAAGAGGCTAAGGTAATCACTTTATCCATTATCCATCATGTAACTTATTTATGTTAGTTAAGTTACTGTAACTACAAAGATCTTAATTTTGGCTTTCAAGAAACAAGCAAAAGAAATCGTGTTAACAAGAATACAAATGATTGACTCTAGATTGCATAATAATGTGTAGATCTGAAAAAATGAAAATGCCCGTTTTTAGCATATAACTAGCATATTACGAGCATATCTCATATCTTGGAAAAGAAATTTACCTTTTGTTAGTGATCTTAAACTATATATCCACCTAAAACCTTAAAGAAATGAGAGTATGGATCTTTACCCTTATATATTGTTCCACTTTAAAGTAACGTATGACTTAACCACTCACACTTAAATTCTAATCACTCACATTACTAGTCTTGATGACTTCATGTGGTGTTTTTTTAATCAAAAAATTTGTTAATCAAAAAATTTGTTTGGGAAATACATACATACGGCAGGCTTTAGGTTTTCGAAACATTCATAGTGTATCTTTCTCCAAAGTTACTCAACAATTAAGCCATGCTCCATGTGACTACGTAGTAGTATTACAGTCACCACTAGGAATCTTTAAAGAAAAAATATCATACCGACTTGGACTGTTGACATCAAAAAGAATTTTTAATATTGCTTTTTAAAATACACTTAGTAACAACTTGAAATGCTGACATCAAAAGGAAGTTTTAAATTTGCTGCATTATCCAAACTTTTTCCATTTCTTTTTGTTGGTCCAATTTGGCCTAAAGTATATGCTTTGCTGATCTGGTGATGAGGAGATTCAAAAAAATGGAAAGAAAAGTTGTTCATGCCATCACTATATAAATAGCCTTTAGCCTTAGTCCTAATTAGTACATACACTCCAAACACATTCATTCCTTAAACCATTTTATATACTTCCTTTGTCATCTACTCCATACACTATGGATCTTGAAAATTGCAACTGTCTATGCTCAAGAAACATTAGCATTTGGTCAAGTTATGAGAGAATTGGCTATGACCCTATTGTATGTGTCAATAAATTTATGAGCACAATGAAGATAGCAAAGTTGAAAACACTGTGGAGGAAGATCAAGAGAGAAAACAAGAGGAGGGGAATATTCAGATCATCTTCACCTGTGTTTCTATATGATCCAACCTCTTACTTACAAAATTTTGATGATGGTTATTCAACTGATGATGATTTTTCAAGGTCATTCTCAGCTCGATTTGCAACACCATGTTCCAAGACTTTTAAGAAGAATATTGAAGTGATGTATGATGAAGAAATGACGCAGACAAACGAGCTAGTTACATGATGCTTGAGTTCCTTAAATATTTTTTATATGGGAATTATGATTTATAATTGTACAAAGGTATTTTTTTTTTTGACAAATGTACAAAGGTTTTAGTTATGTTATCTTGTAAATCTATTTTAACTATTTGATATAGTAAAAGTGGTATTTTTCTACGATGATTTCATTTCTCTTTTTTCCAGTCATATGTTTTTTCTCTTCTATTTTTCTTATATGCTTTTATTTTTAAGATGTAAGAACTAACACATTATTTTATTACGTATACAAATGAATAATACATTTTCAATTCTACTAGTAAAGAGAATAATACAGTAAATAAAAAGCCAATACCATATAACTCTTCAATAAATTAGTTTATTTAATAATTTTTTAGAAACTATAAATTTAACTAATTCAATTATTGGTTATTATTATAATATAATAATCAGATGTAAGTTTCCTAGTTATTTTCTAACCTAATCTAACTTAAGAATGAGATTGATGGAGTTTGGGTAAAAAATCTCCCTAAAACCATAATCTAGAAATGTTACAATGCAACTGAAAGAATATAAAGAAAAATATGCGCAGGCTCGCTAAGCGAAGTCATCTGGATAAGCATGCTACACTTTATTCCTGAAATATCTGACACAGTAAAGGAGATATCGCTTAGCGAGCTAAGAAAAACACTTCTCCTCTGTTATTGAAGCTCCTAGCGTGCTAAAACATGGCTAAGCGAGCTTATGCAGAATTTGCCTTATTTTGCACCAAAAATGCATAACTGAGGTCGTGCCTTCGACACTTTATTATTCAAGACTCTAATATGCATCAATACCTATAAAACGAATGAAAAATTGTCAAATGGTACATAAAATGAATCAAAACTCAAGTATACGAATATTCACACAAAATTGTTGAGATTTTATTATAATAATGGAAAGAAAAGAATTGATAAGTGCCACAAATATATATTCAAAATAACGATATTTTGGCACTTATCAACTCTCTCCAACTTGAAACGTTGTTTGTCCTCAAACAATTTCAAACAACTCAAAGAATCAAAAGTAATAAACTAAAGAATCGCGAATCAGCAAGTCAGAAAACCAAAAACAAATGTATGGTTCAACATAAAAATGTATAAACAAAGTAATTACTTACCACAGTCCTACAACGATAACATGAACGAAACAAATTTTAAGTATAAAAATCATACTAAACATTCTAAAATAATACAACTTCAATCATGAATCACACCTAGCAAAAATAGTCTTGGTGATAGTGGGAAAAAGGATGGCCAAGTGGATTCACTGGCACAAAGCAAAGAATCTGAATTTTTCTGCTCGCGTTAAGCGAGCTTGTCCTCGCTAAGCGATGACAGAAAAATCAGAAAAACCAAAACTTCAATAGATCTTCCAGCCTACTTTCGTTTCACCTAAATACCTCATATATAGTAAAATAAACATAACATACAACTGTTGGGGTGCCTCCCAACAAGCGCTTGTTTTACGCCGTTAGCTCAATGCCTTTATTATTTTTTCGTTCTTGGAAAGTAGCTTCCTCTTGTCATGCCATGGTGATGTCTCACCTCGCAAACCTAAAGAAAGTGTCCTAACCAAAACACATAAACGTTACGAGTACAAATATGTACAATTGAACAAACATAAAAGCAAACACAGGTATACTATTATGTACACAAACAAACACATATGCACAAGTATGGAACACATACAACTATTCTCATACAAAAAAGAAAAATTGATGAATGTTGGATAAGCAAGTTGAGAAGTGAATATTTGTAATAAAGCACAGGTCCAATTTCAACTTGTTTAGCCAACACTCACCAATAAAAGTATACTTATATATAAGCATATACAAGTATACTATATGGTGAACATATACAAATAAACATGTACAAGTAAAATTATACAAGTAAGCGTATACAATATATACGATATGTACAAAGCTCAAAACCAAGGATACTATTGCGATGCAATCCTAAACAAAATCATCCCCGAAAACGGCGTCATTTTGCTGAAGCAGGCATAACGAAGAGCAACAAAAGATTTGGAAGTATTATTCCGAGAATTATCATGTCCACAGAGAATGGTTGGTTAGAATGCCATTCAACAGTTTTGATGTTTTCAAGCTCGGGTTTGAATGAGTTGAAAGTAAAAGCAGAAAATAAAAACATAAGAACAGAAAAATAAATACATTCTTTGGATAGAATTAGCTTATCACGCATGTAAATATACTCACTCGTTACGGACTTAAACTTATCGACCAGTTATAGCCAAACCACGATACTCGTCAATGTCATCACATATCAACCACTAAACCACTTTATCATCTCAGCAGAGATCTCTCCACACACCTCGACAACACAGAAGACAACCGTGTTGCTCGCGTCGATGATCACTCAACACAGCACAACCAACACAAAGGCATTAAGCACATACACTCAAGTGAATGTTAGCTCTAAATCTATCTCTAGAATCTAGAAACTAATAGATAATCATTCTTAAAAAGGACTCGAGTATAATATGTCTATAGCAACAAAAACCTTAAGCACAGAGCGAAAATCTAAGACAACAATCGACAAAGAGTTGTAAAGCAAGTTTTATATAACTCCATGGGCGACAATTATGCATGATTTCAAAGTAAATACATAAACAAAACACAACTACAAGAGAATACATAAAGAAGAAGAGAAATGAATCGAAAATTTCCCGGTTTGTTAGCTCTGATCGACGGTCAGTCCACCTCCAATCATCTAGATGTAAGCTCCCTAGTTGTTTTCTAACTTAATCTAACCTAAAAATGAGATTGATGGAGTTTGTGTCAAAAATCCCCCAAAAACCATAACCTAGAAATGTTACAAATGAAAGAATATAAAGAAATATTTGGCACGGCAAAGGAGATCTCGCTTAGCGAGCTAACCGCGGTAAGGGAGCTAAGAAAAACACTTCCCCTCTGTTATTGAAGTTCCTAGCGCGCTACAGCATGGCTAAGCGAGCTTCTGCATAGTTTGCCTTATTTTGCTCCAAAATCGCATAATCGAGGTCTTGCCTTGAAAACTTTATTACTCTAGGCTCTGATATGTATCAATACCCATAAAATGAGTGAAAATGGTCAAACAGTATATAAAATGAATCAAAACTTAAGTATTCGAATATTTACACAAAAAATGAGATTTTATTAAAAAAATAGAAAGAATATAATCGATAAGTGCCAGAAATATATACTCAAAATAATGACATTTTGACAGTTATCACAAAGATTCGTTGGTTTAATAAACAAACAAACATTAAATAAGAAATTAAAAAAATACTAAAATGTCGTTGGTGGCAAAGGTTGATTAAAATCTATTCCCTCAGTTAATGTTGATCCAATCCTTTTTCCTCAATTGCCACATGAACCAAGGGAATGAGTCATAAATAAAAAATTTATAAATGCGTTTAAATGCAACTGTTTAGATTCAAATGGGATTGATAATAGCCTTTAATCTCGTTTGTCAGCATAACTGCAGGAATATGTAGGGCACGTCTTTGATTTTCACATTAATAGTGTGTCTAAGGTTAAAACTTTTTTTAAAAATATTTTATTTGCAATGTCATAATTAAAAAATTCAAGTAATTTCTAAGAAAAAAAAACTCTAAAATTTCATAAGCAAAGGAAACGAAAGAAAGGTCAATCATCACTCTAACTTGCTTGAGTTAGGAAAGAAAGAGAACATAAAGCTAGAATGTTTGTAAAATCAAAGAAAATCTATAAGATAAAAAATACCACAAAAAGATTTAGAAGGAGTTTACATTGCATAACGACATAGACTACTTTGATAAATTTAAAGAAGAAAAAAAAGAAGAAATCCACCTATGTCCCACGATATAAATAAGAAAAATAATCTAATTTGAAGTTTTCCTTATAATGATTGATTTCTCATGCATAAAAAATTAGATAGTTAGTTAAATAAATTAAAAAAACATTGTTTCAATCTAAAAGTCTGCTATTTATTCTGATAACTAACCTAATACACACTTGCCCAAAATCATCTATCATTACACACTTTTTTGGGACAATTCTTTTTAAAATCACGTATCCTTTGACGACTAAAATTTTGTATTTTGTTTTGTCGACTGACTTTGAATTTGCAGTCTTGCTCTGAATCAAAAGTTTTTTTTTTTGTGAAATATGTTTTAGGTATCTTTATCCAAACTTTATCTTAAAATAAAATATCATACCGACTTGGATTGTTGACATCAAAAAGAATTTTTAATATTAACAACTTGAAATGCTGACATCAAAAGGAAGTTTAAAAATTGCTATATTATCCAAACTTTTTTCCATTTCTTTTTGTTGGTCCAATTTAGTCTAAAGTATATGCTTTGCTGAGGTGGTGATGAGGAGATTCAAAAATGGAAAGAAAAGTTGTTGATGCCATCACTATATAAATAGCCTTTAGCCTTTGTCTTAATTAGTACAAGCACATTGATTCCTTAAACCATTTTATGCTTCCTTTGTTATCTACTCCACACACTATGGATGTTGAAAATTGCAACTGTCTAGGATCAAGAAATAACTGCATTTGGTCAAGTTATGAGAGAATTGGCGATGACCCTATTGTATGTGTCAATGAATTTATGAGCAAAATCAAGATAGCAAGGTTGAAAACACTTTGGAGGAAGATCAAGAGAGAAAAAAAGAGGAGAATTTTGAAACCATCTTCACCTGTCTTTTTATATGATCATAGCTCTTACATACAAAATTTTGATGATGGTTATTCCAATGATGATGATTTTTCAATGTCTTTCTCAGCTCGATTTGCAGCACCATTCTCCACGATTCTTAAGAAGAATATCGAAGTGATGTATGATGAAGAAATAATGGAGACAAACGAACTAGTTACATGATGCATGACTTGAGTTCCTTAAATTTTGTTTTTTTTACTTGGGAATTATGACTTATAATTGTACAAAGATTTTAGTTGTGTTATCTTGTAAATCTATGTTAACTATTTGATATAGTAAAAGTGGTATTTTTCTACATAGATTTCATTTCTCCTTTTTCCAGTCATATGTTTTTTCATTCTTCTATTTTTTTTTATATGCTTTTATTTTTAACATGAAAAAATTAACACAGTACTTTATTACGTATACAAATGAATCACACATTTTTAATGCTACTAGTAAAAAGAAAAATACGGTAAATAAAAAGCCGATACCATATAACTCTTCAATAAATTAGTATTTTTTAGAAACTATAAATTTAACTAATTCAATTATGGATTATTAATATAATATAATAATCAATTACAACTTTTATTTTTTAAAAAAATACTACTTTATTAATATAAAAATACGCCCAGCCCCACCTTAATCCCACCAAAAAAGGGGCGGATGGGCAAATCCGTCAATTGAAATTGAGCATGAAAATCTAACTCATCCCATTAAGATGACGGATTGGCGGGCGACGAACTTGCCTGTCTATTTCATTTATTTATTAATTTTATATTTGTTAAATAAATTAATAGACATTTCTTATGAATTTCAATTAGATTTTACACTTATTTTTTATAATATTTTTTTATATAGCTTTCAAAGAACAAGAATTAATAGCTCATATAAAAATGCATATGACACTCACAATATCTCCTTTTGATAAGCTTCCACAAAACGAAAGCACCACTCAATTAAACCAAAATGTTGACTCACGAAGAAAAACTGTCTTCTCAATTAAACCACGTGTATGAAATTTTAGTTTACCGAGTAGTAATTAAGTTCTAGCAAAATCGTATGGACATGCATTTTAAAAAGAAAGCAAAAATGAATTAAGAGATAACACAATTATATTATAATATAAGAGTACTTGTCCATGCATCCATCATTGTTTCTACGTGAATGACTTTTCGTTATGTTGTACTTGTAAATCAAATTACATGTTACAATCTCAGTCTCAAAAATATAAAAATATGTTAATTATATTTAATGTACTAAATAAACACATTGCACAACTCCAAGCGGTAAAGTATTTTTTTAATAATTGCATAATAAAATATTTTCATTGATTTACAGGGAATACATTACAAAAATGCAGAATTAACAATTTTATAGTATTATTAAACTGTTTATTGTGAATCTTGTTAATTACGACAAAATTCAATATTAATTTGTGAGGTAAATAATGTTAGTGCACAAGAATTGAAGATGATAACAAAGAGAATAAACAAAAGAATAACGGCACAAAAGAGAATGAGAGAATAAAATGTTGTGTATTAATGATAGCAACTACAAGACTATTTATACAAAAGAAAATTTTCCCACATAAGCCCTAACAGAATAAACTTAGTGAACAAGTCTAAGGTACAAACAGTACAATACTAAGAAATACTAAAGTACCCTTACTAACTAAACAGCTAAGCTAACAGGACCCAGAATATCTGTTCACATTCCAGCATCAGAGCTTCTGATGCTCAACTTCAACAACTTCTGGTCAATACTATCTTCTGAGTAATCATCAGAAGATCAACCCACATCAGAACTTCTGATGCCCAGAACTTCTAATGCTCAACATCTGAATATTGAATTACTCTTCAGTACCATCCCTTAATTCATATTCTTCAAAAACTAACAACACCAATTCCATTCCTTAAGATAAGAAATTGATCCGTCTTGATTGCCTTCGTCAGAACATCTGCCAGCTGCTTCTGGGTGCTATAATGCACAACCTCTAATGTTCCATTATAGACTTGGCTTCTCAAGAAATGATACTTAGTCTCAATATGCTTGCTTCTTCCATGTAACACAGGATTCTTGGCAAGATTGATTGCAGACTTGTTATCAATCACCAGCTTCAGAGGCTTCTTCACTTTAATCTTCAGATCTTTTAATAAGTTTCGAAGCCACACAACTTGACATGCAGCTACAGCACCTGCAATATACTCAGCTTCACATGTTGATAGAGCAACAACAGCTTGCTTCTTGGAACTCCAACAAATAAGACCTCCTAGAAACATAAACAAATATCCAGAGGTACTCCTTCTATCAACTCTGTCTCCACACCAATCAGAGTTAGAGTAACTCAATAACTCTGATTCTTCCTTTCTCCTAGAAGGAAACAATATGCCAAACTTCAGAGTTCCCTTGATATATCTCAAGATTCTGACAGCAGCTTGATAGTGGGACCACTTATGTTTACTCATAAACCTACTAACCAATCCAACTGCATAGCATATATCAGGCCTGGTATTACACAAATACCTCAGAGAACCCACCAGCTGTATGAAGATCGTAGCATCAATATCTTCACCTTCAGAGTCAGAGTCCAATTTTTGATACGTTTCTGACGGTGTACAACAACTTTGCAATTCTCCAGCTTGAACTTCTTCAGAAGTTCAAGTTCATAATTCAGCTGATGTAGAATGATACCATCTTCTGAGTACATAATCTCCATTCCTAGAAAATATGACATTTTTCCAAGGTCTGTAATCTCAAACTCATTCATCAGCACTTTCTTGAACTTCATCGGATCTTCTGGACAACTCCTTGTAAGCAATATGTCATCAACATAAAGACACAACAGAATCATATTTCTTCCAGAGTGTTGCACATAAACTCCATATTCCATCTCACACTTCTGAAACCCTGGCTTCTTAAAAAATGAATCAATTTTCAAATTCCAAGCTCTGGGTGCTTGCTTTAATCCATACAGAGCTTTGTGTAATTTGTACACCATCCCTTCCTGATTCTTTTTTACAAAACCAGGGGGTTGTGACACGTATACCTCCTCTTGTAATGGACCGTTCAGAAATGCAGACTTTACATCTAGATGCATCAAGGAACAATTCCTATTTGTAGCTAACGCAATCACCAGTCTGATTGTTTTATGTCTAGCTACAAGTGCAAATACCTTAAAGTAATCTAGTCCGGGTTTCTGAAGAAAACCTCTGTCCACTAGCCTTGCTTTGTGCTTATCAACTGATCCATCTGGCTTCAGCTTTACCTTGAAAACCCATTTGACGCTGATGGCTTTCTTCTTCATTGGAAGTTCTGTCAGCTTCCAAGTCTTGTTTCTTTCTCTAGCCTCAAGTTCTTATTTCATGGCATTCAGCCAGACTTTCTTCTTGAGTGCTTCTTCAATACCCACTGGTTCAGAGTCTACTAACATGACACACTGAATGACATCTCCCTCTGAGTCAACTTCTGTGTCTTGCAACATGTCAAAATCTGCAAACCTTCTAGGTATAGTTCTGACTCTTTGTGGCCTTTGAGCTACTTCAGACTCACCTACTCCAGAGTCACCACCTCCAAATCACCACCTTCATGATCATCTCTAGAAGCTTGTCCTCCAGACTCTACATTTTCAGAGTTTTCCCTTCCAGAATCATGACTACCACCTGACTCTGGATCATCATCAAAATCTGGATCAGAATCAGATTCACCATCTGACTCATCTTCAGAAGATTCTTCATCTTCTGATTCTAACTCTTCTTCAAAAGTTATCTCTACATCACAAGTTGGTTGAGACTCTCTCCAATCCCATACTTCTGATTCTTTCACACTGACGTCTCTGCTGACTTCAACTTTGTTAGTCTCTGGACAATAGAGCTTGTATGCACATGTACTGTGGTACCCCGGCAGTAACATCACTCTGCTCCTATCATCCAGCTTTTTCCTTCTGGCTTCTGGAACATGTTTGTAACACACAGAACCAAAAATCTTCAGATGACTAACACTCTGCTTCTCTTTAGTCCACTTCTCTAAAGGGACAATTTCCTTCAGCCTCTTCGTTGGACACTTGTTGGGCACATATGCTGCAGTAGCAACAGCTTCTCCCCAAAGATTGTGAGGAAGCTTCTTCTCTTTTAGCATACTTCTCGTCATATCAAGCAAAGTACGGTTTTTTCGTTCAGCCAGACCATTGTGTTGAGGAGTATAAGGAGTAGTAACCTCATGCTCAATTACATTATCATCACAGAACTTCTGGAATTCTTTAGAGTTATACTCACCTCCACCATCCGTTCTGAGAATCTTTATCTTCTGACCATTATGCTTCTCAGCCTTCACCTTGAACTTCTGGAATTCTGTGAACACCTCAGTCTTAAACTCGATAAGTGTTACCCACGTCAATCTTGTGAACTCATCCACAAAAGACACAAAATACCTATTTCCTCCAAGTGAAGGTTCTGGAAATGGTCCATACACATCAGAGTGCACTACTCCCAGAGCATGCTTTGCTCTTGGAACAACTTCTGATACAAATGGCAATCTGGGCTGTTTGCCTTTCATCCATACCTCACATGACTTCTCAGGCTTCACAATCTTTGGAATGCCATGTACAAGCTTCTTAGAACTTAGATGCCCCAGGCTTCTATAGTTCAAGTGCCCCAACCTCTTATGCCACAGCTTACTATCAAATTTTGTGCCTTCTCCACTAAAACACTCTGCTTCAGCTGTTTCTACATTCACATTGAATGTTCCGTTGCTTCCCTGTTCAGATTGCATAACCAACTTCTGATTGGAATCATATAGCTTCAAGAGGTTGTTCTTCATAACAACTGAGAAACCTTTCTCAATGAGCTGACGCACACTCGTCAGTTGCTTCTGATTCCAAGAACATACCCAACATCCTTAATCAGAACAGTCTTTCCATTCTTCACTTTGACTTTGACATTTCCCATACCTTCTGCATAAAGGTACTTGTCATCCGCACATTTGATCTTTGTCCTCCTTTCATAGTCAAAGTCTATCAGCCATTGTTTGTTTCCAGTCAAGTGATTTGAACACCCAATGTCCATATACCACCACTCGGACAAACATCTTCCGTCAGACTCTGAAGCCATCAATAGCACAGGTTCATCATCTGAATCACCTCTAGCTATTTTTGCTTCTTCTGATTTCCTTCATTTGTTTGCCAAACAGTCTCTAGCAAAATGGCCAAACTGTTTGCAACAGTAACATTGAACTTTCTTCTTCTCCTTTCCCTTATGATATTTCTTCTCATCACAAGTTGAGGCTTCCTTCTGGAATCTATCACCACGTCTATTCTTGGACTCTGACCAAGAATGCTTCTGGTCCTTCTTGACAAAAGAAGCTTTCAGAGCTTGCTCAACTTCCCTTTCAGAAGTTCTTTCAGTCAGACGCAACTCTTGTGCTTCTAGACTGCTTTGCAACTCTTCTATTCTCATGGTTTCCAGATCTTTAGAATTTTCAATAGATACAACAATATAATCAAATTGAGGAGTAAGTGACCTTAAGACCTTCTCTATGATTACTTGTTCAGAAACGGTTTCTCCACAAGCCTTCATCTCATTAGTGATCAAAATCACTCTAGAGATATACTCAGAAACTTTCTCATTGTTCTTCATGTTGAGATTCTCATATTGCTTTCTCAAGTTTTAACCATCAAGAACTGGAAGTTTGGTATTCAAGTTGCTTCCACTCATCTTCAAACTTGTGCAGAAAAATAGATTTCACTCACACTCACACAGTGTTTCCCAAACCCACAAACAACCAAGAAAAATGTGATTCAACACAACTTTGTTTCCCAGAAACAAAATCAATCACACAGTCACACAAACTCATGTTCATTCGTGTTTCCTTGTGTTTGGAACCGGAGCTCTAGATACCAATTGTTGGCGCACAAGAATCGAAGATGATAACAAAGAGAATAAAAAAAGAATAACGGCGCAAAAGAGAATGAGAGAATAAAATGTTGTGTATTTATGATAGCTACTACAAGGCTATTTATATAAAAGAAAATTTTGCCACGTAAGCCCTAACAGAATAAACTTAGTGAACAAGTCTAAGGTACAAACAGTACAATACTAAGAAATACTAAAGTGCCCTTACTAACTAAATAGCTAAGCTAACAGGACCAAGAAGATCTGTTCACGTTCCAGCATCAGAGCTTCTGATGCTCAACTTCAACAACTTCTGGTCAATACTATCTTCTGAGTAATCATCAGAAGATGAACCCACATACGAACTTCTGATGCCCAGAACTTCTGATGCTCAACATCTGAATATTGAATTACTCTTCAATAAAGAAAAGTAGCAGCCAACATAAATGATCTACAGAAATAATAATTCGTATATAGATAATATAACAGAATAAGGCGAGAAAAAGACGAAGGTTTGTTTATCCAGTTCTATCAAACGATCTACTCAGGAGGAGAGAGCAGCTCTCCATTTCACTATACTCAGAAAGTTGCTACAAGAGATTACAAATGAGTTACAAGAAAATAGCCTTCACAGTTTCCAAAGAACAAACCCTATTTTCTACCCAAGTGTTTCCCAACCTCTCCAACTCTCAATATAAACCTTTGCCTTTCTAAGTTTTCCTTTGGAATTCCCTAAACCCTTATTCTCAGTTGTTGATGTAAGCTCTAAGATTGTCACACTATAATAATAGAAGAGATACATATTTATAATAGCTAAAATCCAACAAATCCATACAAAATTCTAAAAATATCTCCTTAATTGTTAAAATAAAATATATTATTATAATCTTATAATATCTCTCAAATATTATAAATATCTTATAATATCTTTTTATATTAACTTATATGATCTCCAAATTAATATAAAATATCTAACATTAATGAATGAATCAATGAACCGAACCAACCGAACCCGATAGAGTAAGTCACTCGAACCAGATTACTTTTCGGCTTTCTGAATATGTTTGACAATCTCGAAATATATTTTCGGCTTTCGGATTACTTGACAATCTCGAAATATGTTTTCTTTCTCTTCGTCAACAAAGGTTTTAAGGGATATTCCAACACTATTAATTTTATAATTTTCATGTAAATTTTGGAAAAAAAATTACTAGCATCATCATTTCGTTTGTCCTAAATAAACTCGGTAAGTTTAGGAATGACTTTCGTATTAATTTTATTTTCAAAGCTGAAGCCATGCTGAATCAGTGTTGCCTTCAAAACTTGAACAAGTGAGATTTTTCTTCAAGAAATATTTTAATTTTCAAAAAAAATGTATTAATGCTTTTTTTAGGACAATTTTTTTAAATTAAATTGTCTAATTTTTAACAATTAAATTATATGTATTTTGTTTTATCTAAGTCACTCTGATTTTGCAGTGTTTTTCGGAATCAAGAGTTTTTGTTTGGGAAATATATACATCAGCAAGGGTTTTAGGTGTAATTTAAAACATTCATTGTGCATCTTTCTCCAAAGTAACTCGACAATTATGCCATGCTCCATGTGACTACGTAGTATTACAGTCACCACTAGGAATCTTTAAAGAAAAAAATATCATACCGACTTGGACTGTTGACATCAAAAAGAATTTTTCATATTGCTTTTTAAAAAACACTTAGTAAGAACTTGAAATGCTGACATCAAAAGGAAGTTTTAAATTTACTGCATTATCCAAACTTTTTTCCATTTCTTTTTGTTGGTCCAATTTGGCCTAAAGTATGTGCTTTGCTGATCTGGTGATGAGGAGATTCAAAAATGGAAAGAAAAGATGTTCATGCCATCACTATATAAATAGTCTTTAGCCTTAGTCCTAATTAGTACATACACTCCAAACACATTCATTCCCTATACCATTTTATACTTTTTTGTTATCTAATTTCTCTACTCCAAACACTATGGACCTTGAAAACTGCAACTGTCTTAGCTCAAGCAGCAACTGCATTTGGTCAAGTTATGAGAGAATTGACTATGACCCTATTGTATGTGTCAATAAATTTATGAGCACAATGAAGATAGCAAAGTTGAAAACACTGTGGAGGAAGATCAAGAGAGAAAACAAGAGGAGGGGAATATTCAGATCATCTTCACCTGTGTTTCTATATGATCCTACCTCTTACTTGCAGAATTTTGATGATGGCTATTCCACGGACGATGATTATTCAAGGTCATTCTCAGCTCGATTTGCAGCACCATCCTCCAAGATGATTAAGAAGAATATTGAAGTGATGTAATAAAGAAATTATAATGGAGACAAAAAATGAGAGCTAGCTTAACGTGGTGCTTGATTCTTTAATGTGGACTCAAAATTTCTATTTTATAGTTAGAAATTATGATTTATAGTTGTACAAAGATTTTAGTCATCTTGTAAATGATCTATGTTAACTGTTAGATTTATGTAAAAGTGATCTTCTAAATCATGATTCCATTTCTCACAAGTCATATGTGCTTTTTCTATTTTTCTTCTTTTTATGTCTTTGTTTTAACATGAAAAAATTAACACTGTATTTTAATGCGCATACAAATGCATTAGTTATACTATAATTTATAGTACAAAATGAATACTTGACTTTATAAGATTAACTCTTCAATATATTACTTTGCTTAATGATGTATTAGAAACTATAAGTTTAACTAACTTAATATTTATGTATATATTGTAAAATGTATATGATATGTTTATTAGATTTCTTTGTCCTCTTTCTTTCTCAGTTTTATTCCTTGTAAAAGGAGGTCCCAATCTCATAATCCTAAGTTCTCAAAGAAGCCAAAGTATAGCATGTTGTAAGAACTTCCATCGTTAATAAGGATTCCTAAAATCGAGTTGTTTTCTATATCGGTAGTTAGAACCGATAAAAGTGTCGCATGGGGAATCCCATAAACCTTGTCGCTATCCAAGAATCCTAAGGTAAGCTTATCTTCTTCCTACCTCCTAGTCACCATTAGTGATCTTGAAGAATCTTGTGTGGAATAGTTTCTATTTAATTGCCCCTGCTAGTTGATCCACCGTCGATTGGACAAATGGCTATATATGTAAAATGATGATTTCATGCTCAATGAACCTACGGTGACTTCCACATATGGATCAGGCATCATCATCTTCTTTCGAGCATGATCATGTAGTTTGTGACTTTGGAACCCAAAAGATTTGATAATTGAAATTTGTGAGAATCAGAAGTTGTTTCCTATAGACATCGTCATTGTTCCACACTATAATAAAAAATAATTGATGACAAAGTGAAATAAGGTTCAGGTCTAGGGGAGTATGCTTTTGATGCGGAGAAACATGTTGATTCTACAGGGTTGACAATCCAACACTTAAGTCAGTGGATGTTTGAGAAATATTTTGAGTGCGAGAATGAGTAGAATATTTTGATCTTGTTATGTATAGAGCTTTATATATTGGAGGCGGTTAGAACCACCCCAGGTCATCTAATATTAAATACGAGAGATCATTTGATTAAATCTGACTGGAGAAAATCATATGAAGACAAAGATTGAGTGTTAGTTCTAGATTACATAATCACTCGTTCATCATCAACTCAATGTACTTAGCTTTCAATTGTGTCTTTCTATGATAGATCATCTCCTTCTTAGGGCCTAAGGCCAACTGAAAACAAGTAGTAAAAACAATAAATTAGGATGCTTAAATATATTCTGATCTTTAAGCTTATTTTATACTAAAACTAAAATCTTATTTGTATGGAGACATAAGACATGGTTTGTGTCGCTTTATATTGGGACTGATCCTTAAATCTATTGCCCTAACAAATAAATAGTTAATTTTTTTTAGTGTCTGTAGCGGGGAAAATTTAAGATCAAAGCCATTGGATTGACATGACTCATTATTTCAGTGAAAATCGCCACCGCGCTTTATTGTTTCCAAAGGAAATGAAAAAGAGCGAAGTAAACCCAAAAAGAATTTTTTGAAACAAAAACCACAAAAAGAGAGATCTTAGGTACAGGTATTGATTATACAAGGGGAAGGTGTTAGCACCCTTCATATCCGTGGTACTCCACAGGAACCTTTTTGAAAATCTGTGTAAAAGAGACGTTGTATGCAAAAGAAAGGTTTGTTTGATTTTTTTTTAAATAAGCTCGGCAAGACATTACACCTTGTGCCTACATATCTCTTTGGTGCAATGGAGAAGTCAGAACTAATGTAGTTCTACTTAAGGAAAGATTTTTAAAAAGAATAAACACTTTATCATCATAGGAGAGAATACTCACCTATTGATCTTAAACATGAGAACAGATGGATCCTTTGCATCACAAATGAAAGAAGCGCTCCAACTTGGATAAAATCAACAAGTATGCCACTAACTCTCTCAAGTGGAAAAGGTTTCGTCATATCAATCAATATCAAGATCGTGGGGTATCATAACTCACCACGACAATTAATAGTTTCTAAACATTGAAAGGAACGCCAACAAGGGCAAAAGATATTTTTAAAGATTTTTAAAAGAGATTGCAAACATAAGAAGGTTTTGGAAAAATGGAGAAGTTTTGAAAATCTAAGAAGGGGGAGGAGATGAATGGACTATCATAGAGCATAAAATAAAAGCTAAGGAAAAGAAAGATCTAACCAAACAAGAAGCCAACACTTGAAATTAAAGAGTCAATGTAGATTTCCCATTCTTTGGACTACCATAACCAAGCAAACGTAATACCAACTGCGGATCCAGATGAAATTGATATCTTCAAACATAACTAGCACAAAGCCTTTGGAATAAATCATAAGCTCTTGACAAAAATTAGGTAGAGTAACGGTTGTGTACAAATGAATTCCTTATCACAGTGCCTTGAAATTAAACATCAAGGACTTTCAAAGAATCACCTGCATACACAAAGAGAAATAACTCAATACCTTCGAGTAAACTCCAAAGACTTCCAGACAAACAAAATATAATCACAAGAACTCAGATGAATCTCCAAAGTGCTAAGGTCAAGGTCCTAAATCTAAGTCCATAGATCCATCCTCCGAGCTTAGGATATGGTAACCAAGGTCCAAGTACACATTAAGTCTTTTAAGGATTTAAGTTCATTATTAGTGTTTTAGGCGTAAAAATAAAGTATGGTCCATGTGGGCAAGAGGAAAATAGCATAAGCATAAACATATGTCCAAATGGACAAAGAAAAAATTGCATAAACATAAACATACGTCCAAGTGGACAAAGGAAAAATGGAATAAGTATAAAAAATGATGAATGATAAATGGTAAAATAAAAGCATACAGCGTAAAAATAAAAGCAATATATAAAAAAAAGCGTAAAGGTAGTGGTTAATTGTTAATAGTTAGTAAATGAAGATCAATGGTGAGTGAATGATGAACTTAGGTTGAAATTTAATGAAAACTCATCAGAAGATTGATAGAATCAAAGCAACTACATAATAAATTTTCAAAAGTCTTGAACCAATTGTCATACAATCTCTGTCAATTTTGATCTTTTTCCGATTCGGGTCAAGAAATGTAGCGCTATGTTAAGTGATCTCCAAGTAACTTATATAGAAGTCACCCTACAACGAGGCCGGTCAATAACGATTTGAGTGCTAATGCATGCGAGAGAAACGATATGTAGATCGTTTTCTACAAGCGATGCCGCACGAAAAGAAAAGAGGTAACGGTCTAATCTTCATCAAGAACACAAAAGAATTCAAATGATATCGAAGATTTTCATCGACCAAAATAAAAGAGAAGAAAAAGATGGAATTACATTAAAGGTTCCTTCCATCTTCAAGTTCAATCACATAATATTATGGATTAAAGCACTAAACATATCATTGACTCAAAGCACCAAGAATGAATTAAATAATTCATCCTATGATAGATTAGAATCAAAAAATGTTTATCCAACTTCATCAACACCCTAAGTCCATTGAATTTGAGGAGGAATTAGACCTCTAATATTGCAATTCAAAGAAAATATCAAAAGAAAGAAGTAGGAGAAGAGGAAGAACCAAAAACAAGTTAAAAAAGGCAAAAAACAGCATTCTGTCAACATGAAATCGATTTCATCCAGGGGGAAATCGATTTCATCAGCTGCATTTTCAAAAATTGCGCAAAACAACAGCAGGAAATCGATTTACTCTAAAGGGAGATCAAATTCCCCTCTACATTTTTCAGAAAAAAACAACATCTAAAGGAGAAAACCTTGCTTAAACATACAATGAAACGCCTTGTGATCTTGGATACAATTGTACATGAAAATATCATCAAACCATGAGTAAATACCACCATAGGAACCACACAAATGTGACAATCAAGATCCAAAAAGTATCACATCTTGAAGAATGGGAGTGGAACAAGAAATTACCAATTGAAATCAACTTCTTCAAGAACAATCTCCAACAAGCTTTGATCTACCAAGAATGGATGAAGAACAAGTGTTTGGATGAAGGTTTAGCTCAAAGATTAGTAAGATTTAATGTGAATCTCACTAACTTTTTGGAGAAGGAGAGCTTTGAGTGATTTGGAAAGGATGGAAAGAGAATTTGCAAGAGTGATTTTGGTTCTCAAAAGCTTGTGAAATGAATGAGAGGAGGCCTCTATTTATACAATTGGAAGTGAGGATAGTGGCAAATTGGTAATTGTCCCTTGGAGAGATTAATGTGAATTTAATTGGTAAGAAATGAGATTAAAATGGGGTTTATGAAGAAAATTAATTATGGCAATGATGTGGTAAATTGGTGGTAATGAAAAAAAATATCAAGTGGTGCACATGTCATTAAATGAAGGTGTATGATAGAATTTAATCATGATGAGGTATGGAATTATGAGATCAAAAATATTCTCCCCAAAAATGGTTCCAAATATCACTAATCTTGAGAATTGTTCATTTTTGGCCAAATTTACTGCATGAAATCGATTTACCCAAGAGGGAAATCGATTTCCTCTGTGAGAAAGTGAGAATATGGCGCAAAATGCAGTATGGAAATCGATTTATCCCAAGGGGAAATCGATTTCCTCTGTCAGAAATGCTGAAAATGTCTTGTTTAATGTATGTTTTGGCTTGGTACCTACAAAACACATACATGCAAAATAAACAAAGCAATATTTTTGGTATTTTGGTTAGTCTAACATATACAAACTAAACAAACATAGGTGTTTGATGACCCCCTTAAAGATGAGGTGAGCACAACATCAAAGATAAGCCCTCAAGATTGTGATCTTGACCAATAATTAGAATGTAAATGAATGAATAATTTTAGAGTGAAAAATTGGAATATGGCTATATATATATATATATATATATATATATATATATATATATATATATATATATATATATATATATATATATATATATATATATATATATATATATATATATATATATATATATATATATATATATATATACTCAAACAGACAAGTTGATAAAATTTGTTAAAAGAGAAGTACAATCTAATTGGAATTAAAGGTTTCTAAAATAGAAATCATACTTAGATACACTTTGAAATGCCGACATTAAAAGTAATTTTCTTTACTTTTTCTGGATCCTATATAGTTCAAAGTATATATGTGCTTTGCTGAGGTGGGGCTGAGGAGTGTGAATATAGAAAGTGGTTCATGCATGCACTCTAAACACATTAGTCGTAGTCACAATGCATGCATTCCAAACACTTTGGTTCCATAAACCATTTTATGCGTTATTATTTTTTAAAACCCATACAACATGATCCTTGAAAATTGTAAATGTTTAAGCAGAAGAAGCAGCATCAATATTTGATAAATTTGCCCACATTTAATTGGCAGATTAATTATTGTTTGGATTATATAATTTAGCTGTCACTTTTTTTCTTCACCCTTCATATATATATATATATATATATATATATATATATATATATATATATATATATATATATATATATATATATATATATATATATATATATATATATATCAAGTGAGAGTATTTTATGATGAGAGATGAAAGGAAAAAATATCAATCATTGGATTCATCAAGAGAGAAAATGTTAAGAATTTAATGATTGATATTTCTCTCTCTTGATGAATCCAATGATTAATATTTCTTCCTCCCATCTCTCATTATAAAATGCTCTCACTTGATATGAATTTTACAATAATTTTGAATTATTAGCATGTGATTTTCGACTCAATAATTATGATTTAGAAGAATCTTAAGAACAGATCTATAAGATTATGATCACTCTCTCTTTAAAATATGTCCAAAATTTTGAAAAGGTTTGAAGTTATTTGACATATTCGACATGAGTAAAGTATGAGATAAATATGCAGGTCAAAACACAAACAACTCAATCATATTTCGACACCAATATTACAAGTAGTTGACAGGAAAGAAATTGATTCTCGACTGAAGCAGTTAGAAGACTTGAAGATGTTTTTCGAGAGAAGCGGTCAAGAGATTTAAAGACAGTTGTCGACATTGATAGCAGTTTGCAGCAGTTCAAGAATTGAAGGCACGTGGAAGCAAAGCAAAAGACAATAAAGGCATGTAATGGTATACGTGTCGTACATTGGAGAATTGACCGTTGTCGACTGTTATTGATGTACATAGTATATAAGTAGATTTCGTCTCTGTGATAAGGGTTCACATTTTTCATTGATGTCCTCTATGGATTTCAAACATCCAAGTTACAAAGATTGTGAATTTGTGAGAAAATGTATGAATTTACATTCCACTTTTAACTTAAGCATTTTATTCGATTATTTCTTTTATTTCCCTTTATTTAGTTTACCTTTTAAAACATTTTTGCATCTTACTTATTTAAATTGCTATCCAATTCTTATCGTTTAGACTGCCGAAAAGAAGATGCATCTTATTGGTATAGGTAGTACCAATCAATTCTTATAAGTCTTCCATCAACCATGCAGTCCCATACCTGCACAGCCTCAGGATCCCTCTCATTTTGATGTAAATTCGACGACCATTGATCGCCTTCTTCGGCCTTGGGTGTGTCTCATTACCATGCCTCGTGCACCAACAACCAGTCCCTTCCCTCGTTGGTCTCAAGTGTTACATACCTTCCATCTTCCTCTTAGTTCGTCCCCGAACCATATCGTAATGGAAGAGATATGGCTCTAATATCATTTGTAACGCTTCACACTGCTTTTAGGAAAATCGACTGTCCCCACAAACGAACGCAACTCTTGTCAGCATGCCTTGTCCTCACTCACAAGCTTTACGGAAAACTTCCCAAAAGTTCACCCATCCAAATACTACATAGTTAAGCGTTCTTGACTTCGAGTAGTATTTGGATGGGTGATCTTCTAGGAAGTTTTCCTAAAGGTGTGTGAGTGAGGAAAAGTATGCTGAAAAGACCCGTGTTGGTTTGTGGGATCATTCGGTAATCCTAAAAGCAATATGGGGCGTTACAATATGCCTACAAACTACTGAATCTATGTATGACGAATATGATCTTCTATAAGCAATCCTAGTCAAATGACACAACTTTAAGGAAGATATCCCTCAAGTTATGTCACCCTCAACTACTAGTTCCCTATTATCTGTGAGGCAAAAATTGGATGAAATTAATCACAATATGGTGAATAAACTTATAGAGCAAATTGGCTTTGTGTTCAACCCTCTAGTCCAAAAAAACAAACCATACTTACCAACAATTGGCGCACCAAATGGGTGAAATTTCTCATTATTTGGTGCTCCCCAAGCGCTTATTCAAAAAGTCCCTCAAGTCCAAGCAGTTGGGGTAATTTAAAATCCAGGAGTTTCAAACAATGAAGATTTTCCTAATAATCAAGTCAAACAACGGGTTATGCCTCAGCCGGTTGAACAACCCTTGCCCATGGTAGTGGAAGGAGAATTAGGTCAAAATGGCCCAGAGGTATTATTGGTCAATAGGAACTAGGATGCAGACAAAGTGGTAAGGAGAATCCAACAAAATTATTTTGGGGGGTAAAATAACAAAGCCAACATAGTCGAACAAATCTTAGCCCAAAATGGTCTTAATGCTAGCCTTCATAGTCCAAACTACATTTCTGCCTTATGTGAGCATGTACTATAGACTATATTTCAAAGAATTAATTGGAAAATCCCTAAGTTCACCGAGTTTGCAAGAGAGACTTGTAAATCCACTGTCGAGCATATTACTCCATATCAATCAGAGGCAGGTGATTTGGCCAATAATGAAAACTTAAAGATGAAATATTTCTCTAATTCGTTAACTAAGAGCGCTTTTACATGGTTTACCTCCCTACTTCCAAACTCCATATACCATTAGAATAAACTAAAAAGAGTGTTCAATGAGTAATTCTATATGGGTCATTTGAAAATCGATTTTAAAGAATTAGCTAGCGTGAATAGGATAAATCAATAACCAATTTAGCGACTAAAATTTTGTAAGCACCTATTCGATCACGAAAAAATATTTTTATATAAAATTTAACTTATATAAAAAAAATCAAAGAACGAAATTTCAGTCACTAATATTTTTTATGTACATTTTTTTAATCCACTATATTGGGCCTGTTTGTTTCATCTTTAAAAAAATGGATTTTTTCTTTGTATTTTTGAAAATAAATTTTCCAAAACTGTTTTTCAAAATATTACTAGTTTTTTTATATTCATTTTTTCTAAAATAAAACACTAATTTTGACATCCTATAACATAAACACACATTATTGAAAACTAAAACTTAGTCAAAATCGCAGTTTTTTCAAAAAGTTATATTTCAGAAATGATTTTTATGAAAATCTATTTGAAATAACTTCGAAATTAAGTGATTTTTTGAAATTTTGATATCCAATTCTTTTTCCATAATTAGATGAAATACCTAAAATCACATTAAAAGAATAACTATTCAAACAAAATTTTTATTTGAAGCTTTTATAAAAAATTTCTTTGTAAAAATTTTTTTCACAAAATTATATAACACTATAAAAATCATTTTTAAAAAAAGTCTAAAAAAACGGGCCCATTATGTTACTATTTCCCTTATATTTTTTTATTTTAATTCTCTTTCAATTTTTATTTTTTAGTAAGAGTTTCATATTTTTATTGTTTTAACAAATAAAACGTGTATTTATATAAAATGTAATTTTCATTTATATTTATACTTCATATGGTTCTTATTATAAGAGAAAATTCACTTTTTAGATTCATTCAATGATTAATATATCTGGTGCATATATAGACCAAAGACATTAATCATTCTATGAATCTAAAAAGTTAACTTCTTATAATAATAAGGATCAGAGGGAGTATTTGCAAAAAAAGTGAATTTTGTTTTCATTATACAATTTTTATATGTGCATAATGAAATTGCAAATAAAGTCAAATTTATACAGTAATTTTTTAATTTTGTTAAAAATTATTTAATTCTTTGTTATATGTCTATATATTTTAATATAGAATATAACAAAAGATATTAAGTGGTCTAGTGGTAAGACCTTATTAAAATTTGCAAAGGTCACGAGTTTTTTAATTTTAATTTTATAAAAAGAATAATTAAATCGATCACTAAATTTGGTCGCTAAAATTCAGTCCATAAATATGTCGCAAAAGCTTAGAGATTAGCATCTTTTCAACCAAAAAGTGATGGTCGCTAACTCGGTTGCAAATTTGATAACCTGGGAAGGAAAAAGTTTCCTATTTATAAGCTGACAAAAAAATCAAGAAATTGGCATAGTTTTCGAATGTGTTGAAGAGAGTGAGGTTAGTGTCGTAGAATTAAAGATAGGGCCTCCGTGTGTTTGTAAGGTGTTAAGACCTTCAAACGGAAAAAATCTTGTCGAACCAAGTAAAAACGACAAATTTATTACAAAAACATATACATTTGATGTAACCGAATGTGACAAAAGCTTAGATCTTTTGTTTGCTAATGGTAAAATAAAAATATCAAAAGGCCTAAAGACTCCACCAGTGGAACAAAGGAATAGAATGTTTTTTGTAAATATCATAATTTTCTTGGTCATAAAATGTCTCACTGTATTCTTTTTAGGGATCTAGTGTAAAATCCTTTGGAGATAAACAAAAGCCACAAATGAAAATTGATTCAGATCCTCTGTAAGTTGAGGAAGCACATTTTATTGAACCTATGGAAAGTATGATGTTTGACATTACTGAAGGCCTTGACACGAAGGTCGAAGAAGTGAGCATGTTGGACTACATAGAGAAAATGAAGGTGGCATACCTGAAGGATGAGGAAGAATTGATTGAATTCCTGAATAGGTACAAGATTAAAGGCTCTGAAGCAATGTCATGTTCTTGCTTCTTTGCGGTGTTCCCTAAAGAAGTATGCATGTGCTTCTAATAATTACCTGGGCAATAAGCCTATAACTAGGACCCAGTGGAAAAGACACCAATGTAAGAAGAAGGCGGCTTTTGAGACTGCAGAGTCGAGCAATAGTGGCAGATCCTAGGCTATGACAGACGCTTTGATGATGAAGAAACCTATGAGGGAAAGATTATTTCCTCCTTTTCCAGCAAAAATTAAGTGCAATGGAAAAGATGCTATACATAATGAAGATGATGACATGTTGACTGATGATTTCGATTCTGGATCAAAAGGTGAATTAGACATAATATGCAACATGATCTCTATTATGCCCATAGAGTTTGAACAAATTAGTGAAGTAACTAAAGAAGAGGATGATTGCTTTGCTGCATAAATAGAAAATTATAATCCTTTATGTTATTATTTAATGAATAATGGGTGTGTAGAGGAAGAAAATGCCATTTTTGAAAGGCCTGTCGAAGGGATGAAACAACACTTGAAGCCCCTTTTCATATGGGCTAAGGTAAATAATGCAGGCTTTAACAAAGTTCTAGTAGATGGAGAAGCGACAATAAATTTAATGGCACATTCTTTATTAAAGAAAATTGGCAAAAATGATACTGATTTATAACCTCATTATATGTTTCTGTCTAACTACGAAGGAAAAACAAGTAAAGCTTTAGGAGTTATTCATGTTGATATTATTGTAAGTACGTACAACCATGAGACCAACATTATTTGGGGTCATTTCTACCAAAGCAAACTATAACTTACTGCTTGATCAAGATAGAATCCATGGTGTGCGGGCAGTCCCCTTAACTCTACACCAGAGATTTTCGATCTAGAGGTCAGATGGAATTGTAGAAAATGTTGAGGCTGACTGTTAAGTGCCAAATTGTAGTTATTTTGTGTATGTAAATAGTGGCACTTATCAATGCTTTTTGTTAATACCGTTTGAATAATTCCCCGTTTTTGTGTAATTACGTTTACTTTACGAATACTTGTATTTTCATATACTTTTATACCGTTTGATAGTTTTGTTGTATTTTTGTAGGTATTCTTGCGTTTTCGGAGCCTTGAGGAATAAAGTGTCGAAGACACGGCTGCGAGAGCAAAGAGAAAATAATTCTGCTGTTCTGGTGCAGGGCGCTTCGCGCGCTGTAGGGCGCGTCGCGCCCTCTTTGAGTTTGAAGAACATAGTCTGGCAGAAGTTAGGGCGCGTCGCGCCGGATTTGGGCGCGTCGCGCTCTAGGGCGGTTTGGTAAATTTATACAGGGCGCGTCGCACTGAAACAGGGCGCGTCGCGCCCACTGCGAAACTCAATTTTGTATAAATAGTTAATAACTGATTTTTTAGGTTTTTTATCACCTCTTCTTGACAGTTGAGCTCTGATCCTTTTTTGGTAGTTTAGAGGCTTAGGAAACACCATTGGGTGCGACGTCATGTGGATTGATCATGGATCTGACTCGATTTCATTGTACCGGTGAGATCTTTCCGGTTCATCTTCTCTCTTCCCTTTGTTTCATTCCAATGGTGGGTGTTGTATGTATGTTTCTACTCTTATTGTATGTATATTTGTGGATCTTGGGATCGTTTATATATTCGCTTTACAAATCATCATTGTTGTTGTTCTTGATCTTTTTGCTTAAATGCTCTGGATTTGTGTTGTTGCAGACATGGACACCATAGATCTTGATTAGGAATGATAACTGTTAGTTTCTGGGTTGCAGACATGGATTTAGGACTAACAATCGTAGTGGGTATCGAGTTTAATGCCTCCGTGTTGTTTGTGTCGGTGGAGAAATCGCTGATGTGAATAGTACGGTTGAGCTTTCGTCGGTGTTGCAGACATGGGCACCGATGTGGCATCTCGAGTGATGCCCGGTGATGTTGATGCGTATTGTGAGTGTCGAGCGATAGATCTTCAGATTTAAGTATTCGACGGGTAGAACGAAATGCAATTCCATAACTATTTCTCTTAGGCTATTGAGATTGTTTATCTGCTTTTATTTACTTTTCCCGCATTTACCTTTCCGCACCCAAATCATGAAACTTAGAACGCGAGATAGTCGAACGGCAGTTCTTCTCACCGATCTCTGTGGACACGATAATTCCCGGATGAATACTTCCAAAACTTTTGTTGCTTGCCGCTTTACCGCACCAACAAAATGGCGCCGTTGTCGGGGATTGGTTGAGATTAATCGCATTGCGATGGTTTTATGTTTTAAGTTTCGTATAGTTTTGATTAAGTGTTTGGGCAGGTCATTTTCTTTAGGTTGCGTTTGAGGCGAAAGCATTGGCGTACCGCGAGGAAGTTTCTTACCATTCGCGAAACAATAAAGGCGTCGAGCTAACGACGTTAAACGAGCGCTTGTTGGGAGGCACCCCAACGGTTTTATTTTTCTGTTTTTATGTAATTGAGTTGTGTAGGTGTTAAGTGGTGGCTCACTGGAAAATATGTCTTTTTAGACTGGTCTGGTTTTTCTGGTGTAGCGCGCGTCGCGCGCTCATGGGTGCGTCGCGCGCTGGGTTGCTTTTGGCCAGTGACCTCTTTTTAACGGGTCACTCGGCTCGCCTTTTTCCCACTTACACCAAGGCTTTATAGTATAGTATTTTATCGATTTATTTTTAATTCTTTTGTTTGTGTTTAGACTCAAATTTTGGCCCGATTACTTGGAGTCGCATTTGATAATTCTCCAATTTTGATTGATTCAACATGCCAATTGTGCGGTAATGATTGTTCAAATTTGTACGTGGCAAGGTACTCGTTTATCGCTTTCTATAGCATAGCATGTTTTTGAGACTTTTCATTTGTACAAATTTCATATTACTCATTCTTTTTGCATAACTTGCTCATGACTTGAATCACAATTAGTTTCCCCTTTTTACCATAAATGTGAGGTGGCTTTCCATTGTGTATATATGCGAGAGACCGACATTTCTTGTTTTAACTGGATATTATTATGTTTAATCTTTCGTTTGTATTGTTTTTGTGAATGCACGAAAGTGATCAAGGCACTTGTTTGATTTTGAGCACAACTACCATAAGCCAAATGTCATTTTACCTTGTGAGTGTGTGACCATTCGTACCCCCTTTGAGCCTTTTTGTCATTGTCCATTTTGTTTTTGAACTTGAGACATAGTTCACCCTTTTTGATGGATTTTGATTATCTTTGTTTTCTTGACCTTAACTATGATGTTTAGTTGGATTTTTACCTTGCCTTAGAAAGTAGGGAGTATTCACTTTATGTTATGGTTGAATTCAAGTTGGGGAGAAGGTGTTTGCCTCTTTATGTTGTGATTGATGTGAGGTTAAGAAAAGAAAAAGAAAAAGAAAAAAAAAAGTGAGAAAGAAAGAAAAGAAAAAGAAAGAAAAAAAGAGAAAAGCTTGAAAAAGAAAAGAACAAAAAGAGTTTTGAATAAGAGTGTGCTAATAAGTTTTGTGTTTGGTGTGAAATTTGTGATGAAGAGAAAAGTTGGATTGAAATTGTATTGTTTGAAACTTTGTGGAAGTAATTACTCCCTTAGGTTTAGGCAAGTTTTTGTTTCGATTAGCTTTAGGACTTATCACTTGTTGGTTAACCGAGCCACATTACAACCTTGAAAGCCCTTGTGATTCGTGTCGTTGCATTTTCAATACTATTTTTAGATGAACGCATAATTTTGTCTATTGTTTGCAAGATTGTTGGATGAGTGTTCAAAGTCCTCACCTTTCTGTGTTTTTCATCTACCGATGAGTTTTTGCTAGACGTGATTCGTGATTGAGCTTGTTTTTGTTTAGAATGTTTTGTATGATTTTTGTACTTAGGAATCGTTTCATTTTCATGTTGTCGTTGTAGGATAGTGGTAAGTATTTACTTTGTTCGTACGTTTTTGTTTGAACCGTACAATTGTTTTGTTTTTCCAAATCTTGTCGATTCTTGATTCTTTGGATTTTTACTTTTGCGATTTGAGTGTTTGGCCCTGTTTGAGGACAAACAGATTCTAGTTGGGGAGAGTTGTTAAGTGCCAAATTGTAGTTATTTTGTGTATGTAAATAGTGGCACTTATCAATGCTTTTTGTTAATACCGTTTGAATAATTCCCCGTTTTTGTGTAATTACGTTTACTTTACGAATACTTGTATTTTCATATACTTTTATACCGTTTGATAGTTTTGTTGTATTTTTGTAGGTATTCTTGCGTTTTCGGAGCCTTGAGGAATAAAGTGTCGAAGACACGGCTGCGAGAGCAAAGAGAAAATAATTCTGCTGTTCTGGTGCAGGGCGCTTCGCGCGCTGTAGGGCGCGTCGCGCCCTCTTTGAGTTTGAAGAACATAGTCTGGCAGAAGTTAGGGCGCGTCGCGCCGGATTTGGGCGCGTCGCGCTCTAGGGCGGTTTGGTAAATTTATACAGGGCGCGTCGCACTGAAACAGGGCGCGTCGCGCCCACTGCGAAACTCAGTTTTGTATAAATAGTTAATAACTGATTTTTTAGGTTTTTTATCACCTCTTCTTGACAGTTGAGCTCTGATCCTTTTTTGGTAGTTTAGAGGCTTAGGAAACACCATTGGGTGCGACGTCATGTGGATTGATCATGGATCTGACTCGATTTCATTGTACCGGTGAGATCTTTCCGGTTCATCTTCTCTCTTCCCTTTGTTTCATTCCAATGGTGGGTGTTGTATGTATGTTTCTACTCTTATTGTATGTATATTTGTGGATCTTGGGATCGTTTATATATTCGCTTTACAAATCATCATTGTTGTTGTTCTTGATCTTTTTGCTTAAATGCTCTGGATTTGTGTTGTTGCAGACATGGACACCATAGATCTTGATTAGGAATGATAACTGTTAGTTTCTGGGTTGCAGACATGGATTTAGGACTAACAATCGTAGTGGGTATCGAGTTTAATGCCTCCGTGTTGTTTGTGTCGGTGGAGAAATCGCTGATGTGAATAGTACGGTTGAGCTTTCGTCGGTGTTGCAGACATGGGCACCGATGTGGCATCTCGAGTGATGCCCGGTGATGTTGATGCGTATTGTGAGTGTCGAGCGATAGATCTTCAGATTTAAGTATTCGACGGGTAGAACGAAATGCAATTCCATAACTATTTCTCTTAGGCTATTGAGATTGTTTATCTGCTTTTATTTACTTTTCCCGCATTTACCTTTCCGCACCCAAATCATGAAACTTAGAACGCGAGATAGTCGAACGGCAGTTCTTCTCACCGATCTCTGTGGACACGATAATTCCCGGATGAATACTTCCAAAACTTTTGTTGCTTGCCGCTTTACCGCTCCAACACTGACCAAAGTTATTTTCTAATTGAGTTTAACAAGATAGATAATAGAAATTTGAAAAACAATTGGCGAACATTTCACCATGTTTTCCTGCTGAAACATGATTTTCTTCACAAGGAGATGTGTTCTACTCAATGAAATTACATCCTACCCATGGGACATTTGGATGGCGATGATGCCACCACAAGTATTGAGTGGTCAGAAATAAAAAATAATCATCACGGAGTCGAGCGCATTGGATTGAATATCAGCCTATATGGCTGAAAATATAATAAAGGCGGCCTTAGAGGCTAATACCTAACAAAAATGTTTGTCAAAGCCATTACAGTTAAGACTAATAAAATAAACGAGATTGGTGAGAACCCAATTTCAGACAACTAGAGGATTAATTGTATTTATGATAATGAGCCTTTATGAATTGAAAAAGATACATAAACTTAAAGTAAGAGGATACAAGCGCAAGATCCAGTAAAGAGTTTTATTCAGAAGATGGAATAATCAGAAAACCAACATAAATAAACGCAAAGCTTGATCCAAGCCTAAACACTCAGATGGTCAAGGTGCTTAAACATTTCAAAGATTTCTTCGCTTGAGATTATGATGAAAGACCAAGGCTCAGTCGAGATTTGGTAGAATTAAAGCTATCGATATGAATGGACAGGAGGCAAGTGAAGCAAACGCCAAAAAGATTTGAATCAAAAGTGATGTCAAAAATCAAAGAGAAACTCGAAAGGCTTTTAAGGAACAAACTCATACAAATTGCAAGGTGTAACACCCTAAAACCCTGACTCTTTATTTATAAAAGATATACACATATAATTTCTCGAATGTAGGTGTTACACATGCTTAACATACATCTTCAATAACATCCTAATAAGAAATGACAACAAAATTCAATTATCAATCATACTTAATTGTATCAATAAAATAAAGTACTTCATATAATTAAATAACTCAAATTTCAATAACAAAAAACAAATGAAAAATATTTATGTACCAGTGTTAAAGATTAAAGCATCAAGAAACTAAATAAAGCGGAAAACAGTAAATAAATGAAGAGGCCTTAACACCATCCTCTAGCTCAAACATCAACTACTCCTTTACCAACTTATCTATACTCCAAGAGAATACATAACAACACAAACAAAGCAAACAGGGGTGAGAAAACGCTCAAAATATGTTAGTTGTGCAAGAGATGAAAAGGGTAGAATCGTTTATAACAATTAGTAATGTATGAATTATTCACAGCAACAACAAATCAGTTCACAATGAAAATATGTTTGCAATGCGATCAACACCTCGGCTATAATGTGTATGGTATCAATCCTAGACATACGGGTTATATTATAGATTTTATCCACTCACTAATGGTTGCCCTTCGAACCGGGTTCCCCTTCAAACCCCAACTCGTCACTAATCCCCTCCTCTGAACTAGAGACTCGTCACACAGATTTGACATTTATTTCATCAATTTATCTCCAAATCATCATCATGGTCATCAAATTAACATATATCGACATGAACATCAACAATCCAGATTTCACATGCGCAATGGTACACGAATCTCAGTAGTAAGATAAGGGCACAAATTAATATTAAATCACTACAACTGAGATAGGTTCTGCATAAACCTTCTCCAATATCACATCTACTAAAATATGGGGAGAAACATAGGAAAACAAAGAAGATGGTGAGGATTCTTCTCTACCCTTCATGTAATATACACCCATAGATGAATAACCCCCTTACCTCAAAATTGCAGCAAAACTTTCACTCTACAGCGATGGAGACTCTACCCTTGCTCCACTAGGTTTTCCCTACTCTGCTGACAACTTTCTGGTTTTGCATGGGCCTAAATTTTTTTAGTGCTATTTGATTATGGGAAAAGCTAACATGTGCCTCAAGGGTACAAGTTAATGAGATATTTATAGAAATATATTTTTGGAACGCGTGCATTCAATGTATCGAAACTTTAAATATAATTTTATTACATTTAATTATATTTAACTTTTTCTAATTATAGTATCCTTAACATGTGCCCTTAGGGCACATGTTAGCATGGCCCTTTGATTATTTATGACCTTTTTTTTCTCTTTGTTGTTTCTTGCTTTTTGTAGTCATCAGACTTTTCTTGTGCTTTATGTTCTCGGTGATTTTACCTTTATAATATATTTTATTTACCATTTAATAAAAAGTGTGTATGTTGCTAGTAATTTTTATACATTTGATTAATGAAGATACAAAATAAAATTAAATACCCAAAATCATATTCAAAGACCAAAATTAACAAAAGTTGCACTATATTGTTAATTTTTTATCCGAAAAATTTATTGTGATAATGTTTCTCAACTTTTAGGAGCAAAATGATGGATTACTCACAATTAATATGTAAAAAAATCAATGTGCTACAATATAATTTCAGAAAGTAATTTAATTACACTTATTAAGAATTTTTAAATTAAACATTATATAATATAGACTTTAAACTGCCGACACAAAAAATTATTTTTCTTTTCTTTTCATGGTCCTATCTAGTTCAAAGCATGTGCTTTGCTGAGGTGTTGCTGAGGAGTGTGAAAAAAGAAAATGTTTCATGCCATCACAATATAAAAAGCCTTTACTCTCAGTCTTAGTGTACATGCTCTCCAAACACATTGGTTCTTTAAACCATCTTGTACTTCCTATCTTTTCTACTCCATACACAATGAATCTTGAAAATCGCAATTGTCTAAGCGCTAGAAGCAACTTCATTTGGTCAAGTTATGAAAAAATTGGCAATGACCCTATTGTTTGTGTCAATGAGTTCATGACAAAAGTGAAGATAACAAGGTTGAAAAGATTGTGGAGGAAGATCAAGAGAGAAAAGAAGAGGGGCATTTTAAGATCATCTTCACCTGTGTTTCTATATGATCCTAGCTCTTACTTACAAAATTTTGATGATGGTTACTCCAAAGATGATGATGTTGGTGATTTTAGTATCATCAATGCATTTTGGTAGTAATGTGATTTACTATAGGCCAATGCAATTATGCGTTAAGTTTGAAACGAGTTAGGGTAGTGCGGAGTGCACGCTCGTCGAGCCAAACGCGTAATTGAATATGAATAATAGAAACGGACATAACGTTTCGTTTGAATAGTTGCACCCGTTCCCAACGGACATAACGATTCGTTTGAATAGTTGCACCCGTTCCCAACGGACATAACGATTCGTTTGAATAGTTGCACCCGTTCCAACAGACATAACTGTTTTCCGAAAAGGTGTGTCTGTTTGTTTCTATTATTGGTCTCCTATATAAGGAGTCTTTTGGTCTCAATTTGGAATACGAAATTATATATTTCCTCTCTACATTCTGATCTGTTCTCCATTGTCAGAAACAGATTGTTCTTCAAGAATTATCCCCGCAAAGATTTCGTGAACCCAGACAAGAATAGGGTCGAAATACTTTGTTCGGAAAGTGAACAAACACGATTCTTGAAGATATCCAGGATTATCATACCACCTATATCTAACAAACGAACAAAGTATTTTTTCTGATAATCATGGCTGGAGGAGGAAGCACCGTCAAGAAGATGACTAAAAGTTTCGGAAAATTGGACAAGTTTCAAGGACAAGCCTTCAGGCGTTGGCAGAAGAAGAATCATTGTTATGATGAATCCGGGTAGTCAAATCTATGTTTCAATGAAACCTATTATTATAAGACATATAGAGATCATTTAAAGATGATTCATAACGAGATGTAGAAATTTGAAAATCTTATCGCGGAGGATAAGGAATTCGAGTCGTACAAATAAGAACCTTGTGAAGAAGGTTCTCTACGGATTGTTGAAACACAAATCGAAAGTTTGTCAATGATTGTTGAAAAACAAATCGAACTTAGAATTGGGAGAAAGTCTAAAAGGCTAAGGATTTAGGACCGAACAGAATCGATTGTTGGCATATTTCTTGTATTCAATAGAAGAAAAAGGTGAGAATTTTGTTCGAAAGGTTCCTATTAATCTTCGAGTGGAAGATGATCATAAAGAGTTACAATGAAGATGTCATTTCAAGGGACTTCTCTTGGAATGATATTATCCAAGATGAAATGGAATCAACAATGTCAAATCATACTTGGTTGGATGCAAGTGAGTGTTTAGAAGGAAGTATCATAAAGATGGTACACTAAACACCTACAAGTCTAGATTAATAGCCAAGTGTTTAGACAAGGAATGTGTTAATTATTTAAACACATATGCACTAGTAGCAAGGACGGCAATAATTAGAGTATTGTTTGCATTAGTTTTTGCATGAACTTATAGTTCATCAAAAGGATGTCAAAATGACATTCCTAAAATGGAGATCTCGATGAGGAGATTTACATGGAGAAAACAGAAGGTTATATACTTTCTACTGATGAACAAAAAGGTGTACAAGCTTGTTAAAACCTTGTATGGATTAAAACAAGCACCAAAATAATGGCATTAAAAGTTTGACTTTGTCATTGTAAGATTCTCCGATTAAGGAGGAAACTTAAAATTAAAGAGGAGACACACAAGTTAGGGGGAGAATTCTCAATCTTATCAAAACAAGAATTCAAAGAGTATGTCATCATCAAAAAGGGGGATATTGTGAAAAATATATCTTATATCTAATTTTGATGAAGACAAAGGTTATCAAAGAGGAAAAAGGATCAAAAGTTTCATGCACATCAATGATGAAGTTGATCAAGAAGGTTGAACATAGAAATTCAATTGAAGATTTGAGAGAAGTGAACATAACCAAGGTACTCATTGCAATTTATATTATACTATTTTAAATTGCTCTTAATTTCATCTCTCACTTCATCTGAAAACCTTCTTGCATCATCATGCATGATTATCTAAATATATTTCTTCATCTAATTCTTGTGACAAGTGTTTGTACATAAAGTTGATGACATGTTGATCTTTGGCACCGACCAAAATCAAGTTGATAAAACAAAGAATTTCTTGTCGTCAAAGTTCTCCATGAAAGATATGGGAGAAGCAGATGTTATTCTTGGTATTAAGATTAAACGGGAGAATAGGGGGGTTGTAATTATGCAATCTCATTACATTGAGAAAATACTTAAGAAGTTCAATTATGGAAATTGTTCTCCAGTAAAGTACTCCCATGGATCCAGGAGAAAAGCTTATGCCAAATACAGGTAAACCTATGGATCAACTTGAATACTCAAGAGCTATAGGCTCTTTGATGTATGCTATGATTAACACTAGACCGGATATTGCTTATGCGGTTGAAAAGTTGAGCAGATTTACTAGTAATCCTAGTAGACATCATTGGCATGCAATAACTAGGGTATTCAAGTACTCAAATGGTACTATGAATTATGGATTGTCATATATGGGATTTCCTTCGGTGTTAGAAGGTTATATGGATGCTAGTTGGATAAATAATGTTGAAGATTCATCCTCTACAAGTGGATGGTTGTTCATGCTTGGGGGAGGTGCCATCTCATGGGCTTCCAAAAAGCAAACATGTATAACTAGTTCCACAATGGAATCTGAGTTTGTAGCATTGGCTGCTGCTGGTAAAGAAGGAGAATGGCTAAGGAACTTGGTATATGAGATTCCGATATGGCCTAAACCGATATCACCTATTTCTATCCGTTGTGATAGCAGTGTCACACTGGCTAAAGCGTATAGTCAAATATACAATGGAAAGTCTGGACATTTGGGTATTAGACATAGTATGATTAGGGAATTAATCATGAATGGGGTGATATCTATTGAGTTTGTTCGGTCGCAACAAAACTTAGCTGACCACTTGACGAAGGGGTTAGCAAGAGACTTAGTGAAGAAGTCGGTAATTGGGATGGGATTAAAGTCCATTTAAATCTATTAGTTATGGTATACCCAATTCCCTTCTAATACAACGTTAGAAGCAGAATTCAATGTGGAAAGATCATAGTTAAAGATTGGAGCAATTGTGTTCCCAAGGTATGTGCTCAGACCTGCAAGTGATGGCTAGGTTGAAGTATATCTTCTTAATGGTTCTTTTGAAAAATTGCAAATGCAGGTGCAAGATTAAAAGGATCACCTATGTGAGCATGAAGTTTTGCCGCTTCAAGAAGCTTGGACTTGGCTTCCTATATGCTTATTAATGGATAAGGACACATGGCTTGTAAAGTGTCAAGTATGAATAGTAGAGTATTGTAAGAAACATATGTGTACTATATCTTTAGATATTCAAATGGATTGAAGGGTTCAATCATTATGACACCCCGATTTTCGAATATTTGGAATGTGTATTTGTACTAAGATGAAAATTCAATCGCAAGACATTTTCTTCTATGCATTTGTTTGATCGTAATACCTGTAAAGTAAATCAAGGATTATACTAAAATGGGGGGAGTTTGTTGGTGATTTTAGTATCATCAATGCATTTTGGTAGTAATGTGATTTACTATAGGCCAATGCAATTATGCGTTAAGTTTGAAACGAGTTAGGGTAGTGCGGAGTGCACGCTCGTCGAGCCAAACGCGTAATTGAATATGAATAATAGAAACGGACATAACGTTTCGTTTGAATAGTTGCACCCGTTCCCAACGGACATAACGATTCGTTTGAATAGTTGCACCCGTTCCCAACGGACATAACGATTCGTTTGAATAGTTGCACCCGTTCCAACAGACATAACTGTTTTCCGAAAAGGTGTGTCTGTTTGTTTCTATTATTGGTCTCCTATATAAGGAGTCTTTTGGTCTCAATTTGGAATACGAAATTATATATTTCCTCTCTACATTCTGATCTGTTCTCCATTGTCAGAAACAGATTGTTCTTCAAGAATTATCCCCGCAAAGATTTCGTGAACCCAGACAAGAATAGGGTCGAAATACTTTGTTCGGAAAGTGAACAAACACGATTCTTGAAGATATCCAGGATTATCATACCACCTATATCTAACAGATGATAATGTTTCAAGATCATTCTCTGCTAGATTTGCAGCACCCTCTAAGTTTTTTGAAAAGAGTATTATTAAAGTGATGGATGATGAAGATATATTGGAGATAAATGATGAAAGCTAGTTAGCAACATGAACATGAACATGAACATGATGTAACTTTTATATTGGAGTTTGATGTAATTGTACAAAGGTTTTAGAGATCTTGTTATTCTATTTCAACAATTAGATTTTGTAAATAGTATTCTATCTTTATGATCATTTCTTTTCTTCTTTTTCATCTTTATTTCGTTTGGTCTTTTCATTGTTAAAATGTGCAACATTTGACATTTTTTGTAAAAATTTTGAATCCGATTTGGCCCTTTCAAATGTTGGAAGTTCATATTTACCCAAAGCAATAACAATTGTTGCTATTTGTTCAAGTTTGTGGATGAATAATTAAGCGCTTAAGTATTTATCATAAAAATATTTATGTATAAATAATTTTTATATTAAAAAATGGATTTAAATAGTTTTGAAATAAGCTTTAAGTCACTTTCATAACCTATAGCAAAAAAAAAAAACTTATAAAAAAAATTCGACAATCAAGTTATTGAAAACTGTACATCTAAAATTTTAGGTTAAATTATGTGTTTTAAATAATTTGCAGTTCGCCTTTTTTTAGCAAGACCCTTAAACCTTGTCGCAGTTGTTTCGGAGGTACATTTTCTAAGGACCTCACATTTATGATCATGTGTACTACTAGAGCAAGTCCATCTTAGGGAAAGTTGTCCCATGTGGGCTAATGTTAATGGATTTCACCATCCATATGATTCACTCACTCAATCTGTAAATGATATCTAATTTATCGGCGGGTTAATATTATTCTCTTCGTTTTACAATGAGTTATTCATTTGATCATTTCATTCAGATTAAAAAAGTTTATAAAAGCAGAGAGAATATATATATATATATATATATATATATATATATATATATATATATATATATATATATATATATATATATATATATATATATATATATATATATATATATATATATATATATATATATATATATATATAAAACATGTATTATCAAGTATTGAGAATGATGAAAGTACATTTAATTAGAGTGTATAAAAACATACATATATAAATTTTTTTTCCCATTAATTTAATATCCTCATAATATGCCCTAACATGAAAACCATCCATTGACGATGGGAGCAAGGAAGAAGACAAACAAGTTGCTAAATCGTTGAACCAAGCCCAGAACATAAACATTGCTTGTATATATTTCAAAATCTCATACCAATGACCAATCTACTCTCTTAGACACAAAATTATTATGTTGTTTATCAACCAACAAACTCATTAAAGAACTTGTAAGGTGGTCCAGTTACACCTCTTCACCTTTTGATCTGACCATTATTTCAAAAGAAAAAACAAACAAACAAACATGAAGAAACTACAAAAGCCATGTGCTATATCTGTGAATGAAAATGATGTTACAATGGCTCTAGTGCAATCCAGCCCTCTTCCACTTGCCTATCAATTTTTCTTTTTACACCTATCTGTCTCACTTCTATTTAATGTGAGAAAGTGATGCATGCAGAAAGTTGGGAAAATTTTGAAATAGTACAATGCTATAGGAACTGTTTTCATGCATACTAATTCGTTAACCTTACAGTGACTGGTTTATGTTCAGTACTTCTGTGGGGCTCATAATATTTAATGCTTGTCCCTTTGCTACAAAGCCTTTCTATATCCTTTGGATGAAAATGTCTCTTTTCATACAAAACATGAATTTCTATAGAGACTAATATTTCTTGTACGCAATTGCAGATACTAAATTTTTAATCAGTTAAGATAAAATCGGCAATAAAATGTTTGTCGAGTTTTAAGTCCGTTGTATTTTCAATACATATATTTGATTTTAGATTGAACGGTCTAGGGTCGAGATTCGTATTGTAAAAATCTGCAATTCAGCTGTCAGTTAGGTAAATATTAGGTTTCCAAATTTGAGACAAACAAAACTTGTGTCTTCCCTCTATCATTAATTCAGTACTATTTTCAATTAAGAATCAAGTCAGGCTTTCAGAGAGACCAAAGCTTAGTTGTTTGTTCTATGCATATACTATGTCTCTATGCCCATACACTGACTATATAGTTGCTCTAATAAATTCAACAGAAAATTTATGGCATTGGCTCATTAGATAGGAACATATCTAGGAGAAATTACAAAACTATTAATGACCCTATGGAAGGATGCTCTAAGGCCCCATCCTCTGTCAATGCAGTTATACAGCATGGTGACAGTGTCATGCCTGATTGCTTTAAATGTAGGGTGTCATAGCAGTTTCATAGTTTACTTCTTTTATAAATAGTAGTTCACTCAAGAAAAAAAATGTGAGATTTTTTTCTACACATTCAGAATCAATTCTGAATTAATAATTAATTATAAATAAATTTAGAGAAGTTTATACATAAATTAAAGGTAAGCGGGTAACAAGTTGCGCCGCTACTGTTTTTTAGAGAGGCAAAACCAGTCCTTTTAATAGCTACCTCACAAACCTAGCAAATGCAACATTTTTATTCATAAGTCTTTGGATTCTCTGAAAAAGAGCAACTGTTTCTGGTGTTAGGAAATCAAAAATGTCAAAGGTACATGGTATGAAAGTATGTTGATTGTCGGAACACGTTTTTTTTTTTCTTCATGTTTTACCACTTTACTTGAAGCAGCTTTGAGAGCTGCCACTACAACAAATAACATTTCTAACCTCGGACGCAAAATGCGTTTACCTCGGCTAAAGTACCGAGGTAACAAAGAGCGTCGTGAAAAGTTTATGCTTAACACTTTGGTGATTAAAAAACTGAAGGATGTAGTTATATGCACATGGGTTCAAACCCTAACAAATGCACTGTATGATTATTATTATTATCATTTAAAGTTGTTACATTGTTTACCCAAAATATTATTTTTTACCCAATATTACATTGTGTACACAGATTATTAAAATTAAAATAAAATTCGAATTTCCTAGAGCTCAATATAAAAATCAAATTCCCTAGGGATCTAGATAAAAATCAAATTCTCTCAAGACTTACACTTTGCATCTTCAAATTATTGAATCATGGGGAAGATCTTCTGTTGGATCTTACATACAATTGTTTCTGATGAAAAAAAAAGGGTAAGATAATTAATATCAAATCAAATCATTTTCGGTTCGAATAAATATTTAAGAAAATAAACCTCGAACCCAGAAAATTTTCTGCACTTGCAATCCATCATATAGAACTTTGCCAAACGTCTTTATTTGGTTTCAAGTGAATTTAGGTTTGATTTTTAATATTCAACATGCTTTTATAATGTATGTCCCTTAGGTTTCACGGGGATCACTAACGACAATGTCTTGAGCATTGACAATCATTAAATGGACGACAAAGATTTGTTAAGGCCAGTGTATATAGTATAGAAAAAACGGTTATCTATCACCTCGGTCATGACAAATCTCACCGAGATGAATGTGCATTTTATTTTTTTTAATTATATTGTTTTCACACAATATTAAAAATCGCTGGTGATGCCGATTTAAACATCATTCACCTTTATCCTTTCATGAATGCTTGGTCCATTATTCAACAAACTTGATCAAGTTTAACCAATGCTTGAACATTGATTAATGCACTTTAATCCAATGAATTCAACCACCATTTGTTTCTTAGGTAGCACTACAACAAATAACGCTTTTTATGACGAAGCTTTCACCTCATCTGAAAACAAAAGAGGTATTATGCCAAGTCGCGTAATGTTTTATTTTTGAGTCAAAATAAAAACAACATATTCCCTCAGTTTTATTAAAAAACGAGGAGAAATAAAATATGACACACTTTGAATCCCAGCTATTGCAATTTATGTTTTTATTTGTTTATATGTGAATACTAAATGATCTAACCCTTCGGTTTTCTTAAAAACCGATGGATAAACATAATCAGATTTTACTATAAAAGTTTTCGTTAAACATATTTCACTCTAATCCTAACTTTTATGTTATCGCCCCAAAGTAGTACACATCATTCTTTGGGATAGATTGGAAGAGATAAAAATCTCCAATGTTATTATATCCTTATGATAGATTGCAAGTGCAAAAAATCATATGATAGATTGCAAGTGCAAAAAATCATTCGTGCAAAAAATCTCCAATGGTGTTGATGTTTTATTTTTAGAACAACTATCTGTTAAAGAATGCTGGAAAAGTTCCCTATGATAGATTGCAAGTGCAAAATATCATTCGTGCTTCCAAGTTAAACAAAGAAGATTGTTCAACCTTTGAAAATATATATGTAACAAAATCTGAAATTGCATCGATGATGATGAATATGGATTTGTTTAATAATCTATGTAAACAATATAATGTTTAAAAAATAGATATTATTCACCTCGAATTTATTCTAAAACCGAGGGACTTACTAATTTCCCCTCGGAGTTTTTAGCAACCAAGGAAATATGTGTGGTGTCGTTTTTTTTTACCTCCCCGTTTCACTTGGGAGGACGGCACGCTAGACCCTTCACGCGAAATTTGGAAGGAGAATGCGCCCGTGGTGGGATGAATTTTATTTCAGTTCTTCCTACGATATCACACGAACTTTCTTATTTTGTCCTACGAGTAGGAAAGGGGAAAAAAGATCTCAACTAAACCCTAGGAGTTTGCTAAGTGTGGGGATTCACCTAGACTAGAAATTCTGGAGTCCGGGAGGTCGGTTATACATAGGGAAGTGTTTAAACACCCTACATATCTGTAGTACTCTACAGGAACCTTCTCTGTGTCATTGTGATTGTGTTTACTGCTAATGGTTGGGAAAGTTTCTCCTTTGTGTTAGGAGAAGGAATTGCATTGAATAAAAGAAAGACAGACAGACAGACTGACTATTTTTGGTATTTTATTAGCTCGCTGAGGTTCCTTGTGAACCTCATGCCTACATATCCCTAATGGAAGTCAGAGCTTAATGTAGTTCGGGGAACTAATTGATTATTAATTATTTTTGGGTGCCTTGCTTGAAGCTCAAGGTTGAAGCTTTGAATTAAATCTCTGTTTACAGTAAAGAGACATGAAATCATCTTTACAGAGAGGTATTTGTACTATTCTACCACAAACATTTTGAAAGAGTGACAGAATAACTGGATTTATTTCATTAAGAGAGTGACCTTACTTGTGTGTTTGCAAGTATGCTAGTATCTCTTGAATGAAAGAAAGATGCTCGTCCAAATTAGGGAAAGTGTACAAGTCTGGGGATGTGCCAGAGCATGTCTTTCAGAGTCCTAAATGGGAGGCTTGATTGAAATTGAAATTCAAATTGAAATGTTGAAATGTTTATTTGTTTGAATGTGGTAGAGTAGTAAAAATATCTCTCTATAGAGATAAGCTCTGTCTATCTATTGTATAAAAGATTTGACTTTTTAGCTAGCTTGTATGAGGCCCAAGTTTGAGGCTTTTTGATTGATTGATTATGATTATGACTCTGGGAGAAAACTCCACTGGGGATTAATTTACAAGAGATTTTTATGTTCTGTACAAAGCCCAGAATTGAGGTTGACTCTACTTAGGGAGAATCTATTTTGATGGATTTATTTGGTGTTCTGTACAAAGCCCAGAATTGAGGCTGACTCTAGCTAGGGAAAACATTATTTTCTGCCTTGTACAAAGCCCAAGGTTGTGGCGGACTCTTAAATAAACTGAGTATGGATGACTCTAATAAGGAAAAGATCCTAGATGTTAGGAATCTTTGACACATGAAATATGGTTTATCTGCCTTGTACAAAGCCCAAGGTTGTGGCTACTGAATAATTAAGGACTCACTAGGGGAGACTCTATTATCTACCTTGTACAAAGCCCAAGGTTGAGGCTGACTATTAACAGGGAGTTTTATTGTTTTGGTGCCTTGTATGAAGCCCAAGGTTGAGGCTAACTGTTTTTGTTGGATTTTGACTCTATTGAAGGATTTATTTATAAAGACTGATTTTTTTTGGAAGCTAACCCTTTCCAGGGATTTTGACTCAGCTTGTGGAATTGTCTGTTAAAAGACTGATTTTTGTCATGTTTTTGGAGGCTGACCCTTTCCAGGGGTTTTGACTCTTTTGGGGAAATTATCTCCTAAGAGAAATGAATCTTTGGTTTTTTGAAGAAGTGATTTTGGAGGCTGACCCTTTCCAGGGGTTTTTGTTAAAATGAAAGAATGTGTGGAGGCTAACCCTTTCCAGGGGTTTTGAAAGAATGATGGCAGAAAGATTATCTACTGAGACTTCTTGTTTAAAGCCCAAGATGAAGACTGGCACTGACTGAGGATAAACAAAACATGGATCCTAGACTCTGCTAAGGAAGATTAATGAAGATAAGGGTGACAGAGACTATCCATGTCTCTCTTTCCAAAAGGTGTACTCAATGTAAAATTGAGACAAACTTAGCTTGTTTAAAGTCTGGTTTAAATTGGAAGAAACTCACCAGGGTATGTTAAAAGGTGACTAAAGACCTGTTCCTATGTTTATAAGAAACCTGATGGGTCCTTGTATACAAGCTCAAGAGGAAGCTGGAAATGCTTTTAAGAAGCCTGTGGGTCCTTGTACAAAGCCCAAGAGGAGGCTAATCGAGGGTCCTTGTTATAGCACAAGAGAAAGCTTATGTGGTTTTGAACTTATTTTTGGCTCTAAGCAAATGGGTAAGAGGTTTCACCGGGAATAATTCCTCTTTGGGTGGATGTGTCCTATTTTTTTGATTCTAAGGTTTTTGCCAAGATGTTTCACCGGGAATAATTCATCTTGGGGGTTTGAACTACAGATCTCTAATTAGGAAAGAGCCTTCACCGGGAAGACATTCTCAATCCTAGGTCATATTCCTATAATATATATATATATAGTTTAACTGTCCTAGGGTTTATACTCAAACGTAGTTCTAAACTAATATATATGCACAGTTTATATTTGACAGTAATTTAAATAAAGACTGTAAATTGAAAGCTTGTAAAGCCTAACCTGGATGGAGTGGAGGCCATTGAAGAAGTATGTACAGAGCCTCAACAGTAATTGGTGGATAACAGTTGAATATATATATGATAAACAGTTAATGGTTTTTTTGAAAACAGAAGAAGTGAAGATGGACAAAGGTCACATAGGTATCTGAAGAGTTTCACCGGGAATAATGCCCTTCAAATACCAGAAGAATGTTTTGAAAACAGAAAGAAGATTTTGAAAATACAGTTTTGAAAACAAGCTAAGAAGAGAAGAAGGTGTTGGGACTTATACTCTATTAGAGGCCCAATTGAAAATGATTTACTGTTTATGAGAAACAGTTGAAAATGATTGAAATGATATAAGGTTTTGTTGTTTGAAAACCTTAATCGTCTGTTTAATCGGAGATTGAAAACAATTTTGCAAATTGACAAAAGTCAACTTAATTAAGGCAAAGATGAAATCTATACCTAATTAAGACCTAAGTAAATAGGGTTTTATCATAAAATTATTCACAAAGTAATTAGGTTAAAACAAAATGAATATATTTATTTTAAAGTATTTAAGAAAACATTTAAAACATACTATTTTAAACCTAATTAAAATACATGAAATAAATAATATTTTTATGATTTTTTTGGTTATTCATAAAATAGGTATATTAAATAACAAGTGTGTGAAAAATGAAGTGAAAATGATTTAATTTGATAAGTTTATTAATTGTGTGAAGTTGTGAAGAAAATGAAAAGGAAAAGTGATAAAAAATAATATTTTGGCCTCACCATGGTTTGAACCCACGCCCTTGAAGCCAACAATCAAAACACACACCAACCAGCCAACGCGCGCATGGTGTTATAGAGGGGATTTCATTGCAATATGTGTGTTGTCTAGTGCATATAGTGGAAAAAAGAAAATAAAATCAAAAGGTCTGAGGCGAGGGGGATTCGAACCCCAGACCTTGGGCATGAGGAGACTTTGGACGCGCGCTGTAACCATTGAGCCATTACGATGAATTCGTAAATAACACAACTACCACTAAATTTATTTTAAACTTAAACCTAAGAATTCAAAAAAATGGCGCCACCACCATTGTCATCTTCAACCTCTAGCTCCTCCATCTTGGATTTCTGAGCTCTCTCATCTCTCAACCATTTTAAATGATTCAAACATCAAACTTGCTCGTTTTCAAACGAGGAACATGATCATGATCTCAGAATTTATTTATTCTAAGTGTACTTAAAGAATTTCAGTATGAACACGAAGAACACATAAACCCTAAATTTAAAATTAAGTGATGCACAAGATGAATAAATGAATGATGATAGAGGGTTTTCAATCCTCTGATGATGCTGAATAAGATAGAATCGAGCTTTATCACAAAGAGTGCTTAAATTAAAGAGGTGGAGTTCAGAAACTTACCTCTGAAAATGGAGGTCGTGAGGATGGTAGAGAGCACCTGAGCTTGTATGAATGATCCCAAAAGCTTCCCTAGGACTCAGTGATGCTAACTGAATGCTTATTGTAACTTCAATTCTCCTGAATTGCTCTATGGACCTCCCTCGATTTGAGCTTCAAGTGAACATGGAGGATGATGAATCTGCAGTTACAGATGAGCTGCGACCATCTGGATAGCTCCACTACCTCCTATGGAACGTGCCTGGATGCTTAACCTTGCTTGGAGCCTTCTGAATTGCTCTGTGGACCTCCAACTGCAACAGCTCCAAAGTGAGAGCAACAATGGCGTTCCTCCACTTACAGAAGTGATCCAGGTGCTTGGATCACCTCAAATGATCCCCTTTGAGATGTTAGAATGCTTACTTTCCAAAGATAAGCTCTGGTTTGAAGAAAACGATTCTTCTTGCCAAAGAACTTTGAAAAACAATAAGCATGAGAAGAGAAAGAGAAAGCAAGGAATATGGTTGATTTGGTGTGTTTTTCTACTGAAGTATGCTCTCCTATTTATAGGCAAATGATTCAGTACTGATTGAGAGAGTGAGCTTGCTTAGTGAAGTGAATTTGGTTTCTTAGCCATGAAGAAATTTCAAAGAATATCCAAGTGTGATCATTGCATTTTCGAGCCAGCTCCCTATCCTTTGATTCTATCTGATCTTAGGTAACATTTCAGATACAAAGTGAGCTCTAATTGGTTGATGAGAAGATTCCTTGGGTGATTCATCAATTTGCCATAAATTCTCAAATGTAATCATTACATAATCACATGTTCTTGTTTTAGGAATCTTCTTCAATTATCATGGCATGGTGAAAATGAATGCATGGCATGTTTTCAGATGTGTTATGGGTCGTGTAGCATCCATAATTGAGGTCATGTGCACAAAATTGCAAAGTTCAAAAATGATGCATGACCTATAATTTTACTTCATGAGGCCAACTTTGAACAAGCATAACTCCTAGCTCAAAATGAATTTGGAGAAGGTTGAACACAATTTGGAAAGCCCTAAACATCTACTTCAAATCATTAGTTTGGAGTTTCTTCAGAATCCTTTGGCAAATTTGTGAAAAATGAGGCCAAAGTTGGAAGAAAACTAGGTTAAAACACTTAGAAAATTTCTAAGTGTTTATGACCTAAAACTTCAAAATTTCCAAAACTCTTAAATGATTGATCTTTTGAAAAAAGTTCCATTGTAAGATGTTGTTTTATTTTGCAAGATCTACAACTTTCATGTTGGAAGTTTTTTGAGTTGTGTAGGTGAAATTTTGAGTTCCCACAATGCCCTCAAAAACCCTAATTCCCGACTTTTTGCTCCTTGAAGATTCTTCTTGAATTTCTTTGGTCAAATGACTTTAATATCCATATATTGATGATATTGATCCTTGAAAGTCATGGTTTGACCAAAAATCTTAAGAGTCAAAGGTGATCCCATACAGTTGACTTTTTCCAAATAAAGTGAGATTTGGACTTTTGTGTAGAATCAAGATCTTCTCCTCAAATGAGTGATGTAAATGGGTTATATTGAGGTAGTAGAGGTTCTTGAATCATGTCTTGAGTTTTGGATCCATGCCCTGATTAAAAGTCAACTATCCTGGTGATTTAGGTTACAAAACCCTAATTGTCGACCAGATGAAAATGATGACTGTAGACTTTGAATTGGGGTGTAATGTCCAGTGGATCTTGTTATATGAGCTATTTGAAGATGATTGATGTCTTTGAATGATCCCCTGGGGCTTTTTAGGGTTTCCCAAAGGTGATCCCTGATTTTAGTCCTTGATAGGCTTAAAAACCCTAGTCTGGTGACCTGAGTAAATCTGTATTCAGAGGACTGGGTGTCTAACCAATCATGGGTGAGAAAATGAAGCTCTTGAGTCCTATGATTATGTTAGAGACTAATACTTCTACTGATTGATCCTTTTCCTGAGTTTTCTTGTCTTTGAACATCCTCGATTAAATGCCAGATGAAGAAGTGACTGTTCTGGGTACTTGCTTTGACCTGATGAAAATCCTGAAGATATGTCATCTCAGGGGGGTCAAAAATTAGGGTATGACAATATGTTACACAACTACAACAACGAATCTCCACCTTACATTCTTAAAGGAAAAACGTTCAAGATATTGCCAATACATCAATTGAAAACAAAATATCTACATCCACCACTATATATCTTTCTAGTTAAAGCATTTGCCTTGATAACATTTGCTCAAAATAATGAAATTTTAGAACTTAAAAAACTTGGAAAAGTTCTCAATGATGGATTGCAAGTGCAGAAAAATATTTCCAATGTTTGGAACTGTTATTTCCTTACTTGGAGCAGATAGCTCTTTAAATTTGATTGCATGCAGTTCATAGAACTTTAAATTATGAGCACAAATTGTATTAAACAGGATTTGGATCAGGACAAATATGTGTTGTTCTCCAAGAACAACAACTATTATGATAACACTGCATTTGTTGTAATAATGTAATTTAATATTCTATGTAAACAATGTAATGCTAAAAAAAGCTTATACACCTTTTACCTCGGTGTTTTCCAGAAGCCAAAGGAATAATTTTGGCGTGATAATTGATTATATTGATCAACCTCCTTAAACAAATTTGTGTCTTTCATTTCATGAGTATGAACGCTCAAGACACTTCCATTAGTGATTCGCATGAAACCTAACAAACATCCATTATAAAAGAATTTAGAATATCCATAACTGTTAATGACATATAAAACATGAAAACTTTGAAGCGTAAAAACCTCGGTAAAATTCTATAAGATGGATTGAAAGAGCGGAAAACAAATTGTGTTTATGATTTGTGTTCTTCAATAATCAAACTTTTACAATGTTCTTTAATAATATTTATTCATTCATTTGACTAACCCTTTTATTATTTAACACTAGAAACAAATAAATGCGAAAGGGATATAGAATATATTACATCCAACATTTTGTCTTCCCCGATATTTTAATGAAACGAGGATCCAACATCAGATCTTAACCAACAGTGATGACGATGAATCAGATTCAAAATTTGTTATATATTTTTACAGTAATATTCTAAGTAAACAATGTAATATTATGGATACACAATTAATTTATAATAGTATGTAGTTTGTAACGGAGTTTAAAAAATATCAATCTTACCCCTCGGTGTTATTGATAAATCAATAGGTTTGATGCACTAGTTTTGAAAGTATTAAAAGTGCATAATGTGGGGTTCGAACCCATGTGCATAAGCATTTTCCCCTCTGTGTTTTAAAAAATAAGGAGTAAAGTTGATACTTTTCATGACGTCCTTCGTTACCTCTCTTCTTTAGACGAGATTAAATGTATTTTGCGTACGAGGTAAAATATGTGTTTTATAGTATTGCAGTCCCACAAGCTCACAAACATGTTTTTTTTTCCGTGGATGAATCTCATCATTCACCGCTATAAGCCATTTTAACTCCCTTTGTTGTTGAAAATCTCCCTGAATATATTTGGTTTTGATTCTTGCAACTCTTTAGCCACAATCAAAGCATAACAAATAATGTCAGCATAATCGTATCTTTGAGGTGGTAATATTTTCCTCCATGCTCTCTCATGAAGCAAATGATAATCAAGAGCCATTGTAGGTTTCCCCTTACTTGCACTAGAAGCATGAGTCTTAATTTCCTCTATATATAGTTTCCCTATTATGGAACCCCGCCTAAAACTAGATCTTCTCCATCATAGTACTTGATCCTTTCCCCCCAAGTTTTTTCACTTCATTCCCTTACAGATCTCAGTGAATGTAACATCACAGCTTATGATAAATTTTGATCTTCCAAGTTTCACGATACCCCATAAATTCTTTGACAAACTAGCTCCCAATAACATGCACCTTATCCACTCCAATATTATCCTTTTATGTGTTAAATTAGGCCATATTGTTAAAGTGTTCCAACACTAGGCTTATGCCACTTGATACACTGTTTACTACAAAATTCATTAAACTATTTTGAAACAAACCCTACACCAATGTTAATTCTTCTTTCCCAAACTTGCTCTGATCTCAAAATTCATTAAATTATTTTGAAACAAACCCTACGCCACTATTAATTATTCTTTCAAAAGCAGGCTCTAGTCTCAAATTGCATAGCTTGTTTTTTGTCCTGAATATATTCGCGACCTAATTATGCATGAGAAATAATAGTGGAACCATCTAAAACATATAATACATACATTTTAGACATTTAATCGAGATCAATGCACCATGTAAAATTTTTAACACCTCATGTTCAACTATAGTGCCATAGTCTTATTCATCAAACACATTTATGGACAACAAAGTATGCTTAAGCTCTAGAAAATAACTCACATTGTGTAGAAAAAACTCTCGATTGTCAAACATTTTAAGTCTAATTTTAAGAACACCAAGAACTTTTCCAGCCTTATTAGCACCAAGTTGAACGACTCAAACATCTTTCAGCTTCAAAGCTACAAAGTATTGTTTCTTTTGTTAAATGTGATAGATAGTTGTGAGTCCATGATCCAAATCTTCTAATCAAGGTACTATCTCGTTGTTCTTGAAACACTGAAGCCTCTACCATTATTGTAAATCTTATAATCTTTCATCTTTGATAGATATTTGGACCTTATAGTTAATTGAAATTAATTCAAGGCCATATCACCTTCCTTACCATAAAAAAAGAGAATCTTTGAAATTCTCAAAGAATTTAGGTAGTGAGTTTAATAAGAGTATAAGACAAGGAATTTTGAAAGTTCAACCTCAGTATTTTGCAAGTCATCAATGATACTATGAAATTTTTTCACTTGCTACAAAGTGGATTTGTTCTGCTCCATTTGTTCAGACACAATTTGTTACTCAAGGACTTGGTTAAAATACAACAATTCAAGCTTGACCCGCAAATCTATTACGGTATTCTCCTTGGCAATTTAGCTTAGGACTATATCTCTGAGGCAAAAGATAATGACACTTATAGTCTTATCTACCATTGCATTCTTTAATGCTTATGTTAAGCGTGCATGCATCAATATCTCACTTTTTATGTTTATACACACTTTTGTTGAACTAATATTTCTTACATATTCACTTTTCACAATCCAAATTTGTTGTCTTTGGAAAATTTGTTTATATCCTATTAAAACCTATGATGTTATCTTATAAAACTTAGCCTATATGCCTCATGGTGAGCGCCATTTGTTGTGAAAATTAATATAACGAGTCACACAAAGAATGTTAATGTGTCTTACAAAGAACAATGACAATCAAAATAATTGGCCTCAAGCAAAATTAATTGGAAGAAAATCCACGCAAGCAAATGAGCATACACGTATATTTTTACGTTGTTTGATTAAACTTATCTAATTTGGGGGAGAAAACAGCTTTCTGATTCACTATATTACATGAGGTTACACGATAAATTATAAGAAAATAATCTTCCAAGTTCATAAAACCGTCTCCTATTTTTTACATAAGTGTTTCTCAATCTTTCCTTATCTCAATATATAAATCACACAAACCAAAGGTGTTCAGAAGTGTTTCTTAATCCACTTAAATATCCCAAAAAATCTTCCAATTATTAGAATAATGAATCCTAAGAGTTTCAACCATTGTCTCTCTATGTTTCTCACACTAAGATTTCACCACCTCATTCCCTCATTTCAAAAGTGAAAGAGAGCCACATTTATAAATGTACATAACCCTAGAAAATAAGATTATGCGGCTCCAACCTGCAATTGGAACCGACCGAGCCCACAACCGCAATAACGCCCACCCACCACTAAAATCACCATCGTCGGAACTCCTCCGCCTAGTATCTTCCCAGCTCTCGACCATGCTTGTACCGACATTAACATGCCTCTACCGCCCTTGTTAATGTCGAAACATAAAAACCGAAACTTTTGTTAAATTACTTAAGATTTTGAGCCATACTCCCACAAAATATTTTAATAGAAATATAAATCAATCACAGTTTATGCTAATTTAACATAATTGATATCACAACTACCAAATCCTAATATTTAATCTCTAATTGATATTAACCACTACAACTTAAAATGCCGACATCAAAATTAATTTCTTTTTCATTTTCTAGGCCCTATCTATTTCAAAGAATGTGCTTTACTGAGCTAGGGATGAGGAGTGTGCAAATAGAAAGTGGTTCAAGCCATCACTATATAAATGGCCTTTAGTCTTAGTCTTAGTCATAGTACACACACTTGAAACACATTGGTTCCTTAAAACATTTTATGCTTCCTACACTTTCTACTCCATCATACATAATGAACCTTGAAGTTTGCAACTGTCTAAGCACAAGAAACAACAACATTTGCTCAAGTTATGAGAGAATCTACTATAACCCTATTGTTTGTATCAATGAATTTGTCCCTAGATCTATGAAGGTTACAAAGTTGAAAACATTGTGGAGGAAGATCAAGAGAGAAAAGAAGAGGAACATTTTTAGATCCTCTTCACCTGTGTTTCTATATGATCCTAGCTCTTACTTACAAAACTTTGATGATGGCTATTCCACTGATCCTGATAATATTTCAAGATCATTCTCAGCTAGATTTGCAGCACCCTCCAAGATTTTTGAAAAGAATAATATTGAAGTGATGGATGATGAAGATATATTGGAGATAAATGATGAAAGCTAGCTAGCAATATGAACATAATGATGTTATTGTAAAAAGGTTTTAGTGATCTTGTTATTCTATTTCAACAATTAGATTTTATATATCTATATGATCTTTTTATTTCATCTCTGATATTTTTATTTCTTCTTTTAATTTTCTTCTTTTTCTTCTCTAATTATGTGCTCTTTCTCTAATTATGGTGACACTTTGACTCATTTGCAAAAACTTTTGAGTCATGATTATGTCAAAATCCAAATGTATAGAATTCACAGTAAAGAAAGAAGCAATCCAATTCAAGCAAAGCAAAACTTGATCCTTATTTCTTCATCTTTAGATCTTTGAGGACCATTATACCAGCTTCATCTTTAGATCCTTTAGATTGAAAAAAGGAGTAACTTCAAAGACCATGTACTATGTGAATGAAAATGATGTTCTTGTGGCTATAGTGTTATCTGAGTCAGCTATTGAATGTGAGAAAGTGATACATAGAAAAAGATAGCAAAATTTGGAATAGTAAAAAGCTATAGGAGTTATTATCATGCATCCTAATTTGTTAACCTGACAGCGATTGATTTAATATCATGCTTTAGTGGGGCTCATCAACTTTAATGTTTGTCTTTCTGCTATCAAACCTTCATATATCCTTTGGATATATATTGATAGTGTCTCTTTGGGCACTAAAAAGCATATATTTTTTGAGATTAATTTCTTGAATCAAAATCAGAATTAGAGTGTTATGTGGTGGAACCAATAATATGTGATAAAATTTTGAAGCAGTGGAGTAGGATTCCGATGCAGTAGAGAGGCTTACCTACAAAATTAGCACTCTAACGCTCAAGTAATTTATTTGACTAAAAATTATAATGGAAGTAAATTGTGGTTAAAACATACCCCAAGTAATTTATTTGACTAAAAATTATAATGGAAGTAAATTGTGGTTAGAACATACCCCATGTCTTGTGTGGAATCCCTTATATACGAGAAGTAGTTAGATATCCCCCTTTCTTTACGAAGTGGTATGCGGAAAACTGTTGGATGTCGTCCAACATCGAAGGAAAATCTGTGGTGTGTATTGGTCGGGGAATGTGTGTGCACCGCGCCTCCTATGCCATGTGACTTTGGATTGATGATCGGTTATTTTTTCGTTATTGGGCCTCTGGATAGTGCAAAATAATTTCCCCTAAAGCTTTCCAAGAGTTGGGTGTGGCTCTCCCATCTAGGGTGCTCAAATGTACTTGACTAATGTAGTACTTTCGAGGAAAATCTGGTTGTTATTTTTTATCTTCCTGCTTTCCTACATATTAGGTGGTTGGTCTGCCTATTTCACCCCATTATATAAAGGATGTTTCTTTTTCCAAGGAACATTTAACTCTTCACGTAAATTGCGACTTCTCTTTTCTCTTTTCAAACTTCTGATTCTTCTTCCTTAAGTCTCAACAAATCCTATTTTACTTGTTCCTATCTTTTCTTTGGATTTTGCAGATTATTGATTCATCACGGTTTCAAATTAACCTTGCATCGTACTTCTCCCTTCAAACTTCTTGTTTCCAAGTACCAATTTTATCATTTTCATGTACACTTAATGCTTTGTCTTCTTTTTCTTAGTCATGGCATATGCATGGGTGAATCAGAATATATTATAGATATTTCTAGTGGTGATGATATAAGTGATGCTTTGTCTTACACTAGGGTTGTAAACTCAAAAATATTAATGTTGATTCTTTTCCAGTTTCGCCACCTCCAATTCCATGCCTTTTATTCTTAGCGATAGCTCTAAGGATAGTAAGAGTTCCATCGAATATGGTAGCGGACCCTTGAGCCCTCTTTTTTGGAAACAAGGATGTTTTGTAGAAGGAGTCGAAAGTATGAACCTTGGTCATCCTATTGTTAGGGAGGATAGTATCGGATATCCTCTTCCATGTTACCCATAATGGGTCTAGAGTCTATTGAGGTATGTCGTGGTGACCTGATGATTCACACTTTCATTAAATCTTTTCGATCTTTGAATAGTTGAGAATCAATGAAAAGGAAGTTAAGAAGCATCTCAACTTCAGGACCATTCACGATTTCATAAAGAAATAATTTTTGTTGATAGTGGGGTAGATAAGTAATGTGTTGCATGTCGATGTTGCTCATTATTTTTGGGTGGAGACTACGTTGGTCAAGTTGTTTCCACCTTCGATGCATAGAACTTGGAGGTTGCTTATTGGGACGTAGATCCATTTTTTGATTGGCCGGTTTTCCTTGTCCACCCCCAACAAGATGGTTTGTAGTTCGTTCTACGGATGTTCAGTGCCTTTTTATGAATGTATGTTTTCTATATATTGACGTATATATCTCCTTTTAACAGTTTTAAGGCGACGGTTTAAATTAACTTGAGGAATGCACTATCCCATGTATACACGATAGCTCGGGTATTCATTATCATATATAAGTACTAGTATGAGTACCTGGGACGTATGTCAACCCCAAAATTATTCTTCAACATATTCAGCATGATACAAACTTCTGCTCGAGAAGAGTGAGACAATGGTTGCTTTTGCTCCATCAACCAGTGAAGGTGTTTTACACTTACCTCAAAAGATGGAAAAACTTTAAGGATTGTTACTTCTTAGTTGATCCCTATACCCGACAAGCTCAATCTTTTTTTGCATCCTCCCTTGTTTGAAGCTCGTGAAATGTATCATTAGGATTTGAAAATACTGGGTCTGAGATCATTGCATCCGACCTACAAAATTTATGCATTTACTTCTAATTCTCTAACAACGAAAAAGAAGATGCTCAAAGAGGATTTGTTCTCTTCCTAAGAGAGTTTAGGTTACAAGTGCAGTGCAAGCACTTCAGATGTGTCACCTAGTGGAAGCAACCACTACTCGCGAGTGAAATAATATTTATGGTAAGATAAGGGTACTGTAACACCCGTATAATTTTAATATTAATTTAATTGGAATATTGAATTAATAATTAGAATTATAGGGATTTTGTGAAAATAATGAATAAATAATGGTTTATGGCATTTGGGCCATATGAGGAAATAGTAAAGATGGGGGTGTGGTTTAGTAAAACTTTCACTAATCTCAATATTATTATTTTTCATAAAATAATTGGGAATTGGGAAGAAAGAACGTGAAAGAACAGAAGTTGGAACGAGGAACGTGACGGAGAACTGTAGAGGGAGAGACCAAGAACCAAGACTTTTATCCGAGGTAAGGGGAGACTCTCCGTTTAATCTCTTTTATCGTATTATAGGTGATAGTATGGATTAGGAGTATGGTTGGATCCATTAATTCTATATTCTGAATTGTTATATGTGTTCATCATTGAAATTTGGACTGTTAATCCCTAATAACTGATAGATGTAGGGTATGATGAATGAAATTGATTATGGAATCATATACTGTGGTTGTGGATGAATTCGTATGCTGTTTAGATGTGAATTTTCTGGTTTTTAGACTCAAAATCGTGGACTGGTATGAGTAAAAACAAATGGGTTTTGGACTGTTACGAAGTTGCAGGTTCTGGACAATTTTTCTGGTGTTTTGCGTATGAAACAGTGCCATACGCGTATGGGATGAGGTCATACGCGTATGAGGGACATTCCCCAAGGGCTATACGCGTATGATACGCAGCTGCCCTGTCCCAAAGTACCTTGTACTGGTGAATTGCGTATGAGAGCGTATGAGGATGCTCATACGCGTATGGAATTTTTAAAAGAGGAAGTTGATCTGATGATACGCGTATGGCAAGGCTGATACGCGTATGAGGTTGTTTTTAGGCCATTTTTGACTCTGAGGAAATGCGTATGATACGCGTATGAGGGATGGTGATACGCGTATGGACGCGTATGGACTTGATGATACGCGTATGGCTTCTGTATGTGAAATTTCTGTTTTGTGACTTTTCTGGAAAGTTCAATGATGTGTAACTTTCGATCTGTAGGCCTATTTTGTATGCTGTTTGAGACTGTGTAAACCCTGTGATGTGATTCTGTGGTTTACTGATGATTGATTGTATTGAATGATGTTAATGTATATATGAACATGCTTAGTAATGATGATGATGATGATGAAATGAGTATAGATGATGCTACTCATAGAATGGTAATGATGAAAGTATGTTATATATATGTTTGCATGCATTCATAGTCATTTGATGAGGGCTGTATCTTAATGATGAGAGGATACAGTGAAGGGCAAGATTCCCATTGTGTGGAATCTGTGCTGGCAGGGCCGTATCTGGATGATGATAGATCGGTCGGTGGATGATTTCCACGGGTGATGTTGGTACCACATGCATAGTGTCAGTTTCATACATGTGCATGACTTGTTTTTAATATGATGATATATGTTATATGACGACTTGTCTGTTTATCTGTGGATGTGTGAATGATGATTTGTCTGAATATGAAACAATTGGGTGAATGATATAACTATGATATGTTATTATTTATGATGGAATAACATTGGTTAACTGTGATGAGACTCACCCTTGTTGTCATTTTCAGATTGAGGATAGCGGCGCGACTTGGTGAGGATTAGCTCATAAGTCGGTTATTAGTTATCGAGTCGGTGTCATGCTCTGGTAGTTGTAACACTGGTGTCATACCCCAAAATTTGCCCTCCGCATTTCATCCTCAATAATTCAAGGTTCAAGGGACTATTCAAAGCAGCATTCTCCTTAAGTTGGAATAGAGGTGTGGATAACATGTATTTTGGGACCCAAGCGCTTGGGCACAATTAACACAAGGGTTTTATCATTTTTGGGGGTATTTCAGGGTTTTTACTAACATTTTGATTATCATTTATTTTAACATGACTAACTATTTGTATTTAACATTGTTAATTGTTGTTAATATTAGGAATTTTTTAATTAGCTTTTATTAATATTATTATTATTTTTATTAGGTTTTTTATTTTTACGTTTTATTAATTTTATTAGTAGTATTATTATTATTATGATTATTCATTAACTTAGTTGGGCAATAGGCCCATTAGGTATAGAAATACCCTAAATTGATCAATATAAAAGAAGATTTTTTCCTAACAAATAGGGGGACCGAAAAAATGTAGATATTATTTGAGCCAGCAAACCCTTATTTTTCAACATCGTGCAGCCACCTCCCACATAAGACAATTCGTTTACAAAGGAGAAGGGGAGGCCGAAAATGTTTGGAAGGAGGAATCCTTATTTCGTTACACTAATTTTCTCACACATTGACCAATCTCCTTCCATCAAGTTCATGTTTGTTCTCTGCAAGCAAATCACAAGCTAACCATTCATAACCAAACTTATACCACCAAACATTGAACAAATTCATACATACTAACACCACATAAGTGTACAGTTTTTATTCTTCTGTAGGAAAGCGGAGAGAGTTGAATGAAGCGGCGGAGAAGAAGGAAGAGAATCGGATTTCCTAACACCACTCACTGATTCAGTCACCACCGCTCCAATAAACAACCGCGGGCACGAATTCACTCCGCCGGTAACGCCCCACGTACCTGCCGTTGATCCGCACTCAACCACACCAAAACCGAATCCGATTCATCACCCCTTAGCATAGCAACAACTCGTTGGAAGCCTCTGTTTTGTTCCTGAAAGTAGATCCCTGAGGAAGATGAAGGAAGGGGGTGCGGGCCCTTTTTTAGTTTATCTTTATTCTCTGACTCTGTTTATATCAAATTATATTGATGGTACAGGTTTATCAAGGTGTCGTTACAGCATGAATGGCAAAGGCGTATGCCCATCACCTTCAACAAAGGGGTTCGATCCCCGCCGGCCACATGTTATTTTTTTCTTTCATGTTAATAAGTCTGCAGATCCAGCGCTGTGCACCTACATGTGTTTATGGTACACCTGCGATCATCAACCTTCAAATCTCCCTCGGCTCAGATCCAACGCCTCTGGAAAGGAGGTGCATATCATAGATTCACAGAGCTGCCACACAGGATAAAAATCCAGGTTTTCTATATTAATATATTTATTTATTTACTATTTATTTAGTTAGATTAAATACTAATTAATATATTTGATTCAATTAGTTTATTTTAATTAGGATTAGAATAAATTAAGATTAAGGCCACGATTAGGATTACAATATTTTTCCCGATTATTTTGATTACTCGATTATTCGAGTGAATTAATTTAATTAATTTTAATTATTGCAAATCACAAAAACCCCATAAAGGTTTATAATATTAGGGTTCGCCCAATTCCATTGGCCACTTGGCCGAAGTCTTTGGATTTAATTTGTTACTCGTTCCGACTAAACCTATTGGTCGCAATGATTAACAATCGATTAATTTAATTAATCAAATCCAATAATTAAAATAAACTTATTTTGCTAAAAGGTTGTAACCATCGTATTGGTTATGATGATTAGTATTTCTTATCAACTCGTTATCATTTGTAATCGAATCCATCGATTATGAGAGGTAATGATAAATTACTAAGTCAATAAAATACATCCATTTGCTAAAAGTGATAATCGAATCAATCGATTAGAATTGCCAGCAATTCTCTATCAATCTGTTTATTATGGTGATCAAACCTATTGATCATCGCGATTAATAGTACAAATCAAATCAGGGTTGTACGCCCAAACATTCAAAACACTTCTCAAACCTTTCAAAACCACAACATTAGACCATGGATTTTCATCCTTATCAATTAAACAATTCAAAAACGCTTTTCAAAGCACAAACAATTACAAACACCTTCAATTCTAATCCTAAGGCGTACAACCCTTCCCCGAACTACGTTGACTCTGATTCTCCCTAAGGAGATACGTAGGCACTTGGTAACAAGGCGAGTCCCCCTCCTCCAAATCTTAATCATGTCTTTAACCCTATTAACTGTTTGTTACCTTTCTTTATGTTTTGCCATAACCCTTATCTTTGCAATGTTAGCCTTTAGGAAAGGGTTGAGGGTGCCTAACACCTTCCCTCGACCTGAATATAGTATCTTACCCTGATCTCTTAACTGCGTAGGGTTTCCTATTCGCCCTTCAGAATAGGTGGCGACTCTAAACATTAAATTTTTAGGCAGGTTGCTACAGCTGGCGACTCTGCTGGGGACACTATAAAGGTGAATTATTATGCTCCTATAGGTTTTGGAAGGGTTTAGGTTTTTGGCAGACTTCTTTTAGGGTTTGGCTAATTTGCCAAAATTAGGTTTTATTTATATTTAAATATTTAAAGTTTTTACTTTATTTATTTATTTATTTATAATTTCATCTTTTACATCAATTAGATAAATACCTGTTTATTTAAAAAAAAGTATATGTTTATTTAAATATTTGCTGCGTATTGTATTTTTTTAAATCGCAAGCGGCTGGAGTTCAAGGTTAGTTTTAAATATTTGAATTTTATTTATTTATTTATTTTCCTTTTCAATTTCATTACTGCAATTTAATTAAATATTTATTTAAGTGAATATTTATTCCTATTATATTTGCTGGTGTTTTTTTTTTATGTTGTGTTAAACCCTAAGTGTGGGAGTTAACTTTGAGACCAATAGGGGAGTATGAATCTCCTACGAGTCTCATTGATAATTTCACTCGGGGTGGGTTGAGTATTCGGAAATGTCCAAAACGAGGCTTGACTTTGTTGAGGGCAGGACTGGATACTTGGCTGATCTCTCCGGGAACCTACCCTAAAAATTCGAACCTCATGGATAAAATGAGTTGTTCTAAAACCCAAAGAGACAAAAAGTCTCGGAGGCTACGAACGACCCCATGAGACCTTCTAGAACCCTCCTATAAAAAGGTTGGCTCCCTAGAGCCCCCTACGTCGAACCTATGAACTTAGGACTTTCGTGCTTTTGTGCTTGCTATATGTCTGCAATTTATATACTTCGAATATCCATGTGTTTCGATTTTGCAGGTATCCCCACGTGGTCCCTAGCCTGTAGGGACTCTAATTTCTAAAGATCATGTCTTTCCCACGAAGGACATCACCATCTATGCATCCCTTAGCCTGTAGGGATTTTATTTTTATATCCTCGTATTCTTGCAAATACGTGTCTTTCCCACGAAGGACATCTTCGCTTACGCACGTCGATTGGCTTCTCGATAGCCATGAGACTAAGTGACTGTCATGAACAGTCACTCCGCGCCCGCATCTACGCACTCCCTAACCTGTAGGGATTTTACTTTTATATCCTTGTATTTACAACTGCGTGTCCTTCCCCGAAGGACATTTCCATTAACACACGTCAATTGGCCTCTCGATGGCCATGCGATTCAGTGACTGTCTTGAACGGTCACCCCGTGCTTACACCTACGCACTCCCTAGCCTATAGGGATTTTCTTTCACGCTCGTGTGTTTTCACGACGACGCGTCCTTCCCCGAAGGACAACTTCATTAGCATGCGTTTGATTAGCCTCTCGATGGCCATGAAATCTAGTGACCGTCCTGAACGGTCACTCCATGCTTATTCCCGCGCACCCTCTAACTTGTAGGGTTTGGATCTCCATTTACACATCACATCCCTAGCCTGTAGGGATTTCTCTTCGTCCATATCGTCCTTAGATAGGTTGTGTTCCGCATAGAGAACCTTCCCACGAGGGACAAATTCATTGGTACACGTCAATTGGCTTCTCGATGGCCATGAGATTTAGTGACTGTCTTGAACGGTCACTAGCCGCTATCTTCTGCATACTCTCGAATCCAAAGGATTTCCATTGGCGTGTCATAACATTTATCCTGCAAAGATTCCAAGAGGGTCTAATGTCGCCTCTAAGGCTATCCCTAGGATTACATGTCACTCGTCTGCATTGCATACACGGAGTTATAATACAAGGAGTCTCACATATCCATGCATTTGCATTGTCATACATTTGCATTTACATTTACATCTTCGCCCGCACCCATACTTACCATGCTAGCCGATTTCCTGAGACCCGTAAAGAAGACAATCAAAGGATCATAAACTATGGAGAAAGGAGGATAAAATATCGAGAATGATCTTAGTCTTACTAAGGGAATAAGGATGCCTTTCACTATGCCAGCCGCATGTCCATGCCCTATCGTAACAGGATCATAAATACCGTAAAGGTTGTCATCGAGCAAGGATTAGTTCAACAAAGAAGTTCCCTCATAGATACACTCAAGATGTATCTAGCCATAAAGGGGTTCATCTTAGAACATATCAAACTTACAATGACGCTCTACGATGACCTGGGGACAAGGGTTTGTCCAACTGGGGCAATATTCTGAACAAAGAGGCATAACTACGATGGAGGGAATGCGACATAGGTTAACTCCTCACTAAGGGGCAAAAAGGGTCATAGGTGTTCCCTATCAATTTACAAACTCTGGAGGTTGCCAATGGTGTGATACTATCCTTAGGAAAAGCAAAAGAGGTTCAGTCAAAGGAAACTCATGAAGTTCCGATACGACGAAAACCCACCGCTAATAGTTCATTCCCGACAGGTTTGACGTGCCCAAGGAGAATTCGAGGTTACCCTTTTACTTCTACAAGTCTAAGAACTAAGGAGTGAAACAAAGGTCAACGGACTTACAAAGGAGATTGTCCCTAGAACCAATAGGTGTTTACCATGTCAAAATTTCAACCCATACGATTGCTAAGTGTCGCTCAGGATAAAAGTTGTACCTTCGGATTAGCAACTCTAATAAGATTACCATGCAGGTTTTGGAGTCGATTCATTCGCTCACTACTACGACTTTCTAGTCGCACACTTCTATTTTTAGAATTATTAACAAACTTGAGGGAGAATGACGAATACAAATGACTAAGTCCAGCTAAACATATGCTTTAAAGGTAAGACCGAGCCGAGGATGTACAGGCATTGCTTCAATTCCTAAACAGTGGAGATATAAGGATGTTAATCCCTCGTTACCCCCGTCGAGCCAGGAGTTGGAGTTTGTTTATACTTTTCAAATAAACATTGATTTTAACCAGGGGCATGGTAGATTTCGATTAATTCAATGGTGTATTTTGGTTGTCAAGAGAATCAGTCAATCCAAGCAAGGATTCAAGCACAAGGGTCAAACAAAGGATCAAGCAAAGCAAAGGTTCAAGCACATCTTCTTCCTCGCATTCATCTAAGATTGAGGAAGCAATGGAGGTAGCATTTACAACATATTTCTTCCTCAATACATCATTCAAGATCGAGAAAGTATCAAAATCGAAGCTTACAAATCAAAGTCAACATGGCAGTCATAATATTCAAAATCCAAAGATCAAAAGGAGCATTCAAAAAAAAAGAGGAGAACGCCCGCTAAGTCAAAATGAAAATTTCATAAAAGAAAACGGAAATGACTTAGGCAAAAATTAGGGCATCCTGATGAACCAAACTCAAAGAAATTGGTTCATGCAAAAATAAGGGATAAATAAAACAAAGGCAAAATACAAAGTACAATCTTGTGACTGCTAAATCATCGAAGCTTCTCGGCTATGCTTGGATCTTTACAACTTTTTTTTCCCATCAATGCTTGAATCTCTACTAAGGCTTTTGCTCAACATTGGAACTGAAACAATTCTCTTGTAAACAAAGCGCATTCATTGGATTAGGCGAATTTTTAGGATCTGGAGAACATCAAGGAGAAAGGGGTGGGTTAAATAAATTTTGAGCCTTATATCCATTGTTTCTTAAAACATGAACCAGGCCAAGTTACAACATTTAAAAGTCCTAATTGAGGCAAGGTTAACCATGAAAGCATGTTAAGCAGGATTTGTTATACTGACTCCTATGTTTGTTAAAACTATCTCTAACCAATGTGCTTCTTCAAGCATTCTTTCCAAAACCATCCAGTCCTAATTCATAACGGACTTCGATTTCAAAACTTGCATACGCATTCCATTGGAGCTACTTCTCAAAAGGTACAACACCATCTACGAGTATACACCCAGCATCGAGGAAATCTCAAAATGGGTTAATCAAAGGTGATCATTTCTAATAAAGACCCTGGAGTCGGGGGAACCACATCTAGGGGGTTCTCCTAAACAGGGGCAAACTTTCAAGGATCGCAGGGGCATACAATCAAAGATCCTATTTACTAGGGGCATTCTTCCTAAAGGTTCAATCGACTTGGGGCACACCTCGAAGCAATAACAAACAGGGGCATGTCGAACATGGGAAGAATCCAAATTCAAAAGGATAGAACACTATGGATAGTCCTCCATATCATGGAGATCAAGGGCACACCCTTCAATCTAAACATCGAAGCATATGACAAAGCTATTTGCTGGGGCACTTCCCTCATAAGCATCTTTTTCCACAAAAATACTGGGGCAATGGATAGCAAATCCATAAGACGAACAACAAAAGGGAAAGGCATTCTCGTACTTTACAACCTCGATCAAATATTTCTCCTAACTACGATCCTAAAAAACAGGTATCGGGGAATCGCGCTAGCATCACACCCCACCTTATCAAACAAACCTGCAACTCCAGCGAGTTATATACGCTTAGGTTATCAACAACCTATCATCGGAGTATCATGCAAATACATACAAATACATACAAATCATGCATTACATACATTGGTTGATACATAACACCGTGACTTTTTATGTGGTCTTCTTTAAGACAAATCTCACGGTCCCTTCTAGGAGCCTCCTCAAACAGTCTTATTCAAGATGAATTATCACCATTTTCAAGAACCTCTTTAGGTAGTCTTCTTTAAGAAATCTTTCAACCTTTTCAGGCAGTCTTTTTCAAGACATTCCCTTTTTCTAAGTACCTTTTCAGGTAGTCTTCTTCAAGACATTCTTTTCTAAAAACCTTTCTAGGTAGTCTTCTCTAAGACAATCATCGTCATTTCCAAAAACCTTTTTAGGTAGTCCTCTTTAGGACATCCTTTTTCTAAGTACCTTTTGAGGTAGTCTTCTTCAAGACATTCTTTTGCTAAGTACCTTTTGAGGTAGTCTTCTTCAAGACATTCTTCTTCTAAGCACCTTTTCAGGTAGTCTTCTTCGAGACATTCTTGTCCTAAGTACCTTTTCAGGTAGTCTCTTTCAAAAAAACAATTCGTCATCCCTCTCAGGAACCTCTTTAGGTAGTCTTCTTTAAGACATCTTTCAACCTTTTCAGGTAGTCGTCTTCAAAGACGTTCTTCATTCCCTGCTAAGAACCTTTTCAGGTGATTTTCTTTAAGACGAATTTCTATCTACTCTAAGAGCCTTTACAGGTGGTCTTCTCTAAGACAAATTGCTACCATTTCGAAAAATCATTTCAGATTGTCTTCTTTAAGACAAACATTCACTTCCATTCCAAAAAGACCTTTTCAGGTAATCTTACAAAAGACATTACTTCGTTCCACTCATTACGTCAACCAAACATACGCATAAGCATAAGCATACATAAACATTACAAAGCCAGCATAAGCATAGTCAGGGTATAAGTGCAAGCATGGAATAAACAAGTTCAATGGGTTTGAGGAGATAAAACCATGGGATTGCATCAACATTAGCATACATGCATACGCATTAGCATTAGCATATACATATCACAAAAGCCCAATTTTTATTGGCAATCCAAACCAGTTCAAAGTCCAGTTCTCGTCCTGGAAAATCATTAAATCCAGTTCCCGTCTGGTAGTCAGTTCCCGTCTGACTATTACATCAAAATCCAAATCACACTACAAAAGCCTAGTCTCCAACCCTCGTGTTATGAAAGGTGTATTTTCTCTGACCCCATAGTCGTGAGTCTCCAAAACAGGTGAATCTTTTTCATGCAGGTAAGTTCGCTAGAACTATAGCAGGCGATCACTCTTATGCAGGTACACTTGTCAGAACCATGGCAACTAATTCCTTTGGTGCAGGCGAAGTTGCTATGAGCATAGCAAATTAGCCTAAAATGGTATAGGTAAATTTCGCGATAACACTCGCGGATAACCCTATTGGTGGTACAGGTAAATTTTGCGATAGCACTCGCAGATAACCCTGGTGACATAGGTAAATTTCGCGATAACACTCGCGAATAACCCTATTGGTGGTACAGGTAAATTCTGCGATAGCACTCGCAGATAACCCTGGTGACATAGGTAAATTTCGCGATAACACTCGCGAATAACCCTATTGGTGGTACAGGTAAATTCTGCGATAGCACTCGCAGATAACCCTGGTGACATAGGTAAATTTCGCGATAACACTCGCGAATAACCCTATTGGTGACACAGGTAAATTCTGCGATAATATTCGCAGATAACCCTGTTGGTGCAGGTGAACTTGCTAGAATTATAGCAAGCAATCCTATTGGGGTTCACAAACTACGGAAACTTACTAGAACTATAGTAAGTGGGGGTTCACAAACTACGGAAACTTACTAGAACTATAGTAAGTGGGGGTTCACAAACTGCGGAAGCCTGCTGACCATAGCAAGCCAATTACACAACCAACAGAAGGTCCTCGCTATTCCTTTTCAGGAACCTTTCCAGGAAGTCTTCTTCAAGACGTATTCCATCCTTTCTAGGAGCTTTTCCAGGCATACAAGATTTTTCAAACGATTCCTCAACTGGGTTTATCGCGTTAGTCCCTCGGCAGTGATATTCTCCAAAACTTCAATAACAATCAAAGGTGTCTTCTTTCTTTTCAGAATTACTAACACACTTCGATTTACATAAACTAACAATCATGCATCATTTCAACTTACATACTTCATTCATACATATTGAATATACATACACCGCTCTCATTTATTTTGAGAAGCTCACTGCATCATGCATCGCATGCATCATAAGCATTGCATAAATTCAAAACTGCCTTTTCAGGCCACGCTACGATCAAAATGCGTAGCTCCTCAAAAAAAAAAGGGAGCATCTGCTTCGCAAAAAAAAAAAAGAGAAAAAAAAGAAGAAGGAGTGATATTTACCCTGGGTGGCATCTGTAAGCCCATCTCCCACGGAAGTTCTCCTCGATAAATGCAAATTTTAGGGCATTTCAGTGTCCAATCATCTTCTACCTTTAGATCACGATGGGCAGACGTGCCTATCTGACTCTTCAGGTTTAAGAAGATTGAACAGGGGCAGCTGTCATACCCCAAAATTTGCCCTCTGCATTTCATCCTCAATAATTCAAGGTTCAAGGGACTATTCAAAGCAGCATTCTCCTTAAGTTGGAATAGAGGTGTGGATAACAGGTATTTTGGGACCCAAGCGCTTGGGCACAATTAACACAAGGGTTTTATCATTTTTGGGGGTATTTCAGGGTTTTTACTAACATTTTGATTATCATTTATTTTAACATGACTAACTATTTGTATTTAACATTGTTAATTGTTGTTAATATTAGGAATTTTTTAATTAGCTTTTATTAATATTATTATTATTTTTATTAGGTTTTTTATTTTTAGGTTTTATTAATTTTATTAGTAGTATTATTATTATTATGATTATTCATTAACTTAGTTGGGCAATAGGCCCATTAGGTATAGAAATACCCTAAATTGATCAATATAAAAGAAGATTTTTTCCTAACAAATAGGGGGACCGAAAAAATGTAGATATTATTTGAGCCAGCAAACCCTTATTTTTCAACATCGTGCAGCCACCTCCCACATAAGACAATTCGTTTACAAAGGAGAAGGGGAGGCCGAAAATGTTTGGAAGGAGGAATCCTTATTTCGTTACCCTAATTTTCTCACACATTGACCAATCTCCTTCCATCAAGTTCATGTTTGTTCTCTGCAAGCAAATCACAAGCTAACCATTCACAACCAAACTTATACCACCAAACATTGAACAAATTCATACATACTAACACCACATAAGTGTACAGTTTTTATTCTTCTGTAGGAAAGCGGAGAGAGTTGAATGAAGCGGCGGAGAAGAAGGAAGAGAATCGGATTTCCTAACACCACTCACTGATTCAGTCACCACCGCTCCAATAAACAACCGCGGGCACGAATTCACTCCGCCGGTAACGCCCCACGTACCTGCCGTTGATCCGCACTCAACCACACCAAAACCGAATCCGATTCATCACCCCTTAGCATAGCAACAACTCGTTGGAAGCCTCTGTTTTGTTCCTGAAAGTAGATCCCTGAGGAAGATGAAGGAAGGGGGTGCGGGCCCTTTTTTAGTTTATCTTTATTCTCTGACTCTGTTTATATCAAATTATATTGATGGTACAGGTTTATCAAGGTGTCGTTACAGCATGAATGGCAAAGGCGTATGCCCATCACCTTCAACAAAGGGGTTCGATCCCCGCCGGCCACATGTTATTTTTTTCTTTCATGTTAATAGGTCTGCAGATCCAGCGCTGTGCACCTACATGTGTTTATGGTACACCTGCGATCATCAACCTTCAAATCTCCCTCGGCTCAGATCCAACGCCTCTGGAAAGGAGGTGCATATCATAGATTCACAGAGCTGCCACACAGGATAAAAATCCAGGTTTTCTATATTAATATATTTATTTATTTACTATTTATTTAGTTAGATTAAATACTAATTAATATATTTGATTCAATTAGTTTATTTTAATTAGGATTAGAATAAATTAAGATTAAGGCCACGATTAGGATTACAATATTTTTCCCGATTATTTTGATTACTCGATTATTCGAGTGAATTAATTTAATTAATTTTAATTATTGCAAATCACAAAAACCCCATAAAGGTTTATAATATTAGGGTTCGCCCAATTCCATTGGCCACTTGGCCGAAGTCTTTGGATTTAATTTGTTACTCGTTCCGACTAAACCTATTGGTTGCAATGATTAACAATCGATTAATTTAATTAATCAAATCCAATAATTAAAATAAACTTATTTTGCTAAAAGGTTGTAACCATCGTATTGGTTATGATGATTAGTATTTCTTATCAACTCGTTATCATTTGTAATCGAATCCATCGATTATGAGAGGTAATGATAAATTACTAAGTCAATAAAATACATCCATTTGCTAAAAGTGATAATCGAATCAATCGATTAGAATTGCCAGCAATTCTCTATCAATCTGTTTATTATGGTGATCAAACCTATTGATCATCGCGATTAATAGTACAAATCAAATCAGGGTTGTACGCCCAAACATTCAAAACACTTCTCAAACCTTTCAAAACCACAACATTAGACCATGGATTTTCATCCTTATCAATTAAACAATTCAAAAACGCTTTTCAAAGCACAAACAATTACAAACACCTTCAATTCTAATCCTAAGGCGTACAACCCTTCCCCGAACTACGTTGACTCTGATTCTCCCTAAGGAGATACGTAGGCACTTGGTAACAAGGCGAGTCCCCCTCCTCCAAATCTTAATCATGTCTTTAACCCTATTAACTGTTTGTTACCTTTCTTTATGTTTTGCCATAACCCTTATCTTTGCAATGTTAGCCTTTAGGAAAGGGTTGAGGGTGCCTAACACCTTCCCTCGACCTGAATATAGTATCTTACCCTGATCTCTTAACTGCGTAGGGTTTCCTATTCGCCCTTCAGAATAGGTGGCGACTCTAAACATTAAATTTTTAGGCAGGTTGCTACAACTGGGAATGCGTTGTTTTGGAGTTTTGGATTATAACTCTATTTTGTTTTGTTATTTGAAGTCTTATACATTAAATGATGAATGTTGATTTGATGAATTAATTCCGCTGTGCAAAACATGACTTTGGTTAATGAGTTATAATTTCAGACGTTTCAGTGAATGCATGACATGTACCAATGTGATTTTCTTTACTTATGAATTGTGACACCTCTTGCATGCTTACTCTGATTTAATAATTGTTTAATTGCCGCGGGTTATTAGAGGGGTGTTACAATAGTGGTATCAGAGCATAGTCGGTCGTTGTGACCAGAGTCTTTGCGTCTTAGTGTCAGTCCTTCCTGTGTATGCGACTAATACGAGTTATTGTCGATACTTTTGTTCTGACTGGATTGTTTGTGATTAAGCAGAGCAATGGCTGGAAGAGGTGGAAGAAATGATGATGCTATCGCTGAGGCTCTGGGCATGATTGCTGGTGTGCTGGGAGGGAATGCCAATGGAGCTGCGATTGGTGCTGACAGGCAGCTGAACAGTTTTCAGAGGAACAATCCTCCATTGTTCAAAGGCACGCATGATCCTGAAGGTGCTCAGAAATGGCTTAAGGAGATCGAGAGGATTTTCAGAGTCATTGACTGTGCTGAGGATCTCAAGGTGAGGTATGGTACTCATATGTTATCTGAGGAGGCTGATGACTGGTGGATGTCAACCAGAGCTGAACTGGATGCTGATGGTACAACAATTACTTGGACTGTATTTAGAAGGGAATTCCTGAGGAGGTATTTTCCTGAAGATGTCAGGGGCAGAAAGGAAGTTGAATTTCTGGCACTGATTCAAGGCAATATGTCGGTACCAGAGTATGCGGCCAAGTTTGTGGAACTGGCAAGGTACTATGTGCACTACAATGAGGACGAAGCCAGTGACTTCTCGAAATGTGTCAAATTTGAGAATGGTCTTCGTGATGAGATCAAGCAAGGTATCAGGTACCAGAGAATCCGGAGATTTGTTGACCTTGTAGATTGTAGTAGAATCTTTGAGGAAGATAACATCAAGATGAAGTCATCTCACTCTCGCGAGTTGGTTGACAAGAAAGGAAAGAAACATATGGATAGAGGTAAGCCATATGGTAGAAGCAAAGCTGCTGATTGGAAGAAACCCAGTGGGGGAGATTCCAGTGCTCGTATCAGATGTTACAATTGTGGCGAGATGGGACATCGTAGGAATGAGTGCAAGCTTGATCAGAAGAAGTGTTACAAGTGCGACCAAGTGGGTCATATTGCTGCTGATTGCAAGAAGAGGGTTGTGACCTGTTATAACTGTGGTGAAGAGGGTCACAACAGTCCGAATTGTCCTAAGCCGAAGAAGAACCAATCAGGAGGAAAGGTTTTTGCTTTGACCGGGTCAGAGACTACTCCAGAAGACAGACTGATTAAAGGTACGTGTTTCATTCATGGCACACCTTTAGTTGCAATTATTGATACTGGAGAAACTCATTCTTTTATTTCTTTGGATTGTGCTGAGAGGTTAAATCTTGAAATATCTGACATAAATGGAAGTATGGTTATTGACACTCCTGCGTCGGGTTCAGTAACTACTTCGTCTGCATGCCTGAATTGTCCGGTTGACATTTTTGGTAGAGAATTCGGGATGGACTTAGTGTGCCTTCCGTTGAAGCAACTCGATGTAATCCTGGGAATGAACTGGTTGGAATTCAACCGTGTTCATATCAACTGTTTTGCGAAGACGGTAATTTTTCCTGAAGAGGTTAGTTTTGATAGTCTGGAAATGACAGCGAGGCAAGTGAATGAGGCTATCAGGGATGGTGCAACAGTGTTTATGTTGTTCGCATTGATGGATGTGACAGAAAAAGTGGTGGGTAGCGAGTTACCTGTGGTATGTGAATTTCCAGAAGTTTTTCCAGAAGAAGTGAACGAATTGCCACCGGAAAGAGAAGTGGAGTTTTCTATTGATTTGGTTCCGGGAACTAGTCCAGTGTCGATGGCACCGTATCGTATGTCGCCGTCTGAATTGGCTGAACTCAAGAAGCAGTTAGAGGAATTGCTTGAGAAGAAATTTATTCGTCCTAGTGTTTCGCCATGGGGTGCGCCTGTGTTGCTGGTAAAGAAGAAAGAGGGTTCAATGAGGCTGTGTGTGGATTACAGACAATTGAACAAGGTTACTATCAAAAATCGGTATCCATTGCCGAGGATTGATGATTTGATGGACCAGTTGGTTGGAGCACGTGTGTTTAGTAAGATTGATCTGAGGTCTGGGTATCATCAGATACGTGTGAAAGATGACGATATTCAGAAGACTGCTTTTAGAACGAGGTATGGACATTATGAGTATTCTGTGATGCCGTTTGGAGTTACTAATGCACCTGGTGTTTTTATGGAGTATATGAACAGGATCTTCCATCCGTATCTCGACAAGTTCGTAGTAGTATTTATAGATGACATCCTGATATATTCTAAGAATGAAGAAGAACATGCGGAGCATCTCAGAACGGTATTGGGACTATTAAAAGAGAAGCAACTTTTTGCCAAACTATCGAAGTGTGAATTCTGGTTAGAGGAAGTCAGTTTTCTTGGGCATGTGATTTCTAAGAATGGTATTGCTGTTGACCCTACAAAGATAGAAGCTGTGTCTCAGTAGGAAGCCCCGAAGTCAGTGTCGGAGATTCGTAGTTTTCTTGGTCTTGCAGGTTACTACAGAAAGTTCATTGAAGGATTTTCAAAGTTAGCATTGCCGTTAACTAAACTAACTAGGAAGGGACAAGCTTTTGTTTGGGATGCCAAGTGTGAAGAAGGATTCCAAGAGCTGAAGAGGAGGTTGACTAGTGCTCCTATTTTGATTTTGCCGAATCCGACTGAATCATTTGTGGTTTATTGTGATGCGTCACTGATGGGTCTAGGCGGTGTATTGATGCAGAATCAACAAGTAGTCGCTTATGCGTCGAGACAACTCAAAGTGCATGAAAGGAATTATCCGACTCATGATTTAGAGTTAGCAGCTGTAGTTTTTGTTTTGAAGTTGTGGCGGCACTATTTGTATGGTTCGAGATTTGAGGTATTCAGTGATCATAAGAGTCTGAAGTATCTCTTCGATCAGAAAGAGTTGAATATGAGGCAGAGAAGGTGGTTAGAATTCCTTAAAGATTATGATTTTGGTTTGAATTACCATCCTGGTAAGGCAAACGTCGTGGCTGATGCATTGAGTAGGAAGACCTTGCATATGTCTATGCTAATGGTGAAGGAATTGGATTTGATTGAACAATTCAGAGACTTGAGTTTAGTGTGTGAAGGTACTCCTACTAGTGTCAAATTGGGTATGCTGAAGCTGACTAGTGGTATTCTTGAAGAAATCAGAGAAGGTCAGAAAGTTGATGTTGGATTGATTGATAAGTTGACTTTGATCAATCAAGGCAAGAGTGGTGAATTCAGAGTCGACGAGAATGGTATATTGAGGTTTGGTGACCGAGTTTGTGTTCCTGATATTGATGAACTCCGGAAGCGTATTTGGGAAGAAGGACACCGTAGTGGATTGAGCATTCATCCTGGTGCTACCAAGATGTACCATGATTTGAAAAAGTTGTTTTGGTGGCCTGGAATGAAGAAGGAAGTTGCTGAGTTTGTGTATTCTTGTTTGACTTGCCAGAAGTCAAAGATTGAGCATCAGAAACCATCTGGGTTGATGCAACCGATGTTTATTCCCGAGTGGAAATGGGATAGCATATCAATGGATTTTGTGTCGGGTTTGCCGAGAACTGTCAGAAATTGTGAAACTATCTGGGTCGTGGTGGACAGGTTGACGAAGTCTGCCCATTTTATACCAGAGAGAATGGATTATCCGATGGAGAAGCTAGCTCGGTTGTATATTGAGAAGATAGTTAGTCTACACGGTATTCCTTCAAGTATCGTGTCAGACAGAGATCCGAGGTTTACGTCTAAATTCTGGGAAGGTTTGCAGAAAGCTTTGGGTACTAAGCTGAGATTGAGTTCTACTTATCATCCGCAGACGGATGGACAGACTGAGAGGACGATTCAGTCGCTAGAGGATTTGTTGCGTGCTTGTGTGTTAGAAAAAGGAGGCACTTGGGATAGTTATCTGCCTTTGATTGAGTTTACGTACAACAACAGTTATCATTCGAGTATCGGTATGGCTCCGTTTGAGGCTTTGTATGGTAGGAGGTGTAGGACGCTGTTGTGTTGGTACGAATCTGGTGAGAGTGCTGTGATTGGTCCAGAAATTGTACAACAGACTACGGAGAAGATTAAGATGATTCAGGAGAAGATGAAAGCTTCTCAGAGTCGTCAGAAGAGTTATCATGACAAGAGGAGGAAAACACTTGAGTTTCAAGAGGGAGACCATGTGTTTATGAGAGTTACTCCTATGACAGGTATTGGTCGGGCATTGAAGTCAAAGAAGTTGACTCCGCGTTTTATTGGACCGTTCCAGATTTCTGAAAGAGTGGGAGAAGTGGCATATCGTGTCGCTTTACCACCGACGCTTGCAAACTTGCATGATGTGTTTCATGTGTCTCAGTTGAGGAAATACATTTCAGATCCGTCCCATGTGATCCAAGTAGATGATGTACAGGTGAAAGACAATTTGACAATTGAGACTTTACCTATAAGGATTGAGGATCGAAGACTGAAGCAATTGCGTGGGAAGGAAATAGCTTTAGTCTGAGTAGTTTGGGGGGGGCCAGCTGAAGGAAATGTTACTTGGGAGCTAGAGAGTCAGATGAAAGACTCTTATCCAGAACTTTTTACCTGAGGTATGTTTTCGAGGACGAAAACTCTTTTAGTGGGGGAGAGTTGTAACACCCGTATAATTTTAATATTAATTTAATTGGAATATTGAATTAATAATTAGAATTATAGGGATTTTGTGAAAATAATGAATAAATAATGGTTTATGGCATTTGGGCCATATGAGGAAATAGTAAAGATGGGGGTGTGGTTTAGTAAAACTTTCACTAATCTCAATATTATTATTTTTCATAAAATAATTGGGAATTGGGAAGAAAGAACGTGAAAGAACAGAAGTTGGAACGAGGAACGTGACGGAGAACTGTAGAGGGAGAGACCAAGAACCAAGACTTTTATCCGAGGTAAGAGGAGACTCTCCGTTTAATCTCTTTTATCGTATTATAGGTGATAGTATGGATTAGGAGTATGGTTGGATCCATTGATTCTATATTCTGAATTGTTATTTGTGTTCATCATTGAAATTTGGACTGTTAATCCCTAATAACTGATAGATTTAGGGTATGATGAATGAAATTGATTATGGAATCATATACTGTGGTTGTGGATGAATTCGTATGCTATTTAGATGTGAATTTTCTGGTTTTTAGACTCAAAATCGTGGACTGGTATGAGTAAAAACGAATGGGTTTTGGACTGTTACGAAGTTGCAGGTTCTGGACAATTTTTCTGGTGTTTCGCGTATGAAACAGTGCCATATGCGTATGGGATGAGGTCATACGCGTATGAGGGACATTCCCCAAGGGCTATACGCGTATGATACGCAGCTGCCCTGTCCCAAAGTACCTTGTACTGGTGAAATGCGTATGAGAGCGTATGAGGATGCTCAAACGCGTATGGAATTTTTAAAAGAGGAAGTTGATCTGATGATACGCGTATGGCAAGGCTGATACGCGTATGAGGTTGTTTTTAGGCCATTTTTGACTCTGAGGAAATGCGTATGATACGCGTATGAGGGATGGTGATACGCGTATGGACGCGTATGGACTTGATGATACGCGTATGGCTTCTGTATGTGAAATTTCTGTTTTGTGATTTTTCTGGAAAGTTCAATGATGTGTAACTTTCGATCTGTAGGCCTATTTTGTATGCTGTTTGAGACTGTGTAAACCCTGTGATGTGATTCTGTGGTTTACTGATGATTGATTGTATTGAATGATGTTAATGTATATATGAACATGCTTAGTAATGATGATGATGATGATGAAATGAGTATAGATGATGCTACTCATAGAATGGTAATGATGAAAGTACTCCCTCTGTCCCAGATTATAAGAGAAATTCTCTTTTTTGATTCATTGAATAATTAATGTATCTGGTCTATATACAGACCAGATACATTAATTATTCAATGAATCTAAAAAGTGAATTTCTCTTATAATTTGAGACGGAGGGAGTATGTTATATATATGTTTGCATGCATTCATAGTCATTTGATGAGGGCTGTATCTTAATGATGAGAGGATACAGTGAAGGGCAAGATTCCCATTGTGTAGAATCTGTGCTGGCAGGGCCGTATCTGGATAATGATAGATCGGTCGGTGGATGATTTCCACTGGTGATGTTGGTACCACATGCATAGTGTCAGTTTCATACATGTGCATGACTTGTTTTTAATATGATGATATATGTTATATGACGACTTGTTTGTTTATCTGTGGATGTGTGAATGATGATTTGTCTGAATATGAAACAATTGGGTGAATGATATAACTATGATATGTTATTATTTATGATGCAATAACATTGGTTAACTGTGATGAGACTCACCCTTACTTGTTGTCATTTTCAGATTGAGGATAGCGGCGCGACTTGGTGAGGATTAGCTCATAAGTCGGTTATTAGTTATCGAGTCGGTGTCATGCTCTGGTAGTTGTAACACTGGGAACGCGTTGTTTTGGAGTTTTGGATTATAACTCTATTTTGTTTTGTTATTTGAAGACTTATACATTAAATGATGAATGTTGATTTGATGAATTAATTCCGCTGTGCAAAACATGACTTTGGTTAATGAGTTATAAATTCAGACGTTTCAGTGAATGCATGACATGTACCAATGTGATTTTCTTTACTTATGAATTGTGACACCTCTTGCATGCTTACTCTGATTTAATAATTGTTTAATTGCCGCGGGTTATTAGAGGGGTGTTACAGGTACTCCCTTTAAGTGTATCTTCATTGTCCTCTTAGTAATTTTTTTATACTTTGTTTTTTCTGAATTTGCTTGACGTTATTTTCCGCATACTCGTTTATGCTTTCTTACAGTCGTCCATAATTTTATTTCATCATATAGTATCCCATGATTTTATTTCTTCATGTAGTTTTGTAACAACCTGCCCTAAAAATTTTAGATTTTAGAGTCGCCACCTATTCTGCCAGGGCGAATAGGAAACCCTACGAAGTTTAGAGATCTGGTAAGTTATTATAATCAGGTCAAGGGAAGGTGTTAGGCACCCTTAACCCTTTCCTAAAGTTTTGTCTAAGGTAAATGTTTATGGCTTAAGAGTATTAAGGTAAGGTTTGTGGCTACTAAAGAAAGGTGACAGAAAGTTAATTAGGGCAAACCTCAAACCTATTGAAATTTTGGGGAAGGGGACTCGCCTTGTTACCAAGTGCCTACGTACCTCCTTATGGAGGATCAGAGTCTACGTAGTTCGGGATATGTTGGTGTTTTTTAGAGATTGTACGCCTTTGTAATTTATATGTTGAAGTGTGTTTTAAATTGCAGTTCGCAGTTATGCAATTATCGCAGTTTCGTAGTTCGTAGTTTGTGAAATGTTAATGAATTATTACATGGCATACAACCCTGTTTAGTATTTTAAACCTTAGTATTGTTAATTGCGTTGATCAGTAGCTTTGATCAACATAATTAACAAGTATCAATTTTATTACTAATTATCATAATCAATTGATTCGATTACAACCGTTAGCAAATTAATTTGTTTTTTTGGATTAGATTATTTGTATTGTTTAAGGGTAATTGTAAATTGAATTTGAACACCTTAATTTTGTTAATCGCGTTGATTAATTGATTTGATCAACATAATTAACAAATATGTGCTTGAATTATCCTACGTAATTAATAATGAAAAGTATTAATCTTGTTACTAATCATCGCAATCAATTAATTCGATCAAAACAATTAATAAATTGAACCTTAACCTGTTTATAGAAAATCCTTAGTTAGCTTGACAAAAAAATGATTTTTGTCGCTAATTATCGTAATCGAGTGATTCGATTAAAACAATTAACTAACTAATTAAATCGGTTAAAAAAATCTAAAGGTTAAAACCTATACCTTCGGTTAATGGGCAATACCTACCAAATGTGATTTTTAGGGTTAAGGGCGAAGGTTAGTGATGGAAACCTAATTATTGAACCCTACTAATGTTAGCCTAAAATTTGATTAATTAATTAACCTAAAATTAAATTAACCTAATTCTAATTTTAATTATTAAATAAATAAAAAAAGAAATTAATTAAAAAAGAAAAGAAAAACAAACAAATAAGAAAACAAAAACAAACTAGATAGAAAGACTAGAGAAAAAGAACCAGGGGCGATTCAGTGTGGTTGGCACATGAAGTTCCATGGTGCACCTCCAGCTTGGTGGACGTTAGATCTGACCCTGATGGAATCCAAAGGTTCTGATCTGAGGATGTACCATGAGCTTCCTTCAGATAGCGCACGTGGGATTTGGCAGCTGAATAATTCACAAAAATATCTTGCAGGAGCGGAGAATCGAGCCCGCGTTTGTGTGGTTAACAGCTCTCCAATTGTACCGCCTCTACCATTTGTATTAGTTGTTCTTTAGATCAATACAATTATTAAAATAAAACAAATAATAAATGGAACTTTTAAAACACCAGCCAAACTGGGGCCCGCTTCTTGGAACTGGCGAATCACGTTTTATGGAAAGGCCACCTGGGCGAGTCAAACAGTCAAAATTTTAACCGCCAGAACTGTACAGTTTCCGGTCTCCTTCGCCGACGAGGGAGATTTCCAAAACCTGCAAAAAACATGAAAGCCAACAAGCGAATAACCTATACCTACTAATTAAGGGGATGCGAATCTCATGGACGGGTTTGTTTGCCCTGAAACGGCCTGCATACGTAAATACGAACAACAAAGACCTTCATGCCCTAACCATGGCAGTCGGTCGTTCATGTACCAAAGCTTCAAAATAATGATTCAAAATAATCCTAAACACGATAACAAGCATGAATATATGCGTGGAATCGATTTATATGCGATAAAAAGTTTGAAATCGAAACTCTTACCATTCACGGTGCAATTCGAGTGGCGACAATAGGGAAGGATGTATGCTTCAAGAATGGTTGGGGACGATTCCTTGAGGTCTCAGGATGATGAATAGCCCCCTAGTTTCACACGAAACTTGCTGAAATAAACAAAACTCTATCCTCCTCTTTTCTTTGTTTTTTCCAACTTATAAACCCTATTTTTTAGTCCAAAAATCTGTCCCCTAATGGTCTGCTTTGGCTCAGTATATATGGAGGGAGAAATTAGGTTAGTTTTTGGTCTTGGGCTTCAAGTATTTGGATAGCAAAATACTTGAGTAAAAATCTTGTGTTTCTTTCTATTTTTGGCCAAAATTGCATCTTCTCTTACCAATCTTGCTTCCCCATGAATTTTATCAAATATTTGATACATAATGTGATTGAAATTGATTGAAACTTAAAACCAAAACAAATCTTTTCAAAACTTTCATCAAATCTTTGATTTTTTCCATAATTTTAATGAATAAAATTCACTAAAAATCAAATAATTATCAATAATTCGTGGCTTTCAGATTGTATCTTCTAGATAACTTGGGTAACAATATTGGATCTTAAAAACTTGGGCCCATTTGCAAGAAAATCCATTTTGAACCTTATTTGCTTCACATTTTTCACCCAAAATTGACCAACTTTGACAAGGCATATCTCCCTCAATTTTTATGGTATGGAAATGATCTAGGACTTTTTGGAAAGCTCAAGATGTCCTATACAAGCCGCTTTGGAACTTATTTTGAATTTGAGGATTTTATCTTGAAGATATGGGCTTTGAATAAAAACTGCTTTTGGTTGACTTTCAGAATGACCTGTAATGTTTTGGCTCCTATCCTTTAAATGAAGCATTTCTTGACCTTGGGCCCAACATCAAAGTTGTAGAGAATTGAATTTCCTTGAGAATGAGCTTTGGTTGGGGAATTTATGATAAAGCATGAGAGGCTTATGGCCAGTCAAAGTACAATTGACTTTTGCTTAGAAACTCTAATTTAGTAACTTGGAGTTTTGTTGATTTCTGAACTTTTGACTGAGCAATCTGGTGAGTCAGAGCTTGAAACTTAATGTGAGGATTCTTTGAGGCATATGAGAGGCCATGAGGTCCACTTGAGGTGTCAGAACTTGATTTGGCCTTGAGATAAGCACAACCCTAGTTGTGGGCTTGTTGCTTAGGAGAGAGATAGTCAGGCCTATTTCTTAGTGCTTGAGCCAAAATATTTTAAAATATGATGGGAAAATTTTGGGGTATGACAATTTTTTTTCAAATTTTATTACATTTTATAGTCTTTTATTATTTTATTTCACCACATAGTCTTTCACGGTTTTATTTTATCATACAGTGTCTTGTGATTTTAATTCATCATATAGTCTTTCACGATTTTATTTCACAATATCAGTGGCATGCAGAAGTTAGGCATCCTCTATGCTTTGACCTCTCCGGGGACCACTCTCGGCCAAAGGTCAGTTCTCTTTTCCTTCCCAAGATAAAAACCTAATTCAAGGCTGACACATCTATGGCTCCATTGCATGCACTATGGAGTGGTTAGCTACTAAGAGGAAGTGTGCAAGCATCGACTTTGTATTTCTTATTAATAATACATCATATTTTTTAATTGGAAAGGGAAATCATGTAATTAAAAAAATCATTTTATTAGTATTCTAAAAGTATTACATCAATCAATAGTTTGAATTCATACTTGTACAACCTGGGGATTTAGCAAAAATATCTCGGCTATGTAGCTTCACATGTCCATGGGATTGATTCTTTCTGTAGCATCGCCAATGTGTATGCTCAGTTTCCCGAGCCACACCTGATCTTAATTGAGCATGAATTGTGTCTCATCGGTCGTTCAATGAAGCGTGGTTCTATAATCTAAAAGAATATGTGGGAATTCCTCTTCCCATCCCCCCTTAGGTGTTTCGAGCTTTCTTTTAAATCCTCTTAGCAAAACGTTATTTGTTTTTCCTGCTTGCTCGTTTGTTTGGGTATGCTCAGCTGATGTAAAGTGTTATTTAACCTTCAAGTCCTCTAAAAGCTTCTTCAAATTCTTGTCCGTGAATTGAGTCCCGTGATAGCTTGGAGGATCCCATGCCTTGCCAAAACGTCCCTCTTGTAAAATTTCAATACTTTTGGGGGGAAATGGTCTGGGCCAAGGTGTCTACTTCGACCAACTTTGTAAAATAACAATTGGAATGAAACAGAAGGGCCACTCTGTTCAAAGCTATAAGGAATGACCTCCCATTGATGGCTTTGTAGATTCTTTCAAAAGGAATCACGGGAAAACACACATTCACACTCCTTTCATTCTTCCTTTATCCAAAGGAGAGGGAAAGCTTAATCGTTCTGCATGGAAGAGTGGAGGACTCAACGAATACGAATATATTTCCCCTTTCACGTGGCTTCAAATCTTGGTCGTGTAGCCATAATCTCATGAAGATTCCAATGTATATCATATCGCAAGATCTTCCATCATCAATTAGGATTCCTGATACTGCATGATTTGATATGGTGGGAATTACTACTAGCGGAAGTGCCCGTTACGAGTTCCGTCTACTTTCTCAATATGTAGAAACCCTAAGATAGGTTTGTCACCATTCATCACATCATTAGCCGCCAGTGAGATTCGCGACAAGGGTTCTTTCTCAATGGATGAATTGTCTTCTATTGAATCAATAGGGAAGAAAGAGAAATATATTAAGGGTGATGGATCTGTTGTGTTTTTTGAAATTGGATATATCTTCATCTTCTTCTTCAAGTAAGCTTGTTGTAGTAGTTCTAATTTTTGAATGAGAGAGATCTGATCATGGATTTCGTAGGAATCAAAATTTTATTCTTACAGATGGCGCCATTGTTCTATGGTTTAACCATAAATGTGTATTGAAGTCTTGATGCAGTGGGGTTATATTCTAGTGCGGCAGAGACATGGTTAACCTGGCAAAAATAACACTCCAATGTCAAAATTAGTAGTTAGATAAAAACTAGAATGGGAGTAAATTATGGTTATAACATACCACAAACCTTGTGTGAAATCTTTTATATATGATGAATGGTTAGAGATCCCCTTGCTTTTTGAAGTAGTATGCAGGAAATCGTTAGATGTCATTCAATGACAAAGGACAATCTATGGTGTGGATCAAATACAGACTTGAAGATCGGGTGTCTACTACGCCTTCAATACCCTATGACTTTAGATTGATGATTGAGTATTTTCATTATTGGACCTCTTGCCGGCTTAGAATAGATAATATATTTATATTTTATAGATGAAGTTATCTCTTTTGATTTAAATTGAATGTTTTTTTCTTATGTAACTAATCTCTCAAGTCACATTAACCGAAATCAATAATAAAGTTTTTCAATTTAAATTTATGGATCACTAATTCAATTTTAAGAGATTTGCATTATCAGATCCAAGTGCTCTAGGTGAATTAAGAAGATCAAATTCCCTAGTGTACAACTATCACATAATTACAAGACAATATTGTGGCTATTAATTTGAGATCAATAATTTATGTTAAACAAACTCCATAATTGACCAAGGATCAAACGGTCCGGATCAATAAATACCTCACAGTTAAAGCAAGAAATTCAATTCTGTAGATTATGTTTCTAACAATAAAGATGAGTAGTTCAAATGTCAGTTAGGTAAGGGGTTTCCAAATAAGAGACAAACATAACTTTGTCCTTCCTCCATCATTAATTCAGTACTATATGCTATTTAGACTAAAGTCAGGCTTTCATAGAGACCAAAGCTTAGTTGTCTGTACTATATATCCACCATGTCTTTAAGTGATATAGTAACACTCGTTAATTATTAACATAAAAAGTTGCAGTAAAAATATATACACCACCGAATATATAGTTTTTCAAATAAATGCAACAGAAAAGTTATTGTATTGGAAACATAACCTTATGCATATAGTATCATCGAAGAAAATCCTAATTATTATTAATTATTAAGCCATGATACTATTGGTCCATCTATTACCGGAGAATTTTATGGGCCAATGGATTCATGAGTTTAAGTCATTGACGACAACGACAGTAATTTAAAATATAAATTCTAGTTAGACATTATTCCGATGTGAAATTGAAGATTGATAATGTATTGATGCAAAAGTTCTCCAATGTTACCGTGTAAGCCTCCGGTAGGTAGAGCGGAGCAGGAGTATACCTGCTCCAACATCAAAAGTTGTGAGGTCAGAGAGATGTAACCTACATGCATGAGTGAATGAAATTGAATTTTTTATGATGTATAAATAATTATATATATGGTGGATGGTTGAAACCACTACCGGTAGGAGTGGTGTGGTCTGCGTGAGATTGTGGGACTGTGGGATTGGATTCCACGACTTGAAATGAGTAAGAGGCTTGACTTTGGCGTGTATCTTTCCAACAAGAGCTCACCTATTCATGGATCTTGAATGAGAGTGTTTTGGATTGGAACTTTGGTGTTGTGTCGGTTAAGTTTGACCATATGGTATGCTGAACAATTTCTCCCAGGTCCTTGCAATTGGATGTGGAGTTAGGACTGTCACAAAATTGTTGAGACTGGCCTTCGAAAAGACCTCGTATTGGGGAGGAGGGGAAGATGTGTTAAGTGGGAGCAAGTGTTTTCTATCATGCGCATGAAATGTTTGTCTTGTAACTAAAGTGTTTCACACGATAATCTATACATGTGGCCTTAGGCTTATAAAATTAAGGGATGGAAACGTCGCTATAGCACTCAATGTCCACCAGTTGTGAGGTATCACTCTGTAGATTGTATAGAGATTAGTGATAGTTATGATGATTCGGGGAGTTCTAATGTGGATGTTGAAGAATCTTGGGCTTTTAGGATCATGGTTGTCAAGATCTCGATCTAGATCTTAAAATCTTAAGATTTTACGATCTCACTTACCCTCAACGATCCCGATCTTAAGTAGAATCGCATGTTGTAGTCAAATTGTAAAAAAATGTCCCTAATGTCTAGTAATTGGCCAAATATGTCCCTAATGTCTAACAAATTGTCCATGTGGTAATAATAACATATAAAAACTCAACATACATGTCTAAAGAATTTGAAAAGAAGTCATTTTATCACTAATACACTTGTCTAGTAACATATATCATGCAATTTTATGTTTTACGATCTTGTTACTCTCTCCCGATCTTACAAATATAATTAGGTAGGATCTTCCGATCTTAGCTACGATTTTATATTCTACGATCTTGCTATTCTCTCCCGATCTTATGTAAGATTTCTATCTTGACAACCTTGTTTAGGATGTGGAAAATATTTATATTAACGTAGCTAAAGAAGAGAAAATCAATCCCTTTAGGATTGATATCAAGGAGATTGGTCGGAGTTTTTTCTTATCTAATCTCCCCATACCATACCCGAAGACTATTGCGGGAGTATGGGCATGGTTGAAACCTCGTGTTTATATTAAATCCTTTTAGTGTCACTACGGTCGTGAGATGAGTCATGATGAGATAAGGTGGTGGATTGAGTCTCAACCATGTTCCAGCACTTACAGTCTTAATTTTTTGCTTGTTGAGAGCGAGGAAGGGATGATACGGAGGGAACGACGAGCTCTTGAACTCTCTATATATGCATATCAGTACCCATAGGGGGAAGATGGAACTTGGATACAAAGTTCATCTTCAATTAATCACATCAAATATAGAATGCCCATTGGGACGTAATTCCATCTTCAGACTGGGTGGCTTACCATGTAAACCCTAGTAAGAGGTTATGCAGATGGTTTAATGGATAGAAATGGCCTCTTCGTGAATATTATTCTCTAGAATGATATTTATGCCCTTCAATGAGTTTGAGACAAGGTTATGAATCATTTAAATATTGTCCCCTCACAACTACATCTGATGAACGGGGCTTATGTCAAGGTATTTCAACATTGGTGTGAATATAGGGGTGATGTCCCCAACATAAAATGCTCCTTGCACTTCTTAAATATACAACATACCTCGTCCATGACCGATTGATAAAAGTCTACTTTCCTTCAAGCAAGTAAAGAAAATCTTTGACGTCTACATGGACAACTTCAAAAGTTTTAAGGAAAGATAAACATGAGAGTTTGTGTGTACTATCAGAGGGTTCCTTGAGTAATAGAGATCATCCTCTAGGGTGCAGCTCCTTCTCACTTTAAAATATTTTGAGGGCTCTGAAATGCATGGATAAGTTTACTAATTAGTGGAGGAACAATCACTTTTTGGAGGTCCCTAACATGTATGCCTTCAAAAATTATGATTTCTCTCCAAATGAGGAGAATTTAAAGTCTAGACTTGTTAAATTTTGGGAAGGCTTAAGTTTCGTATACGCCTTAGGTCCTTCCGATTGGTCAGAAATCCAGGAAAATTAAGTGACATAGAAACTCGACTATTGGTAGAGGTTTCCATAGAGAGATAGGCAGATAGAGAGAGAGAGAGAGGAGTTATTGTGATAAGAGGAATTTTACCTTATGTATGACTTTTAATATCACCTGTTTTTCTTTGTGAATTCCTTTCTTTCGATGTCTTGCAAATAACATGGGTATCATTAATGATTTGATCATGATGAGAGAGTGTCTTAAGAAGAAAACATCCCCATCTCCACCTCCACCTTCGTCTCTATAGCACATATTAGAAACTATTGCAAGGGTCCAAAAAAACCAATCAAAGGGGTCAACAATAAGATCCTAGATTTCCAAGTAATCATTTTGAAGAAGCCATGCCAGAGGGAACAGGGATACATGTATCTCCCTCCTCTAAGAACCAAAGTAAATATTCAATGACTGCCTAAAAATACGTACTTTAGAACGATCCTTATCTGAAGCGGTAAGTGATGATTCTCCAAGGCAAGAGACATATAAGAGGACTTTTCAATTAGGGTCGAATCTAAAAGGACCAAATAGGGGCAACCCGATGCCTGAACTTAGATCATATTGGAAGCCCAAAGTGCTCCACCTTCATATGTTATGCAGTATTTCCTTCTCAAAACTGGCCTCATATTTGCCAAAGATTTTCATGCCATGTTCCTAGATAGTGATTTTAAATACTTCATCCTCCTGGAAGAGTCTAGTCAAGAAGAAGTGATGACTGAGATGTCAGCCACCTACACTAGGTAGTTGGATTACTATTTATAGGTGTTGGCAAAAAAGGGTCATGTCTTGGCACAAAATAAAGGAGAGGGAGATTCTTCAAAAGAGGCCTGATTATGTCCTACTCGTAAGGGAAGCACTTCATAAATATCTTGCTGAAGCAAAGAGGCTTCTGACATCCATTCAAAAGGAGGAGGAACATGATTCCTTTTCTGCATTTGCTGCAAACGTGAAATCTCTAGAAGGGGTGATGTAGGAGAAGGAAAATAGCTTAGGAAAGATTTGTACAACATTATATGAATTTAAAGGTGATTTGAGTGAGACTAAGGAATCTCTAAGAATTATTAGAAAAATGTGGACGACGTGAAGGTTGCTCTAACGGGGGCAAAGGACTTCCACAAGGATTAGGTAAAACTTGAAGGAGTTGTTGAAGTCATAGAAGAAATATGGAATTTGCATATGTTTGTTAGCCAAGTGATGTAAGTGTTCTGACAATGGTTTATGCTTCTTGATATCTTATTTATTGTAAAACTCATGAAACTGGTCTGAAACAAACTATAGGCCATTGTCATTTCTTCTTTCATTATCATGCTTTGATCTCAAATTTTATAGCTTATTTTTATCCTAAAATCTTTACTATCTGATTATGCATGACCAATAATAATGGAACCATCTAAAATATATAACCTGCACATTTTAGACCTTTAAGCCACGATCAATTTACCATTGGAAATTGTGAACACCTCATGTTCAACTAGAACGCAATAGCTTATATCATAAAACACACCCATGGACAAAAATCATTTTAAGCTCAAGAACATACCTCACATTATGCATGAGGAGCTTACAGTTACCTCACATTTTAAGTATAATTGTACAAGTACCTAGAACTTTACTAGACTTATTGTCATGAAGTCATACTCCACCTTCTTTCATCTCGAAAGTCTCAAAGTGTTATAGTCGATTGAATTTAATACAAGGTCATATCACCTTTCCTACCATAAAGAAGAGAATCATTTAAATTCTCAAACTATCTAGGTAATGAACTTAATAATATTATAGACTTTTCCTTATCATCAATATTCACTTCAATATTTTGCAAGTCGTTAGTGATCTTATTGAATTTCGTCACTTGTTCCAAAAAGTGATTGATTATACAATATTTAAAATAAGTAAAGTTGTTGTTTTACACACAATCTGTGAGTCAATATACAAAGATTCAAACTTGACCCACATATCACAGTCTTCTTCGTGACAAATTAACTTATGACTCTAGCTTTAAGGTAGAATACAATGACACTTATGATCTTATCCACCAGCTCAGTCTTTTCTGTTTATGTTAGGTGTGCATACCTCAATGCCTCATCCTCCGCTGCTTCTACACACCTTCGTTAGGTTAATATTTCTTTCATCTTCACCTTTCACAATCCAAAATCTTTTTCTTGGAAAACTTCTTAATGTCCTATTTAGAACCCTCGATGCTCTCTTGTGAAACTTAGACACTTTGTCCCATAGCGAGTGCAATTTTTTTATGAAAATTGATATAACGAGTCACACCAATAATTATGTTTTGGATAAATAATAATGCAAACAAAATAAATGGTCTTTAGCAAAATTAACTAGTAGAAAATCCATACAAGTAAGAATAAAATAAAGACGAGCACACACTTAATTTTTTTTACACTATTTAATCTAACCGACTTACTTTCGAGGACAGGGCAGCTATCTGATTCACTATACTACAAGAGTAGGTAAATGAGATTAGACGATCAATTACAAGAAAATAATCTTCCAAGTTAATAAGAGCATCTCCTATTTTCTACCTCTAAATATTTTTCAATCTCTCCTTATCTCAATATATAAATCACACAAATCTAACACAAATCTAAGGTGTTTAGTAGTGTTTTTCAATTTACTTAGACATCCCCAAAGGTAGAAGTTCTATCATTGTCTCTCTAAGTTCCTCTTATTAGAATTTCACCACCTCATTTCCCCATCCCAAAAGTGAATGAGAACCACATTTAATTTAAGCATAACCCTAGGAAATAAGAGTTGTGGCTCCAACTTTTGGTCAGAATCGACCCAACTCATGACCCATCGTCGCTCGACCACCACTAACATTCGCCCCCGCCTGAGCTCCTCCACCCAGCTCTTGGTCGCCGCTTTTGTTAATGATGGAACCTAAATTTAAACATTTTGTTAAATTGCTTAGAATGTTGAGTCATAGACCCAAATATTATATTTAATATAGAAATATATTCCAATCATAATTTTATGCTAATTTAACATAATTGATATCACAACTACCAAACCATCACATTTAATCTCTAATTGATATTAACTAATTAAAACTTAAAATGCCAACATCAAAATCAATTTCCTTTTCTTTTTCTTAGTCATATCTTATTCAAATATGTGCTGCTTAACTTCGGTGGTGATGAGGAGTGTGAAAAAAGAAAGTGGGTTCACTCCATCACTATATAAATAGTCTTTAGTCTTACTCTTGGTGATAGTCATAGTGAATGCACTTTAAACACATTGTTTCCCTAAAAACATTTTATGCTTCCTACGTTTTCTATTCCATCTCACATCATGAACCTTCAAATTTGCAATTGTCTAAGATCAAGAAACAACAGTATTTGCTCAAGTTATGAGAGAATTAGCAATGCCCCTATTGTACGTATCAATGAAATTGTCCCTAGATCAATGAAGATTACAAAGTTGAAGACATTGTGGAGGAAGATCAAGAGGAAAAAGAAGAGGAAAATATTTAGATCATCTTCACCTATGTTTCTATATGATCCTAACTCCTACTAACAAAATTTTGATGATGGCTATTCCGCTGACCCTGATAATATTTCAAGGTCATTCTCAGCTCGACTCGCACCATCTAGAATTTTCGAGAAGGATATTATGAAAGTGATGGATGATGAAGAAACATTATAGATAAATAATGAAAGCAAACTAGCAACATGAACATGATGTAATTTTGAGTTCTTTCATTTAGGCACACAATTTCTTCTTTTTTCTATGTGGATTATGATGTAGTATTACAAAGGTTTAGTCATCTTGTTAATCTATTTTGATTATTAGATTATATATAAGTGATATTCTATCAATATGATATTTTCCTTTCTTTTTTCTCCTTTATTCTTTTTTCATTTCTTGCTATGTGCTTTTACCAATAACATCAAAATATGAAGGAATTGCAACTTTTGATCTTGTAGGACCATTATCTAAGAAAAGAAGAAAAAAAATGAAGCAACTTCAAAAGACCATGTGCTACGCCAAACAAGACCTTAGACAGCGCTTTTTTTGGCTTTAGACAGCGCTTTAAAGCGCTGTCTATTCCAGTGCTGCTGTAGGTAAAGACAGCGCTTTTTTTTAAAGGGAAAGCGCTGCTAAAGGCCCCCCTAAGCCAGCGCTTTTAGTTTAAAAGCGCTGCTAAAGGCCCCACTAAGCTAGCACTTTTAGTTTAAAAGCGCTGCTAAAGGCCCACATAAGCCAGCGCTTTTAGTTTAAAAGCGCTGCTAAAGGTCCACCTACGGCAGCGCTTTTAGTAAACCAAAAATTAAAAAAAAAACCTACTTTAGGCAGCTCTTTTAGGGTAAAGCGCTATCTAAGCTATACAATTTTCTTTTATATATTTTACTAAAAATAGCGCTGTTTGAATTATATATTTTATATGCACCTGTTTTTTACACAAAATAATAATAATAATAATAATAATAATAATAATAATAATAATAATAATAATAATAATAACAATAATAATAATCATAATCATAATAATAATAATAATAATAATAATAATAATCATAATAATAATATCATTGTTTGGAAATATGATACAAATGAAAATTCAAAAGCACCTCAGTAAAAAAATTAATGATGAAATGATAACATACAATCACCAGTTAACCTATTTACATTCTTTGATAATATACAATCAACTGTTAACCTATTTACATTCTTCCTAACATAGTATATTCTACCGATGCAACACCGACTAACTTAGCACCGAATGATAATGTTGTTCCGGGTGGAGACACAAATTTAACAACAGTTAGCACAATGTCAGGATGTTAGACTATTCTCATACCATAAGCAAGCGCTTCATTATCGTCAAGTCCTCCGAAGAATATTCGAATCTCATACCGAAGCTTATAACCACAACTTGACAACCATCGGTTAACCTGCATAATTTAGTGCACATCAGTACAGGAGTGTTCAATCTGCCACAAACAGTTCAGGTATAAGATAAAATCAACTCAAGACAGCACCTTGGTAGCAAAATGAACGACAAAATGTCGGTAGCACCTCGGTATCAAGTGTTAGAAACATGAATCAAAGGCAAGTAAACAAATATTACTAGATGTTAGATACATGAATCCTGAAGGTTACTCAATAATTAATTAAGAATTAATGACTGGGAACAAATACCTTAATAGCATGAATATGATTGTTAGTAATACACCAGTACATTCAATAAGGCTTATCCTAAACAAATCTCTCATGAAGGGACAACAATCACCTTGCCGTAGATTATATGTAGTTTAAAGCTCTATTTTTTTTTTGTTTAAAGCCAAAGAAAGTGTGCATCAAGGGCTATCAAACCGGCACAACTAGACAAACTTACCAATATTTGGGTTGCAAAACTAGAATGCAAAAGACATGATCAGAAAAAGTACTTAAATGAAAGAATTTGACACAGTACCTACCTGCATAAGCTTAAAGATAACACTTGCCAGAATTAGTAGGTAACAAACATATCAAGTATATTGCACATGTATCTTTTAATAAAGCAAACAGAAAAGATTTAAATTCTCTACTTTTATTTAGTTGAATGTACTCTTAACCAAACTTCAGGCCTGAAAGGAGTGCTACCTTTTATTAGATCATGCAGTTCCCTGAACTCTTCAAGAGCAAAAGTCACATTTGCATTGAAGTTTGATATCTACAAAACAGAATATAGTTTACGTGCTTTTGCTGCCATAGTAATTCACAGTTTAGACTTTTGCCCTTCAACTTCTGCATAATGAACTCTATCCAAGATTGTCCTTCACTGCAAAACTAACATGAGAAAGTACTTCTACAGATAAAACTCTAGACCAGTGGAACATTAACTCTAAATCAGTAATGAGAAGAATTATCAAGGAAAGATAACACACTGCAGAAAAAGAGTTGTTAAGCTATATAAAAGAGTTCAACTCCCATCCAACCAACAAACAATATCAACCCATGAATACCATAAATATGAACAATACTTTGATAGCATAGGAAGCTCTATGCTGAATAATGATCAGAGCAATTCAACAATCCAACAAATTCATCTTTAAAAGTTACATCAGAATCAGCCCCACTAGTTGATTAGAAAACCATGAAGGGTATCATCTTTAAAACCATGAAGGATATTATTTACTCCAAGATTAAATGTGGTCATATGAAATCATATTTAACTAGAAAACCATGAAGGGTGTCATATCATCTAATTATGTTTTCATAAATATAACATATCTCAGACCTAGAAAAATCATCCTTTAAAAAAATACACGTTAACAATAAGTGCAATAGTGGCACCTTAAACATGTGGAATTGTATATTATGTAAAATTTCATCTCTAAGCTGAGATTCATGTGTCACTTCTAAATTTTCAACATCCAAAAAGTCAAACTGAAATAATGAGTTTGTCATGTAATTACTTGTTATTAGCATAGTAGAAAATAAGTGCTAAACAGAAATCAAAATCTACCATTTCATTATGTCTCTTTGTTCCAAAAGCAGCATCAGCCAATCTCCTCTTGATTGTCCACTGATCCTAACTCATCTCTTCCACCAGAGTCGAACTTGGAAGTTGCTCCTTATATTCCAAACCTTTAACTCTTGGTTCCAATCTAAATATCTACAAAACAACAATAACAACAAATCAACACAACACATTAACAAATTTCTCTATACAATTCTTCACAAAAGTTACCTTATTAGCACCAAAACGTACAACCTTAAGTGTTTGAACTTCCTTATCAAACACACCAAGTGTATACATCCCTCGTTGTCCTGTAGCCTCGCCGACATAACTCGTTCTGACGAATTCAACTGAGGAATCAGCAGGGCTGGCAACAAGCTCAATCCTCTTAAACATAAACTGGTTTCGATAAACTTGGATACTTGCAGAACTAGAAGATTGCTTAACCAATCAAATCTAGACGAAAAATACCCAACAAACGTCAGCATTTTCTCTGGATCCGAATGAGCGACTTCAACCATAATAGGAACCGATTCACGAGTCGGTTTAGGAGGTGGTTTAGTATCCACTTTCTTCTTGTTTTGTGCTTTCTTATTGATAAGATCTACTATTCTCTCAAAACAGAGTCAACCATAAATATACAAATTCAACAACTAAACAAAAAGTAAATAACAGATTGCAGTAGAAGAAATAAGGAGAAGAGATGGCGAAGTTACCACATAAATCTTGAATCCGTTGATTTCGCAATCACATGGATCAGCAACCGCTGCAGCCAACCGTGTCGGCCTCGAACACAACAACCAACGTCATACCGCAAGCCTTCATGGGCGCCATACACAGGACCCTTCGATCTGTCGCAAGCAACAGCTCCAACCCACCGCACATACCATTCTTCGAGGCAACCGTGAACGCCACACTAGACGCCCGTGACAACTTCCTTCTCCGGCCATGTGCTCATCTTGCTAGGACCCTTAATGGTTTTTGTGTTTGCAAGGCAGTCAAGTTTTTTGGAACTCGATTTGGAAAATGGGTATAGAAGGCAGGCGGCGGAGGGAGACGAGGATTTTAGTGAAAAATGAGAAAGCGCTGATGGGTTTAGGTGCCGACGATGGGGGTAACCAAGAGAAGAGCGTTGAACCAATTTTCGGAGACCTTGTGATGAGAGGAATTTAGGGCTTGTTATGAGAGGAACCAAGAGAAGAGTGTGTTAAAGTTGAGAGGGGCAGCGGAGCACGAAGGTGAGAAACAGTATTTTTTGGGTGTTTAGGGTTTTTTTCGCGAGGGAGAAGACGAAACAAATCTGAGAGAATACAGAAAGAATGAAAGAATCTATTTTTTAATTTTAATTTTAAACGACTTTAGGCAGCGCTTTCCTCATAAGCGCTGTCTAAGGTTGCCTTGTACCAGCGCTTTTGAAAAGCGCTTTCTAAAGCAACCCCTTTACCAACGCTTTTCCTAATTTTCGTATACTATTTCCATGTTTAATTTTGTATTTCACTTATAGCAGCGCTTTTGTATAAAAGCGCTGTCTAATGTGCGCTGTCTAAAATCCTTTTTGGCGTAATGATGTTCTATTTGCTCTAGTGCTATCTCACCCTCATCTACCTCACTCAATTTATTTCCTCTATTCTTTTTTCCATGTATCTGAGTCAGCTATTGAATGTGAGAAAATGATGCATAGAGAAAAAGATGGCAAATTTTGGAATAGTAAAAAGCTATAGCCTTACATCCTAATTCATTTACCTAAAAGTGACTTATTTAATATCAGTATTGATTCAGTAGGGCTCATGAATTTTAATGTTTGTCCTTGTGCTATCAAACAAACCTTCCTATACCCTTTGGATGATGTTTTTGCCTTTGGTACTAAAAATATAAACATCTAGATATCTCGGTTGAGATTAATCTTTCGAATCTGCTACAACTACATAATATATTTACTTTTTTAAAATTAGGTCGTCTATTTTAATATAAATTGAATATCTTATTATATTATTACATAGACTAATCTCTCAAATTACATTAAAAAAAAAGTAAAACTTTCATTTTAAGTTATTTAACTTTGCTGTATTTTTTATGCTCAAAATTTAACTTGCATTATCTGAAACCATTGATTAATAAATGCATTAAGCATTACACCAAGAAATTCAAATACATGGATTCAATTGTATACTACTAAGAGGTTTCCAAATGAGGGACAAACATACCTTTGTCCTTCCTCCATCATTAATTCATTACTATATGCTATTTAGATTAAAGTCATGCTTTTAGAGAGACCAAAAGTTAGTTGTCTGTACTATATATCCACCATGCCTGTAAGTGATACATTGACACAGACCTCGTAAGAAGTTGCAATAAATAAATATACACAACCGAATGTATAGTTGCTCAAATAGATTCAACAGAAAAGCTAGTTTATTGGCTCATTGATAGGAACATATCTAGCAGAAATTACAAAATTATTAATGACACTTAGGAAAGATGTTCTAAGGCCCCATTCTCGAGAATTTAACCTGCCGGCTCCCAACATATACCTGACGCCCCATACATTAAATATAAATTGACTACATTATTCTTCACAATTTTAAAACCATTTTTTCAAATCCGCTCAAAATTCTCGCTTCTATCAAAAGTTGTTTGACGATATTGGAAATTTGCAACTCATATCGGCAATTGCAGCAAAAAGTTAGCATTTTTCAACTTTCATGATTTTTTACCAATGCTAAAATATACTGTAAAAAACTCATAATTTTCATGAGTTTTTATCGAAAATTTCTATTAAAAACTCTTAGTATATTTTTACTGTAAATTTTGAAAATGTTATTATAAGTGTATGAATTTTTATCAGAAATTTTAAAATTTTTGGGAAAAACTCATACACTTATACCAGAAATTGTGAAATGTCAATAGTTCAATTTTTAAATATAGTACTGGTATTTTGAAATTTATGTTAATTGATGTATAATATCGGAAATTGTGAAATTGCTGAGGGTTAATTGATTTTTTCGATTTTTATTTCATTTTTTGGGAGGACAAGGGGAAAGGACGGACTATTGCTTTCAGGATCACGGATAGAGAGGCAACGATGGCCCATGCTAGTGCAGCTGAGGGGAGTAGCTTCAACCGGTTATCACCAGAAACGGATAGCTGCAAAGTTCTTCCGTGCACCTCGTAGCACCCGACGCCGAGCTGTTAGAGGTGATGTGCACCCCAGAGATGATGCACATGAACAGGCTGTTGAGGTTGCTCATGTTGAGGTGGCCGAGACAGATGCGGCCCTAATTACTGATGAGGTGGTCGAGACAGATGTGGTCTATATTGCTGCCGAGGTCGAGAGAGGTGTGGCCCTTATTATTGCTAAGGTTGAGACAGGTGACGTCGAGGCTACTACTCTTGGTGATACAGAGGCTACGACTCCTGCTTCGACATAACCATTGGTGCACACTGGTGTAGAGTTTCTTTGAGGGCCCAAAGATCGATCAGTGCTTACAAGATATGCCGACCAAGTGGCATATTGATTATGGCAGGGAGATGTGTATATATATTATTTGTTTAACTTTAATTTATTTATTATTGATACTTGATGTGTTAAAACTAACTGATGATTTTCTTAACTATGTTTCTTACAGGACCGTCCCATGCTAAAGGTGATAACCCACGGGTCAAAGATGAAGAGCTTATGTAAGGTTCTGATGCCTGAGCAGGTAAGGCGGATTGTTGATGACTACAGTCTCCCATCATTGGCTAACTGCTCACTCACCATGCTTAACGCTTCACTCATGACTGGCTTTGTTGAGCGATGACACAAAAAGACATCTTCCTTTCATCTTCCATTTGGGGCGATGACTATCACTTTGGATGATGTCTCCTCCCAGTTCCATCTCTCCACCCCGGGTAGATTCTTCATCGCTCCTGTTACTAAGGAGTTTAAGCATAAAAGGGAGCTCACTTACATATATCTTGGCTTCGGGACAAGTATACTGAGCTTATAAAATGACAATGTATGAGGAAGCCGCAAGGATATACATGCTACATCTTGTAGCATACACTATATTTGCTCTCAGTTGCCTAGAGCATACCAGCTGGGCTAGTGGGTGCGCTGCATTGATTGTTCTATATGTCCAACTTGGAAATATTTGACACACGAATCCTGAGGGGGATCTATTTAGCTATTTGATTTTACATTTTTATTATTTTATATTTTGTGACCCTGAGTATTTTGCACCGTACTTTTTATTATATAATATTTTATCGATTACATTTTTGAAAGATGAACATAACTTAACATATTACAACAAGCATAAATTAACAATAATAAATAACAAAACCTATGCACTACCAGATGATTATGGATGTTTCAACATCTTGATAATATCATCGACAAATATTGAAATTGTCACATAAAACTCGATTGGTCCCTTAGTTAGTATACGGTGAAATGTTCTCCACATAACCTTCAGATCTTCATCGACCTTCAACTCAATAAGGTCGTATTTCACATTTCCATCTGTACCAATCTAGTCTGCATTAAACCCAATCTTACCCACCTTTCTCAGTGTAAGGCAACAAACTATTTAACCTGGATCTCAAGACGGCGAGACATCGTGTCCTTCGGTAGCCAAAATTCTATAGGAGGTTTCACCCCATTGAAGCATACTTCTGCATTAATCAAAAATTGAGGAAGAGACATTGTAAGATGTTTTTCTTAACAACGCATAACCCCCAATTTATACAAATTTGGATTCAATATGATTCACACAAAAAGGTCGGTGCAATTAAAGTCATACAAAAATATCAGCAAAATTACAAATGTTGGAAATTTGCACTACAAAAAATTCCATATGGTTAAAATTTCTGGTATCACATGGTATTTCTTAAAAATACCGGTATTATTTCAAAGATATCAGAAACTTTAAAAAAATCGATATAAGCTTATACAGGAAATTTTGAAACGATTAACCGGAAATTTTGTTCGGAAATTATGATCCAATTTTGTCCGGGGGTATAGTTTTGGAATCAATGAAATATGTAGGGGCGTCAGGTATAAGCTAAGGAAAAGCACCACTTTCTTTGAAAAAATAATATAACAAGTCACACCAACAATGTTGATATGTGGGAAAACAACAATGACAACTAAAATAAATCGCGTCGAGTATAGTAAATTGGTAGTAAATCCACAAAGGCAAGAATAAAATAAAGACGAGGACATGCATAATTTGTTTACACTATTTAATCAAATTGGTCTACTTTAGGAGACATGAGTTAGTAGATAATTATACACGCTAAGTTACAAGAAAATAATATTTCAAATTTATAATTACATATGTTATTTTTGATCCAATTGTTTTTTTAAGCGCCCAAGTGTTTTTCAATCTCTCCTTATCTTAATATATAAATCACATAAGTCGTTTAGAAGTGTTTCCTAAGACCACTTAAATATCTCCAAATGTCTTACAATTATTAGAACAATGAATGATCAATTCTAAGAGGTTCTACCATTGCCTCTCTAAATTTCTGTCATTAGAATTTTGCCGTCTATTCCGCAACTCACTAGTGAAAGAGAACCATATTTATAAAGGAGCATAATCCTGAGAAATAAGATTTATTGCTCCCAGCTACGGTCGAAACCAACCCTAACCGCGACTCCATCGCCGCTCGTTCACCACTAACACTTGCCGTCACCATATATCCTCCGCCCAGTCATTGCCCAACTCTCGATAAGCGAAATCTAAAAACTAAAACTTATCTATTAAATTACTTAAGATTTTTGAGTCATACTCCAACAATATTATATTTATAACATAAATTTAAATCAGTTACAATTGCAAATTAACATAGTTGATATCACAACTACAAAACCATAACTTTTAATCTCTAATTAATATTAACAATTGCAACTTTTAATCTCAAAATCAATTTCCTTTTCTTTTTCTTGGTCCTATCTAGTGCAAAGTATGTGCTTAGCTGAGGTGGTGATGTAGAGTGTGAAAAAAGAAAGTGGTTCATGCCATCGATCACTCTATAAATAGCCTTTAGTCTTAGTCTTAGTCATAGCGCATGCACTTCAAACACATTGCTTCCTTCAAACATTTTATGCTTTCTACGTTTTCTACTCCATCATACATCATGAACCTTAAAATTTGCAACTGTCTAAGCACAAGAAACAACAGCATCTGCTCAAACTACGAGAGGATTAGCAGTGGATTAGTCCCTAGATCAATGAAGATTACAAAGTTGAAAACATTGTGGAGGAAGATCAAGAGAGAAAAGAAGACGAAAACGTTTAGATCCTCTTCATGTGTGTTTATATATGATCCTAACTCCTATTTACAAAATTTTGATGATGGCTATTCCACTGACCCAGATAATGTTTCAAGGTCATTCTCAGCTCGATTCGCACCCTCTAGGATTTTCGAGAAGGATATTGAAGTGATGAATGATGAAGAAATATTTGAGATGAACAATGACAGCTAGCTAGAACTATGAAAATGATGTAATTTTGAGTTCTTTAATTTCGACATAATTTCTTCTTTGTTTCTATGTGGATTATGATGTAGTTGTATAGAGGTTTATTGTTAATCTATTTAGATTATTAAATTTTATAAAAATGATGATACTCTATCAATATGATCTTTTCGTTTCTTTTTTCTCTTTCTTATAAGGATTTGATTAAGATTCAACATGACTGTCTTCATAACAAATGTTTTTTAATATTGCAAGTTAGAGACCGTGTGTTTGGTTCTACGGTGAAAATATTTGATTTTGAGTGAATCGATTATATAAAATCAATTTTGAATTAAGATAAAGTGATTTATGTTTGGAGAAATTCTTGCAAAAGTGAGTTAAACAATAAATTTCAGTGTAAAAATTATGTTTAAAACTTACGATTGATCAAAAGCTACAAATCCTAGCTTCAAGTAGAATCAATTCTAAAAAGTATAATCAATTCTGCTCGAGATCAACCAAACACTTCAAAATCAATTCTAAACGTTCAGAATCAATTCTAGAAGCCTCAAATATGAAACCAAACATAGACATAGATATCAAATATGATATCATGATTTCTCTACAAAAATTTCTAGAGTCAAAGTAAGTATCTCAAGTTTGAATCCGCTAGTTGCTTTGCAAACTCTATCTTTGAATACGTCCTTGTTAGTGGACGGTGAGACTAGCCCCCTAAATTTGTCGGTCGAAAAAAAAAGTGTGTCTACCTCAGAATCTCGCTGCCTATGTTAATAGAAAAAACGTAGTTGTGTCTATCAATAGTCTTTAGCAAACCCTAATAAAATTTTACGATCAAGATTGCCTAAACAATTTTTATAATTTGTTTTAAGCCAAAATGAATTCTTCTATTGTTAATCAACCAACAAACTTCATTAAAAAAAATTTATAAGGTGGTTCATTATTTGCTCTCACTTTTGATCTTTTAGGACCATTATTTAAGAAAAGAAGAAAATAAAATGAAGGAACTTCAAAAGACCATGTGCTATGTTAATGAAAATAATGTTCTAGTTGCTCTAGTGCAATTCAAGCCTCATCCACCTCACTCAATCTATTTCCTCTTTTCTTTTTTCCATCTATCTGAGCCAGCTATTGAATGTGATAAAGTTATGCATAGAGAAAGATGGCAAAATTTGGAATACTATAAAGCTATAGAAGCTATTTTCATGCATCCTAATTCATTAACCTAACAATGACAGAATTAATATCAGTAGTGATTCAGATGGGCTCATGAACTTTAATGCTTGTCCTTGTCCTTGTGCTATCAAACCTTCCTATAACCTTTGGATTATGCTTTCGGCTTTCGCCTTTCGTATTAAAATATAGACATCTAGGTATCTCTGTTGAGACTAATCTTTTGAGTCAGATACGAGTTAACGAGACTATATAATGAACTCTTTTGTGAGGGTACATATGAGAAAATCGGCAGCACAAATGCACTCGAGGTAACCCCTCAACAATTGAAAATCATCCCATGGGAAAGATCAATTATTGATTTGTGAGTTAGGCCGCGAATGTCTTAACAGTTGTTCCATCATTTCTATGAAGCCATTATCGTGAAAAGATAAATATTCTATCATGTTAAATCTTTCCGTCACCTCATTCAAAAACTGACTCGAGAGTTGAAGTGTTTCTAAATACAACACCCTTGTCAATGAGATCCTGCGCGCTTCATTAATTCTCTACTTCGTTCTTGTCCATCTCGGATCGATATCAATACCGATGGGTTGTCCATCAATTTTTTATAACAATAGAAAAAAAAATCCAAATGAAACTAAGATTTTAGTAGTACTACTCAAAAAATCTATCAGTTACATAAGATATGCACTTAGAATATGAATAATGGTTTTAAGATACAATATTTGATATATAAGAAGATAATATGAATGCCTAATTCAACTTTGAATTCAAATTAAATTAACAATAGTCCTCAAGGATTCAAAAACAAATCAGATTTTACAACAAAAATTATATGGTATCATAAACTTGCCAAAAATAGCAAAATAAAGCCATTGAAAATACTCAACCAACTAAACCTACACTCAATAGCGCTTGGATTTCGGGTCTCTGCCAATTTAACCAGAGGTCCAAAATTTAAATTCGATTCTGAAAATACAACAGTGTTAAAATTTATGAGTGTGAGCTTTATCCACCCGTTATGATCTTATCCAACTCAACGGATTAATTAGTCTCTACAGTTGTGCGATGAGAACATCTAAAGCTACATTAAGGAAATGCAGCATACAACAACAACTAAATAAATACTACAATCAATAAAAAAGCCTCTAATAGCTTGGTACAAAACCAAACCTCTCTCCAAAAGTTTCACTGCATCACCCCAATTCTGTCCATCTTCACCAGCCTCAGCCATTTGTCCTTGTCTCTCTTTCAAAACCTTAGCCTTTTCGCGGTATATACGAGCAACAACAATCGTGACATCGGTTATCAACACAACGTAAATAGGCCTTGAAGCAAAAATACTCTTTGAGGAGATGATGTAATAGAAAACAACAACCAATGCTATTATGAGTGAACTTAGTGCGCGCGTGTTTTCAGAAGCTAAAATGCTGAAATTCAATTCTCTTGATGAGAAAAATGTGTCCCGGCTCCATTTATGAAGTCTCTTTGCTTGCTTCATGTTGAGGCATTCTGTTAGCTTTTCTATTGATGATGATTTTGTTAGTTTAGGCTTAGAATCTTCAAATAGCGGCTCGTCTTCGGTTTTGGCCTCGAAATTTGAATACTTAAAACCTCCTTGATGTTTAAGTCTTGAAGCCATAGAGGCATCTTGTTTGTGTTCTTCAGCATTACCTACAAACAAAACAAAGGAAAAGTAAATGAAAATAAGCAACAAGTGATAATTTTAATGACGCATAAACCATATGTGATGCTGTTGTGGTCGCGCATGGTTTTAAATTGCGGCTGCAATATTGCTAATGCATTAGCTTTTAGTAAATGCATCGGACCGCCTTTACGATATGACTTAAAGTCACGCATGCCATTGAAATAGAAACCGTATGAGACATTTTCGCTCGTGATTGTTCAATTATTTTCATTGAAAAATCTAAATTTCGAAAGTCCAACTCAATTTTCTTCTGATGTAATGAAAAATTATAACTTTAATGTCTCTCAACTATGTGTTTCAAACACCTTTTAATCAAAATACACACTATAACGGCCGCAATCTACGTCGCAGCAACTACAATGACCGCGCGCATTATAACCACCACAATTTAAATTCATTCATGAATTAAGTAACAATTATAATCAACGTTTTAAAATTGTCGGTCATCGTAAAAATGTCATTGACAAAATGATATCACAAGGTATCAATACCAATACTGTTATTCATTGTTTTTTATGATAAAAAAATTATGGTTAATTCACAGCGCGACAAATGCAATCAATATTGCAACATCTGTACCAATCAAAATTGCAAAAAGCTTTATGCGAACATGACCGTTATTAAAAACCTTGATTCTAATATATATGCAGAAAAAGAAAAAGATTCAAACCGGCATTATCTTGATTAAAGTCAGATGCAAAAGCAGACGAAGCAAGGGAGTGAGGTCGTGCATGGCGAGGAAGAGGACTGCTAACATTATCAAAATGAGAATCAAATGCAGAAACAGACATGGATTGTCCATGACGATATGAAGGAGAAGACGTGATAGAAGGAGGTGTAGGCGGAAGTGCATTAATACGACCGGTTATTAATGCCATTCTGTCTGAACCTCTTTCTGCAAGTCGTCTTCTTCTCTCTTCTCCAGTGTTATTGTTGCTTGCCATTTTTGCACCTTTTTTTTCTTGTGATCTTCCTATTTGTTTTTCTTTGTTGGTTTGTTTGTTGTATTTTTGGGTACGATAATGTTTTATTAATAGACCCGAAAACATCGCCATTTGACATGTTCCTATCTCAAATTAATGGCCATTTCTAATTGTATGTCATTGTTAGATATTATTTTAAGGGTAAATTAAAATTTGTTACATTTATAAAAAATAAATTTAATATGCAAGAAATTTAAAAGTTAACAAAATATAAAAGTTGTTTTATGTTTTGTTAACTAAAATAAAAATCAATTTTGTATGAATTGGCAAAATGGAAAGTTATTATTATTATTATTATTATTATTATTATTATTATTATTATTATTATTATTATTATTATTATTATTATTATTATTATTATTATTATTATTATTATTATTATTATTATTATTATTATTATTATTATTATTATTATTATTATTATTATTATTATTATTATTATTATTATTATTATTATTATTATTATTATTATTATTATTATTATTATTTTTAGTCAAAAAGGACTTTGTATTAATTCAAAAATCAATGAAAAATCCAGCCACTAAAAAGACAAAAAACAAACTAGAAGACATTACATAATCAACTTAGCTATATGTGTTCTTAACTTTGTATTTTACCACCCTATATAAACTATGTCATCTATAATACTATCATCTATATTCATATTATCTACAATGTTACCAAAATGTTTATCATTACGATACTTCCAAATGCCATAGATAGTTTCCGTTAAGGATAGAAACTTTATGACCTTTTCTTTTACTATTATTGATTATTCATTCCCACTCTTCACTCTATTTGCTATGTTGATGTTTCATTTGAATTTAGTCAAGAACCTTTATCCAAATGCATGTTGGACATAGTACTACAACCAAACCAAAGAAAAGATGATTATGAGTCTATTCTCTATTCAGAAGCTGCAGATATTTCTGTTCAATAAGCCAAAATGTATCACTCGATCCTTTGTAGGAAGTCTACCGTAACAGGCTTGCCAAAGTGTCATTAAGGCTCGGGATCTCACAGAGTTACCACAAAACAATCTTTTCCAGTCAACCTTATTCAGATCTTTACAATGCAGCTTTAAATATATGGGTTTCATACATAACGTATTTCTATTCATCATTTGGTCCCAAGATTGGTTAACAGCTTTAAATATATGGGTTTCATACATAACGTATTTCTATTCATCATTTGGTCCCAAGATTGGTTCGGGTTAACGGGAATCTCCATAATACTATTTTTTTTAAAATAGTACGTATGAACTCATTTAATCCGCAAATTATCAGCTTTATCACTCAAACTCCAAAGCAGTTTCATCATGGTAATGTTGTTTCAAATATGAAGATCAATAATATCTAAACCACCATACTTTCTGCGGCTGCAAATTTTCTTCCAAGATATAGGGCTCTTCCTACTCTTAACAGAGCCCCCACTCCACAGAAAAGTTCTACAAACAGAGGCAATGGGAAGCATTGCATCCAATAGTTTGCCACCACAAAAGTAACACTCTTAATGAGTTGAATACGCCCTGCATAAGTCAACAACTTGGTGCTCCAATGATTAATATTACCTACGATTATATCCACAAGGCTAAGATAGTGAGAAATAGAAAGCTGCTTACTTGTCAAAGGCACCCCAAGATATTTGAAAGGAAGATGGTCTTCCTTAAACTCGGTCAATTTAAGAATGTCATCTTTGTTACGGGAATCAACACTTTCGAAGTAAATATTGCGATTACTCGATCGGATTAACCACTAGTCCAGTTGTGTCAAAAAAAGTCTTTAGGGTCCTTAAGCAACTCAACAGATTTGAAAACTATGATTCAATCCGATCCAATTTTACGCAGTTTAATTTTAATATAGTATATTAAAATTAATATTATAAAATGAGAATGATCGATTATGGTTTAAATAAATAAAATAATAAAAATAAATAGATAAAACCAGACTGATAAATAATATTAAAAAAATAAGCATCATCAAATAATAACTAAATAAAAATAAAAAGATATACACACGGTTTGGTTTACTTTAGATCAGTTTTGAAAAAGAAATTCGAAATGTGATCCGAATCAAGCGGTTTTTACAAAATAAAATCCAATAACATTTTATTTTGTGCAGTTTTTTATTTGTTTGGATCAGTTTACAGTTTTTATTTGGATCAATTTGGATTTGAATACACTTAGTTATTAGTCAATTAATCATTACATTAACCACAAAAATGAATGTTATTAACTACTTATTTTGTTTATAACTCATTAATCACTTTCACTATTTCATTTGCCAATAATATACATATTGTTCCGTTTCGGAACCAAAAATTATGTGTAAGTTGGTGATGTAGAATCCTGAACTGGTGGTGCTAATTTATGATACTGCGAGGCAAGGTGAACCTGCAAGGTGAGCACTCCAAAACCCAATTCTATTCAAGATTCAAGAAGAATATAGCGTAAAGTGAAGATCGGAAAATGTATCTTTTATTTCACATGAAGTGATTTTTATACCTTGGAACATGTAGAGTGGATTGGCATAAATTTGAACCTTAGCGATTTTTGTCTTTGGCCGACCCATAACACATAGTATTTGTTTTATTTTTTGTTTTTGTTTTATTTTTAGAATTAGGGTCTTAAGCTCATTTAATGTTTTTATTTTTTTTTACACTCTTGTATTGATTGTACATTTCCCTCCATTTTTTTATTTTTTTTATTTTTTAGGCTTAAATGTAGTTTTGGTCTTCCCAATTTCTCAATTGCTTGATTTTAGTTTCTTAAGTTTTAATTCGTTGATTTTGGTCCTTCAAATTTTTTAATTGTTTGATCTTGGCCTCCCAAGTTTCAATTGTTTGATTTTGACCCCTCAAATTTATTCCATTTTGTATTTGATAGTCCTCTAATAACATGTACACTAAACTTATCTTTTTTTGTTACTTTTTCTACTTTTTTTTTAAAAAAAATTTCTCTACAATTCTATTTTCTTCTCTTTTTAATAGTTAAACTTTAAATGTAATATATTGAATGTCTTAAATATTTCATTCAACATATGCCTAATGACAAATTGTTTTTGACAACAAAAAAAGATAGATCAATAGCTAACTAAAATAACAAACTCTTTGGCCAATAATTCTCTCATATTTAGGCATAAAATCCCGAAATATAACAATCTTATTGGTCATATAGAATTTCAATCTTTTTAAGAGGGATATTGTAGGTTTGTTCCTATATACTAAAATAAATTTGTTAAAAGGTTTACACATGTTATTGGCTAAAGAGACTGTTATTTTAATTAACTAGTGGTCTTTTTCTTTTTGTTAAAATCAAGCAATTGAAACTTAGAGGGCCAAAATCAAGCAATTGAAAAACTTGGGGGACCAATATCAAGCAATTAAAACTTGAAATCAAACAATTGAAAAACTTGAGGAACCAAAACTACATTTGAACCTATTTTTTATTGCTTTTATTGTTTATTTTATTGATTTTTATCTATATCTTCCTTTTAGAATTATGGCCTTAAGCCTATATAGATTTATTATTTCACCTTTTATAATATCAGTGTATCCCTCACTTTTATTATTATTTTTATTATTATTTCTGTTATGAATATTTATGTTAGTGGATGTCCATCCATCTCCTAGGTCTTCATTTTCCTATTTCATACTTAATATGTGTTTAATATGTGTGATTTTCTATCTCACTTGAGTCTTATAAATAGAGACACATATTACAATGTAAAGCACACTTGAAAGAAGATGATAATACAATATTACTTTTTCTCTTCTCTTTATCTCATTCATCTCTCCTTCATCTCTATATTGTTTTGGTTAATTTCATAACACGTTATCACCACGATACTCTACAATGCGAGTGATGAGATAGCCAGGTTCTACGTTATTTTTCTAATCTTAATATATTTGAACCAATATAATATAATTCATGATTTTGTTACTATTTTTTTTCTTCATGTAATTATGTTTATTTTTATATATTTTGTAGAGAAATTGATTTACCTTGTACAATATTATTAGATTTCTTTGATCATTCTTGTTAAATTCCGGAAGAATTTAACACTAAAACATTTCTATAAATTTGCCCGGAATTGAACTTTAACAAATAAAAGTGTTAATTTAATATTCAAGCATCCCTGAAGGATTGCACAAAGAATAATTTTTCTTGACCGTTGTTTATGGAAATACTTTGTGATATGATATTTGTAGAACTAAAGTTAATATTAAACTATCTCCAAATTATTGTTTAAAGATTGAGTTTAATTAATTATTCTGTTTATCAATAATTGATGAATTCCAGAAAAATTCAATGTTCAATCACCTTTAAAAGGCCGCATCTATAATATTATTGAATCCTAGAAGGATTGTATCAATTATGTTAAAAATTAACAAAATGATTGCTTCAATAATATTATCGAGTTCTAAAATGATGAAATCAATAATAGTAAAGTATCCCAGAAGGATTTCACAAAGAAATTTGATTTTTTTTTGTTGATGATGTAAATAATTGTAACCTACATTTTTGAGAAATAAAATTTCATAACAGTTACTTCTTTTTTTTAGTTTATTGTGTTGTATTTCTTTTAGTTGATGCATGATTGTTAATTCAAAAAGATAAAATGACCCTTAAAATTAACTTATAAAAAATACTCAAATTAAAGACCCTTGATTAACATCAACTAAATTTTCCAAATCAAACCAAAACATTTCCAAACAAAAATCAATCGTTCAACGTTTATTCACAAATAATATTAATTTATTCTAAATAAACCCAACAAGCTTGGTCAACCTCGAGTCATTTCTAAAACGATTCACCCATGAATCGAAAATATTTTTCAAATGCGAACCAAACACTTGATCAACATCAAGTCATTTTTTAAACTCAATCAATTCGTTTTCCATACAAGCGTAAATTAAACACTTGATCAACATCAAGTCATTTTCCCACGCAATCGAAAACGTTTCAAATATCTTTTCATGATAAAATCGGGTCATAAGGGAATGGTTTAGACGTCTTTATCCTCTCCTTTCCATGATTATTTTGAATTCTAGTCTTACATAGCTCGCAGTTTGGATACTTGTCTCCGTTTAAAAAACATTATATACGCAATTGAAGAAGGAATAATTAGGCGTATGTCCCTTTGTTTTAAGTACTTGGACCCTTGTTGTATAGCTCTCCATTCAAGTGCTTATCAAACACCTTTCGCGGAATCAGAAGGAAAAAAATACTAGTTCGGTGTATGCCTCTCTCTTCCCCGAATATTCGAGCAGATAGTGTATAGCTTGTTGTTTGGATATTCGTCTTTCACTTTAAAATCAATCTCAACCAATCAAATTCATTTCTCAACCAAGCGCAAATCCCTTCATCAACAAGTCTTTCTTCGCCCAAGCACAAGCCTTTTCCAACCATTGAGTATTTTTTCCTCCCAGGTGCGACTAAACTCATTTTACAATTAAAATCAATCAACACATACGTAGTTTTCTACCTAGAACTATGTAGCCTTGAGTTTTCCATCGCATTTAGGAATACATAGGAGCAAGATTCAACATCTCATCAGGCACAATATTTAAAAAAAAAACCTACAAAAGTCTCTTTCCTTCCTTTTGTAAATAACTCACAATAATTAGAAGATCGTAAATAATATTACGTTAACATTCTTTTGCAAAACTAACTAAACGGTTACCGTTGAGTACAACGAATATGAGGGATGCTAATACCTTCCCCTTGCATAACAAACTCTGGAATCCTAATTTGGTTGAGATGACTATTTGTCATTCTTTTATATGTTTTATCGATATTTTCTCTTTCCTTTTGAATAAATAAACTTCGGTGGCAACTTCGGACGCATTCCCTCGGATATTTTTTATGCCGCAACAGCTGGTGACTCTTCTAGGGACACCTCTTAAGAGAGTCCATTATAGTTTAATTATTTTTGTTGAATGTTGGTTTACTTACTTTCTTTCTTCTTCATCTTTTATTTCCTATTACCTATATTATTCATCTGATGTATGATTTCTCATATATTACGGTTAGAACATTCTGGCAGTTGGCATGTTGTGAGGAAAGGCTCTACCCGAGCTTTGAGAAAACACCTAAGTTTAAGATGGTGGTTACGTACTGTTGGCATGCATGATATATTGTCTTGGTTGGTTAGCATGAGGACCCCGTCTAAAATAGATCCTCTTGAAGATATTATAGTTTAGCAAGTATTTTGCTATGATGACAATATTTTCAAATAGGGTTTGTGACTCTAGGGACCTTGTATAGAACCCTAAACTAATGGATATTAGAACTGATGGTTGCATAGTACTGACCTACTTGATGTATTATCTCATTGGTTGGCATGAAAAACTTACTCAGGATAAATTATCTTGGGGGTATTGTTGTCTAGCAAGTTATTTAATATGGTGGTAATATTTATTAATAGAATTTGTGACTCTAAAAATCCTGTCTAGAACCTTGGAGTCGATGGTTTCTTTTTTATGATCCACCTGACGTATTGTCTCGCTGGGTTGGCGCGAAGACCTCACTTAGAGTAGATTCTCTTGGGGATATTATTGTATATCAAGTATTTTTTTTTATGGTGGCAGTATGCTCATGTAAGGTCCTTGACTCTAACAGCCTTATGAACCCTTAGAACCACCCCCTGTGGAAATCATTATGTATAAAGGACCCAGAACCTTCTCATCATTACGAATCCATACTTGGACTGTTTGAAATTGCATCTAAATATCCTTTTGCTATAGCAAAAGTCCTAAAATAAATTGTAAAAGCATCAAGGAATAAAGTATAATAGCACTGATCATTGGATCAATGAATAAAGTATAATAGAAATGATCGTTAGATCATTATACATAATATCAAAAGAATATAATGTAGATGAAAGGTAAGTTTATTTGGTTTCCAAATTGACAAGACTTACAAAATAAATTATTTTGAAACTTATTGCATGAGATAAAATTGTTGCGATCAAACAATTTCAAAATAGAAATCTTGGGTGTCCAAAACAATTATGACATAATACATTGGATAAAATGGTAAAGGTGGAAAGTGTTGAGCTGGGATTTTATGGTCTACTAGTAAGAGGATAAAGGTCATATTAGTTGTTACATCTCATTAGAGGCATCCATGTCTGAAATGCTTCACATAAAAATCAATAAGATCAAATTCAACAAAAATTTCATTGTTAATTGTAAAAAATTTCATATAAAGAAGATTTTTAATCAATTTTGGTTCATGCAAGACATTGTATAAGGTTAAGTGTAACACCCCAATTCTACCCACAGAATTTAAATAAAATCAGAGTATAAAAAAAATTCACAAAACGAAACAATTGAGGTATCACATATTCATTTTCAAAGACAAATCACCTCGTCGCATAAAGCGGATACATAGCATTCACAAAGTACGGAAGAACCGACAACATCAAATGATAGTCTTTAACATAAAACAACTTCCATATAAGTGCAACGGAAACTCAACAATTAGTTCAAAGATTCATAGCATCATAATTCAACGATTAAAACACAATTAAAGTGGCAATATCCAAAAGACAACTCAAGTATTTGCCAAAACAAAATAAATCAAAAGCAAGTAAATCAACGCGTTCGTCCCCCCGAGTGCTACGTATCAGAGCAACAACGACTCAAGACCAACTCGGGTAACCTCCTCTCAATGTGAATCACTTGCACGTTACCAATATAAAGGAAACGACGAAACAAAGAAAAGGGTGAGATATCAAATCATATAAGTGAGCGCATAATAAATTGTATATTAGGATCAAGGCATATATAGTCATCACATCGCAAGTCTTAATATTTCTATACACTTCATGCTTCAATTAATTCACAAATCTCACATACTTTACATCTCACAACAAGTCACCACAAATCATATTCACATCAATTACATATAAATCTCATTCATTTACTTTGCAAGCCAATTCACGATACATCACATATAAGTCACACAAGACATGTTCAATTAATCGCATTCGCAAGTATTGATATCCTCATACTATTCACAAAATCATCAATTCACATTTTCACATACATTCATCATTTAACAAGTCACGGAGTACAATCACGATATAGTCACAAAACGTCACAAATATGAATCACATAGACACTTGGAACATGACTCGTGTATATGCATGTGGTACCAATCAGAGCCTCCGCCCCCGTCACTAATTGCCAATTCAGGGCATAAGACATAAGCCTTCGTCGCCAATTTTGTCAACCGAACATTTAATCTAAATTCAAGTTTATTCCAATTAGATAGACTTATTGGACATTAATTCAGTCATTAATAATCGACCGGTTAATATCACAATTTCGACAAAATACCACTACCACGTTAACGTACTAATTAAACTTAGCTACCACGTCAATTTTTCATCAAATTCCGGACAACTAAATATACCGGTTAATTCGACTATTTCGATCAAACAGGACTATTTTGCATTATATAAATACTACTGTTATTTAATATTCCAAAACATGATTCTTATAATAAAATATTTGTTTAACTTAATAATACTAATTAGTATCATTACTCATAAATATATGTTAATAATACTATATATATATATATATATATATATATATATATATATATATATATATATATATATATATATATATATATATATATAACATAAACACCAAATAAGAATGAAAGCTGTCGGACGTCAATCCAAGCCAAAGTTGTGCCGGCCGTCACTACATGCCACAAGGGCTGCCAGTCGTCAATACAGCCATAAGGGCTGCCGGTCTTCCCGTCTCCAAGGTGTTGTCGTCCGTCGTGATGAGGTAGTGACGTCTGTCACTTCTTGTTCTTCCCATTTTCACGCACAACAACAAACAGAAATGGCAGAAATGAAATACAGGATTATCCTATGTAACCAATTCAATCTTCAATTCTAGGTAAAATCAATGAACAGCAACAGCAAACATGCTTCCTATTTACGGAACAGCAAGTTCAAACAATCAACAATGAACATATACGGTTTCTAGCAACGATTAACACAAGCAAAGGCAATAAATTTACACACCCAATTCCCCACATAAAAATTGTTTATGAGCCCCATTATAGGAAGAGAATCTCACCCTTACCTTATTCAATTGAAGAAAACTCTACCAATCTTGACTCTTGGTTTGGGATTTCTCTAAACTTGGTTCTCCTCTTCAAGACCTAGCCTCCTTCTTCACAAAATGGCTTCTATTTTGTGATATCTCTACACTTTCCTTAAACCCTTACTAACACTAAAACCTATCCTTAGTATAACATTGGGCCTAAGGATAAAACTACATTATTATTCTTCACTTAGCAAAAATAAATAGGCTCAATAAGCTCACTAACTCAAATAACCCGTTATATCACTTTTATTAATATTCCATCAGTATAATATTTCCGACTTATAAATAATATTATTTTTAATATTATTTTCTGACTTTAACTTAATAAATCCAAATACATCCCTTAAAATAATATCGACAAATCCAATTACGACATAATCCAATATTTAAATCCTTCAATAATTTAATTAACCAATTTAATTAAATTTGGGGCGTTACATTAAGGAGTATTGAGAATTATATATAATACATTGCCACACCTAATAACTAGATTATTATGACCATTTCCATCAATAATATTATTTTTTGTATTGAAATAAGACATATGATTACCTCTATTTTACATCGTGTGAGATGTAGCCTCTCTATCCATCTACCATTGTTCATTAGAAGCAGTAATAGAGAGAGTATACATAGAGGTTAGATTATCTATTGGTGCATATGACATGTGTGTTGTAGTGACATGCGCCTGTTGTGGTTTTGATCCAAGAAATCTATAATGATGATTGAAATTTAATGGCTTCTTTAAAGTTTTAGTTGTATGATATGCGCAAGGTAGAGTTGTCATTGTTATATTTCGTTCATTTTGCACGTGTTGTTTCTTCCAAGACAGACATAGAAAGAGTTGTTGTGTTTGATTGAAAATATATATGTTGAAGAAGTACCACATTGCTTAGTTTTGTGAAGGAAGAGTGAGTCCAAGGCTATATAAAGGATTCAAGTTCTTCGTTACAAGATGCACCAGTTAAAAGAAATTTAAGCTTGTATTTGACTTTCTTTGTTTTCTTATGCTTTGTATTAGAGTGTTGTGAGATAGATGTAGTTAAATGTTTTTTTTGGAGAGTGAGAGTGTACTGGGGGTCTGGGGTATTTAAGGGTATATTATGTGTTGTAACAATTTTCACATTGTGCTATTCTTTGATTGTCATTTGGTAATAGTCGTGGTTTTTCTCCACCACAAGTGTGAGTCCCCTACATCCTATAACATGATCCAACACCGGATCTACCTCCCGCTTCCCCACCAAGCCGAACCACGACTCTAATACCACATTGGGAAATCCGGAAGAGTCAAGAGCACCAACGCAACTAATACTCCAAGACCACAAGAGAGTGAGACACCACATCTCAGCCCTTAAGGTTTTATGTTGGTATTATGGAAGAAGTTTGACACAATGTATTATGTTGATATCAATAACATTATCACTATGAACACTTAAAATCAGAGGAGGGCCAGTTCATGCATCTAAATAGAAGTTAGTACTAAGGCCAATGATGACCCTAGAGCTTTGGATCACTAAGTCAAAATCTTTCTTGATGCTACTCCAAATGAATATGATTTATTTTAAATAATTATAATTAAATAATTGAGTTCTATTTTAAATATTATAAAAAATATATATAATTAGAAAATCATTGTACATTTATTTTGAAATCTATTTATTAAAATGTTGTTCCGGGCTGGCCAAATAATCTTATATGGCCCAATCCACTAGAGAAGCCCAATAAGCATTAGGCCCAATCCATAAGAAATACAAAGGATCGAACTACCTTTGGGTACAAGTGCGCTGGATTATCCGAGCATGTTGAACCATCGTCCTCGCCAACGGCTAGTTCCTCTGCTCGGATAGACCAAGACCTATTCAAACAGCCTCCTATATTATGTGCCTTGGATTTACGCCCAAGCCCATTATTATAGGATTACCGGTCCACAACCAAGGATAAATAACCCCTTAGACCTAGGGGCAAGGTAATTCCATCTTTTCCTCACAAAACTTACAAATTTCTCGTTGTACCTTTGCTCTCTTTCTTACTTTGACATCGGAGTGTCTTGCAGGTACAACACCCCTTTTCTCTCAACCACCGCTGAAGATTCTGACGTTGTTGCTGGCCCATTCATTCTGATCACCCCGCATCAAATGCTATAGTCAATTATTTTAATAATTTCTTTTAATAAAGTCAATAAAAAATACTTTATTTTAGGTCAATCAATTAAATCTTAAATTAATCAGATCTAAACAAACTTATAAATATTATGTTTGGTTAGGATTAGAGATAGATTAAAATCAAGATAATACTTGATTTAAATTTAAAATATAATTTAAGTTAGTTATATAACTCATCACTTCGGTTCTTTACTCACTCCAAATAAAAGTTGAACATTATACTTTAATGCCATGTTACTTTTATATTTTATTTTATTTTTAAATAAATTAAAATTTTAACACAACTTATTCTAAAAGTAAGATACTCAACTTAAATTCATAAGTACCAAAGAATTTCTCTCAATTCAATATGACATAATTAAAATTTATCTTTCATTTCAACCACAATTACCTACGGGAAGTTTTATTTTAGCCCGTTGTTATTAGAGATAGGGGTGGAAATAGGTCAGGCCGATAACAAGGGCCTACAGACTAGCCTATATAAGCTCAGGACAGACCATAGATTATTTTTAAATAGAAAATGTCTAGGTTTTTTTTAAGTCTACTTAGTTAAAAATGTTAAGTCTCATGCCCTAAAAAAGCCTTTTAAGCCTATCAGGCCGGCCTATTTAAATAACTATGAATACTTTTTTATTATCATTATATTATGTTTTGTACTTTGAATTAAAATACATTAATAAAACTTTGTTATCTTAAAGAACTTGTGAAAATAAGATGAAAACACCTGATGAATATCATTCTCATAAGTTCTTTTAGTTCGTTAGTCTATTTAAACATTATTTTAATTGTTTATTTACATATGTATAAAACAAATAGATTTTTATGTAGGCTAACAGACTAATCAAACCTTCGGAAAGGTCAGACTCAGACCTACAAAATAAGTTTACGACAGGCTACAGGTCAGGCTTAGGCTTCAGTTTTTTTGACAGGCCAGACTTAGACTTGACAAAGGCTAGCTCGGCCCAGCCTATTTCCACCCCTAATTAGAGACAAATTCGTGATATATTTTGTACATTTAACCTAATTTTACTTTAAATGTAACCTCCATTAATAAAAATAAAGGTTTCACATTTTTAACAATGGCAATCACAATCGGATCGGACTGGCCAGTTCAGTTGGTTAGATCAGGAATCATAATCTTAATTGGTTTATTTGAATCTAAAAACTAACTTGTAGAAGGACTTGGATTTAAATTGAAAAATCGGTCAAAATTTGTATAAAATTAAAATTATAGAGTTTTAAAATATTTTTATGGTCGGACCAGATTTTGCTTTTGAATTATAAAAATATGATAAAGGGTTTTATTCTTAAACAAAATGTTGTTTGATTTAATTTCTCCATTCCTTCAATCACTTTAGTACACATTATTGACGTAGAGAAACCAAATTCAAAAATCAAGTAAAATTTATTCTTAATTTTTTTATTATTGTCTATTTATTTGATGAATAAATGTAAATTTTGGATAACAATCCATAATAGTTAGAGGCAATAAAACACACCGCAACACATAATATATGAAGAGAGGAAATGATAAAACCATGTTATAACATCATTTGGTTAATAATTTATAATAATTATTATTATTATTATTTAAAAATGAAAGTCTTGATCTATTTAGTTATTAATTTTTTATTATTATTATTATTATTATTATTATTATTATCATATAAAAAATGAAAGTTTTGAGCCTAAATAACTCACTAACTCATTACTTACAATTTTAAAATCTTACTTACCTTAAAATTAAATTTAATCACTTTATTATATAATAAATTGCATGTTTTAACCCAAAAAAGAAAAAAAAGAGGTTCCTGTCATTTTAGATATTTGAGTTATTTTATTTAAATAATTAATTATAAAATTTTAAAAATAGAAAAGCCTATCAAAAACTAAATAATATATTAAGTATCAAATATTATAAAATTATCAATAAATTTTTTATATTATTTTAAAAAGATGGAAAATGCTTATTAGTAAGAAAATAGAAAAATAAGAAAGGCAAGAATAAATCATAACCATCCATTATCACCACAACCCCATGATCCCTATTAAAAAAGAAATTAAATTTAAAATTAATTTAAAATTCTCCATTAAAATAGTGACACATATTCATTCTTGCATTTCTTCTTCAAATTTCTTCGTACTAATTAAATAGCGCTACTCTAAAAAGATTATGCAAAAATATTTTTATATATGAAAAAAACAATTATTTACTTATAACCGGTTTCAACGAAGTTTAAGCTCATCTAACCTGATCCAATCCTAAATTCATAGACACACAGGTTTGTTGTCTGGTCTAATTTTGATTTGTTTGATTGTTTGTTTGTTTATAATGTAAAATTTGAAAATTAATCAAAGTGAGATTATGCCTACTATACATTTATGTGTTTTCAAATTCCATTATTGTATAATATACTTTTTATCTTTTTCTTTTTTGAAAAACTTACCTTTTTTATAATCAATAATATTATATTTAAGGAATTTGATATTTTTTTTTCAGCTTTAAATAATCCCAATCTAGAAGAAAAAATGATATTTTTTACTAAATGAGAAACTAATTATATAACCTTTTAGAATAATTTGATTTTAGTCAATTTAGTTGTCTAATTTTAAAAAATAATTATTAACTAATTGGGGGAACGGATAAAAGAAGATTTAAAAAGTGAAGAAAATATAAAAAATAATTTAAATTATTAATTTGTAACTAAATATGAATATTTTAAATTAAAAGATACAATGATTTATTTTATTTTTAAATAAACAAAAATTAAAAATAAACGCAGCCACAATTTGATATACAAAAATATAAAAAATAAAAAATAACAATAAGTTTAAAGGTAGTGCACTCACAGTATAAACTAACTTTTCACAGTGTAAACTAACTTTACACATACAATCAATCAAAATTCTTACACCTGCCATGTCGTATTAGTTTTTTTAAATTGAAATTATTTTAATTAGATACATAGTTGTGATTGGTTAATAGTGTAAAAATATTTTACACTGTCAGTACATTTCCCTTTTTCTATTCGACAATTTGATATACAAAAATATAAAAAACAATAAACAACAATTACTCGAATCTGAAATACAAAGAATATTTCTGTTAATAAGACAAATAAAAAAACTAAAGTTATTATTAAATTTAGGGTCTGTTTGGTAAAAATAACGGTTGACTGATAAGCTAGCTGATAGCTTATAACTTATGACTGATGGCTGATGACGGGTGACTTATAGCTTATAGCGGATGATTGAGACTGATAGCTTATAAGCTCATTGAAGTGTTTGGTAAAATTAGCGGTTCAATTAACTTATAAATGTAAAATGATATAAAAGATATTTAATATATAATTATTTTATTTTAAATTAAAATAAAGTATAAGGGTTAAAAATGAATTTTAATTGAAATAATAAGGATAAAAAAGCAAGAAAAAGTAATAAGCTATAAGACATAAGCTAAAACTCTATTTCAAATAGCGTCTGGAAAATAAGCTATAAGCTAGTAAAATAAGCTATAAGCTCGTGATGAAAAGACTGTTACCAAATGGGTCTAAATTATCATATGAGCTTATAAGACATAAGACATAAGCTATAAGCTCGAAAATATGTCTTACCGCCTATAATTCAGTAATATCAACAAATAATAATAGTCATATTTAACACCAGAAAAATTGCTTAAAACATTTATCTTTTACTTTTTATTTATGGTATAAAAATACCAATTTTTTCAATAATTAATAGATATAATTTAATAAAAATATCAATTTTATTTATATATTTTTCTTTTACAGAAAATTATCAAATATATTATTGTATTTATAAAAGAAAAAAAGTATTTTATTTTTATGAAATAAATGATCAAAAAGGTACCTGATCCAATCCAAACGTTACCTCTTATCAAAACATAAAATTAATATCAACTTTACTACTAGAATAAATCCATAATATTAATGTTTATTCGTAAGTTTTTTTTCTCTACAATAAACGTTCCCTATGAGTTTCAAACATTAAAATAGCATAAAAAAACAAATAAAAAAAACATTAAAATCTCCTCAGAAACTCATCACATTTTTATTCTTTATTTGAAATGCATTGAACTCCTTTGGTTTTCTTTTTGTAAGGGAAAAAATCAGAGAAAGTATTTCATTTATTTTTCAGAATCATATCCTATTTGGTAATATTAAGAAATTTCATAAATAAATATACCAAATATTAATTTAACCAAATTCTACCTTTGAATGAGATTTTGTATGAAGCATGATTTTCAACATTGTTCATCTTTTTTTCCAAATCATATCATATATGCATTGTCACATCATGATTTGTTACCAATAATTTTTTAGAGCAACCAATTAAAATTGTATACCCAATTTATTATTTTACCAATAAAATATTCTTATTATGCCTATAAACTTCACTCCTTAATCCTCACATGAAATCATTTTCATTCATTCATCAAATTAAACCCCATTAGTCCAAAAAAATTCCAATATGCCAAAGAACCTTAGAAAATCCCTTCAACGTTACTTTAGCAAAATCAAAACTCAACATTCACATCAACTCCGTTTACCATCCAAGAAATGGATTAGTCTCAAAAGTTGCAAACATCCTAGAACTCCGTCCTTCTCGATCGAAAACAAAAACAACAAAGACGATGAAGCTACACTGGCCGACATCGACCAATTTCTTTTTGAAAATTTTAAGTCGTTGTTTCTTGATGAGCACGAAGATGCTCACATTAACCAAAACACTAAAAGTGTCGTCAGATCGGATGAAGATGAAGAGAAGGATGAAGAAAAAACTGGTGAAAATAAATCTTCAAAATTAGGACGAATCATTTTTGATTCGTCCGAGGGAGGTTCACCTTTGGATCTTAATGGATCCAATAGATTTTTTACGCCGCGTGGCTTCTCGGGATCCACAACAACATCAACAACAAACACATTTGAAGAAACGGGATCATCCTCAAACTCGTCAACTTCGAAAACTTTTAATATTAATTCGTCTTCAAAGGAAGATAAAATGAATATTCCTAACAATTGTGTTGTTGTGTTGGCTAATTCGCCAAATCCTTATGACGATTTCCGCAAATCTATGCAAGAAAATGTGGAAGCAAGGATTATGAAGAATCAAAGCGTGGATTGGGATTTCATGGAAGAACTTTTGTTTTGTTATATAAACATGAATGAGAAGAAATCGTGTAAGTTTATACTAAGTGCCTTTTGTGACTTAATTAGTGTTATGAGACAGAGTTCGGACACTGAATCAGAGAAAGATCCAGAGAAACCGCGAAGCGTTCGAACCATTAGAAAGGGAAAGGATGTAAGGAAGAAGAAGAATAAAGAATTAACATTATAATTTGAAGGTTAAAGATGATGAGTAAAATTTGAAAGATTTGGCTTGAGTTATTTTATGTCTATCATATCTTTTGGATTTTTTTTAGGCTAAAATGTATTTTCATTTTATGTATGATTTTCAATGTCGGAATTAAGGAATAAATGTCAATGAATATCAATTGTAATTTATGATACCGTTCATGTCTCGTAAGAACATGAGTTTAATTGAATATTTAGACCTTTCTTGACTATAGTGAAGCCTCATGATTTAATATCAAAAGTTAAGAGAAGAGAAGAATTAGCTAAGATCGCCATGAATTTTTCAGGTGTAAGTTGAGGCATAACTTATGTATATTTTTAATTGAAAGTAAATAAATAAACAAAATAAATCACATTGTTGTTACTTTTTTTGTATTACACACATTGTTGTTACTTTAAAGGTGAATAAAATTTCTTGGTTCAAAGGGATCAGTCTAAATTTGTGCGTTGATGATATTTGATTTGGATTTTTATTAGTTTAAAGATGAGTACATTTTGATTTACACTTTTATCAACAAAATTCTCCAATTCAAACTAATTTTTTTTTATATGCGTTGATATATTGATGGAGAGGAATGACAATTAGATTTATATTCAATGAGTACTTCAAAAAAGTGTCTACAACGAATAAGGGTGTTTGTGGTGCTGTTAGAATCGGTTTTGGGGTAAAAACTCAGTTATTTCAAAGATAAATTTATTTGCAGTTCGATTCGATTTTAGATTATTGATAAAACAAATCCAACTCAATCTAATTTCATGCGGTTTAATTTAGATCGATTTTTTAATATCTAAATTACAAGTTATATTTTTTATTAAAAATATAAAAAATGTGAATAAATAACGAGTTTGATATAATATATAACATATAGTATATTAAAAAATAATATTACAAAATAAGAATCAACGATTAAAATAAATGAAATAATAAAAATAAATAGATTAACATAGAAATAAATGAAATAATAAAAATAAATAGATTAAGATAACTAATAAAGAGTATTACAAAAAAATATCATCAAATAATAAACTATGCAATGTATCATATTAATAAAAAATAAATAAATATAAAAATATATATGTTGTTTGGATCAGTTTTAAAAAATCAATCCAAAATTCGATCTAAACCGAATGGATTTTTTAAAATTACATCTAAACACATCCAATAGTATTCGGTTTTTTTTATTAGTTTGTAATTTTTAATTAGATTGATTTTGATATGGACATCCTTAACAATAAATAGAGTACAAGTGTTGATACAAGTCTATCACTTTTAAAAATTACAGGATTATTATTAAATTAATATGCATTTTCATATAAAGTGTTGATTTATTTCATAGTTCAACAAAAAAATATTTTAAATATTGTTTTTATAAACATATGCTTACATAAACAAGTACTATAGTATGATCTCTAAACTCTAGTTATATATATATATATATATATATATATATTAATTAGTTTAGTGGTTAAAATTCATCTTTAAAAGAGTTCGAACAAAGATTTGTATTTATAAATTTTTTAGTCTAATTGTTGGAATTCACCTTTAAAAAGAAATAAATAGCTCCTGCTTATAATATCCCTAAATAGCTACCAACTAAATAGATTTAATAGACAAATTATAATTTCTTAGTGACAAAAATTTGACTTGATCTAGTTTAAAGGTGAATTACAATTTTTTTTACAACCAAAATCTAAATGACTTATTTATAAATATTTATTTCACATCATAAAAAATAAAAAAGTTGACTCATAATCTATAAAGACATAAATTTTTTTTTATTATTTCAAGAAAATTAGTATTACATTTTGACCAAAAATAAAAAATAAAGGGTGTTTGAAAAAAATACTTATTAAATTAAGTAAAAAAATTTTAAAAAATTAATAATTTGGTCAAACATGTGCAAATTCTAATATGAAATTTTTTATTTATTTTTCTTTACTCCCTCGTCTCACAATACATGTTCTCTTTGAGAGATTCACATTTTTTAAAATAATGACTAATTGTGTTGATTTTAATGATAAAATAAATATCATTTATTAAAATAACCTTATTAATAATAATAATAGAGTTAATAGCCGTTTATCCCCTGTCATATAAGCGAGTTTTGATTTACCCCCTTTAAAAAAAAATTGGATTACCCCCTATAATTTTAGGACACCCCCTAAGCGTGTAAAAATCAGGGAAGTAAATCAAAAAATATACATTTTACAGGGATTAATTTTTCCTCTTAGGGGGCAAAAGACTTAGAATTTTAAAATTATTGGGGAATAATCAAAAACTTTTTTTAAAGGGGGGTAAATTAAAACTCACCTATATGACAGGGGTAAATGGCTATTAACCCTTAATAATAAAAGTGAAGTAGTGGTATGATTTAAAAAACAATAAATAAGGGTAAGTTAATTGAAAAAAATAATAAATATTATATTGATTTTTTAAAGGAACAAATTATTTGAGATAAATAAAATAGAAAAGATGACACCTATTGTAAGACAAATGGAGTAACATTTAAATAAGTTTTATATTTAGATAAAAAGCATGATATTATAATTATAATATAAATATCATATTTCAATTCAATAATTGATGATAAAATATAGGGTTAAATATATAAAATCCCCCTGTAATATAGGCGAAAGTCGCTTTTCCCCCTGTAAATTTTTATTTCTTCAAACACCGCCTTAAAATATAAAAATACTATGTCTTTTGCCCCTTAAGTGTAAAGTTTATCCCCTGTAATATTTTTTTGTTTGATCCCCCCATTTTGGTGTTTAAATTGCATGCTTAGGGGGGTAATTCAAACAAAAAAATATTATAGGGGTGAAATTAAAAAAAATTATTACGAGGGGGTAAAGCGAATTTCGCCAATATTACATGGGTGAAAAGTGATATTAACCCTAAAATGTATTAGGATAAGTTAATCCTTAAGAAAAACTAGATTGTCTTAGTTCAAGTTAATGCCCTAAATATGAATAGGATATGAAATCAACAATAAAGTAAAACAAAAAATTACTAATGTGTTTCTTAAAAATATATTTTAAAATATTAAAAAATCATTATTAGTAAAAAATAAGAATTTGATATTAAATAAGAAAATTATTAATAAATGTATTGAATTTAAGTAAAAATTTCTTATTAAAAATTCAAAAAAAGTACTAATTTATATTTTTAAAATTTATAAATTTATCTATCTATCTATTTATCTCTCTCTCTCTCTCTCTCTCTCTCCATTATGAATAATAATAGATTTTGATCGATGATGCTGAACTCTAAAAGCGATGATGCTGATCTCCAATGCGGTGGCCGGAGCTGACCTACAAGGTTTGCACTTAATGCCTAAGTTACTTTAGCTTCTAAGATGAGGGTAGTGAAAAATGAAGATTAGAAAAGTATAACTTAGTCTCAAGTGTGCTGACTTTATACGTTGGATAATCTTGAATGGGATTGCAAATGGTTGGACCTTTGCATTGGTCATTTGGCTGGCCCAGAAAAATTTCCCCTAAGGCTTGTCAGCGTGAACTGGCTAGGAAATCTTTAAAGTTGCGGTCGACCTCTAGTGATGATGTCCGACCTTGGATAGAAGTAGGAAAACTCATGGATCAGTTACAAGAGTAATGGGGAACAAGCTCATTATATGATTTACCATTATTGAAATATTTCACCAATTTTGTTAAACGTGTGGTTTTTGATTACTAGCTTAGGGTATGACGCTTAATCCCAGTGCATTTGAATGCACTTCAGTTTGTTTACATTTCCTATGCAAAATCTAGTTGTTGATCTGTAACTTCCTTTTTTCGCTTATCTGGTCAATTGATTGTCTTTATCTGTATATAAGGATTTTCAAGCAATAAGAGAACTTTTCGCTACCCTTAAGAATGTGTTTTTACTTGAGAGTTTCTTTCCTTCTTCTTCTCCCAGAGTATTTCTCAAAGTCATTGCTATTCCTTAAAACTAAGTCTCCACTTTCCCACTTAAACTCTTCCCTTATATTGGATTATTCTTTTCCAAGGTACCCTCATTTCCTTAAGTTTTTCATATCTTCAACATTTTTTAAATCATGGATACTTTGAATGATTGTCTCTCAAGTTTTTCTAGTGATTTTGGGAGTGATGATTCCTCTTCTTTAGTTAGGGAAGAAGTATCTTAGTTTGAATCCTTCTCACTTGATCATTTATCAATCAGCTCACAAAGTCCTATCTTTATCTGAAGATTGTAACTCGGAGAATTTCTCTAGAGGCTCTCCAAATGAGGGAGATTCTTCCAACGATTCTTCTTTCGATGCTCTCTTCTTATATGAAGATGTAGAAGATGACCGTGTAGTCATTCCTTTGCGTGTCTCCACCAAAGTTGCACAAACTTCGACTTCGCCTGCTTTGTTGACTATGGAAATTGAGGTTGTCATTATGAATAAGGAGGATTCTAAATATTATGTTAAGACCTATCGAAAAGCCCATATTTAAGACCCAAGTGACGCTGACATCAAGGATCATCTGACATATGCAGCTCAACCAAATGGTCACTACTACAAAAAGTATATACGACGACGCCTATTTTACGACGGTTATTTGAGGGACTGTGGTGACATCTCTAAAATCAGACGCCATCATTGTTATTTATTTTTTAAATAAAAAAAACTAGCATATTACCACAGTTGCATAATAAAACCATCGTGAAAACTCCTAAGTTACATGGGTTTGAATCTTAGTGCTAGTAATTTTTTTATTTCTTTAAAATTATAGTGGCGTTTTTCTTATTTATTAATTTTTAGATTAAAAATAAAATAATTTCACTACGGTTGATTAGCACAACCATGGTGATATCTGTTACCTCCTTTTATTTTTATTTTAATAGTGGCACCATTCATTTTCACTACGATTGTTATACCAAACCGATGTCATAAAATTTTCCCCTTAATTTTTTCATGGTAAAAAAATTGGCACTTCTTATAAAATTTAATTAAATAAATCAGATATTAATACGGTTGGTTTAAAAAAAACCATGGTGAAATGGGTTATTCAAAAACATGAAACACAGTTTAGCTTGTCTATTTAGTTTCCATTTTTTCATATCATCGTTGAGAATTTTATAAAGAAAGCATATATATATATTTGTTGAAGCGGTAAAGCGGCGAGGAAAAGATTGAAAGTATTCTAAGATTTATCGTGTCCACAGAGAATGGTCTGGTTAGAATTCCATTCAATAGTTTCTGTGTTTCTGAGCTTGGTTTTGAAAGGTTTAAAGTAAATGCGGGAATTAAAAGATATGAACATAAAAATAATTCCATCTTTGAATCCAAGAAAATCCGATAGATTGTTGTTACATCCATCTATCAACTACTTAAACCTACTGATCAGTTGCGCTCAACCCAAAACACTTATCAATATCATCATATATCGCTCACAACAAGGTTATGTCTAAAGCAAAGTTGAAAGAACAATCGTATTGTCTGGGAGGCGATGTCGCACGCAACTCAACAACACAAAAGCATTAAGAATCGGTACCACTGTGAACATCATACCTAAATCTATCTCTAGATTCTAGAATCTAACAGATAATTATCCTAGATAGAGATTCGAGAAGTATATGTCTATAGCAGCCCAAATCCCGAGCATAAAGCAAATATCAAGGATAATCAACGATAAAGATTTGAGAAATAGATTTTATACAAAACCATAATCAATAGATATACAAAGAACCAAAGTAAATATACATATAAAACCACACAAGAGGGAAATTCATAGAGAAGAGAGAAAAGAAATCAACCAACTCCTACGGTGTCAAACGCGATTAAAGCTTAATCCGACTCCGAATCCTCGAGATGTTAGCTCCAAATGTGTTGTAGAATCATCCAAGAATCAAAGAAATGAAGGTGATGGTGTTAGGACCTAAAAATGCCCAAACCGTACCTAAAAAAATGTGTTTTGCTATAAATATACAATTATGCCCAGCGGATCTTGCAAAACTATATACAAAAATAACTATAATTTGACACTTATCAATATTTGAATGGGTATCTTAATGATGAAGTATATGTAGAGCAACCTAAAGGGTTCATTGATCTCAGTTTTCTAGATCATGTGTACAAGTTAAATAAAGCTCTTTATGGCCTAAAGCAAGCTCCAATAACTTAGTATGAAAGGTTAACTGAGTTCTTGGTCAACAATGGATACAAAAGAGAAGGAATGGATAAAACAATCTTTGTGAAGAATGATAAAGGAAAGCTCGTGATGGCTCAAATATATGTTGATGACATTGTATTTGGTGGAATATCAAACCTAATGGTGGAACATTCTATCCAACAAATGAAGTCTAAATTTGAAATGAGCCTCGTAGGATAATTCACTTATTTCCTTGGTCTTCAAGTTAAGCAGATGCAAGACAACATTTTTGTATCTGAAAGCAAGTATGCTAAGAGTATAGTGAAGAATTTTGGACTTGACAATGCAAGCCACAAAATAACTCATGTGTTTAATGTTACTTGTGCAACAAGGATTGTAGCTATCTTTTAGAAATCTAATTTATTTGATTATCTAATTATTTTGAATTTAAATCAAGGAGATTTAAATTTGAATTCAAATCAAATCTTTTCAAGTGGAATTATTTTGGAGAAACAAATCTTCATTATTTCTGGACAAATTATTTTCTAAAATCCAAGGAGAAAAGCACAATTATGGATTGATATTTAAGGAAACTCTCACCTCATGATTTGGTCTGTGTTAGGATTGAATATCTCTAGTTTAGGCTGATTCTTTGTTTGTGCTAGTTGTACATCACACTAATATTCATCATACGGCTTAGTGTTGATTTATTTAGTTGAGTTGTATTCAACATTCATCATTGTGTTCATTGAAGTTGTTGTCACTAGGGTTAGTGATTGAGAGAAAGTGAGAAGGGGTTCTCATATTTAAGGGGAGACATAAATATAAATAAATTGAGGGTAGAATTAAGAAGAGAGGCATTGAATAAGGGGCTTATTCATCTAAGACACTTTGTATTTATTCAATTAAAGAGTGGATTTCCTTTCTTGGGTAGAGTGCCCTAGATGTAGGCGTGGCTTCACCAAACTGGGTTAACAATTACCGTGTTATTTATTTGCTTGTCTACTTCATTATCTTGTATCAGTTAATCTTCCAATTCTAGTTTAAGATGTTGGACACCCTGGCTTAAGCATCTAGTCCAACATTTGTCCCCTTAGGAACAGAATTTCAAAGCCGAAGAAAGGAAGACGAAAAAAGAATGACAAAACTCTTTTACTTGTTCATCATGTTTCTGGTACGTAAATTATTTACCATGCATTAATGGTACATTTAAGTTCTTGTTGTTGATGTTTATGTTACTGTTGTTCATGTTTTTATTGTTGTTGTTGAACTTGACTGTTGTTATTAAATGTTGTTGTTAAATGTTGTTGATGGTAAATGTTGTTGTTGAATTTTTATGTTGTTGTTTTTATTGATGTTATGAGTTCTTATAAGGTCACTTGTTGTTGAGAGGTTGGTGTTAAATGTTGTTGATGTTAAATGTTGTTGTTCTTATTGTTGAATGTTGTTGTTCTTGTTGTTGAAGGTTGATGTTGCTATCGTTTATTTTTGTTGTTAATGTTATTAATGTTGAATGTGTATTAGACACATTTTTGTTGTTTTTGTTATATATATATATGATGTTGTTGTTGAATGTATATGAGATGCATTTGTTATGTCGTTGTTGTTGAATAATGTGTATTAGAAACATTGTTATTGTTTCTCGAACTACATAGGGAAAAAGTAAAGAAAACAAAGAGGTGATATAATGATGGCTAGATTAACAAAAGTATGCAACTCGAGTGACAGATTACGTATCGATTTTCATCCCGTAACTTAGGTATGTTATGGTGAAAATTATTCGCTTTTTAATAGTTATGTTGTGTTTCTTTGACATAGCAAAGTGAATATTTTGATTGATGATTGGACCCAAGTACCAAAAGATGTGAAAAAAAATCATATGGGCATACGTTAAGGTAATAATTTTTCATAAGTCGATAGTATTTTACAATTACTAATACATACTTATTGATGTGACTGTAGTCGATTTTTGAATTTACTGAGATAAGTTGAAGAAAAAGTGGATCACTTAAGGTGATGAGCGCTGGAGAGGCTGTAAGTCACATCTCACTCCTAACTACATTGTGAATCCTAAGGCTGGTCTAGAGTATCCAATAGTGAAATATAATTTTATTGGCAAGAAGTTTTGGGCAAAGTTTGTGAAGTCTTGTATTTCTGCCGATTTTTTGGTTTGTATAGTAATCTAATTTTATGATAATTTTATACTTATGCTTTATAGATAAAACCATGCAAACTTATATTTTCACTATGTTTATAACATGTAAAGGGAATCAGGGAAGCTAAACAAAGTAAAAAACAAATACCCCTCATAGTTTGTCTTATGAGAGTTACAGGAAACTTTAGGAAATATTGATTAATAAAAAAGACAACAAATAGGATATGAAGACTCCCGCAGTGGCAGATTAGTTGAAAATAAAATTGCTCGCATTGTAGCAGATAGTAATAATTTGTTGGTTGTTGTTGTTTTTTGGAGGAAGACAAGCAACTAAGTTGGAACAAATCGTACGAATTGTATTCGCATACTCGAGAATAAAAGAATGTGCATCCAATTATTCTCTTATTAATCTGATTTTGATTTATATAAAAATGAGAATTGAGACGACCAAGTTGTGCAACCCGTGTCTAGCAAGCTCGACGGTTAAAATAAATGTTCATCTACTTACTGTTTTTATTTTTTCACTTAAATTATTAATTTATTAAAATGGACGAATAAATCTTAAAGTCACTAGAGTGTGTTTGAAGAGATAAAAACGAGGGTTAGAATGAACAAGACGCACGTCTTGCATCCAAAACCTCAAGAGCAAAGTGATATACATCCAGTTACTCTAATGTTTATTCTGAGGGAAAAAAATTTCTATGTCATTATTAAAGAAAAATAAAACTTCTAAATCTAGTACTTCCTAAATGTTAGAAAGAAATACAAAAAAAATATGTATTTTTTTTAAAACAAAACCTAAACTACCATAACAATACATAAAAATATATACTTCCACTACTTAATGGTAAAACTTACACCACCAGCAACAAGAATTCTATTACAACAAAGTTCACCCTAAACAACTACATAAATATTACAATTAGTTTAAAAAATAATAACATGAATATTAAAACAAAACCTACAACATGAATATGTTCTAATTTGTGAAGTTTAATTACCAAGAGTATATTCTAAAATGACAAAATAGTGGAAGTGAGTAAATGCTAATAAATGCATGAGATATAGTTCTACATAGAAAGACTTACATTGAAAGTCTTTATAAAGAGTTAATATCATTAACTCAACAAAAAGACAAAAGAGGATAAAGTGTCACATGGACAAGTGTGATAGTCCCAAGCATTATGTCACTTGTCTCATCCTTATAACCACCGGGTCCAAGGGTGTGTGCGTAGAGGCGCTAGTAGCAGCTTGTAGGCAGCACTTGGGCTATTCGTGGTGCTAATGAGGTGGCCAACATCCGGCCTATTACCGTTGCTCTTATTTTGGTTAGTGGTTGTGATTTGAATTTTTAATCCGAGAAATGGCAACACTTCATGAAGTGTTACTGAATGAAACCATGCAACTCTTGGTATATGATGCAGTAGGTCAAATATTATAATTTATTGTAAAAAGGAATTGTTTCACCAAGGGTTGCTACCTTGTGAATCAATAAATGTGTGGCCTATAAAAACATGATTTTGGATTCAGAAATTCACAACAACAAACAAATATCCTCTAGAATAAATTTCATACACTCTTTGCTACATTCGAGTTTTCAGTCGTCTTGTGCAAACTCGAGAAGGCTGAATTTTCCTAGGTATTCCTACATCGAAACTCTAAGACATTTGAGAGTACTTGAAATACTATAAGGAAAGTATTTTGTTCACGATTCAAGCCTGGATCCGTTTACTCTCTAAGTGTCGTCTAATAGTCTTATAGTATCTCAAATTATGGTCATCGACGCTTCTATTTCAAGCATCAAACTGAGGAACCAAGACCATGTTAAGTTGGATCGTTTTGATAAAACAAACTACACCCTCTAGCAAGACAAAATGACATTTCTTTTGACTGCCCTGAAAATTCAATACGTCTTAGATCCTGATTTAGAAGCCATTTCAAAACCAACTGAAAATGACACCGATGAAATAAAAAGGAATGAAAGAAACGAAAGAAAGATGAATTGCTCTGCCATGGCCATATTCTAAACACATTATTTGATCGTCTCTATGATCTATACACCAATAATGCATCTGCAAAGTAAATTTGGAAAGCACTAGAAGTCAAATTCAAGGAAAACAAAGAAGGTACGAAAAACTTCTTAATATCTAAATACTCCGATTTTAAAATGTTGGATTCCAAGCTGATTCTTGCACAAGTACATGAGTTATAGGTTCCCGTGAATAAAATAAAAGCCGTGAAAATTGAAATTCTTGAAGCTTTCCAAGTCGGTGCAATCATAGCAAAGTTGACACCTTTATGGAAAGGATGCGGAAAGAAATCGCTACATAGTTTTGAGGATTTTTCATTGGAGAAACTTCATAAACACCTTCGAATTGAGGAGGAGACAAAGGATCAAGAAAAAACTAAGTCCATTGGATGGGATAAGAAAAATGTTGTTGCTGCAAAAGGAAAGAAAAAATATAATGGCATGAAGAACCATCTCGGCCCTACGAAAGAACATAGCAAGTTCAAAAACTCTGGCGGACCAAAAGGTACAAAAAATGGATGATATGTATGTGGAAAACTTGGACACTATGCTCAAGATTGCAGGTGCATTAAGCCCAAAAATGAGGCTAATGTTGTTTATGTTGATGACGACATAATCGCTACAGTGAGTGGAATTCTGGCAATCAAAGGCAAAGTGCAAGGATGGTGGTATGACACATGTGCAACCGTGCATGAATCTTATGACAAACCAACATTTGAAACCTATTATGAAGTCAATGATGGCCAAGAAGTGCATATGGGAAAGAAGTACGATCTAGAGTCGTTGGAACAAGATCTGTCGAACTCAACTTCACTTCCGGGAAGAAAGTCACTCTTGTTAATGTACTTCATGTACCCGACATGAATAGAAACCTTGTTAGTAGAGACTTGTTGGGAAAAACGGGTATTAAATTTGTACATGAATCATGCAAACTAATATTAACTCGTAATGGTGTATTTGTATGAAAAGGATATTCCACTGAAGAAATGATCAAACTTTGTACTGCCGACAATATTATTAATGAAATTTCTAATTCTACTTATATGCTTGAATCTATTTCCTTATGACACTCTAGATTAGTAAATATTGGTATTAGTACTATGATTAGACTAATTAACTCTGGATTGATCTGATGTAACAATCATAATTTCAAAAAATGCAAAATAAGTGTCAAATAAAAAATGATCAAGAAACCTTTCCAAAGTGTTGAAAGAAAATCAAATGTGCTTGATCTTGTGCACTCTGGTTTGTCTGAATTTAATGGTATGTTGACCTGTGCGGGATACCGTTATTTTATAACGTTTATCAATGATTGTTCTAGATTCACAGATGTATACTTTTTAAAGCATAGAGATGATGATTTTAATGCCTTTAAGGCCTATAAAGAGAAAATAGAAAATCAATTAAGTAAAAGTATAAAAGTACTTAGAAACGATAGAGGCGGTGAGTACATTTTAGCAGAATTTGATGCATATTGCGAAGAATATGGCATTATACATGAATATTTTATGTCTCGCACACGATAAAAAAATGACCTAGTTGAAAGAAAGAATAGAACATATCAAGACATGATAAATGCTATGTTACTACATTCTGAATTGCCATTTAATTTGTAGGGTGAAGCATTATTGTCCGTGTGTCACATAATGAACACGATTCCTTTAAAAAACAACCAGTATTTTGCCATATGAGAAATGGAAAGGAATATCATCAAATATTGGTTATTTTAGAGTGTGGGGGTGTGTAGCATATTGCAAGAATATGGATTCGAAAAGAACTAAATTAGGTCCTCGAGGGATCAAATGCGCTTTCATAGGATATGCACCCAACAGCAAAGCATATAGACTTTTAAACCTAGAGTCGAATGTAATTGTTGAATCTCAAGATGTGGAATTCTTCAAAAAAATCTTATCACAAAGGATAAGGAACCTGAGACTCCCGCGATTGAAGAATATCATGACAAATATTATCCCAGACTGTTGAAATACAACCCGAACCTAGGAGAAGCAAAAGGGCCCGAAAAGCTAAGGATTAAGCACCAAATGAAATCGATTCTCCACTTATTTTCGTTTATCTAGTTGAAGGAAATTACATGAATGATGTTCATAAGATTCCTATTATTCTTCAAGTGAAAGATGATCCTAAAACATACAAAGAAGCAGTAGCTTCATGGGATGCTTCATTTTTGAAGGATGCTATCCAAGATGAAATGGATTCAATTACGTCAAACCACACTTGGGAACTAGTCGATCTTTTCAAGGGGTCAAGACCCATTGGATGCAAATGGGTGTTTAGTAAAAGTATCATAATAATGATACATTAAACACCTACAAGGCTATATTAGTAGTAAAAGGGTTTAGACAAAAGGAAAAAGTCAATTACTTTAACAAATATACATCAGTACCACGACAATTAGAATATTGTTTGCACTAGCTTCCTTGAATAACCTTATTGTTCATAAAATGAATGTTAAAATAACATTCCTAAATGGAGATCTCGATGAAGAAATCTATATGGAGTAACCAGAAGGCTATGTGCTTCCTGAAAATGAACAACAGATATGCAAACTTGTTAAATCCTTATACGGTTTGAAACATGCATCAAAGCAATGGCATCAAAGTTTGACTCCGCCATACTCTCAAATGAGTTTATTCCAAATTCTTATGACAAATGCTTGTACACAAAGGTGCGTGGAAACATTGTAATATTTTTGTGTCTATATATTGATGACATGTTAATTATTAGCAATGAAATGAATGAAATCTTAGAAACAAAGAGATTTCTAACTTCCACGCACCTTTGTGTTCATAAATTATTTTAGTTGAAATATTTTAGTTGAATTCACCTTTTCATGGATACTTTATGGTTTCTCTTGATAACTGAAACATATTTTTTTAATAATACAAATTATTGAAACATATCTAAGTATTTTTTTTTTTGACATAAAAAACTCTTAATTCATTTCATTAATAATAAGAGAAAGAATACATGTAGGTATATCGGTAAAAACCTGAAAACTAGCAAAAAATGTAGCCGCCCGAGCTAAGACATGAGCAACTTCATTAGCTTGTCTTCTAACGAACTTTACATGAGAGTTCCTAAAAGAAGATACTAGAACGCGCTTACATTCTGAGGTAATAGCACCACAATCCGTATTATTAGGACTGCTCCTATTCACATAATCCACAACGCTTTTAGCATCCAATTCAAAATCCACATTATCGTAACCAATACAAAATTATACTAAGGATATATTAACAAAAATGTATTTAAATACACCTAAAAAATTATAAAACATCTAATTTTTCTCTCTTTGTTTTCTAATTTAAAAATCATTTTATAACTTTTCTTTTTCAATCATATCAAAAATATTTTCTTCTATATATGCAATCAAACAAACATTCTTCAATTTATTTCTCACATTCATTGCACAGTTGTTTCTTCATTAATAAAATAATTTAATAACTTTTTTGAATTAATATTTAATTTTTGTTGTAACCTCTAATTGCAGAATTAATTTTCTTTATTAAGTTTTAAAAAATATTAACTTTGAGAATTTATCAGTTAAGCACATTCATAATAAAATAAATTTAAAAACTAGCGACATGCGCACACAAATAATTTGGGTAAATTACAAAGTTAACAAAAAATTGTAATCAATTATCACTACAAATTACATAAAACAAAGGGTTAATTTCTGAAAATTGTAAATACAATGTAAACGATTTAAACTCTTGATAAACTATGATCATTATGATAATATGAATTATGTTTCTATGATCCATTCTCCATAAATCCATTCGTGATGAACCCTTATCTGATCAAGAGGATAGTAAATCGTCTCATCGGTAGTATTGAAATACACCTTATAATAATAACAATTTTCGAAGAGGGTCTTCTCGCTAGTAATTTCTCCTAACCACCAACCATCATTATCAAAAACATCCACTTTTTGATTGAAATGAAACTCAGATGGATTGCGAACACGTGGCGGCAATGGACGAAGCTCTCTCCGATGAATTGTTTCTGTGAGAGGTTTAGACTCATCGTCCGACAATAAATTTTTGTAACGAACCACATATTCCTCATTTTCAAGGCAAGAAACAATCGTGGCTTTAAAGTAGGAACCAACAAATCCTTCTTCTTTACTGCATACTTCCACTTTATCTCTAACTTTGTAATTAACTCTTCTCATTGGTGGACGCATGATTTCACAAGAATAAAAATCTAAAGCAAGAGAGAGAACGGTGATATAATTAGTTTTTGTGTGTATTGAATAACATACAATAATGTGTTCTTATATAGTTATGAGGTTGAGTTTTTATATTTGAGATTGAATAATTTGAATGGTTTAGATGTTTTTAGAATATATTTTTTAATTATTGATGTAATTAGGTGGTTAGGACTTTATCTTTGGTTGTTGTATAAAATACTAGATTTTTGGGATTACGATTTATTGTTGGATTGTGTGGATTCTATGATCAAATATGTGAGAGTATTTCGTTTAAATAGTCAACTACATTTAATTCATATATTTAATTCATTTAAGACTAATGACTCAATTTAAACATGTGCAATTTTTTTATTAGGGGTGATAAATAGGGTTTTACTCCCTCTCAATCTAGATATATTTAAAGAGAAAATAATAAATGCATATATAAAAAAAATACTAGTAAAATATTATGAAAGGGAAAAAATACATTATAGTAAAATATTATGAAAGGAAAAAAAATTAAGTGTCCAAATCCGTTGTTTTATTATAAAAATAAGTTTTTTTATTACATACTATGTCTGCTTATTATCTTATCGTTAAATTATTTAAGTGGTAATAGTTTGTTACTAAAAGAGATAGAGATAAGTTTGAGATAAGAGGATACAAATCCGCAAACTATTCAATTATGGTTATAGAGATAAATTTGAATTAAAAAGGATATAAATCCGTAAATTATTCAATTATGGTTAATGTTCCATATTAAATTACAAGAATCGTAATCAATTAATTGAACCAATAATTTTTAGATCATGATTTCAGATTAAATGACCGAATACGATTTTAGTTTAAAGTTTTAACGTATGTCTTAATATTAATTTTTTTTTGACAAAAACAAATTTAACTCATATCATTAATCAAAAGATGTTCAAATACAAGATATCAAATGAAAACTAATGCGCCTAGACCAAGAATTGGCCGCCTTCACTAACTAAACTTGGATCTACTCGTGTGCTTTGATCGAAGAGCTTGAACTACCATTTGGGAATCACTTTCAAAGATAACGTGCCTAAGATTCAAGGTTATAGCTCCTTGGATTGCTTCTTTAAGGGCAAGGGCTTCCGCTTCTAAGATAGAATGAGTACCAAGATCCCAAGCAACACCTGCAAATATAAAGCGACCAAGGTTATGACGAACACACCACCCTTTATTAGTTGTTCCTTTTTGAGAATTGAAACATGCCTCAACATTACACTTGAGCGAACCAACGTTAGAAGTTTCCCATCTCGTAGGGTATTGGTGAGTATTATCTGTAATCTGATCCTTTTGGGCCGCAAGCCTGCCAGTTACTAAGAGCTATCACTCCAAAAGTTGTAGGCTCCTCCTACTCATTATTCCATAATTTATTATTTCTATTTCTCCATATCACATCTAGCATAACAGCCACTCTCCCGACAATCTTCTTATCCTCTCGACTGCAGATATCAAATATAAGAGCTTTAGCATCAACAATGGAAATTAACCGGGGTTCATATGGAGGACAAACCTACTGCCCTCCAACATTAGTTAATAGTGTTACATCCAAATAGAACTTGACAATCATATTCATTATTAGCTTCACAGAACTGGCCACCTGACGGGCACTGAACATGATTTTGTTGGAATCTTAGTCGGGTCGGTAAACAGCCCCTACAAATTCTCCACAAAGATGCTTAACTTGAGGTGGTACCTTGATATTCCAAAGGCTACACCAATTCTCTTCTTCTCTCCCCCTCATATGTTTTACCTGGGCTTCCCTCCAAAGTTTATACCCATATTGCACATTATACACCCCATTTTGCTCATTTTTCCAAATCATTGTGTCCTCTATCACCTCCTCGACCAAAGGAATCTGTAAGATGCTTTCAATACATGTATTATCAAAAAGATCTCTTATCTTCCGCACATTCCATTGTTTAACATTAGGCAACATGAGATTTATAGTTTTATATTTTTCACATTTTATACATTCAGAGGCAAAATTGTATTTTTTCTAGACAGATTTCCATTTTTATATTTTTCAAAATAAATACGAATTTGTCTTCATCAATGAATTTTGTGAAGATATCAACCCATTGATGGTCTCTATCTACAAATTTAAAAGTTCTTTTGAACATAGTCCCTTATAAAATTATGTTTAATTTCAATATGCTTCGCCCTTGAATGTAAAATAGGAGCTTGGATAGGAAAATAGCATAGATGTTATCATATATTAAGATAAGAATGTTACCTTCCTTAATTAGATAGTCTTCTAGCTGAATTTTCCTCTTGTTGGACCATGAGATTATATTTTCACCAAGAAACTAATAGCTTCCGCTGGTGTTTTTTGTTTCAAGCCTATCTCCAGCATTAAGCTCCTTTAATTCTTTCATCTTAACATCCCATGCTTAGATATATATGGCTTTTGCACCTGCCATCATTAACTCTCTGATTTGTGTCCCTCCACCAAACTTCTTTTTGAAATTGGCATATGAATTCCAAACACAAAGTTCATGTTCTACCCTCTCAAACATTTCTTTAAGGACAGGTATCAAACCCTGCAAACTAGATTTCAATAAAGATGTAATCCAAAAAATATTATATATTTAGGGATGAGTGATGGGCTAATTTATGTACGTGCAAGTATACACGCTCAAATTAGTAGCAAGTGATAAGCAAGAGTATCGATCCCACAGAGATTGTATTGAACATAATGATTTTCATACAAGAAGTTGTAAAGTAAACATGAGCAAAGGTATTAAAATAATGGTATGTGGCACTTGGTAAAGAAAATGGAAAAATAGAGATGATAATTAAGTTTTAACACAGAGAGAAAGAATATGTTGGACAATGTTCCATTAATTGAATTCATCTAATGTATGAGTCTGATAAGTAGTGTCGTGACACATGAGGTCAGAACGTGATCTAGAGGTGTATCTCTACAACATCATAAACATATACATCAAAGTAAGGGAAAAAATCTCTAAACCTCACTTGTAATCTTGGTACATGTCTATGTTCATTCTGGATTTCCCCTATGAGTGTAGCTCTTTATCTCTAAAGTAGCTAATCTAGTGAATATCTCTATCCTGCTATTTTCAAGCACATTTGTCATGAAATCCACTTGTTGTTGAATCTCTCACAACAACAAGCTATTATCTACTTTTAAGCTGGCTAAATAAAGAAATAAACATATGGCACAAATTGACATGAACAAAATATATCAAGACAACTCATTCATAACATGCAAAAGATTACTAATTCATTAAAATTCACATTATCCAACAAAATAAGTTTAGCTCACAATGAGTAAAATTAGCACAAAACAGGGAGATCTTAAGCAAAACATTCCTAAGCAAGAAGATGGAAATGATAAACCTAAGTGTGATACTTTAATCACTTGCAATTTGTTAATCAGCAAGTGATGCCTTCCGTCACGCCTCCCCTCGATTGGAACGATGGATCCTCCTTAATTTTACTTATGCAGAATTTTCCAAGTTTAAGAACCTCTTTCTTCATTGCATTGCAGCTCTATTTATAGAGGATTTCAAACTGCATAATGTCTCTGTTTGGTTCTTGGGCCTTTAAAATGATCCATTAGCTTAAGCCCAAAGAATAAAGCATATTCCTTAGTGATGTACTAGGATAGTACACTACACATGGGAGACAACATGACATTGTGGCAGCACCACAGCGGTAGCAGCAATGCAGGAACAACAACGGTATAACAGTAGCAGGCTTTGACAGCTTTTTCAGAGTTTTGTCCTTTAGCATTTCATCCTTATCCATTCATTTTCTTCAACTCAACTCTATTTTCTTATCATATGTCTGCCGCATCAGCATTAGCACTGAAGATGAAAACTCACACCAGCACCTTCTAGATCAAGGCCTACTGAATGATGTTCACGAATTCATGTCGTGACAGTACTCGAATCCTGAGCAAATTCTGCACATGCATAAAACACATAAAATTGACAAAAGAGAGCACCTAGTATGATTTATCCTAAATTAACTAAAGAGACATAAAACATAAATAAATGACATTAATCAAGATATAAATTACCCCAAAATACAAGTATAAAAGGATTAAATATCTCACATAAAGTGAGTTATCAATGAGATCCAAAAAAAAATTATATAATTAGGGATGAGATCAAAAAATTATAAAGTAACCTTTGTTGGTCAGAGATGAAAACCCATCTCTTTTCTTGACAAATATCCTCCAAAAGTAAGGTAAGAAACCACCTTCATGACTCTTTTATTTTATTTTCACATACACCAAATGCGCTGGGATAGTATTGGTCATTTGAATCTCTATCAACTGCAATAAGAATAGTCCCTACATACTTAGTCTTGAGATGACATCAATCAACTCTAATGCATGGTCTACAAGATATTGTGAAGCCCTTCTTAAACCCATCTACACAAAAACAAAAGCTTCCAAACCTTAGTTGTATTATAGGTGCAACCCTTGCCAATTTTACAAGTGTTCCCAGAATCGTCTCTCCTCAACTATGCAGAATATCTCCACAAAAGTTTGTATTATCTCACTGCATCACCTTCAATCAACTTTTTTGCAATTTGTTTGGCCTTACATGCCCTACTCATAGTTATACAAACAGAAAAGTTACTCCTTATCTCAGAGACAATATCACGAATCTTAACCCCATCAGAAGATATCATTCTAGCCGCCACAGTTTTAGCAACCCACTTGGAATTGGAAGAACTATTATTTAATATCCTACCAGACATGTGTGTTCCAACCCCTTTCTTCATTATATATGTGTGCTTATTCCCAACTTTACTTACAAGTGCTAAAAACCCACATTGTCCATTGCATATTACCCTTACTCTAACTTTGTCATTTTTCACATACTTTATCTCTCTCCCATTTAATACAAAACAATTCATCCATCAAGTGATACAAACTCCAACCCCACTTTGAATTTGTAATTCTTGTCCAAATCCTCCATCATAAACCTTTGAAATTTTTAGTCCCTTATCTCCATCAGAAGCATCAGAGTCACCACTACCAAGCTCGTCAATAGACTAGTTTGTGTTTATCTCATTATCCACACCACTAGATGACCCTACACTATCAACACCAATTTTTACTTTCTTTTGAGTATGATTGTGCTTCCTTACTCAACTTTTATATCCTACCTCTTTTTCCCTTTTCTTCAACTTCATTTTCAATAACATCAAAGCAATCATCCATGCAATAGCCTTCCCATCACTACAAGAAAATTCTCTTTTAGTGACCGAATTAGCCACAAAAATTTGATATTCATGAGCCAATTTTAAGAGGTCATAATATTGGTCACTAAAATAAATCAGCCACCAATTTAGAGACCAAAATTTTGTGACCGCTTATTCGGTCACAAAAAAATATTTTTATATACAATTTTATTTATATATAAAATTAGAGACAGAAATTTTGGTCACTATTATTTTTTGTTTTCTTTTTCTATAATCTTCTTTATTATGTTACTATTTACTTTCCATTTTTTAAAAAATTTTAATTCTTTTTCAATTTTTAATTTTTATTAAAAGTTTTCATCATTTCTCTTATTTTAAAAATTATATATATATATATATATATATATATATATATATATATATATATATATATATATATACACACGTTTAAATATAAAATATAAAAATAGATGTATAGTGGTGTAGTCGAAATGTTTTATTAAGATATGCGGAGGTCACGAGTTTGAATCTCAGGTATCACAACTTTTAATTTTATTTTATGAAAAAGAACACTAAATCGCTCACTAAATTCAGTCATAAATTTCGGTCACTATATTCGTCACAAAAGCTTAGTGGCTAGCATTTTTTAACCGAAACGTAATGGTCACTAAATTGATCGCTAAAGGTTTTAGTGACTGATTTTAAAGCTTTTTCGGTCTCTAATTCGGTCACTAAAAGCAAGTTTTCTAGTAGTGTGATCGCGACTTTACGTGTCTATTAGTCGGGATAACTGCAAGTGCACAGTTGTGTCGTGTAGTTTTAAAAGATATCAAATTTACAAGGACTATAAATCGATCTATCGTTATCTAAAGTTACAATGAAAAGCTAAGGGTAATGATATTTGGGTTGTTTATAAATGTGGAAAAATAAAATCTTAAATCTAGGTAATATAATAATAAGCGGATATCAGTATGTAGTTCGTCTAACTTAGGTGATCTGAAGTTCCATTGGCCAGATTCTAATTAAATCAAAAATCTTTACTAACTATGTTATTTAAAAGTCCTCCTCTCAAACTCTCGCTCTATTGATTCAGACTACGATCCTAACTCATAATGTACGCTCTCGCCATCCCACCAGATTTAGAAACGCTTTTTGAAAACATCATAATTGATAAAATGCTCACTTCATGAAGAAGTTATTTACTTAAATCTCCTAGTCTCAAACTCTCGCTCTGTTGACTCGGATCATGCTAGTATTCCCTAATGTACGCTCTCGCTGTCCCGTGTCGGGTTTAAAAACACTTTTTGATAATAAATAAATTCTAACTAGTTTTAATACGCTCTCGCTGTCCTTAAAACTAATGTTTTGTGTCTACTATCCAGTTAAAAATCTCAAACTCTCGCTCTGTTGATCTTAACCTTTATCAGTTCTAAAATCTCAAAGTCTCGCTCTGTTGATTTTAGAACTTTAGCAAATTAAATTAGTCACAAAACCAGAAACGAGTGATTTTTAATAAAACATTATTTAGGCCAATGTATTTCGGATCCCTTTGGTTAGATTAATTTACATACCGATATCTAAATAAATTAGCCAGACATACTTAAAGAAACAAACATAAAATTATAATTATTAAACATGGAATTTAATTTATTAACCATGAACATGTGTGTATTTAGATTTGTAATGATAAAACAATATTATAAGAACAAGAAACTAAAATAATTGCAAATAAATAAACCAGGAAGTAAAGCAGACGAAACAAACTTGAATAAAATTACGAACAAAACAAATCATGAAACTTGAATAAAGCTTTGAAATAATGTCGGCAAGATTGTGATCCAAGAGTACATAAATCGTAGGCCTGAAACTAATGGCGTGGTAGTTCCTCAATGTGAGAAACTACCACTTTTACAAAGTGATAATTTATGCCTAAAACTATGAACAGCGCTTCCGCGCCTCAAACTTGGATACTTTCAAATGAATGCTCAGACTCTTTTTATAGTGAATGGCGGTGGAAGTTACTTTCAGCATCATGTGAGAAGTAGTGGAGAAAATGGGAAGTTGGAGGAGTAGTGAGAAGTGGAGAAATAATAGGAAGTGGAGAAATAATAGGAGACGGCGCGTGGGACTTCCCTATTCAAACGGCACGTGAGACGGACGTCCCACTTGGAAGAAGTGGGAGACGGGCATCTCCACTTGGATGACGTGGCCTTGGACATCGGAGACGGGCGTTGTTATACCCCAAAATTTGCCCGCATCTTTTTTCAAGAAAACTTCAATCTAAAAATTAAGAGTTTCATATAATCTTGGATTTTCACATCCTGATTTATGAATACTTGGTTTTTAGAATTTTTCTTATACAGTATTTTGGCTCGCTGTTGGATTTATTCTTACGCAAACGCCAACTACTGTTTATTACTTCACACACGCTATTTATTTGATATTTATTTACAGATAAATAGTACTGACGCAATTGGTACAGAGATAAATCTTTTGCAGGCGCAGAGTCCGGGATTCAGACTGTACTGGTAACAAGTAAATTATTACTAATTTTTTTGTTTCCCACTAACCTTTTGTACTATATTCCATTATTTTCAAAATCTCTTTTCAAATCTCTTTTTCAAAAATCAAATCTTAACTTTATTCTACACATCTCTCTTTTTCCAACACTATCATGCACTTTCTTTCAAATCTTTCTTCCACTCAAATCTTCCTTTGGTACGGAATCACTTCATTCCCCAACGTCTCTATCCTTCTTTTCATTCTATAAATACCTCTCATTTTTTCCATAAAATCTCACATCAAATTCTAACTCATCTCTCAAATTTCTACTTCATATTCATTCTCTCTTCCTCCCCGGCAAAATGGCGAAGTGGATGGAAACATGTTTTCTTATGGTCATCACCATTGCTACGGTGATCATGTCCTTCTTCTGTCTGCATAGTCCTGAAAAATGTGGACCTGCGATGGTTACACTCCCAATCATCTACATGTTATTGTTTGTAGCATGGGTTATTAATCGTCATTCTTAAAGTTTGCCGTATCTCTTATTTTCTTAAATGTACCGTTTACTCGTCGTACCGTTCATTATAGTATGTAATATTTGTACTGTCAGTATTAAATGTTGTACTATTTGTCATATTGTTGCTTAATTATTCAGATAATATTTTGTGTGTTTTCTTCCAGTCAAATATTTATTTTTCTGTGCATTAAATGATTTTCAGGGTTATTATCGGTAATTTTGCTCGCGTACAGTAAATATTAGTTATTTATTATGTCTGTGTTTTTTAACAAGTCATGTAAATAAACTTTCATCTTTCACATAAAACAAAAACAACAAAAAGAAAATTAACTTTGACTGTTGATTTTTTCACTCTAACTGCTACATTAATACCTGAACAGTCAGTTGACAGTCAAACTGCTGACAGTACAATTCTCCGTGTTTTGTGCCATCAATCAAATCAAAAAATTTTCATTTCAAAAATTCCAAGATTTTTGTTCTAGAAGTCTTCTGAATATCACATGATTAGCAGAGACTCAGCACTGCACAAAAATCAAGTACGCTTAACTGTCTCCTACACAAGCAGTCCCTAATTAGGGTTTATTGTTTTTCAGGAGAAACAAGTTTTTGAGACCTCAAATGGATTTCATGGACCTCCATATATCTCAAAGTACCACCATACAAATTTTCAAACTTCAATTCACTCAGACGCACAGTCAGCAGCTCAAACAGTCAACAGACGACCCGTTTGACCAAAAAAGTCAACAGACAGTCAAAAATGAAATTTTTTGTCAAAGTCCATATTTTGTCAAAGGATTCATCATTTGATCATTGGATGATCATAATTAAAAAAGGAAAGATCAAAAATCAACAAAACCCTAAGATTCAAAATTAGGGTTTTTTCCTAAAAAGTCCACTGAACTTTGACTGGTCATAACTCTCTCATCCTTCATCCAAAAAATTCAAACCAAAGCTTATTTTGAAGGAAATTAAATTATCTTTCAAATGCAATTGGTCCCATGGACATTTGATTCACCATATGAAAAATATGAATCAAGACATTACAGGTCATTTTCAAAGTCAACAAAAAGACATTTTTTTTAAAAGGACACACAAGGAGCATCAAAAATCATTTTGACATGAGACCAAAGACATTGGTTAGAGGACTCTTTGAGGTTTCCAAAAAGTGCAAGATCTCCTTCATATGACAAAAATTGAGGGATTTACACCTTGTTGAAATTGGCTAAATTTTGGGAAAATGCATGAAACCAACATTGATCAAAAATGTATTTTTTTTCCAAATGGGGCCAAGTTTTCATAGTTCAAACATGTTTAACATGATATAATGGGCCTCCCACGACCAAGACAAAGCCCACATCATTTTTATTCATTTTTGGTTTAATTTTATCCCATTTAAAATTAAATTGAAAATGGAAAATGGAAGGATAATGCATAGCTTAATTTCTAAGCATGACTCATCAAGGAATCAATCAAAAACTCTGCCCCAAGCCAAGAACAGCAGAAGGACAGTGGAAAGTCAAGCCATGGTAGCTTAAATGCAAAGCCACATGTGTTGAAAAAGTCAAGAGTTCAACAAAAGCACTTAATGCTTTCTAGCTTAGTTCTTATGCACTTCAATGCTTATATAAGAGCTATAACACTTCAGTAACAAAGAGAGACAAGTTCAGAACCTAAGCATAGCTTGTAACATACTTGTATCAACTTGTTTTTTTTCAAGGAAATTTAAAATTCGAATTTTACATTCTAGCTTGTTTCAATTCAAACCAAACACTTAAACACAATCCTCAAGTATCATTGAACATAACCAGATCAGTTGCAAGCCTTGGAACATCCAGATACGACCACAAGACCTCACGGTTTGCTCGAAATAAAACTCACCAAAATCTCATAACACATGCATATTTAACAAGATGTAGACTCATATTTAAGTTTAGTTTGAGGTCCTAATCATTTATGGAAACTTAATTGAAGTTTGAACACCTATACGAGGAACCACCATTTTAGGGTTCTTACTTTCAAATTTAGGGCTTCACAATTCATGCAAAATTACAAGCTCTAAATAGTACCATTAAACTCGCGTGAACAAGACGAACTAAATGATGGCATCGCGCCAAATTTATATTGTTGTTTGCTTGTATTCGCTATTTCCAACAGGTGTAAAAGGTTAGAGTTTTTACACCACCTGCAAATGAAAGGTGTAAAAGCCCCATCCTGAGGAAGAAGATGATGCGTGGCGTCCTCTGATTGGCTGGAGGGCGCGCGCGTGTTTTTAAACTAACCTTGGATTCAGTGTTTTGCAGGTACGTCACGTGGTATGGTCCCTCATGCTGGTGACCATCAGATCCGTCCACTCATCAATCCAACGCATCAGAATGAATCCCCATACCATGGACTTTATTTAATTACCACATCTGATTATCATCTTTATATTTTCTATTTTATTTTATTTTCTTCATAAAATTAATTAAAAATAGTTTTAAATATCCAAAAAATACACAAAAAATATTTTTAGGCTTCTAAAATAATATTTTATTTTCTGATATAAAAATATTTTATTTTTCTTCATAATTTAAATATTTTGTATAATTAATTAGATAATATGCATATATTTACCTTTTAATTATTTTAACCAATAAAAAAAAATCATAAAAAATTTGTTCTTTATATTAAATATTGTTTATATATTATAAACTAATTTTGTACATATTTAGGATAATTTTCTCTTTAATTTTAATTATTTGTATAATTATTTGTATAATTATGTATTAATTAACTTAATGATTTCAAAATCAATTTCAAAAAATTCCAAAAAAAATTAGTTTTGTTTTAAAATTAATTAACAAGCATTTTGAACATATTTTAAACTTAATTTTTAGGTTTAAATTTTATTTCCATCTTTTCCTAATTTTAATTAAATTAATCATGCATTAATTCTAATTAAAATCAATCATAAAAAAAAATCCAAAAATACTTCTTTTATTTTCTTGCAATTTAAATTCCTAGATAAATGTATAGGTTGTCAAATCCATGTAAATAGCGTAGTTTACATTTCCTGCACAATCGATGTAATAGCGTAGATTTACTTTCCGCATTTTACATTTCCGCATTTTAAATTCCAGCACATATAAACTGCGTGTATGTCAAAGATAAAATTGAACCGTTAGATCACTAAACTTCAAAGATAAAATATCTGAATCTAAACACAGTCACACTTGCACCTCTTAAGGTAATCCCTTTTCTCATTCTTTTCAAAATCAATCAAAATCAAATTCTACTTTTTCGAGTACAAAATCGAACTTTTGTTTATATCCGGTGAAAGGATAGATTTTTAAAGGAAATAGGATAAAGACCTTATAACTCTGGGTAGACCTCCTAATTTGCTTGCTCAAATCAAAACAAACAAATCTCTCATATATCATTGTTTTTCAAAACAAAACTTTCAAAAAAGACAATACTTTGTATATATCCAAACAAGGATCATTACGAAGTTAACGTTCTTTTTTTCAAAACATCTTTTGAAAGATAAAAACACTTTGTATACATCCGCACAAGGATCATTACAAAGTCAATTTACAAAGGTATTTGAAACCACATACGAGCATTTCAAGGCAATAGAAAAGTAATTGAAAACAAGTGAGCTAAGCAAATTAAAGAGCCCATGGATAACCATGGATACAAAGGGTGCTAACACCTTCCCTTTGTATAACCTACCCCCTTACCCAGAATTTCTTAAAGGTCTTTTTTCTGTTTCTTTTATAAACCTTTCCTTAATTGGATAAAATAAAAGGTCGGTGGCGACTCTCTGATTTTCAAAAATACAAAAGCAGAAACAAAAAAGAGTCAGTTCGCGTATCTCTCCACGAGAGGTATGGCAAAAAACCGAGGGCGCGACAGAACTGGCGACTCTGCTGGGGATTTACTTTCTAAAAACAAAATGTTTTCAAAAGGGGTTACCTTTAGAGAATAGATCATTCCAATGTTTTCAATTGTTTGACTTGATTGCTCTATTTTTCAAAGGATGTTTGGGTATTTTGCTTGTGTGAAAGATTCTAACCCGAATCTCGAGATACCTTAAGTATGTGACAATAGACCAAGGAAACTGTACGGCATGTACCGATACGGTTGATCTGGTAGTCACCGTTAGTGCGATACTTTGGTTTATACTGATGTCCCTTGAAAACGATCAAGGAGTATATTAGGCTTCCGAAATGTCATTAAACACTAATTTGTCTTAGAACCTTTTAGTTGAACTTGACTTGTGGCCTATTAAGTGGCTAGCTTTGAAGTTGATCAAAGTTAGTTATCCTCGAGGAATATTTTGATCGGCCGTCCGAGCGCCGTATTGAGATGTTACCTCCAAGGATCATAGAACCCGAATACTATTCTAGGACAGGTTTTAACCAACTCAACTTCAGTGGGGAGGGTATCACCTATGGATTTCATGCGAGCCTTTAAACTTAAGGCTATTGTTTGATTTGTTTTTGTGTGCCACATGTTTGACATCATAACATCATAAGCATCATAAGCATATCATTTTTTCACTAATCATTTCAAGGATCAAAGAGTTTACCTTTGTTATTGCAGGTAATGGCTCCCGCCACCAGAGATTACATCCGAATCAACATCTCAACGGTGCCATTTGAACTGAAAAACTTAGTATCAGAATTCCCCAGGAATGTTCAATTCACCGAAAAGCACGGTCACCTACTCCATTTGGTGACCTCAAAATTTGAAGAAGACATGATACGGGTCCTGTTCCAGTTCTTTGATCTCGAACATCATTGCTTTACCTTTCCTGATTACCAGTTGGTACCCACCTTGGAAGAGTTTTCTGAACTAATTGGATTACCTGTTCGAAATCAATTACCTTTCACTGGTTTAGAAAGGATTCCAAAACCTGAAACCATTGCTGCTGCTTTACATTTCCGAAAGTCAGAAATCGAGTCCAATTGGGAAACAAAGAGTGGAGTTAAGGGTTTGCTTGCTAAGTTCTTAATGGAAAAGGCTCGATTACTACTAGAAAACAAAAGTTACCCAGCTTTTGAGGAGGTTGTGGCTCTTTTGATTTATGGGTTGGTTTTATTCCCTAATCCCGACCAATTCATAAGTGTGCACATCATCAACCTTTTCCTAACCCGTAACCCGGTACCAACATTGCTAGGAGACATTCTACATTCTCTACACACTCGTACCATGAAGAAACGAGGAACTCTCATGTGTTGTATACCACTACTGGCTAGGTGGTTTACATTTCATCTTCCCCGATCGGTGTTGAGAAATGAACAAAGAACGCAATGGTCTCGCAGGATTATGTCTTTGTCTCATTCAGATATCCGGTGGAACAACTTCTTTCAAAGAGACATTACTATCATTGATCATTGTGGAGAGTACCCTAATGTGCCACTACTTGGCATAAAAGGAGGCATCACTTACAATCCCTCTTTAGCTTTACGCCAATTCGGATATGCAAGGGGAAACGGTCCTCATGACATGATTATCCGTGGCATTGTGTTTGATTACGAGGATGATTCCCACAGACATCGACGAAGGTTCATACATGCGTGGGGCAGTGTCTATAGAATAGAAAGCAAAACTTTGGGACAATGGAATTCTATTCCTATAGAACCTTACCTCAGATGGGTTCGGGCTCATGCTCAGAAACTCATCATGCCATATCCCGCTATTCTACCTGTGACTATTGAGCCAGAAGTCGAAGGAGACGAACCTCAAGTTATTCTACATCCGGATATGCCAACTGACCTGGAAGAGTTGCAGAAATATTGGGTTCAACTAAAAGAGGAAAGAGATACCTTCAAAGCACACTGTCAAGACTATGAGAGAAAATTATTGGAGCTCACCGGACAACTCCAAGAAGAACAGCAGATCAACACATTCCTGGGTGCAAAGAGAAAGCGTCCATGGGAGACATGAAGGATCCTTCATTTTCTTTATTTATTTCTGTTTTGTAAGCCCGAATGAGGCAAAGAAAAAAAAAGAAAAAGAAATAAATTGTTTGACTAACAAATGTTTGTTTTTCTTTTGTTTTAACAAATCTAAACTCTAAGATCCTTGAAAACATTGCATATACATTTCATTCATTGCATATACATTTCATTCATTGCATATACATTTCATTCATATACATTGCATAACAGGTTCACATGACGGATTTCTCATCTCCTCGCTGTTTATTTCAGTCAGAAGAGATGGAATCTGAAACAAGCATCAAGAATCTCGAAGCACAGAACGCCCAAGTTCAAGTGGCAATTCTGGAACTGGCAAAGGGGCAACAAGAACTGAAAGCCCTGATGATCAAAAAGAAAAAGAAGCCCAAAGGACCTGTAGGCTTGAGTCACCTGAAAAGGAAGATCAAAATCCCAGTCAAAAAGTTCAAAAAGCCACCGATCCCTGAAATAGTCGGTGATGGTGAACAAGGAGACAATCATAGCAACCAGGGTTCTGCCAAACCCTCTCTCTCTTCTAATGAAGAGGATTATCATTCTGGAGACGAACAAGATGATGACAAATACCAGCAGTTGGAGGAACGCATGAAAGCTATGGAGATACAAAAAATACCTGGCTTAGATTTCAATGATCTGGGACTCGTCTCAGATGTTGTTATCCCTCCAAAGTTCAAAGTTCCTGTCTTTGCAAAATATGATGGAGTTTCTTGCCCAAAACTACATCTGAGGTCCTATGTAAGGAAGATACAACCTCATACAGCAGATAACAAATTATGGATTCACTTCTTCCAAGAAAGCCTGTCGGGTACACAACTCGAGTGGTACTACCAGCTGGAAAGTACCAAAGTTCATACCTGGGAAGATTTAGCTGCTGCTTTTTACAAACAGTATCAATACAATGTTGATCTTGCACCAACCCGTACTCAACTAAGGGGCATGTCCATGACACCGAAAGAAAGTTTCAAAGGATATGCACAAAAGTGGAGAGATATGGCTGGAAGGGTTCAACCACCCTTATCTGATCGCGAGCTGGTCGACATGTTCATGGGCACTTTAACTGGCCCTTTCTATAGTCATTTGCTGGGAAGCTCATCATCAGGTTTCACTGATCTGATATTGACTGGAGAACGTGTCGAAAGTGGCATTCAAAATGGAAAAATTCAAATAGGCTCTTCCTCTGGTACTACAAAAAGGCCCATCAGTGGGAGGAATGAGGTCAATACAATGCAAATTCAGAAAGGTCGCAAGAATGAGCATCACCAATCTGTAGGGGCAGTTCTGATCTCCGCATCTGCACCTCAAAAAGATCAACAGCCAAAATATACGCGTCGACCAGATGGCCAAGAAGAAATTTCACCAGAATCAATATGCCGATCTCTCAAGCATTGCAGCATTTGCTAAAAGCAGATCTGATCACATTAAAAGATCCTCCAAAGAATGTCAACACTTCCTCTCCGAGTTATCGCCCCGATGCAACGTGTGCGTATCACTCAAACTGTCCAGGACATGACGCAGATCACTGTTGGGCCCTGAAAAATAAAATACAGGACATGATAGATGCTGGGGAAATTGAGTTCGATCCTCCAGAAACTCCAAATGTCATCACGGCGCCTATGCCGAAGCATGACAAAACTGTTAACGCTATCCTAGACACTGTTTACATCTATGATGTGAGGGAATTGTCAACTCCGCTCCTTGAAGTCAAAGGAAAGCTAATCCGAGCTGGTTACTTTCCAGGTTGTGACCCTGATTACTTTTATTGCACATGCCTGCCCAACGGTTGTGAAAATCTGAGAATGGGAATTCAAAAATGGATGGATCGCCGTATCATTATGTTTGAGAGGCTCCCTTCTATGGACGTTTTATGTGAAGTCTTTGCAAACGGGATGAGAATAGAGGATGTCTCAGTGGTTTCCAACTTACCATTCAAAATCTCTGCCAAGGCTCCTTTCAAAATTACTGCTACATTCAAAGTGGCATCAGTAATCATTGCTAGTCCAACTCCATTTCCATACTCCTCAGACAAATCTGTCCCGTGGGGTTACAACACTAATGTTTATGTCCATGGAGTTAAACAGGATACCTCGACTGAAGAGGCCACGAAGTTAACTGCTCCAACTGTGGATAATATTGTGGGTACCAGCAAGATTACGAGAAGTGGAAGGATCTTTTCACCAGAAATTTCTCCAAATGTTGCTACTGGTCCAGTCCAGGTCCCAATTTCTAATCAAGATATCAACGCTCGAGGCAAAGAGCCACAAGTTGAACCAGTTCAAATACCGGTGGAGGTCACTGTTGAAGATCCATCGAAGCAAGAAATGGAGGAAATATTGAAAATCATCTGCAAGAGTGATTACGATATTGTCGAACAATTGGGGCACACTGCTTCAAAAATCTCAATGTTGTCTCTGCTAAAGTATTCAGAAGCTCATGCCAAAGCACTGACGAAGTTCCTGAAAGCTGCCCATGTGCCTCAAGAGGTTTCAGTCGATCAATTTGAAAATTGTGTTGCCAATCTAACAATGAATAATGGCCTCGGTTTCTCTGATGTTGATCTAACTCCTGCTGGAAAGAATCACAATAAAGCCCTACATATCTCCATTGAATGTAATGGCACCACTCTATCACATGTGCTGGTAGATAACGGTTCTTCTTTGAACGTATTACCAAAAATAGTACTGGAAAAGCTTGACTTCGAAGGAATTGTGTTGCAACCAAGCGATGTTGTGGTAAGAGCCTTTGATGGGTCAACAAGAACAGTGTACGGAAAGGTGAATCTCCCAATCAGAGTGGGCTCTCAGATTTTTGATTCTACCTTTTACGTAATGGAAATTCACCCAGCATATTCCTATTTACTTGGATGCCCTTGGATACATGGGGCAAATGCTGTAACTTCTACCCTGCATCAGAAGTTGAAATATCCAGTAAAAGGAAAGATTGTCACAGTTTATGGCGAGGAGGAATATGTGGTTAGTCACCTGAGCAATTCCAAATACGTTGAGTTGGATGACGAATTCATCGAAACTCCCTGCCAATCTTTTGAGGTGGTCTCTCCAGATGTCTCTACTACCAAGCATATTTCTGCTACTCCAACTACAACTATGGCTTCTCTCAAAGATGCCAAAGCTGTGATCGAAAAAGGTGATTGCACAGTATGGGGACAGCTCCTCGATATACCTTACAAGTCCGACAAGCTAGGCCTGGGCTGTGATAGTGGAAATCAAAAGAATGATCAAAGTCCTTGTTCTAGAGGACTAATGTCACATTTCATCAGCCAAGGAGTGAATGCTATTGAAGACGATGGAGTGTTCTTGAACCATATCATTCAGCCATATCCAGATGAAATTCCACCCCTTCCCATGGGAATGTGGGATACTTTGGGAGAACCAAGCGGCGGGTATAATTATCAATATACCGCACCTCAGAATTTTTTTATTGCTATGGAAGATATTACCCCAACTGGATGGGGTGATCAATTTGAAAATGACAAAAGTCTCACAAGTCCCAGCACTCAGCAATATCAAAATCCACCTAAAGAAGTATGGGATACGCTAGGAGAGCCAAGTGGCAAATAGGACTTTATGGTGAAATATTCCGCTCCTCCGAGCTCACAGATCGCCATGGAAGACATTGTCCCAACTGGATGGCATGAACATTACGACGACAATTTCACTCTCGAAAAAACCAGGGAAACACCAAATAACGAGGGTTACTTTCTATCAGAATACACCCCTCACCAGGATACACAAGTCTCTATCCAAAACATCATCCCGACTGGATGGGACGGCCTTATCGAGCATCTCGCTCAACCAACAGAGATATCTCAGCCTGGGCTCTCGTATCCAGCAGAGTATATCACTTATCCCGAAAGATCACCGGCTCATTTCCCCACTAAGGAAATCAATGTTGTGGGAGATAAAGAAGACAACTGCAACTGGAACAGCTGTATACTCCCTGTTGTTGAAAGTTTTTTTGGGTAAATATTTTCGGTAATATATCGTATCCACAGGGATTGGTTAATATCACTGCCGTTCTATAGTTGTTTATTTTGAATTAGGAAAATTGAGTTTGGTTTGTTTTATACTTCTAATATCAAAAGCAAATAATAAAATAAAAGCAAGTAAAAGACTTTGTGTTAACAATTAAAGAAAGATGTTGAGCCTTTAGGGTTCATCAACCTAATCCTATACAATTATGAATTATTCACAATAGAACAATCCTTTGAATCATTATCTTCACTTATCCTCAAATAAGATTCCATGTCTGCAAATCTAATCAGATAACTTTTACCGGTATGAGATTCGATCTCTCCAAATATCAATAACGATAATAGTAATTAAGAACGATAATTATGAAAACCCAATTACAATTCCATCTCTGCAAATTGCAATTGAATCAATATAGTAACCTAGGGCAAAAGTTAAATCCTTTCTTTCGATCAAAGATTCAACGATAATTTAAGAATAAAAACAAGGTTTCTTATTGATAATGAATTCAAATAATTGTTCACAGGAATTAATCAATGGTATTGTATATTCATAGGTTAACTACTACCTTAGACTCAACAAGAGGGATTTAGCTCTCCATAGACATGAAGAACACACAAAGATTAATGGAAGAATTCATCTTCATCAAAGGAATGTCTTCGCTTGATAGAGAATTGGTCTTCTATTGATGATTGTGGCTGCACCTTCAGATTCCTCTCCTAATTTCGCTCTTCACAAAAAGTTGTTTTTCTCTTGGAAGCTAGGGCTTTTAAATAGAAGTTTTGGGCTTTTAACGCCGAGGCCGCGGCGCGGCATCGGACTGGCGCGGCGCGCTCACAAACAGAAACTTTGGCGCGGCGCTGACTAGAACTCCCGCGGCGCGCCCTTAAACAGAGATATTTTCACGGCGCCTCACAAGACATCCGCGGCGCGCCCTTTGCAAATTCCATCTTTTTCTTTTGCCTTTGAGACTTCCAGCTTCCTTTCCTCCTCATGTTCTTCTCAAGCTTCAATTCAGCTCTAAACCTGCAACAATAACACCCACAAGTGATCCGATTTGCTTTACACATGAACTAAACTTGTTCAGTTCAATTCTTAATAAAAACCTATGGATTTATCACAATTTGCATTAGTTTAGAGAAGAAATCACTTATATTAACACATAAATTTACCATTAATTTACTCCTAACAAACTCTCCCCAACTTAGAGTTTTGTTTGTCCCTAAACAAAATTACTTACCTCCAGTAAAGTCTACCGACAATCATGCAACAGGTTTTTCAAAAAAAAGTTTTTCTCAAGTGGTTCAATACAGTAACTAAGTCAAATACTCCTCTTCTACCTGCAAACTCAGAAAATACACATGAAACAAACTTTGAAAGCAAATTACCTCCAGAAGTTCAAAACACTACACAATTGGAATTGAATCAGCACTAATCACTCTTATCAGAAAATATGATGACTCAAAGAGGGGTTAAACACTCATCCAAACAACTAAATCAACAAAAATCCATATCATACGTTCACCAAATTGCTCGCATCAAGTCTTGTGGAATCTGAGAATCAGAAGGTCTTTCTATGGTTGTAATGTGGTTTAGATTCAAAGAAAAGAAGATAATCAAGGGTTGTTCCTAATATAGGGAAGCATCCAATTCATAACTTATTTCTTTTTTTTCTCTAAAACTCTAATTCTTTTACCTGTCCATCTTTTTTCATTCATTCGTAGCTTGATTCTTCTTTTTTTCTCTTTTTTTTTCAACAACCGTTATATTCAAACGTTGTTACTTCTTTCTTTTCTTTTTTTCAAGCTACGAATTTCTTTTATCCTTCACAGATTACCACATGTACTTACTCTTCTTTTGAATGTGACTCTCCCCAACTTGGAGATCAACCTATATTCAGATTATATGAATGCTCCCCTACTTTCTAAAAAGGGTCAAAGAGAAAACACATCACCAAATTTTATGGTTGATGATCCAAAACAAAACCTTTTATTGAGATCAAAACTCACCAGGTATTTTCCTTGGTGCATATTATGATGCTTATCTTGACCTCAGGCTCAAAGAATGGTTAGCAAAAGATCACACTCTCACAGAAAAAATTAAGTTGCATGTTTAGAATAGGCTAAAAGAACTCTCAGATTCAAACAAGCGCCTAAATCACTTTCACAGATTTCCACAGACGATGCAACAACCGGTTTAGCATGATACGAACAAGTCAAAATAATTGATGGTCTCCTGCATATAGTAACAATGGAAAGCTTTCCTCACAATGGTTAAGGCTAAGCTGATCCAATAAACAATGTACCATAAAGAACTTCTGACAGTATTTACTAACACCTTAAGTTTCATTGCACACATTAAGAGTTTGAGTTTGAAAATTCATACGTGCTTTGTTACTTATTGAAAAAGAAAGTGAAACTGAAAAAGTTTGAACATTCACTTCCTACCACTTTTCATACATGTTGATTCCTTGTTGATACTTCGCTTGAGATTCTCACTTTGTTATGGGACTACTTACTCTAACTGGGAGTACATAATTAAATAAAAACAGAAAATTTGAACAATTCAAAAAATAAATAGCTCCACCCCCAAACTTGAACTAAACATTGACCTCAATGTTTCGTAACAAATCCGAGAGGGTGACTTACAGAGAGTAACGCAATATCAATTGCTGCCTCCTAGCTTTCACCAGACGGGTTCCCTGATTATTTCCTGAAATAAAAGCTAAACAAAACAAAACATTAGAAGTGTGGGTTACCTCCCACAAAGTGCTTCGTTTAACGTCGCATGGCTCGACGGTTCATGCTTTCAAGGAACTAAAAATTGTGCATGTTGCTCCACTCCCCCGAAGAAATCTTTTAACCGTTTTCCATTAACGGTTCTCCTTTCTTTTGTCAGTGGATTCTCTACCATAATGGAACCGTGGTCGCATATATCTTTTACTATCAATGGTCTAGACCATTTTGTTGTTGCTTTACCCGAGAGATATCTTAGTTTTGAGTTGCACAGGAGTACCTTTTGTCCCACTTGGAAGTAGCTCGGAGGTTGATTTTTGTCTTCCTTGGTTGTTCCCTCAGTTGTATCGATTTGGAAGATATCACTCTTGTTCTTAAGATGCTTCTTGGCCTTGAACAGATTAAATTTTACCTCTTCATCTTGCACCCTTATTTTCATGATCCCTTCATCCAGATCAATCATCATTCGAGCGGTTTTCATGAATGGTCTTCCTAGAATCACAGGTACCGCATGATCTTCTTCCATGTCAACCACCACAAAGTCTACCGGGAAAAAGAATTTGTCTACTTTAATTAGCAGATCCTGAATCACTCCATAGGGTGACGTGAGAGACTTGTCGGCCAATTGTAAAGTCATGCTAGTGGGCTTCATCACAATATTCCCTAGCTTCTTGACAATAGATAAAGGGATTAGGTTGATGCTCGATCCCAGATCAATTAACCCATCGCCAGTGAAATTACCTCCAATATTTAATGGTAAGGTTACTCGCCCCGGATCGGATTCCTTTCTTGGAGTAGTTCTTTGGATTATAGCACTACATTGAGCATCAAGCACCACAGTTTCTTCATCTATGCATCCCTTTTTCTTTGTGAGCATTTTCTTCATAAATTTAGCATATTTGGGCATTTGCTCTAATGCTTCGGCAAATGGTATGTTTATATGGAGTTGCTTGAAGATGCTCATAAACCTGTTATATTGCCTGGCATTGTCTGACTTTGACGGAGCGTGGGGGTATGGTAGATGTTGGCTTGGTATCACAGGATCTACCTTCTTTTTCTTAGAACTTTTTCTTTTCCCTGTCATCCCTCTTTCTTTCTTGGTCTCATCTATTTCTCCTTCAACATCTTTGCTCATGGTGCTCACTATGATTTCATTCTCCTCATCTTCCGCAGCCTGCTTATTATCCTCTTTCTCGGTATCATTGATTTCAACTTCTTTCTCAGCGCCTTTCTGACTGGTTCTAGTTACCACTACGTTACAATACTCTTTAGGATTATCTTGAGTGTTGGCGGAGAATGTTGCCTTTGATTGAGTGGCTGCAATTTGTTTAGCCAATTGACCCACTTGAGTTTCCAGATTTTTAATTGCAGCTTCGTGGTTCTTCTGATTTGTTATTGACGTTTGAATGAACTGATTCACGGTCTCCTCCAACTTGGATTGTCCTCCTTGTTGCTGTTGTGGTGGTTGAGTGTATGTTTGAAATGCTTGTTGTTGATACCCTTGATTTGGTGGCCTTTGTTGGTATCCCTGGTTGTTATGTCTCGGTGGGTACCCTTGTTGGTATGGCTGATTTTGGTATTGATTCTGCCTTGGTCCTTGAGTGTTGTTCATGTAGTTTACTTCTTCTTCTAGGACTGGTGGACAGAATCCTGTTTGATGATTGCCCTTGCACAATTCACACTTCGCAACTTGATACGAATTGGATATCCCGTTCAGCTCCTTAAGTTGTTGTGGTAGTTTGGACATTTGTTGTGTCAAAATTTCCACTTGTGAAGTTAGTAATTTATTCTGGGCAAGTAGAGCATCACTGTTGTTCAGCTCCAACATTCCGGGTTTCTTATCTCTTACTGTTCGATCATGATTGCCTTGACGATCATTTAGAGCCATTCGCTCTATTATCTTAGTAGCTTCTTCAGGTGTTTTGGACATGAGAGAACCACCAGCTGTGGCGTCCAAAAGTGTCTTGTTTGTAGCTGTGAGACCGTTACGGAACATATGGATTTGATCGACGTCTGTAAAGCCATGTCCTTTGCACTTTCTCAACATAGCTTTATACCTTTCCCATGCTTCATTTAAAGATTCATTACTACCTTGAGAAAATACTGCTATTGCTGTTTTTGCTTCGAAGAATCGGTTTTGAGAGTAAAACCTTTCCAGAAATTTTTCTTCCAATGTGTTCCAATTAGTCATCACTGCTTCGGGTTGATCCAGATACCAATCTTTTGCCTTAGATAGCAAAGAGTGTGGGAACAACCTCTTAAATAATGCTTCCTCATGAGCTTGAGCGACACCCGTAGTACCTGCTAACTCATAGAATCGAGTAAGATGCGTGTACGGGTCTTCATGGTCCAATCCGGCGAAAGGACTTGCACAAATCAATTGTATGATACCGGTCTTCAGTTCTGTCGGTCGCCCGTTGGCGGCAGTTCTAGCGAACTGAGGATTGAGTCTTGGACTATTAGCACATGGACCATTAGCAGCCATGTTGACAACAGTAGGTTGTATAAAAACTTCCGGTTCTTCCTCTGTGAATAGTTCGTGAAAGAAGAATCCTTCTTGCGACTCGTCAATGGTTTCAAGTTGTTGTGACGATGTCGCGGTTGCGTTGTCTCTTGCTTTTGCTATGTTTGCTCTTCTTCGTGCTTTGCTATTTAACCTCCTAGCGGTCCTTTCGATCTCGGGATCAAAAAGAAGTTGATCGCTAGAAACTTTGCTGCGCATACACGATCTTCTGCAAAAACTAGCAAACACGTGAAACAACCAAATAGAGAAAATAAAACTTAAAACTCAAAATAAGAACTATTGCAATGCGTGCAATATTGACACCAATCCCCGGCAACGGCGCCAATTTGTTGAAAGTTTTTTTGGGTAAATATTTTCGGTAATATATCGTATCCACAGGGATTGGTTAATATCACTGCCGTTCTATAGTTGTTTATTTTGAATTAGGAAAATTGAGTTTGGTTTGTTTTATACTTCTAATATCAAAAGCAAATAATAAAATAAAAGCAAGTAAAAGACTTTGTGTTAACAATTAAAGAAAGATGTTGAGCCTTTAGGGTTCATCAACCTAATCCTATACAATTATTAATTATTCACAATAGAACAATCCTTTGAATCATTATCTTCACTTATCCTCAAATAAGATTCCATGTCTGCAAATCTAATCAGATAACTTTTACCGGTATGAGATTCGATCTCTCCAAATATCAATAACGATAATAGTAATTAAGAACGATAATTATGAAAATCCAATTACAATTCCATCTCTGCAAATTGCAATTGAATCAATATAGTAACCTAGGGCAAAAGTTAAATCCTTTCTTTCGATCAAAGATTCAACGATAATTTAAGAATAAAAACAAGGTTTCTTATTGATAATGAATTCAAATAATTGTTCACAGGAATTAATCAATGGTATTGTATATTCATAGGTTAACTACTACCTTAGACTCAACAAGAGGGATTTAGCTCTCCATAGACATGAAGAACACACAAAGATTAATGGAAGAATTCATCTTCATCAAAGGAATGTCTTCGCTTGATAGAGAATTGGTCTTCTATTGATGATTGTGGCTGCACCTTCAGATTCCTCTCCTAATTTCGCTCTTCACAAAAAGTTGTTTTTCTCTTGGAAGCTAGGGCTTTTAAATAGAAGTTTTGGGCTTTTAACGCCGAGGCCGCGGCGCGGCATCGGACTGGCGCGGCGCGCTCACAAACAGAAACTTTGGCGCGGCGCTGACTAGAACTCCCGCGGCGCGCCCTTAAACAGAGATATTTTCGCGGCGCCTCACAAGACATCCGCGGCGCGCCCTTTGCAAATTCCATCTTTTTCTTTTGCCTTTGAGACTTCCAGCTTCCTTTCCTCCTCATGTTCTTCTCAAGCTTCAATTCAGCTCTAAACCTGCAACAATAACACCCACAAGTGATCCGATTTGCTTTACACATGAACTAAACTTGTTCAGTTCAATTCTTAATAAAAACCTATGGATTTATCACAATTTGCATTAGTTTAGAGAAGAAATCACTTATATTAACACATAAATTTACCATTAATTTACTCCTAACAATACTCCCTGCTCACAACAATGGATTGAACAACTGGAAAACTGAGGATGTGATCTCCTTTGATCAGGAGTAAATGCAATTTCCTGTTTTCGTTGTTCATATTGTGCAAAGATAAAAATGGTTCCTGTACTATCGAACCATGAGCTTGAAAGCCGTGTGCCTTGCCCGAAGCACACTGGTCCTTTTATAAGGGTTTATCATATCATGAGCATGTGCATTCAATAAAATCATGGGACGTTTGCATATTCAAATTTTGTGATCCTTTTTCTTTCTTTTCTTTTCAAATAGCTATGTTTTCTTACACACACTCACATAAATGAATGCAGATTCACATTCACTTTGGATCCAGTCAATAACGATTCTGTTATTGCCCGTCATGACTTTGAAAATCCGATCTACCAAATTGAGGACGAAAGTGAGGAAGATTGTGAGGTACCAAGAGAGCTTGCAAGGCTGCTAGAACAAGAAGAAAAGACTATACAGCCGCATGAAGAACCAATTGAGGTCATCAACTTGGGCAGCGACGAAGAAAAGAAAGAAGTCAAGATAGGGGCTGATCTAGAAAACAGTGTCAAGCAAAGACTGATTCAAATGTTGCAAGACTACGTCGAGATATTCGCCTGGTCCTACGAAGATATGCCTGGCCTTGACACGGATATTGTGGTTCATCGCCTGCCAATCAAAGAAGGTAGCACTCCAGTCAAGCAGAAATTGCGGAGGAGTAGGCCCGATATGTCAAAAAAGATCAAAGACGAGGTTGAAAAGCAATTCAATGCCGGCTTTCTGAAAGTTGTGAGTTATCCTCCTTGGATAGCTAACATAGTACTCGTGCCTAAAAAAGACAGGAAAGTCCGAATGTGTGTAGACTACAGAGATCTGAACCGGGCAAGTCCCAAAGATGATTTCCCTTTACCTCACATCGATGTGCTGGTTGATAATACCGCACAATGCAAGGTATTCTCCTTTATGGATGGACTCTCAGGGTACAATCAAATCAAGATGGCACCCGAAGACATGGAAAAAACAACCTTCACAACACCCTGGGGAACTTTTTGTTACAAAGTAATGCCCTTTGGTTTAAAGAATGCAGGAGCAACCTATCAACGTGCAATGGTAGCTCTGTTCCATGATAAGATTCATCAGGAGATAGAGGTGTATGTCGATGATATGATTGCAAAGTCCAACACCGAAGAAGAACATCTGGGTCATCTACACAAGCTGTTTGACAGACTCAAGAAATACAGGTTGCGACTGAATCCAAATAAGTGTACCTTTGGAGTAAGATCCGGCAAACTCTTAGGTTTCATCGTCAGTAGCAAAGGTATTGAGGTTGATCCTGCCAAGGTCAAAGCCATTCAAGAAATGCCTATACCCCGTACCGAGAAACAAGTCAGAGGTGTCTTGGGACGTCTGAATTACATCGCCCGATTTATTGCCCACATGACTACTACTTGTGTGCCGATCTTCAAACTGTTGAAGAAAGATCAAGTGGAAAGGTGGAATGACAAATGCCAGTTAGCCTTTGACAAAATCAAAGAGTATCTCCAAAAACCGCCAATCTTGTTACCACCTGTGGAAGGAAGACCTCTGATAATGTACCTAACTGTGTTAGAAGATTCAATGGGGTGTGTACTGGGGCCACATGACGAGTCCGGCCGAAAGGAGCATGCAATCTACTATCTTAGCAAAAAGTTTACCGATTGTGAAACAAGATACTCACTACTCGAAAAAACTTGTTGTGCCTTAGCATGGGCGGCTCGCGGACTAAGACAGTATATGCTAAATCACACCACTTTCCTAATCTCCAAAATGGATCCTATCAAGTACGTGTTCGAAAAACCTGCTCTCTCTGGAAGAATAGCAAGATGGCAAATGATCTTAACAGAATATGACATTCAATACACTTCACAAAAAGCAATCAAAGGAAGTGTGGTAGCTGATCATCTGGCTCATCAAGCAGTGGATGATTATCAAGCATTGAACTTTGACTTCCCAGACGAAGACATTATGCTAATCAATGACTACGAACAACCAGGACCGGAAGAAGGACCCGAGCCAGGATCCCGATGGACTATGGTTTTTGACGGAGCTTCTAACGCACTTGGCAATGGCATCGGAGCTGTGATCATTTCTCCTGCAGGAGGTTATACACCATTCACTGCCAGATTATGCTTCAACTGCACTAACAATATAGCCGAGTACGAAGCATGTATTCTAGGTCTCAAAGCTGCAATCGATTTAAGAATCAAGTTCCTGGAGGTCTACGGAGACTCGGCCTTGGTAATTTACCAAGTCAAAGAGGAATGGGACACGAAGCACCCGAATCTAATTCCTTACAAAGAATATGTGCTGAGTCTGATTCCTTATTTCGAAGAAATCACTTTTGAACACATCCCGCGCGAGGAAAATCAACTAGCTGATGCCTTAGCTACCATGTCATCCATGTTCAAGGTCAGGTGGGACAACGAGGCGCCAATGATCACCATTTACAGATAAGACGAACCAGCCTATTGCAATAAGATCGATGCCGAAGGAACGGAAGAAAAACCATGGTTCCATGAAATAAAACGGTATCTCGAAGCTCAGGAGTACCCTGAAGGGGCATCCATTAACGACAGAAAGTTTCTAAGGAGGTTTGCTGCCAAATTCTTTCTAAGTAATGGGACCCTATACAAACGCAACCATGACTCGACTTTACTTCGTTGTGTAAACAAGAAGGAAGCGGAACAGATTATGGAAGACATACATGATGGTGCCTTTGGTACTCATTCAAGTGGACACACAATGGCTAAAAAGATCCTCAGAGCAGGGTATTACTGGTCTACCATGGAGACAGACTGCCATCATCATTCTAGAACCTGTCACAAATGCCAGATATATGCTGACAAAGTACATGTACCTCCAGTTCCGTTAAACATCCTGACGGCTCCTTGGCCTTTTGCAATGTGGGGTATTGATATGATTGGAGAAATCAAGCCTACTGCCTCCAACGGACATCACTTTATCCTGGTCGCTATTGATTACTTCACAAAGTGGGTAGAAGCAGCTTCATTTGCTTCTGTCACCAAGAATGTTGTGGCCCGATTTATCAAGCACAATCTCATTTGTCGGTATGGCATCCCTGAACGGATCATCACAGACAATGGCACAAATCTAAACAACAGAATGATTACTGAACTTTGCACACAGTTCAAGATCAAACATCATAATTCTTCTCCATATCGACCAGAGATGAATGGCGCAGTGGAAGCTGCCAATAAAAACATCAAGAAAATCATACAAAAGATGACAGTAACCTACAAAGACTGGCATGAGATGTTACCTTTTGCTCTTCATGGTTATCGCACATCTGCGCGTACTTCAACAGGGGCAACTCCATTTTCCTTAGTCTATGGTATGGAGGCAGTTCTTCCAATTGAAATTCAGATTCCTTCCCTAAGGATTATGAAAGAAGCCGATCTAGACGAAGACAATTGGATTCAGACCCGGTTGGACCAGATAAACTTGATTGATGAGAAGAGGCTCGCAGCTATTTGTCATGGTCAGTTGTACCAAAAACGTATGATCAAAGCCTTCAACAAGAAAGTCAAAAGTCAAGCATACCAAACTGGTGGCTTGGTTGTCAAACGCATCATCTTACCACAAGGTGATCCCAGGGGCAAGTGGACTCCCACTTATGAGGGACCATTCGTAATGAAGAAAATATTCTCCGGCGGTGTCATGTTGCTTACTACCATGGATGGCGAGGATTTCCCACACCCTGTGAATGCGGACATAGTCAAAAAGTACTCCGCTTAAAGAAAAGCTCGCTAAGTTGAAAACCTGAAAGGGCAACTTAGGCAAAAAAATGAGCGTCTCGGTGGATTGAAAACCCGAAAGGGCAATCCAGGCAAAAATTAGAGACTAAATAAATACTATCCCGGTAGGCTGAAAACCTGAAAAGGCAGCCTAGGCAAAAGTTAGGGAATAAAGCGTACAACTATGTTCCGTTCAGCTGCCTACTCACATTCAAGATTCAACACATCAAAGACACCGATCAGTCCAATTACTTTCTTCCAACAAGTGAGGGATGAGATGCTCGAAGACAGATTGGCAATAGCAGAATTGAAACTTGATTGGGTTGTTTTCACATAGCTATTTTCTTTATAAACTCTTTTTCAAAACTTTATGACAATTTCCTACTACTAGGATTTTTGTTTCCTTGTACTAATCAGCCTATCATGGCTCTTTTTCAAAAAATCAATGCATCTTATGCTCAAAATCAACATTTTCACTTTTTTCTGTTTTGAATACGTAAACGTCCCAATGATAATTTTGAATGAACATGTGCATTTGAATATGATTGATGTTTACCAAGGAAAAACAGGAATAGCATTCAGGTAATGTCCCAATCATTTGGACATCATCCTGAAACCAGCATCAGAAGAAAAATCTCCAACAGAGATGCATTTCTCAGCAAATTCCTCAATAAGATTTTTCTCTCCAACAAAGTGATTCGAGAAATCTTATTCCCCAGCAGGGCTATTCCAGATTGTTATCCCCAGAAGGTGTGGTCTCCACACCAGGACTTGGTCAAATAGTGCATCGGAGGATTATGCATCTTCCTCATTCCCACTTTAAAGGGCATCAAAATCAAAACTTTCCAATTACCGTTCATCCCCGAACGGTAGTCAAAGATCCTTCAATAGAGTACTGTTGAATGCAGTATAGGGCAAGCAACGAAAAAAGATTTGGAAATATTGATCCGGGAATTATCGTCCTCAGAGATGGAGAGATGCCATTCAACAGTTTCTATGATTTCGAACTTGGGTTTGAATGAGCAAAAAGTAAACAAAGATATAGACAGGAAAAGAATAAACACATTCTTAGAAGAGAAATAACTTATCAGGAATGTAAATATATTCACTCTTCACAAACATACACTTACCAACCCGTTATACTCAACCTACGATACTCATCTATGTCATCACGTATCTCTCACATAAGCGTCCATCTCTGAAGCACAAACGAGATCATCTCACAACTAAGGTTATCTCTAACGCGAAGTCGTGAGAACATCCGTATTCTCGCGTCGGCGATCTCTCGCGCGCCGCTTAAACACGAAAGCATTACGAACAGATACAAACGGTGAATGCTAGCTCTAAATCCATCTCTAAAGTTCAGAACCAACAGATTATCATTCTAGATAAGGATTCAAGAAGTTTATCTCTAAAGCACCCCAAATCCCCAGCATAGAGCAAAAATCCAGGATAACATCAACACAGATTTGTAAAGCAAGTTAAACATAACATTATAATCGGTAAATATACATAAGATTCAAGTAAATATACAAACAAAACCCAACCAAAGAGAAATTCACTAAGAAGAAGAGAAATGAACCGAAAATCCCCCGGTTTGTCAGCTCCGTTCGACGCTCAATCCACCCCCGATCATCCTTATGCAACCTCTGAAGTTGTTTTCTAAGCTAATTTTGATCTAAGAATGAAGTTGATGGTGTTGGGACTCAAAAACACCCAACCCATGACCTAAAAATGTGATTTTGGCCCCTTTTAACGAGCTGCTGTCTTAGCAGGTCCGCTTAGCGGACCCCCTCCGCTCAGCGGACTCAAAATCATCCAGACGCTGATTTGCTCCGCTGGAGCTCCGCTCAGCGGACCCCCTCCGCTTAGCGGAGTCTGCTAAAAACCAGATTTTGTTTTCGCCATAACTCGAGAACCGTAACTCCGAATTGTGCCCGGTTCAAAGCGTTGGAAAGCTTATTCAATGCTCTATCCAATAATGAATGAATGGAAACCAAAATGATGATTTTGGTCATCCTTATTTTGAGTATTTGGAAGTCCGCTTGACGGTGGCTAAGCGGGCTTTCACCAAAATTGCGAAATTGAAGCCGTGCCTTTGACACTTTATTCCTCAAGGCTCCAATAAGCATGAATACCTATAAAAACAAAGGAAAAACTATCAAATGGTATAAAAGTATATGAAAATACAACTATTCACAAAGTATACGTATTTATACATAAAACGGGGAATTATTCAAACGGTATTAACAAAAGTATCGATAAGTGCCACTATTTACATACTCAAAACATCGACATTTTGGCACTTATCAAACTCTCCCCAACTTGAAACTTTGTTTGTCCTCAAACAATGTCAAATAAATCAAATAATCAAAAGTAATAAACCAAAGAATTGTGAATCAACAAGTTTTGAAAAACAAAAACAAATGTATGGTTCAACACAAAAACGTATAAACAAAGTAAGTACTTACCACTATCCTACAACGACAACATGTAAACGAAACAAATCCTAAGTACAAAAAGCATACAAAACATTCTAAAACAATACAAGCTCACATCATGAATCACACCTAGCAAAAATTCATCAATGGATGAAGAACACACAAAGGTGAAGGACTCTTAACACTCATCCAACAATCTTGCAAACAAAAGATTAAATTATGCATTTATCTAAAAATCACATTGAATATACAAAAGCAAGAATCACAAGGGCTTTTCAAGGTTGTAATGTGGCTTGGTTAACAAACAAGGGATAAGTCCTAAGGCTAATCGAAACAAAAACTTGCCTAAACCTAAGGGAGTGATCAATCCACCAAAGATTCAAACAACAAAATCTCGATCAAACTTCTTTCTTATTCCAAGTTGTCACAACCAAAACACCATACTTATTAGCACAATTATTCACTTCTCTTTTCTTTTTCTTTTTCAAAACTTTTTCTCTTTTTTTTTTCTTTTCTTTTCTTTTCACTTTTTTTTCTTTTTTTTTTCTTTTCAACCTCATAGCAACAACCAAATAAGTACACAACCATTTCTCTCCCCAACTTGAATTCAACCACACCATCATATGAATACTCCCTACTTTCTAAGGCAAGGTAAAAATTCATACCAAAAATCATGGTTGAGGGTTCAAGAAAACAAAGAATCAATCATCCATGCAAAAATGAGAACTAAACACTCAAAGATAAGCATTTAGCAAATACAACATGGACATTGACAAAAAGGTTCAAAAGGGTTAACAAATGATCACACACTCACAAGGTGAATTGACTATTTGGTTTTGGTAGTTGTGCTCAAAATGAAACAAAATGCCTTGATCCTTTTCATGCTTTCATAAAATCAACATAAACAAAAGATTAAGCATAATAAAATCCAGTTAAAACAAAGATTGTGGCCTCCAGCATATGTAAACAATGGAAAGCTTCCTCACATTTATGGTTTGGGAACTAAAGTGATTCAATCAACAAGCAAGTAATGCAAAAGAATGAATGACATGGTAATTGTACAAATGAAAAGTTTCCTAAACATGCTATGCTATAGAAAGTGATAAATGAGTACCTTGAATGATACAACTTCAAAAACAATATCCTACCATACATCTGCAAGTTGAAACACTCAAGCTTTGGAAAATCACCTCAAAAATCTTTGAATCACCGAACAAAATTTGAGTACAAACAACCAACAAAAGAATTAGAAAAACAAAACTAATATATACTATTAATTAGCCTTGGTGAGAATGGGAAAAGGAGTGAACCAAGTGGAATAGGAACCCCACTAGTACAAAGCAAGAAAACAAAATTTTACTGTCATCGCTTAGCGGAGCTAGGCTCGCTTAGCGGATGACAGAAAAACCAGAAAAATCAGAACTGCAATAGTTGTTCCAATTTTCTTCCACTTCACCTAATTGCTTTGCTCTGGCTTAAATCTTTTTCTTACACTTTTTCATAAACCTTCAAAAAGGCTACGCTCATTTACGAGCTAAAGTCCTTATTTCTCTTCTTCTACATTTCTGAAACTTTTGGCTTCAAAACTAAAGAGCAAAGCAATTAAGAGCCCATGGAGAACCATGGATGCAAAGGGTGCCTTACACCTTCCCTTTGCATAAATTACCCCCCGAACTCAGTTTTTATTTAAAAGGTTTTTCCTGTTCTTTTAGCCTTTCTGATAATTTGGATAAAATAAAAGTCGGTGGCGACTCTTGCTTACCGCGACATTTCAATAAAGTCAGTTCACCGTATTACACCGTATTTTGAAGGCGAGGTATGTGGATGTGAATTTAAGGGCTACCTTTTGTGTCAAGAACAAATCAAAGGATCGGTCATCTTCGGTGTGGTGGGCGGATATTTCATCGATGGAGAACAAAATACCGGCGGATTATTTTGCTAACAATTGTTTTTTTCATGTAGGTATTGGCCATTCTATTTCTTTTTGGCATGCCCATTGGTTGGAAGAGGGCATTTTAAAGGATCTTTTCCAGTATATGTGTAGCATTTCTCTCTTGCAAGATGCCTCTATTGGTGCTATGGGAGGTTGGAAGGATGGGTGTTAGATTTGGAGCGACTATGGTATCGCGATTCCCACTGTCACGGATTTACACGCTGCTGCCCCCAACAGTATCGGTACAGCCTCTTCCCCTAACAGCGATGGTTCAGCCGCTGCAACCACCAGTTTTGCGCCGCCTACAGCCCCGGTGGCTCCTGGACCGGCTGCTACCTTGGCTCATCTTTTATCGCAGGCCGATTTAAAGCTGGAACAGCAGGATACAGCTTATTGGAAGCAAGAGGAGGATGGAGTTTTTTATGTTTCTTCTTGCTATTATGTCTTGTCTAGAAGACATATTCCTTTTGGACCGGCAAATCGTTATGATTCGGTGTTTGAACATATTTGGAAGGCGGAGGTTCCTCTAAAGGTTAAAGCGTTCAGATTGAGGAGTTTTCTCAACAAAATCCCAACTAAAGACTTGCTTTTGAATAGAGGTATCCTTAATTCCTCTTCGAATTTAGATTGTGTTCTTTGTGAAGAATTAAATGAGACTTTGCTTCATTCTTTTTTGCTTTGTCGCAATGTCGCTATTGTTTGGAAGGAGATGGCCGAGTGGATAGGATTGAATTTTAATAGCATTGATGATTTTAAGGAGAATTTCTGGTATTGGAGCAATTTTTGTCGCGCAAAGAAGGTTAAAAGAGGAATAGAGGGAATTGTTTGGTTAGCCATTATTTGGAGCATCTGGTTGTGTAGGAATGATATAGTTTTCAACAACTCGTCTTGGAATTCAAAAGATGTGGAGTGGAGTTGTAAAGCTCTAATTTGGAGATGGTCGTATATCGGGAAAATTACGCATTCCAATTATAATTTCTATGAATTTAGCAATAACTCATTGTTTTACTTAAATTAAAATTCAATAGGAGTGTAATTTTCTTTGTAAGGAGTTAAACCTTGTACTTTGTTCTTGGTTGGTTGCTTAATAATAAATTTCTTGCTTTAAAAAAAAATAATATAATTTTCATTAGAGTTTTAAAACTCCAGAAACAAGAAAAATACCATTTTCAATAACACCTACTCTATCTTAACATCCATCTAAGATAAAAGTAAGAAGTCTTTTATGTTGTAGTGTCTAGTTATTGGTATTCAAGAAAAAAAAAACTATAATCCATACAAATATTTCTTTGATCGATATAATTTATTAACCTAAAAAAAACTATATTTCGAATTTCTTTTAAAAGTCTCGAAATAATGGTAGTATGATAGTCAAAAATTGCTTGGATATTATTATCAGTAGTAATATTAAGTCATTATTATTAACTTTATTCTCTATTTGTCAAATTAAAGTGATAAGGGCATCTAATATAATCTTGATCTATAGTGTAAACAAAAAAATTATTTACAATTTTACATATAAAAGTTTGAAGTCCGACATTTGCTATATGATTTTGCGTTTTAGATGATTTTCTTATCAATAAAATTCACTAAAGAACAAATTGTTCTAAAGGATAATTTAGTGTCATTGTTAACAAGTGGATCCGTGCTAATAAAAAAATTAATCTCTCCAGGCAAAATTAATATTACAAAATCATGAAATTAACAAAAAAAAAATTAAAATATTATAATTGATAGTGAATAACCACTTCAAGATACATAAATCTATTCATGACGAGGATAGGAAACAAAGGTCTAAAAATTGTAAATATAATGTAATCACAACTATTAATCAGTATGAATTATTTTTCTAAGATCCACTCTCCATAAATCCATTCATGATGGCCTCTAATCTGATCGCAAGGATAGTAAATCATCTGATCAGTAGTGTTAAAATACACTTTGTAATAATAATAATCTTCGTAGAGAGTCTTCTCACTAGTAATTTCTCCTAACCACCAACCATCGTTATCAAAAACATCAACTTTTTGTTTTAAATGGAATTCAGGTGGATTGCGAACACGCGGCGGTAATGGGCGGAGCTCTCTTCGATGGATTGTTTCATTGAGAGGTCCAGACTCATCATCTGACAACAAATTCTCATAACGAATCATAAATTTTTCATTTTGAAGACACGAAACAATTGTGGCTTTATAGTAAGAACCAACGAATCCTTGTTCTCTACTGCATACTTCTACTTTGTCTCCAATGTTGTAGTTGACTCTTTTCATTGGAGGACGCATGATTATGATTGCACAAGAATAAGAATTCAAGGGAAAAATAAAAAGCAATAGTATAACTTGTTTTTGTGGGTAAGAAGAAAAACACAAAGGTTTCTTATATAGTGAAAAGATTGAGTGTTTGTGTTTGAGATTATGTTATTTTTACGGCTTAAATGTATAAAATAGATTTTTTGAGATTAAGATTTGTTTACATAGATTTTTTGATATTAAGATTTGTTTAAACAAATTTTTTTTGCTAGGTTGTGTATATATAAAAGATTTTTTGAGATTAAGATTTGTTTAAATAGTCAACAACATTTATTAAATAGATTTAATTCGCTTAAGAATAATCTGTTTAACAGCGTTTTTTATTAGGGTGATAATTATCTTATAATTAAATTTATTATTATGAAAGAGAAAAATCTGTGTAAAATATTACTATCGTAACAAATAAAATGCACTTCTCTTATATTAAGAGTGCTTATTATCTTATCATTAAATTTATTATTAAAAAAGATTGAGAGAAATCCGTTAATTATTCAATTATTGTTAATGTTCCATATCAAGATACCAGAATCGCAATTAATTAATTAAACAAATTTCTAGATCATGATTTCAGATAAAAATAATCTTTGAGAGTTGTGGTAATCCATTGGTTATTTGGCTTCTCAAATGAAATATCTAGATAATACTTTTTTTGTTTTGAAGGAATAATACTTAGTTTAAAGTTCAAGTCATATAGTCCTAATATTAATATTTGTTTTCGAGTCCCATAATATCTATAGCTATGATTATACAAACAAGAGATTTAACAAATTCACATAATGAATTAAAAAAAAAAGTGTATAATTTAATCCTGTTTATTTTCAGATCGGTTTGTATTTATATATAACCAAAGTATAATGATAAAAAATTATTAATATCAATATTATAAAAATGCAATAGAATAATATACTTTATATAAAATAAAATAAATAAAAATTATTGTTTATAAATGACATGCAAAAAATAAGTTCATTAGTGACGTGAATTTCACGTCACAACAAGCAAAATTACGTCACAAAATAATTCTTGCGACGTGACTACTTATATCGCAGGAGAGAGGATGACAACTAAGTCGTGACTACTTACCTCTTCTTCAATTTCTTTCCATTAATCTTCTTCAATATTTTCCAAACCACTTCAATGTGCTTCAATTTTTACAAAACAAGTTAAACAAAAAAATTAGTTAGAAAATATAATAAACATTTATCAAAATTATATAAATATATGAAAGATAAATAATATAAAATAATTACTTTGTGCAAAAATTATGAAATAGAAGTTTGAGTATTTGAAGGAATGAAAGAGAAAAATATAAAGGAAGGAGGAAACGAATGGAAGAAGGAGAAGGAATTATAAGAAATTTGGGAACAAGTAATATGGGAAACAAGGCCACGCAGCGACGTGAATTTCATGACGCAACTTTGCCACGTGTAATTCATGTCGCAACTTGTCCAACGGTCAAAATTTTTAATGCCTTGACTGCACAAACTTTGAACCAAGTCAAGTCTGGGTCAGATGTTTTCCCTAAAAAATGTTATGACGTGAATACCACGTCACAAGAATTTTTCAAAATTTAAAAAATCCCTCCATCTGAATGTTAGAGCATTTTTACTTTTTTATATTAATTTTATGGTAGCGACGTGAATGCCACGTCACAATTTTTTTTTATAAAAAAATACTGCCTCCCACCATGTTAATGTTATCTTTATTGTTTAATTAATAAAAATAGTAGTGACGTGAATATCACGTCGCAAATACCTTTTTTTTAGGCACGTGATAATCACGTCACAACTTCACTGTGGCTAGGGAGAGGTTTTCTTGTTGTGTGAAATTGAAACATGTGAAAATTCATCATTTAAAGTTTTGCTAGAGTTTCATGGTTTGATTAGATAACTTGTGTTTGCAAGTCTTACATGGTTTGCTATGAACCCTTCATTATCTACAAATCTCAAGCACATCATAAGCCTTTCGCCAAAGTCCTCCAAAATCCATGTGATATTTCTACTACTAATTTTTTAAAAACTTATTTAAAGGGAAATTGTTTGACGATTAAAATACCAAAAGTATCATATAAGGCATTCCTTGAGAGATGCAATAATAACTTACATGGGATATTGATTACAAATAAAGGTAGTGTACCTTTGAAAACTATAAAACTCTGTCGCTTCTATCACAAGATGACACCTTTAGTATGTGGTTATTGTTAATTCTTATTCTAGTCTCGAGATGATCTTAAATAGATTTAGAGTGTTGGAACGTGAAATATAACACCATCAATGTTGCAATTACTAGCATGGACACCCGATTTTTGACTAGAAAACCTAAATATTACAAATGTTAAGTGTGATTATGGTTGGATGGATTTCCATTGGTGCAAAGGGATCATACTACCCTTTTATCTATCTCCTCAAGCATTGGAACTCCTCTATCCATTTATAATTTCACAAGGAGAATGACAATGAGATATTTTGTGGGTGTTCTACTAGTCTTAAACACGGTAGAAATGTTGTCTGATCGTATCTTGTTTGAAAGAGAAGGATATGTGTTCTTTGTTAAGAAGAAGTATTTTGTTGAGATGGAGTATGAATGATTGTCTTTGTTTTGTGGCCACTGGCCATTGCACATATGTAGTAATTAACAAATAGGAGTGCTGGAAATCGAAAGGAAAACATGTTGAGAATCCAACAAATAAAATTAGGGATGTTCATTGGTGTGGGTCGATCCACGAACCCGTCGGCCAAAAGTACCAAGACATTATTAAGCATTACAAGTTTTTCCAACTCAAGCTAAGCCAAAAAGAAAATAAAGAAAGCATAAAAATAACAATTATTTAACTAAAGAATAATCAACTTGATCTTTTACATTTCTAAAACACCAATCAAAGAAAAGATGTCTGAATACAAATAGTTGCTTATCATTATTAAATTACAAGTTTTTTTAACTAGAGCAAAGCCAAAAAGATAAGACGAAAAACATAAATACTCCTAACAAAGAAATGTTTAAAAATCACAAATCTCAAACTCATATACCACCTTTAGATATAATACATGGATTGAATCAAGGATCGAGTTAATAAGGAAAACTTCTCCTGTCAAGATTACATACCAATTACTGTTGAATGCAGTATAGGGCAAGCAACAAACAAGATTTGGAAATATTGATCCGGGAATTATCGTCCATAGAGATGGAGAGATGCCATTCAACAGTTTCTACGGTTTCGAACTTGGGTTTGAATGAGAAAAAAATAAACAAAGATATAGACAGTAAAAGAATAAACACATTCTTAGAAGAGAAATAACTTATCAGGAATGTAAATATATTCACTCTTCACAAACATACACTTACCAACCCGTTATACTCAACCTACGATACTCATCTATGTCATCACGTATCTCTCACATAAGCGTCCATCTCTGGAGCACAAACGAGATCATCTCACAACTAAGGTTATCTCTAACGCGAAGTCACGAGAACATCCGTATTCTCGCGTCGGCGATCTCTCGCGCCGCTCAAACACGAAAGCATTAAGTACAGATATCCACAGTGAATGCTAGCGCTAAATCTATCTCTAGAGTTCAAAACCAACAGATTATCATCCTAGATAAGGATTCGAGAAGTTTATCTCTAAAGCACCCCAAATCCCCAGCATAGAGCAAAAATCCAGAACAACATCAACACAGATTTGTAAAGCAAGTTAAACATAACATTATAATCGGTAAATATACATAAGATTCGAGTAACTATACAAACAAACCCAACACAAAAGAAATACACAGAGAATAGAGAAGATAAACCAAACATCTCGCGGGTTGTCAGCTCCGGTTGATGAGAAATCCACCTCCGATCTTCCAAGTGCATGACCCGGTGTTGTTTTCTAAGCTAATCTTGATCTAAGAATGAAAATGATGGAGTTGGAACCAAAAACTCTCCAAAACCATAACCCTAAAATGGTTCAAATGAAAGAATATAAAGACAATTTCTGCTACGGCCGCTTAGCGGCCAAATCCCGCTTAGCGGACTACACGTATTACAAAAATATCAAGAACAGTAAACAGGCCTCCGCTCAGCGGCCAGACCCGCCGCTTAGCGGCCAGGGAAAATTGGTTCGCCCCTGGAAAGCGCGCTTAGAGGCTGCTCAGCGGCGCTCTCTGCACAAAACTTGCTTATTTGATCCAAAATCGCGCAATCGGAGCCGTGCCTTCGACACTTTATTCCTCGAGGCTCCAATAAGCATGAATACCTATAAAAACAAAGGAAAAACTATTAATCGGTATATAAAACATATGAAAACTAAATAATGTGAATATATACACAAAAGTGGGGATTTTATTACAAAAACGGAATGAATAGAACCGATAAGTGCCACAATTATATACTCAAAATAACAACATTTTGGCACTTATCAATTACTCCATGAGTGAAGCCTACTATTTTTAAGTCAAATAAAAGGATCTCATGTGGACTCTTTTCAAGGGTTGACACCAACCCAAAGGCTAAGACATTTAAAAGGAATAGGCTTGTGTTTACAATGAAGAAAAGTTTTTGTCAGTGTCATAAAGGTTGGCTCAAACATTCATTATTATGAGACTAATTTTTCCAAAGTACACCCATGCCTCAAAAGGACCCATAGTCTCGTTCCTTTATCCCTAAAAGAAATAGGAACGGGACTATGGGTCTTTTTTATTAAGCCCCCATTGAATATTAATTTCTTATGTGAGACTGTCCTTAACTAGGACGGAAAGATTCATAGATAAGATACAAACACACATTGAAGCATGACATTCACCTCAAAATCTGAATCTACTCAACATGTAGTCCCGAAAATTCCAATAAACATGGTCGTAATCCTTTTAAAATTCGACTTTAAAAACAAGACAACCTATTCTAGATTTCCTATCCAAATCAACAAGCTTATTCACTGTCATTATCCCATCAACTAGTTCTATTCCTTTGATAAAAACATGTCGGTTGGGGATATAAGTTTATTCATGGTATAAGATAATTTAGTCCCCACTACATTCGCCGACTTTATACAAATATTCAACCAAAGAAAGTCCCTAAATGTTTTGAAGTCAACCTAAGGAGTAAGGGAGATAAATTAAGATAAGTTATTATTTAGAGACGCTAGGAAAAATAATTGATCAAACATAATCCCGGCATAAGTCATAAGAAAATGCCACAACCTCTTAAAAAAAGGAAAAATTAAAATCATTCAAGCATTAGCTCTTATTTCCACTACATAAGCAACCACCTAGTCAACCAGAATAAGGAGGAAAGGAGATGAAAAAACTAAGATATCCTCAAAAGAGAAAGTCTTGAACCCAACCCCATCAAGGTTTGGCGTATCAAAAGATATGGTTACCAAAACTAGTTAGTGAAATACATTATCACATCTTCTCGCACGTTAGACATTTCTTTCGCCAAAATGTTCTTGACACAAAGAACCAAAATAGATCAAGCCGATAAATATTAGATGTAAAAGACTTGATACTCCATTGGTTGTTTGAATAACGAAAAAAACCAACAATGATCAATTGAGACTTCACCCAAACACCTTAGTCGTTGACAAAACTGAAGTGCTCTAAAGACTCCAAACAATTGATAAAAACTCGTTATCCATGTCTACTCATGCTTGAACATTGAACTAAACTAAATAACAATTACACATCATAAACAACCACCCTTAACAGAAAGCCAAATGTAATCATTTGTTACATCAATCCACGACAACACAATCATCGAAATAAATAATAACTTATAATCATATCCTATTTTTCTACAATGAACAAAACTGCAAATGAAACGAATTTCAGTAACAATGTTAAAAAAAATTCAACAAATGACATAACTATATAAAATTTTCAAACCCTTTATTGTTTAGTTCAATGCACACCAAAATTTTCACCACATGATTGTAGAATTTGTCTAAGTGGATTAATAGAGGAACTTCTAGGGTGTTGTGAAAATAGAGTCGAAGGAAGTGTTTTAAATCCAAATTATAATATTAGGTATGACTTTTACCCTTTTTATATCTCAAATATTGGTTTACCAAATCCTTCATCACAATAAATTCTACATCTCCAAATAAAAAACTCAAATGTTGATTCAATAATATCAGAAAACCCTTTTTACCTTTCCTACAATTGTTCTAGTAACAAAACCTTCACTTTTAACAACACTTTCAAAGTTCACTTGACAACCCTCTTTTCTTACTTCTCATCTAATGCCAAAGAAAACTTTATTTTATAAAGCTCAAGTGGAAAATACAGCTTTCAGGATCTTCATCTGCCATGGTGATGGAGTTATTCTACCTAGGAGTTGGAATCATTAAGGGTTTGTTACAACCTTGCTAGGGTAAAGAAGGCGGGACTCGAGAAGGATTCTCTTAAGATGCATGGTCGCCTGAATTGGGCACCCATCTTGTCTAACGAATGGCGTCTTCAAGGATCATCGACTGAATTATTTTGGCAGTTAGAGAGATTGCATCTCTCATTTTTCGAGGTTATGTAAGAGAGCAAGCTAAATGGGAGGAAAGCTTAAAGAAAGGAGAAAAAATTCTTCGAGGCCAACGGGCTGCGTTAGATGCTTAGTTCCAGGAATTTTCTAATAACGACCTCTTGAAATAGGATGTCATCTAGAGTGTTGATCGATAAAATAGCAAGTGTACTATTTTGCCTCTGTAGTAATAAAGGGAAAATTCCCCGAATATCGATCTCAAGGACTGCGTGATATTATAGAGTTAGTAGCACTTCAATTAAACAAAAAGCCTTGGGGTTTTGGTTTTTGTGATTACAAATTAAATTGCAAATAAACTTAAAAAGGTTGATTTGGCCAAATATGAGTAACATGCCAGGGTAGGTGTGTGCATTAACATGTAACAATTCTGAACCCTTATTTCATTAACAAAGTTCAACTTATCAATTACCGGTTCTTAAGGGTATTTGCTCCTAAGTCCTTAGTGGGCAAACCTTTGAACATTGAAATCCTAATCCCAAAGTCCTTTGAAATTAGTGATCAAATCAAATATTATTATAATCAAGAACAATCCGGTTACTATAAGGTATCCCTAGTCCTAGGTGATATCTACTATGATATAATGGTATAAAAACCCTAACAATGGAGGTCAATCCTAATTGTCAGTCATAAATCAATCCAGTTGGTCCGACGAGGAAAGCATTAAAAACCTTATACCATTAAATTGAATGTAAAAGAGAAATATGTTATTGAAATTCGGAATTCAAAATCATCACAAATGTTAATCAGGGACACCCCCCTAGCATTGGGGGGTTTAGCTACTCATATCATCCAAAGAAATTACAAAGATATCAAATAAAGACATTACAATAGAGATGATGAACTTTGATCTTCAATGGCTTCCGCTCATGAGAGTTCTCCGTTCTTCTCCAATTGTATAGGCTTCTTCTCTCAATCCTCCAATTCTTCGTGTGGCAAAAAAAAGATCCCTAATTCATCTTGAAAGCTCTCCTAAATAGTGCAGACTCACTTAAGTTGGTTGGAAATACCAAAAACACCCTTGCAGGCAAACCACTGAACAAAATCATAAAATTCACTGAAATCAGCGTCAAACCCAACACGGGCCGTGTTGAGCAACACGGGCACCCGTGTTGGTCCCCTGGTATATTTATTTTTATTGATTGGTCCCAGACTTAGCAACACGGGCCGTGTTGAGCAACACGGGCACCCGTGTTGCACCACTGTTTTTTCCTTTCTCTCAAACTTTGCTCCCAGCTCTCTTCCTGACACGGCCCGTGTTGGACAACACGGCCACCCGTGTCAGGCCTCCTGTAGCATGTTTTCTAAACTTCCTCAAAACTTCCGAGTTTCGCACTGATTTACTCCGATTTCTCCATATGAACCTGAAAACATTAAAACACACAACCAAAGCATAAAATGACCAATAATAACATAAAGCACTAAATAAAATAACTTGAAGATACTTAAAAACAACGGTAAATATATGTGTGAAAACCACTGATCAAACTCCCCCAAACTTAAACCGTTGCTTGACCTCAAGCGACACTTACAAAAGTTAATGACCTTCAAAGCACACGGTGTTCATACGTGAGATATCCGTCTGTATTGATCAAGAAACAGTGATTTGGCATTCACATGACGCGACGAGTTTTGTTACCACATTAATCCTCAAGCTCCCGTTTCGGATACCTCTCCAACTATGCTTTGCACTTAAGTCTCTTTCCGATTTTCCTCCTCTTTCATTCGGACAATCATATTAAGGCACTGCATTTCTTATAATAATCATCCCTGCATGAGACGGATCAAGGCTTCTTATTATTTTTTCTGGCACCAAACTAGCAGCATTGGCTACTTTTTATTACCGATGAAATTTTCAAACCTTGCAGTTATATATTGTCCTTTTAGACGACGTTTGGGGATCAATCTCCTTTGGGCTGAATAACCGGGTGAGGGTTACCCAACTTAGAGAGCCGATTGCCTTTTACCGCCTTTTCATCATTTGGTGCCAACTTTATATCTCCTTTTTTTTTCTCAACCAGCCATCATGCAAGTGAATCCGAATTATGCCAGACTGTATCAATAAACTACTCGAGAAGTACTTCTCAGGAGACAAGTACTATGGTGCAAATCTACACGTTAGACTCGTATCTCTTTCAGGGAACCAAGGGTGCTTAAACAAACCTCTTGTCACATTATTCCGCACTTCCTGTCCTCAAACAATCCTCGCTTCATCTCTATATACTATTCCCGATCGCTCTTTAGGATCAAAACTTCTTCAACAAAAATTTAAAATTTCAATAAAAATTTGGGCAGAATTCACTTTATGGTTTCACATCATACCAATAACATAAAACTAACATAAAAATAAAATGCACAGAGAAGAGCCTCCCCCAAACTTGAACTAAACATTGACCTCAATGTTTCAGAACGAGTTCGAGAGAGGTGACTCACAGAGGGTAATGCACTCTCATGATCACTTCCAAGCTTTCACCAGAGACGTCCTCTTTTATTTCCTGAAAATAAAATAAACAAACAGAGAAATTAATTATTAAAACCGTGGGCTGCCTCCCACGAAGCGCTTCGTTTAACGTCGCATGGCTCGATGGTCCATTACCCTTTATTATGGAGGGTATTTCCTTTTCCAAACCTTGTTGCTTGTCACTTTCGCAACCACTAACTCATGAAGACGAAAAGCATTCACCGCTTTTCTCTTTAATTTACTTCCCACATTCTTCTTCTTTCCTTGCTCTTTCTCCTCCACCTTCTTCTTGACTTCCTTAGCTTTCTTAAGATTTTTGACAACTACATAAGATGGTTCCACCCGGGAGGCTATGCTTGACACTTTTTCTTGGGGCTGTTTAGACTTCTTGTTCTTTTCCTCACTTTCTGTCATACCATCAGAAGTTTGATCATTCACAACCGCCCTCTGTCTTTTGACTCCTAACATCTTCAACATTACTTCTTCATCAAAAGATTTCAGCGTCAGCGTTCCTTTTTCAATGTCGAGGTTGCAGCGGCCTGTCGACAAAAATGGCCTCCCAAGAAGGATAGGAGTTTCTTCGTCTTCCGGAATGTCCATGATGTGGAAGTCCACAAGGAATACAAATTTATCTACTTCCACTAGTACATCTTCAGCTACCCCATATGATTTCTTAACGGTGTGATCAGCGAACCTTAACTGTGTCTTACTTTCACTAATCTTTTCTAATTCAAGCTTTTTGAAAATGGACAAAGGCATTAAACTCACACTAGACCCAGAATCGAGGAGTACCTTTTTAAATGCTATATTCTTGATAGTGCATGGTATCGCCACCGCCCCAGGGTCTTTCCTCTTTATTGGGATCTTTCTTGCTGTTGAAACTATACCACACTTCTCCGTTGCAATTTTTGGTTCTCCTCCTAGTGATCTTTTTTTTCCCAACACCTCCTTCATAAATTTCTTGTACAAAGGCATGTGCTCAAGGGCTTCAAAGAATGGTAGGTTTACCTCTAACTTTTTGAACAACTTAGTAAACTTCTCAAAGTCTTTCTCTCTTGAACCCTTCTTTGTCACTCTGGAGGGGAAGGGTAGTTTTATCACCGGTTCCGCGTCTTTCTTATTTTTTTCTTCAATTGGTTGAACTGGTGGCACCACAACTTCTGGCTCTTTTGGATTCTCTCTTATTTCCAGATCCACCTCTATTACCATGGGGTCATCTATTTCCTCTTTTTCTTTTTCAGACTCTGCTACTCTCCTACTTCTTGTAGTAACAGCATTAATCTTCTCTTGGTCTTTCGGATTTTTCACAGTTGAGCTCGGAAGGGTACCTTGTGCCTGTAGAGTGAGATGCTGTGCTATCTGCCCCACTTGAACTTCCAGATTTTTAATTGAGGCTGAAGTGTTTATGTGGTTGTTTCTTGTTTCTTCTTGGAACTGAGAACACTGCCCAACTAATCTTTCAATTGCCACTTCCCACTCTGCCTTCTGGGTACCTTGTTGTTGTTGATCTTTCCAAGCAAAATTTGGATGATTCTTCCACCCTGGATTATAGGTGTTAGAATACGGGTTGTTTTGCCTTAGGAATTTGATTTCTTCAATCTGCTTGGGAGTAGCGAAACAGTACATCGTTTGGTGTAGGCCATTACAGATTTCACAGCTGACAGGTTGAGCTTGTTGAACTTGAGCCACCTGTTGTTTACCTATATTCATTGCCTTCAGTTTCTTTTCAACTTCTGCAGCTATCGCATCTTCAACCCGAGTTTTAGAAGTCTCCAGCTTGAGATCAATGATTCCTTCCGGTTTGCTAGCACACCTGTCATACAATTCCAAATGCTCATTTGCAGCTATTGCTTCAATGATTTTGGTGATTCCTGAGGCTGTTGTGAAATTTGTCGAGCCTCCAGCTGCTGTATCAATTAACTGTTTTGTTTTCATTCTGAGCCCATTGACAAATACTTGCATCTGTTCAGTCTTGTCCATATTGTGAGTGGGACATGCTACTAGAATTCTTTTGAATCTTTTGTATGCATCTCCTAAGGGCTCACCCTCCTTCTGCTTGAAATTCAGAATGTCATACCTCTTCCTTATAAATACTGAGGCGGGAAAATACTCATTTAAGAAAGCTTTTTCCATCTCTCCCCATGATGTAATGCTGCCCGCTGGAAGGGAATAAAACCACTCTTCTGCTTCTTCTGCCAAGGTGAATGGAAACATTCTCAGCTTCTTGGCCTCTTCTGTATGACCTTCGATTTTTAAAGTTGTACTCATGGTCAGAAACCTCTGTAAGTGCTTGTTTGCATCTTCATTAACCTTTCCGGTGAAAGGCTTTCTTTCGAGCTGAGTGATGGTGCTTGGGTGCAATTGAAAATTAGGAACATTCACCGATTGGTTGATAATTGTTTGTCTTCCCCCCGGTGTATTTGCAACTCCATAGTCTCCGAGGAGTCTCTCAGGTGGGGGTGGATTCTCGCCCATAACTTCTTCTTCACTTTCAGAACCTGAATGAACTGTCACAACTTCTTCTTCGGATTCCAGTTTAGCTTGATGAGCTTGTCTGCGCCTGGCGTGAAAAGTCCTTTCAATTTCTGCGTCAAAAAGAAATTCTGCTGAGGCCTTGCCTCGCATAAACAGATTAGACAATTATTAGAATGAGGAACAAAAATAATATAAAAATATTTTTTTTTTTTGAAAATAAAATTTTAGTCGCAGAGCAACAAAATTCTAATTGAAATAAAACTAAAAACTCTACAATTTTCGGCAGTCCCCGGCAACGGCGCCAAAAACTTGATCGGTAAAATAGCAAGTGTACTATTTTGCCTCTGTAGTAATAAAGGGAAAATTCCCCGAATATCGATCTCAAGGACTGCGTGATATTATAGAGTTAGTAGCACTTCAATTAAACAAAAAGGCTTGGGGTTTTGGTTTTTGTGATTACAAATTAAATTGCAAATAAACTTAAAAAGGTTGATTTGGCCAGATATGAGTAACATGCCAGGGTAGGTGTGTGCATTAACATGTAACAATTCTGAACCCTTATTTCATTAACAAAGTTCAACTTATCAATTACCGGTTATTAAGGGTATTTGCTCCTAAGTCCTTAGTGGGCAAACCTTTGAACATTGAAATTCTAATCCCAAAGTCCTTTGAAATTAGTGATCAAATCAAATATTATTATAATCAAGAACAATCCGGTTACTATAGGGTATCCCTAGTCCTAGGTGATATCTACTATAATATAATGGTATAAAAACCCTAACAATGGAGGTCAATCCTAATTGTCAGTCATAAATCAATCCAGTTGGTCCGACGAGGAAAGCATTAAAAACCTTATACCATTAAATTGAATGTAAAAGAGAAATATGTTATTGAAATTCGGAATTCAAAATCATCACAAATGTTAATCAGGGACACCCCCCTAGCATTGGGGGGTTTAGCTACTCATATCATCCAAAGAAATTACAAAGATATCAAATAAAGACATTACAATAGAGATGATGAACTTTGATCTTCAATGGCTTCCGCTCATGAGAGTTCTCCGTTCTTCTCCAATTGCATAGGCTTCTTCTCTCAATCCTCCAATTCTTCGTGTGGCAAAAAAAAGATCCCTAATTCATCTTGAAAGCTCTCTTAAATAGTGCAGACTCACTTAAGTTGGTTGGAAATACCAAAAACACCCTTGCAGGCAAACCACTGAACAAAATCATAAAATTCACTGAAATCAGCGTCAAACCCAACACGGGTCGTGTTGAGCAACACGGGCACCCGTGTTGGTCCCCTGGTATATTTATTTTTATTGATTGGTCCCAGACTTAGCAACACGGGCCGTGTTGAGCAACACGGGCACCCGTGTTGCACCACTGTTTTTTCCTTTCTCTCAAACTTTGCTCCCAGCTCTCTTCCTGACACGGCCCGTGTTGGACAACACGGCCACCCGTGTCAGGCCTCCTGTAGCATGTTTTCTAAACTTCCTCAAAACTTCCGAGTTTCGCACTGATTTACTCCGATTTCTCCATATGAACCTGAAAACATTAAAACACACAACCAAAGCATAAAATGACGAATAATAACATAAAGCACTAAATAAAATAACTTGAAGATACTTAAAAACAACGGTAAATATATGTGTGAAAACCACTGATCAAGTGTCTTGCACCAATTGGAGTCTCTTTACCCAAAACTTCTTGCCTTTCGTGCTTCCTTCTGACTTTTTAAAATATCTTTTAATGTATTATAATATCAAGTACTTGCACACATAATGTTATATGTGGTTGTGTTTGATGTAATATTCATTTTAGATACATTGTTGTATTTAGCACTTTGATTATTTGTGTTTTGCCCTCGTCCGATGAGATGCGATCATGATTTTGTATTATGCTATACGTGATAAAGGATCATTCCCCAACAAAGGGTATATAATCCCCGTCCCTACCCCCAAGGCATGACTTAGATCGAGGTGGACATATTTAGGCTCCACCATTCACGTCCCTCGGATTAGTTATATCTGAATGGGGGTGTCAGCTACACAAAAATGTGTGTATTTCTTTGACAAATGGGTATTTGATTATTATAGTCAGGCGTGCAAAGCGTCTCTGATAGCTCCCTTGGAATCTTCATGCGCACTTAACATTGTGAGGGTATTGATCATTGTAGTCAGATGCACAGAGCGTCTCCAATGGCACCCCTGGTTGTTGTGACTTTTAATGCTCTAGAAAGGGGAAGATAGACAAACAAAACGAATAACCAGACAATAACAGAAAGGAATTGCATTCAAATGTTTGTCAGTTTTCATATTGGCAAGGTTATACACACAAAAGCATTGAACTTTCTATTTAACTACAATATTGTTCAATTTGGCTAAGTTCCATGTTCTCGGTATCCACTTGTTGGAGCGGTAAAGCGGCAAGCAAAAAGTAATAGGCATTATTTATTACCAAGTGATATAGGTTATATCGTACCGTAGTCCACAGAGATTGGTAGAGAAAAACTGTCGTTCGACTATCCCGCGTTCTAAGTTTCATGATTGGGTGCGGAAGGTAAAATGCGGGAAAAGTAAATAAAAGCAAACAAACAATCTATTGTAGCTTAAGAGAATTCAGTCTGGAATCGTATTTCTACTCAACCCGTCTAATACTTAAATATGAAGATCTATCGCTCAACACTCACAATACGCATCAACATCACCAGGCGTCATTCGAGTCGCCACATCAGTGTCCATTTTTGCAACACCGAGGAAAGCTCAACCGTACTATTCACATCAGCGATTTCTCCACTGACACAAACAACACAGAGGCATTAAAGTCGATACCCATTACAGTTATTAGCTCTAAATCCATGTCTGAAACCTAGAAACTAACAGATATAATTCCTAATCAAGATCTATGATGTCCATTTCTGCAACAACACAAATCCGAAGCATTTAAGCAAAAAGATCAAGAACAACAACAATGATGATTTGTAAAGTGAATATATAAGATCAACAAATATACATACAAGAGAGGAAAAATATACATACAAACCCCACCATTGGAATGGGTCACAGAGAAGAAGAAGAACAAGCGGAAACTTCTTGTGTTTGTCAGCACAATCGGAGGCCACCCGAGCTAAATCGACATGATAAAACACCCAATAGTGTTGCTTGAATCTCTAAACTACAAAGAATGGATCAGAGCTCAACTTTGTCCAATAAGAGGTGATAAAAACCTAAAAACACAAAACTGAACTATTTATACAAAAACAAAATTTCGCAGTGGGCGCGACGCGCCTTAAATCGGCGTGATGCGCCCTGTACTAAATGTACCAAACTGCCCTAGCGCGTGATGCGCCCTAATCTGGCGCGACGCGCCCTCAGTTCTGCCAGAAATTTATTCTTTTGCTCCTACAGCGTGCGACGCGCCCTAAATCGGCGCGACGCGAGCTACACCAGAATAACAACTTTATTTCTTCAAAATGTGTCCGCAGCCGTGTCTTCGAAACTTTATTCCTTGAGGCTCCGACAACGCAGAAAAACCTACAAAAATACAACAAATCTTATTCAACGCTTTTTGTTATTTTCTTTTTTAAAAATTTTCTCTTTTTTTTCTTTCTTTTTCTATTCTTTCTTTCTCATATTCTTTTTTTTCTTTTTCTTTTTCTTTTCTTTCCACAACCTCATACCAATCACACTATAAATGAGAAAACATCATCTTCCCAACTTGAATTCAACCACAACATCAAGTGAATACTCCCTACTTTCTAAGGCAAGGTAAAAATCCAACCAAACATCACAGGTGAAGGTCAAGAAAACAAAATCAAACATCCATACACAAATGAAAACCAAACGCTCATAGACAAGCATTAAGCAAAAACAATATGGATATTGACAAAAAGACTCAAAAGGGGTTACTAATGGTCACACACTCACAAGGTGAATTGATATTTGGCTATGGTAGTTGTGCTCAAAATCAAGCAAGTGCCTTGATCACTTTCGTGCATTCACAAAATCAATACAAACGAAAGATTAAACATAATAATATCTAGTTAAAACAAGAATTGTCGGTCTCTCGCGTATATATATATATATATATACACACACACACAATGGAAAGCCACCTCACATTTATGGTAAAGAGGGAAAACTAATTGTGATTCAAGTCATGAGCAAGTTATGCAAAAAGAATGAGTAATATGGAAATTGTAAATTTGAAAAGTCTCTTAAACATGCTATGCTATAGAAAGCGATAAACGGGTACCTTGCTATGTACAAATTCGATCAATCATTACTGCACAACCAGCATGTTAAAGCTATCAAAATCGGAGAATTACCAAATGCGACCACAAGCGAACGAGCCAAAATTTGATTCTAAACACAAACAAAAGAATTAAAAAAAAAGAAACTATAAAATACTATACTATAAAGCCTTAGGGTAAGTGGGAAAAAGGCGAGCCAAGCGAACAATTAAAAAGAATTCATTGGCCAAAAGCAACACAGCGAGTGACGCGCCTTAGAGCGCGCGACGCGTGCTACACCAGAAAATGAAAAACCAGTCCAGAGACTGCATTTCTAGTGTAGCTTCCACTTAACACCTACAAATCTCATTTACAGAAAATTAAAACAGAAAAATACAACCGTTGGGGTGCCTCCCAACAAGCGCTCGTTTAACGTCGTTAGCTCGACGCCTTTATTGTTTCGCGAATGGTAAGTAACTTCCCCGCGGTACACCAATGCTTTCGCCTCAAACGCAACCTAAAGAAATGACCTAACCACACGCTTGAACAAACGTTACGAAACAATATAATTTACAACAAAGTGTAAACAACGCGTATGTGCAAATACTTAAACAATAAGAAAAACACAATTTACAAAGGAATGGTGAAATTGACTAAACAAGTTGAAGTAAGAGCTAATCCAAGTTCAACTTGTTTAGTCAGTTTACCAAACAAAATGAAACAAGTATAACTATATAAAAATATACAAGTATGAGTCTATACACAAAATATACGATATTCACATATTTACGAAACTTAAATTGAGAAACCATCGCAATGCGATTAATCTCAACCAATCCCCGACAATGGCGCCATTTTGTTGGAGTGGTAAAGTGGCAAGCAAAAAGTAATAGGTATTATTTATTACCGGGTGATATAGGTTATATCGTATCATGGTCCACAGAGATTGGTAGAGAAAAACTGTCGTTCGACTATCCCGCGTTCTAAATTTCATGATTAGGTGCGGAAGGTAAAATGTGGGAAAAGTAAATAAAAGCAAATAAACAATCTATTGTAGCTTAAGAGAATTCAGTCTAGAATCGTATTTCTACTCAACCCGTCTAATACTTAAATCTGAAGATTTATCGCTCAACACTCACAAGATCAAAAAATATACATACAAGAGAGGAAAAATATACATACAAACCCCACCATTGGAATGGGTCACAGGGAAGAAGAAGAACATGCAGAAACTTCTCGTGTTTGTCGGCACAATCGGAGACCACCCGAGCTAAATCGACATGATGAGACATCCAATAGTGTTGCTTGAACCCCTAAACTACAAAGAATGGATTAGAGCTCAACTTTGTCCAAGAAGAGGTGATAAAAACCTAAAAACACAAAGCTGAACTATTTATACAAAAATAGAATTTCGCAGTGGGCACGACGCGCCCTGTACTAAATGTACCAAACCGCCCTAGCGCGCGACGCGCCCTCGGTTCTGCCAAAAATTTATTCTTTTGCTTCTACAGCGCGCGGCGCGCCCTAATCCGGCGTGACGCGAGCTACACCAGAACAACAACTTTATTTCTTCAAAACGCGTCCGCAGCCGTGTCTTCGACACTTTATTCCTCGAGGCTCTGACAATGCAGAAAAACCTACAAAAATACAACTAAACTATCAAATAGTACATATTTACACGAAAACATAATAAAACTCAAAGTATACGAATTTACACAAAAACGAGGAATTATTCAAACGATATTAACAAAAAGTATCGATAAGTGCCACTATTTACATACACAAAATAACTACATTTTGGCACTTATCACCACTCTCCTTCGTGAGACTCTAACCGATATGGTTCTAGCCCGGCGTTTTATTTTACCTAATAAGGTCCTTCCTAATTTTCCACTAGTTTGTTGTCACAAGCGTTCTTTCCCCTGATGTCGTCCCTTAGCAATACAAAGTTTCCCAATTGAAATTATCTATGCCAAACATGACAGATGTACTTGGCAACTATGACCTGCTGGACGATGGCACTGGATAAAGTGGTTGGCATTCTCTTTTCTTCCAAGAAGTTTATCTCTTCTTTGAGGGCGAGGCCATTAGTTTACTTAGAAACGAGTTAATCGTCCTCCATGTTTGACTTCAATCTCTATCGGGATGACTGCTTCCACACCATATGTGAGCCATTATTGATTCTCAAATGTTGTTGACTATGGGTAGTACAGTATGCCCACAAAACGTGTGGCAGTTCATCTTCTCAATTACCCTTGGTTTCCTCTAATATCTTTTTCAACCTTGTTGGTTGCCTTTGTTTAGTTATTAGTTTCATAGTTTGGCGGTGTTCGACTAACGAGAAGTGAGGCTTGATTCTCAATTCTTCCATTGGACTATAAATTTCTCGTATATGAATTGCATCCTTTTGCTGTAACAACGGATTGGGGAACTCCAAATCAGGCCAAATGTTCTGCTTGAAAAACTTTAAAACATTCACCTCCGTGATTTTTGGTAAAGCTTCGTCTTAGATCCACTTGGAAAAATAGTCAACGACTATAATCAAGTAGTTGGTCAGACGCTGGAGCGAAGGGACCAAGAAGGTTTAATCCTAATTGCATGAACGACCATGGTGATGTGAGAACATGTAGCTCGGTGGACGGGGCACTGAAAACGTATTCATGTCGTTGATATTAATTGCATTTCTTTACATATTCTCGGACATCTTGGAGCATAGTCGGCAAAAAGTATCCCGCTCTCAGGACTTTTTTTGCTAAGGCAACATATCCAAATGTTGCTCCGACTATTCTCTCGTGCATGTCTAGGAGAGAGTAGCTAACCTCTGCCTTTCTATGCATCTTAGCAGAGGAGTAGAAAGACCTATCTTGTACAGAATCCATCCGACTATTATATACTCACTGACCATTTTCTTTAAGAGTGTGGCTTCCGATGGATTTGGGGTAGATTCTCGTGTTCAATATATTCTTTAATCGGAGTGATCCAAGAAGGCGAAGTTGATCCACCTATGGTCATTACAACTTCCCCACTCGTCCAATATTTGACATTTTTTTAATCTCCTGGACAAACAAATGATTGATTATGAGAATTCGTGTGCTGACCAACCGAGATAGTACATCGGCACGGGTGTGAAAAACATTTGTCTAAAAAAGCATACACACATTAAGCCCAAAAGTAAAACAACCCAAACCAACAACAATCCAGCCCAAAAAAAAAAACATAATAAACCTAGAAAGATTATTTTTTATTTAATTAAGAAAAATAAAAACACCACCATGGAAAAAGGAAAAGATGGTTCTAGAAGCATAGAACTAACTTGAGGTGACATCTTCAACAAAAGAAAGAGTGGGACCCACTCTAACATATTCTCTTTTCCACTATTTAATAACAATTATAGAAATAAAATCACAGAAAAATTTACTTAAAAACCTAATTTCCAATACTATTTCTCTCTTCAATTCAACGTGTGTGAGTTATATTGTTCAGATTCTTCTAGAATCAGAACGTAACCACACAAATAACCTAAACCCTTTTTCTCTCTTTCTCGCATCGCATACGAACGGTAAAACCCTAATTCAGATCTGTTCTTCGTTCTCTTAGATTCGATTTTGATTTCCGATTTTGCATCTCACTGTTATCATTATTGTTTTTGTTGTCTCATTTATTAGTATTAATTTACTGTTTTATATTTATTTTGATTTGATTTGATTTTGTTTTATATTTGATTTGATTTGATTTAATTGTTACTATTATTGATGTTGTTTGTGAGAACTGATTTTTTTCTATTTTAATTTTGATTTTTCAGATTTTTTTTTGGTGAAGTGAAATTTGATTTAGGAAGATGAGTGTGGTGGGATTTGATTTTGGTAACGAGAGTTGCATTGTTGCTGTTGCTAGACAGAGAGGGATTGATGTTGTGTTAAACGATGAATCTCAACGCGAAACCCCGGCGATTGTGTGTTTTGGTGATAAGCAGCGTTTTATTGGTATTGCTGGTGCTGCTTCGACTATGATGAACCCTAAGAATTCAATTTCTCAGATTAAGAGGCTTATTGGGAAGCAGTTTTTGGATGTTGATTTGCAGCGTGATCTTAAGTCTTTGCCTTATAATGTTACTGAAGGACCGGATGGGTATCCGTTGATTCAGGTGAGGTACTTGGGGGAAGTTAGGGCGTATACGCCTACGCAAGTGTTTGCGATGATGTTGTCGAATATGAAAGAGATTGCTGAGAAGAATCTTAACGCGGCTGTTAATGATTGTTGTATTGCGATTCCGGTTTATTTCACTGATCTTCAGAGGAGGGCTGTTTTGGATGCTGCGACTATTGCTGGTTTGAACCCGCTTCGGTTGCTTCATGAGACTACTGCTACTGCATTGGCGTATGGGATTTATAAAACAGATCTGCCGGAGAATGATCAGCTGAATGTGGCTTTTGTGGATATTGGTCATGCTAGTATGCAGGTGTGCATTGCTGGGTTCAAAAAGGGGCAGCTGAAAGTGTTGGCTCATACATTTGACAGGTCACTTGGCGGTAGGGATTTTGATGAGGTTTTGTTTAATCATTTTGCTGGGAAGTTTAAGGAGGAGTACAAAATTGATGTGCTTCAGAATGCCAGAGCCTGTTTGAGGCTTAGGGCTTCTTGTGAGAAGATGAAGAAGATGCTTAGTGCCAATCCGATTGTGCCTCTGAACATCGAGTGCTTGATGGATGAGAAGGATGTTAAGGGTATCATGAAGCGTGAAGAGTTTGAGGAATTGAGTCTCCCGATTTTGGAGCGTGTCAAGGGACCTTTGGAGAAGGCACTTGCAGAAGCAGAACTCTCAGTTGATGATATACATATGGTTGAGGTCGTTGGTTCAGGTTCTCGTGTACCAGCTATAAACAAAATATTGACTGAGTTCTTCAAGAAGGAGCCAAGGAGGACAATGAACGCGAGCGAATGCGTTGCCAAAGGGGCTGCATTGCAATGTGCTATTCTTAGTCCAACTTTTAAAGTGCGAGAATTTCAGGTAAAGTTCCTTCCACGTTTGGTTTGTGAGATTGCATGATATTGTCTTCCAATTCATATTCCTACTCATTGTAAACTGTTTGTGCCTTTAGGAACAATAAATTTTAGCATTTTCTATGCTATTTTAATTACTTGTCTCTGATATATACTTCTGTTTAGGCCTTAGTAAATTTGCATGTGAGTTTCTTTTGTGAGTGTGTGTGTGTTTATTTCCTTGTTGTGACTGGTTTCATATATATAAGGTTTTGCATGATCCGGTATTGATGTTACTTTTTTATTTTATGATGTGAAGGTCAATGAAAGCTTTCCTTTCTCAATCTCTCTAGCATGGAAAGGGTCTGGTCCAGATGCACAGGACGGTGGAACCAATAATCAGCAGAGTTCCCTTGTTTTTCCCAAGGGAAATCCCATTCCAAGTATCAAGGCACTGACATTCTACAGGTCAGGAACATTTTCCATTGATGCACAATATAGTGATGTCAGTGGGCTGCAAACACCTGCTAGGATCAGCACATATACCGTAAGCCAGTTGACAAGTTTTTATTTCCTTATAAAATAATTTTTTCTCTCTTTCAAGTCCTTTTACTCTTTTAATTGTGGGGGCAGATTGGACCTTTTGAAGCTAAACAAAGCGAGAAGGCAAAAGTTAAAGTGAAAGTTCGTTTGAATCTGCATGGAATTGCATCTGTTGACTTGGCAACGGTAAGTCTTCAGTGACTGCTTAATTTTCTCGCCTTCCATGACCTCTTATACACTTGTGATTTTAAATCAGTTAGCATATTTGGCTGTAAACTAACAACTTTTGCATGGTTTGTTCAGCTCCTAGAAGAGGAAGAAGTTGAGGTTTCAGATTCCAAACAATCGGCAAAAGAAACTACTAAGGTGGATGCTGATGCTGCCGCACCTCCCACCTCCAATGACAATGATGCTGATGTTAATATGCAAGATGCAAAGCCTAGTGCTGATACCCCTGGGGTTGAAAATGGCGTCCCTGAGTCTGGAAATAAGCCTGCCCAAATGGATGTTGATGAAACCAAGGTGAGTACCATAGAAAGGAATATTTAAGTGTATTTTCAATATCAAAATTTCCTTTTTTTATGCAATTGTTGAATGTTTTACTGTAATATTTTTGCTTGTCATGGTTTTGACACCCCTCTCTGTTTGCATTGGAACTTTTGACAATGTAGAACCAGTCTTCTTATCTTATTGAAATTCACATGAAAAGGGATCTGTTTACTATTTTTAGAATATGATAGTGCCACAGGTTATGTTGCTTTTACTAGCTAAGAAGGCAACTTGAAGAATAATTTCACAAGTATGACCTTATTGTGGAGGTTTGCTGTGGTATTTCTTCATGTTTGCATCATACTGTTATTTTTTTAACTTGAAAATGATTTCCTCATTTTTCTGTTTTGGATTAAAATGCAAATCTCCTTAGGATGTACTCAGTCAGTTGTGAATAAGATGATAGTGGCACAGTTTACCATAGTCTGATATCAATTTTTCAAGTACTCACCGAGAAAAAAACTACGTTGTTGATTCAGGCTCCAAAGAAAAAGGTCAAGAAAACAAGTGTTCCGATAGCAGAGTTAGTTTATGGAGCAATGACACCTGTGGAAGTCCAGAAAGCTGTAGAGAAGGAGTATGAAATGGCTTTGCAAGATCGCGTGATGGAAGAAACAAAGGACAGGAAAAATGCAGTAGAAGCTTATGTTTATGACATGAGAAACAAGGTCGGCGTTACCTCTTTCTTCTTCTATTACAGAAAGTCTAACATCAAATACAAATACTCACCATTCATCATTGTTGAAACTGATTTTTTTTTTTTTTTGCTACCATTTTAGCTTAATGACAAATACCAAGACTTTGTCATTGCTTCAGAGAGGGAAGGTTTTACCTCTAAACTTCAGGAGGTGGAAGATTGGCTATACGAGGACGGTGAGGATGAAACTAAAGGTGTATATGTTGCAAAACTTGAAGAGCTCAAAAAGGTAAGAAATTTTGCTTATAAGACCCATCACTGCTCCTGTCCTATGTAATGCATCAGAAATTTGTGCTTTTACGTGTAAATGTTAGTGACCGATGACGTTTTTATGGCGGTTAACGATTGGTAACCTTAATTGAGCATTATTTATGTAATTGCAGCAAGGTGACCCGATTGAAGAGCGTTACAAAGAATACACAGAGAGGGGTACAATAGTTGATCAGTTCATCTATTGTATAACTAGTTACAGAGAAGCTGCAATGTCACCTGATCCCAAATTTGATCATATTGACATCAGTGAGAAACAGAAGGTAAAATTGCTAGTCAAAACTTTTACTTATTCTATAAAATAATTGTAATTTATTCGGTAGTGTGTACTTATTTTAATGTGTTCATAGGTCTTAAATGAATGTGTTGAAGCTGAGAATTGGCTAAGGGAGAAGAAGCAGCAGCAGGATTCACTTCCAAAACATGCCAACCCTGTACTCTTGACAGCTGAAATAAGGAAGAAAGCTGAGGCTGTTGATAGGTATTGTTTGTGAACTTATGAAAACCTCTTGTATTCTTTTCATTATTAATTTTTCTAGTTATTGTTCATCAATGGCTTTTTATCCAAGCTATATAATTCAACAAATCTCTTGTATTCTTATCATTAATAATTTTTCTAGTTATTGTTCATCAATGGCTTTTAATCAAAACTATATATGTTGAACAGGTTCTGCAAGCCGATCATGACAAAACCAAAGCCAGTTAAGCCAGCTACTCCTCCTGCACCACCAAGCCCTGCTTCTTCGGGCTCTGAGCAGCAGCAACCTCAGGCAGATGCTAATGCCAACAGCACCAATGAGAATGCTGGGGATGGGAGTCAGGCCTCATCAGCATCTACTGAACCAATGGAGACCGATAAGCCAGAGAATGCCGGTTCTGCATAATTTTTGTTCTTGATTTGGTCTCAGTTCGTGTTGAGACTAATAGTGTCTACTGCATCTTGTATGCGCTTATATGATTATGAATTGCCAGAGTTTTGGCTGGAAAAAAAAGGCTTTGGTGGGTTGACAGTTAGCGGCTGCTGCGATGTTTGATGTGGAGGAGCCCTATCCTGTTAGACGGTTATTTACGTAAGTTTCAATTCATTTATTTTGCCTTTAGAATCCGGATTTTTTGCAGAAGGGTTTTGAAGTGAAAGTGATTGTATGGCCTGCCTTACTATATGTTTGGTGGGAAGATGCCAAATTTACTCTTAGGTTTATAGAATATGTGTACGATTTCTATAAGTTGAATTATTGAATTATAATTGTTGTTTTCCATTGTGTTTGCGAAGCATTTAAATTTTTTCTGTTGTCAAAAAAGTCTTTTGTTTGGTGGCATGTGATAAATATCTAGGTATTTTAATTTTCTATAAATTTTCTTTAATATCTCCTTCAAATGGATTATGGAAGGTAATCCTTGGATAGTTGTTATAAAAACATACAAATGAATCTTACACTTTCAGGATGATTCTTCAATTAAAAAGATTATGACTAGTTATGTAGGAGTTATTAGAGAAATATCAGCTGTTCTTTATTGCCAATTCTGAGTTTTCTTTTTTGAAAAATATAAATAAATATGGGGTCAGAATTAGTTTTTTTAGTGGGTTTCATATTACAAATTTAAGCTCAATTCTTGCTAAATCCTCGGATGTTTTTCTACCTAAGCTTAGTATGAATCTAAAAATAAGTAATTTGATTCTTTTTTGAGATTTCATGATTTCATTTTGATCTAAGTTAAAGCGTTTATATCTTGAAAGAATAATTTCAGATCTTAAAAGACTCCTACAAGTGAACATGAGAAAGAGAATTACTTTGACAAGTGGGTTTTAGATATGTGACAGTGTTGTCACCATAAGTTTCAGAGGTTTTAACTTGCCACTCCAAAACTTAAACCGGGCATCCTCATATTTTGATAATGCCAAAAATGTCCTTGGCCAAAGAAGTAACAAATGTTCAAATGATAATTCCTCATATTTTGATAATGCCAAAAATGTCCTTGGCCAAAGAAGTAACAAATGTTCAAATGATAATTTCTGGTAGGCCATATAAAATTTTCGGTGTGTAATCAAATTTTCGGTTGTTCAATTGAAAACAGTTTTCAGAAAGTGTCAAAAAATTCTAGAAATTTCAAAATATGACACTTTATACTGGAAATTTAGTTTTTTTTTTGGACAGTATATAAAATTTAATTTTTTCAAAATATGTAGAAACAATTAAACATAAAATATTTCGAAGTATATATATATATATCATTCATAACCTGTATGCGACTTGATCATCATATTCCGTGGGCACTGATCAGTTCACCGGTCATCATTAATTTCATTATCTTTGAAAAACACACAATATTGTAGTCTTGCAGGCATACCTCTTTGTCTTGTTGATTTACTTACATTATCTTCCATCCAGGCTTCAACGGGTGTTGATTATGTACCTTCCAACACTCAAACGAATTTCTCATTGATGTAATCGGTTGACTTATTATGACAACTGGTTGAACTCTGTTGCATTTCTTTTATTCAGTTGAAAACGACGTCCCTACTGATCATGGTTCTTTTGTTTGTTGCATCATATAACTTGTAACCATCGACAAAGTGATATCCTACAATTCTCTCCCTTGTCATCAAATTTCTTTCTAAGTTGATCAGACATATCAGACATATGTCGATACGCCACCAAGCCAAACACTCTTAAGTGACTCATGTTTGATTTAAATATGGACCAAACTTTTTTCGATGTGTATTGGAACAAATTTGGGTTATACCACATCCCTTAGGTTTTGATGACAACAAATTATTTAAAGAACAATTAGGTAGACTAACGTATGTTCAAGTGTGCATACACGAAGATTAATATACTAATTGTAAATCCGTTTTGAAACCACACTGAATATTAAAAGAGAAGCTCTTAAGAGGCAGATTCTGAAGATCAGACCCTGAAGAATCAACTTATGATCAAGACATCTTCTGATGATCAGAACCTGGAATCTCCAGACTTTGATCAAGCCAGTTTGTGAAGATCAAGCCAGCCTCTAAAGAGTTAGAGTTTGAAGCATCAGAAGCTAAGATTTGGACTCTGAAGGACCTGAACCTAAACCCAGTCAAAGCTTAATAATTGAGGATTTTCTGACAGGTTCCTATCAGACTTTGAGGTCAATTTCTCTTGTTCTGGTCATGTGAAAATTTAGCAAAAAGTTTCAGAAGCCTGAAGTTTTACTATTGATAATTTCTTTTGTAGCAAAGGAGTTTCAAATGAGTTTGCAACGACATTAACCATATCATGAAGACTCTCTTGTGCTTGGAGTTCTCTCCGACTCTTTCATGGAACTCTATAAAAGGAGCTGAAGATTTGAAGAAACATACAACACTGTACCTTGACAAAAAAAGAGAAGTTACTCTGTCAAAATAAAGAGTACAAGCTAACTTAAAAATTATTATCAATTGTAAATTATTAGAAGTTATTAAGTCTTATAGTTTTATGTGTTGTAATTCTATTTACACCATTCCATACACATATGAATACACCACCTCAAGGTGACACTTGGTTCTACAACCTACATCATTGTTGAATTTTACCTTATGTTGTTTCGCTTGCACACTTTTTCACAACTTTTAGCCGATATGTTGATTAGTGGCATCCTTGTTACCATTTTGTTTTTTTGCAAGGCATTGGGATCTCAAAAATTCCCTGTTCTGAAGATGAATCATATTTTGTCAAAGTGAACAAGTTCTTCTCATATTACCAAACATCAACTTATTTGTCTCACCAACTAATTTATAAGAATGACCAAGTCCTAATTTTTGTTGTTGCTATTTTCAGTTCATCATCATGTTGTTTTTTATTTTTGTCAAAGTAACATGATTTTAAATAAAAAGAGAAGAGAAATATTAAGAACTTAGAATATGTATTGATTTAATAACATTTAGATAATTAAAATTGAAATAACATGGATAATAAGATACTACAAAATTTACAAAAATAATATATGCAGTATGCTCACGTATTAATCCTTATAAATTTTATTTCACTTATAAATTATGTAATAAATTAAATTATAAGAAAAAAAATTGACGGGCGGATCCATCAACTTGTTAGTAATTTAGACAAAATTGACTTTTGAGTTTGAATTTCTAAATTGACATGTCATATCCCACACTATTTTTCGACGAATTTAAATGGGACTTGCCGTGTGCTTTAGCATCCTAGTTGTATAGACTATTTATGTTAAAATTCAATGACTATTTCTAAAAAAAAGTTGTAATAAGAATAAATGAGAAATAAAAATTAATAAAAAATGTATTTAGTTGTTAAATTTAAATAATGAATAGTTTATAAGATGAAATATATATCCCTAAATCTTTACTCAAAAAAGAAGAAATAACCTTTAAATGATCATGAACCACTATCCAAATAATTATTACTACTACTTTATATATCAATAGCTGGTTTTTAGCATCACCGATTTAAGAAGATTATACTAGGAGATAACAAGGCAAAAGAAGCGACCACAGTGGGAGTCGAACCCACGACCTTTTGATCCGAAGTCAAACGCGCTAATCCACTGCGCTATGCGGTCTGATTGTTGATGTCTCTTCGTAGTATTAGTTCATCTCTCTGTTTCCTGGCATGTTATAGTTTCTGTATACATCTAATTATTAAACGTTAATAAAATTGGCTTAGAAAAGCTACTTGATATTCCATGTATTTAATGAGTGGTTAGCCTCACTGTGGCAACATGGTCAGCATGAGCATCACATCATAGCCATGGATGTTTCAATTTTACCACACTTGGGATATGGAAATGATTAAAGCCAGTCTCCCACACTTGAAATAAGAGCTTATGGCTATGGATTTTGGACATGAAGAATAAAACTCAAAAGACTGTGTTCTTTGAGCAAAAACAGAAAAATTCTAGGTAAGAAGAAAACTACTCATTCCTCTTCTAGTAATATTATTAGTTAATCAATTTCTTCTAATACTCAACCCTCTAAGCTTCATCACTACAATCTACTTGAATCTAAACTCTATCCTCTAAAGCTCTTCCTAGAAGTGAATATTAACCTCGACTCTTAGAAGTGTTGTATTGGAGAAATTGAGTGTTTATTAAGTACTTTTATTAAAAGAAATAGGTGATATGTACACATCAGACCTATTTTAACACTCTTTCTACATATTTACCATTGTAGATACTCAAACTAACTAGATATTAATCCAATAAATATATTCTATTGCTAGTTGTATAAATATTTGATGTGTTAAGATGAATAATTCTCTTTACTATCCTATTTGATTAGAGGAAAATAGGATAGATCATACTTTGAGAGGTTTGAACACCGATAAAATATATATTTATTTGTTAATCAAATATGTATTTATATTTATATATAAGTCACTCGACTATAACATGTAATGAATTGTAAATCTATGGTATTAAGCAAGCGCCTCGTGTCTGGTATCAGCGTTTTGCTGACTTTGTCGCCACCATTGGATTTTTGAGCAACACCTCTGATTACTCACTCTTCATCTACCGTTGTGGCTCCGACATGGCTTACATCTTACTTTATGTTGATGACATCATTCTCATCACAAATCTATCATAGCACACTATACCTCCGAGTTTTCTGTTGAGGATCTGGGACTACAAAGCTATTTTCTGGGTATTGCAGTGACTAAATATGAATATCAAGGCCACTTCAATTATTGTCAAAAAGGAAAACAAACAAAGACAACTATCAAACCAAAGAACGGGGTATCAATATCAAGGCCACTTCAATTATTGCATATGGACTTGTTTAGTCCATCAAGAACAAGAAGATTCAGAGGTAACGTATATGCTCTAGTTATTGTTGACAATTTTTTAGATATTCTTGGACTTTGTTTCTTGTGTAGAAAAGTGATGCTTTCAAGGCATTCAAGAAGTATGCAAAATAAACAAGTTCAAAATGAAAAATCCATAAAGATTGCCTCCATAAGAAGTGACCATGGTGGAGAATTCCAAAATGCTTCATTTGAAAAGTTTCGTGAAGAACATGACATCTTTCACAATTTTCAACACCAATGATTCCTCAATAAAATGGAGTAGTGAAAAGAAAGAATAGATCATTGGTTGAACTTATGTTTAGTGACTCAAATCAACCAAAGTACTTTTGGGCGGATGCGGTAAGCATGACATGTTATGTGAGCAACCGAGTTATCATAAGACCACTATTGAAGAAAAATTTATACAAACTTTTCAAGGGGAGAAAACCAAACATTGCTCACTTTCATGTTTTCGGATGTAAGTGTTTTGTTCTTAACAACGATAAAGACAATCTCGGCAAGTTTGACGAGAAATCCGACGGAGATATTTTTCCTGGCCATTCTCATTCTAGTAAGGCATATAGAATATATGGTAAAAGAACTTTAAATATTGAAGAATCTATGCATGTTTCATTAGTCATGTGTAGTCAATTTCATGTTTTTATTATGTATTTAATCAAAAAATTTACTATGGTATGTATGCTAAGACATAGTATGCTTCATGATTATATGCTTTATCTGTTCATGATTACTCTATTTTCTCTTTATTTTCAACTACTTATTCTCTTCTTTTTGATAATCCACTATTAGTATCAATTCAAAGTTAAACAGTCCAAATTTACATCTTCTCACTTAATCACTACCAAGTGCAATTTCTACCTAGAAATCAACATCTAGATATGAGAAATCACCACCCCACTTCCTAAATCACCGCACTGATATCCAACATCCCTAATCCCAATGACTGTATAAATAACAACCCAACAATAAGATTATTCTTCCAAAATAAAACTCAACTCTCTTGCTTAAAACATTAAGAGCCTTACAAAACATTAAGAGCTTTACAAAAATTATGAATTGCAATTCATAAAAATGAAAATAAACTAATTATTACACTAATCACTTTCAAATAAAAGGAAACTATCCATTGTAATAGAATATGAAATAAAGATTAATGACCAATGATTTCATCTTCTTTCATTATTGATCTTCTTCCATTAGTTCCAGTTTCTCTATTTGTTCCATTTTTATCTAGAGTTACTGAAGTAAGATTAATAAAAAATTGCTTTTCTTTGCCACGTATTGAGAAAAAAAAAATTAAGAAACATTTTTTACTAAACAAAATTTCAAAAACCAATAATTAAAAGTGTTTTTAAAAATAGTTTTGATTTTATAAAACTGTGTCGAACAGATCCAAATTCCTCAGGCTATGTTTGGGAGTTTGGAGGGGAGGGGAGGGGAAGGCTTCCAAAAACAAAATTTTAAAAAAATGTAGGAAAACATTTGACATTTTTTGAAAAAATGAATTTGTTTAGAATGATAAAAGAGTTATTATCATTACTAAATTTTTAATTTTCAAAATAGTATAACAACCTAAAAGATATTTAGAAAATTTATGTAAGCCCTTCAAAACCCTCCAAAATCCTCCTTCAATACAATTTTTGAGTTCCCCCATTTTATGGGGTTTTTGGTGTTATGAATAAACTCAAACCCTCCAAAACCCTCCTACCCAAAATCTTTTTATCCTTTTCACTCAATTCCTCCTATTTTTCAAAGCCCTCCCTTCCCTTCCCCTCCAAACTCCCAAACATAGCCTCAATGAAATACCTTGTTTTTCCAAAAATAAAACATTCAGTAAGATGCAAACTACAACAACAGTATAATACAAATAAGATCGTTTAGGACATCATTGATTATGAATAATGAATAACCCCTTCAAAGTTCATTCTAATTATGAATAAAATAACATTACAAAAATTAAATAAACAAGACTACAAAATGATAAGTTTCGAAGTTCATTAAAATTATGAATAAAATAAGATTACAAAAATTAAATAAACAAGACTCTACAAAATAACAAGTTGGCAATGTTCTTTTACTTCATCTTTCAAGCTCTCAAAAATAAAATTCCGATTAAACCCATTATTATCTGAGCTCGCAGTATATCCTCCAGCACCTGTATAAAATTTGTCACAAGAGCTAAAAGTAATTTTCTTAAGCGAATTCACATTTCTCAACAACATCCTAGCAAATACTATTGTCTGTGAATTGCATACACAACCATGCAGCTCCACAAATTCCAATCCATTGTGAAAAAACTTTGCAGTTTTTCTTGGAACAAGAAATCCATTCCAACTTTTATATCTAACCTGCAATTCAAAAAGTAATTATTATAATACTTGAATTTCAACTTGAATAATTATAACAAAAATAGTTGAACTGACCGTAAGAGAAAGCTTTTGGAGATGTTGAGTAGCCATTAAAACATCTAAAATTGAATAGAAATCAATATAAGGAAAATGCCCTTTATCGATAAATAACTCCAATTGCTTAAGTTTTCGAATTCTGCTCAAGGCCTTTAATCTTGATATCTGCATACATCAGAAATGTGTCAAGTGAATTCAACAAATTATAGATGGGAAACTGTGACTCAACAAATTATAGACGACTTACGTGTGAGTGAGTGGTGATTATAACCAGATTCTCAATCTGATTTAATTTTGGAATTGAACCCAAGGAGTTTCTATTTCTCTCGTTTACGGCTGCATTCCAAAAAACCTTAGATAACTTTGGTGCCATAATAGCAAATTTCCTGGTGCCATGACCGCTATATTCAAAGGATGACAGATTGTTGGCAACAATAGATATCTTACTAGGAGAGACGGACCCATAGCGACAGTCAATTATTTTCAGATGACGCAACTTTGAACTGCCAATTTTGAAATTTGGACCACCTATAGTAATAGGCGAATAGAGGACACATTTATGGAGGGTTAAGTCTAGAAGATGGAGGCAGTTGGAAAACAAGCCCTGAATGAAAACCTGATCCACACGAGTTATTTGCAAGACAAGAGTAGTGAGATTCTTGAGCCCACAAAATTCCATAGGTTCTAGTAGGTGGCAGTTCTGTAGGTGCAGATAAGTTAGAGTGGTCGACAATGATAGGAGAGTAAAGGAAAATCTATAACGCTCAATTTTGTCTATAAAATCATCATCGTCGTCGTCGGAGAATAATAGTTGAATATGTTTGACACCCTTGGCAATTCCTAGAGAAATCAATCTATCAATGACATCACTATGTTGATCACCCAAAGGAAATTGTACTCGTATTGAGTCAATGGTAGGATGTTGATAGTTTGATATGGATTGATCCAATGCTGCAGTAAATTGAGATTGAGATTGGAGGGTTGGAAAGTGTTTAGGTAGTGTATTGCAGTGAAATGTATTATGGAAATCAAAATTGAGGTGCCTTGATGACAATCTCCATTCCTGAAGCCAGTGTTTGGACAGTGTGCATGTTTTGATCAGATCCTTCAAAGTTAACTTGGAAAAGATAAAGGATAAAATACCATCTGGCAAATCAATGTCCATTGTTGCTGCACCCTATAATCAATAATCAATAGAATTAATAGCATAAATGATGAATAGAAATATCATTAAAGAGAATAGAAAATGATTAAAAGTTACTCCCACCCATTTAGATGGTAGTTTAGATGGTACTTAGCAGCCTTGGGCATCAACTTTTTCTTTTCAAAGAATGAATCTTGCATTTGGTCTCATCAGAATTCATATTCTTCTGATTTACCTATCAGAGTGTTCATGTTCACAATAGTATTTTCTTGTTGGAGTAATATCAAGATTCTTAAAAGTTACTCCCACCCATTTAGAAAGACAATTTCCCCTTGCATCCTTATGGTGCTCCTCATTTACGGCCTTGTCAGTTAGTTTTCGCTTTGATGCTTTATAAAATATTTGAATTTCCACATCCAGTTAATAGTATATCTTTTATTAAACAAGATTTCTCATATACCAAGCCTTTTATTCACTGCAACCTTACTAATTACTAGAAACTACAATAAATGAAGGGATTGAATGATATCCCCCGATGACTCATGCAATGACATATTAAAATATTTTATCAATGGCGATGCAATAACCTGATTGTGTCTTGTGCCCTTTGAGACAACTGGTAATTCTTGAAACTTCCGCCGCAGAGATGGCCATTTGTCCTCTTTTTCATGATCAGAGCTTGTGGTTGACTTCGATTCTCTGCTTGATCCGGAAGTTGTTGGAGCAACTGTTGAAGCAACAGGAGGTGAGTGCCTCAGGGCAAGGGCAACTTGTTGCAATGGGGTAGCTTGAGGATATATTCCACCATATCCAATGTAGCTAGTTCCACCTGATACTAAAGAAGGAGTATAACCAATTGTGTTTGCTAGAGGAATTGGTGTCGAAACTGCGGTCAATGACAATGATGTAGTGGTTATGCCTGAGCTTGCTGCCAAACTCTGAACTCCAGCCAACAACTGCTGTGGGGGTGGAACAGCACTATAACCTTGTTGTAGGGGCAAAATGGCAGTAGGGCCGCTATAAACCTGCTGGGGTGATGGAACAGCGGTATATACTGGCTGTGGAGGTGGAACAGCAGTATATACTGGCTGTGGAGGTGGAACAGCACTATAAGCTTTACATGATGAAATCCTATGACAGTTAAATCGAAAGTTATTATTTCCTAAAACTCAAAGAAATCATAAAGTAATTTATCATGGACCCAACATTAAAAATAAGCAACTAATATATGGAAAAAGATGATTGCCAATCAGATTTACCAGATCTATACCAAATGCAGGATAAGATAATATAAGTGTGTCCCTGAGATAGAAAGTAACAACAAAGAGAACATACATTCAAGAAAGAAAGAAATTTACGAGGCCCTTCAGCCTCAAAGCCACAAATGTAGGGCATACATTATTGCCAGCCTTCAATGTAAGGGATTTAGACAAAACCCAGAATATTCATTTTCTGCTTATTATGGCTCGTCTAAAAGAGAAAGAGCACCTTTAAAGCAGCAGCTGTTTCGAAGGTGAAAACCTCTCAGTCTCACCAGTCACCTGAGCCATAGACAATTTGACATCTAACTGCTTTAACTTACTGTCTATCATACTATGGGAGAGGATACATATTTCTCTAGGATGTGTGTGTAGAAATTTAATGTTTAGACCCCTTTTCCAAAAGATATGAAAGTAATATTACAAATGCACTTCAAAATACCCTTGTGATATTAATAATTGCACCATTTAGCCTCAATTTCCAAAAGGGTACTACCAAAGTAATATTTAAAATTCACTTCAAAATACACATGGTATTAAAAATTCCATAACAAAAAGGGATTGTTGTTGTGTTCCATGAGCAGTCAAGTAGTAAAAATCTGGATTTTCTACACGTTTTTTCTAAATGGGAAGAGCTACTATTTGAGAAAAGAGAAGTATTTTCTAAATTTTCCACTTTCAGAAGAAAATAACCTAGCTCACATCGTAGACTATGATAATATAAAATTAAATACCTTGAAGCTCCACATTCCATACTGATTGTATCCAAAAGATTTTCCGCCAAGGACTTAGCCTGTTCCAGGCTTTTTGCATTGTCACTAGACAAAAACAGGTGCATAGGCTGTTGTCCATCTGCAACCAGAATACCGATAAAATTGAAAACCATATATTACAAAAATAAGCTATGCAGAAATATAATTCCAATGAAAAAAGCACCTTCTCCAGTTGACCCTTCATCATTTCCTGAAACACGTCCTCTCAGTATTACGGTTGCTCCTGTTTCATTGGTAATGTGATTTATATACTGGTCCTGCACGTTCAAATCCAAACGACCACCAACACCAAAAACATTTCTCCAAATTGTACGGAGATGTCAGAAGAAGCTTAAAACATTAGATTATCTCAACTTCAAATATACACAACTTAAGCATCAAGAATTTATTTCTAACAAATATCCAGCAATAAAGGCAACCAATCCAATAAATAATAAAAGCTAGGTCAGACTTATTATGTTAGATGAGGTAATTAATCAGCATAACTGCAGATATTTTTCTAAGTAAATCTAGTTTTAGTTTTATTGATGAGCAAATAACCGAATGTGCAGTGTTTACTCTTAATAATTGTATATATTTAATCTCTAATTTATAGTTATTGGCAAGTTTGCTTTATTCTTGTATGTGTGTGCTGTTGTGTCCCTCTCCAAATAAAATGTCTCTTAAGAGTTAATCTAAATACACAATAGTTTGGTTCCATGTAAAAGCTCTTAAAGTCATCAAAAGAACATTTTGCCAGCTACAACACTCATTGATCATACCACCCAGCCATCCTCTCTTTTTGCTTGCCTAATCGATAATTTGGAAATCAATAACCTAAGCTATAACAATGTACTTTCGCACCATCAAATATAACTTTAAATAAAATACACTAATACTCCTAGTGAGCGAAAAGATACAATAGTAAAAGTAAAAAAAAAAAACGAATGGTGAATATGGATGAATATCTGATAACATCGTGAATCATAACATGACCGTCAGATGAGACTCAAAAAGGTAACAGATGAACAGATTACAGAAGAGAAACTTCAAATGGTCCTCTCTTAAAACAATTGTAGCAGACTGTCGACTATTAGTTATGCACAAATATCAAGTCCAACATAACTAAGCAAATCAATTAGGTGGAGGACTCACATTTGGTCCACGTATACGGGCAACAATGTTCCACGATGGGTCAGCATCAAAGCCCAAAAACACACTTGTGCTCAGTACCTGATTCATCATACATTTAAGTTTACAACACATCACATTATTTATACATATAAGCTAGTAAAGAACGAATGTTCTACCTTCAATCCATTAGCCAGAGGTGAAGGTGAGGCGGAAGAAATTGACTGTGAAGTTTGCCCCGGCCTTAGAATTTCTTCAATCATCGCAGCAGCCCGATCAACAACTAAAATCCGTTCTGCCGTATCTTTTATCTGCAATATAATATGATGTCCTCAGAAGCAGACAAAATCATGTAATTCATTCCCAAGTAACACTACCACTAATCTATTACTGTGCCATGAGTGCCGTTACTGATGATACAAAATAGCTACATGATTCTCTTTTCAAGGATAAGAATTTAGAAACCAATTGGTTTCAAACAAATTCAATTAAAAAATCAATCTCACTCTCACATGACATTTCATCTAATTATTCATCTCAAAGCTTTCCAATCTGTATATGTATGAGTTCTGACCACATTATTTTATGACGTAATAAGAATTTACTTCCATGCGAAAATAAAAGATTGGACATAAATGTACAGTTAAATCTGATTATTTAACCTAATCATTGTGCTATATAAAATATAAAAAAAAGTAAAAGCAAGTATCAGCTATTACATGAGCTCCTGCAGAGATGTGGAGATATAATGGCTTTTCACCATCGAGCGGCACATTGGGCGGTCGATACTTGCCCCTGCGAAAGCAGCCAGCATATACATTATTTGCAGGGGTATAAAAAATCTTAAAGGACTTTAGAAATGCTTGAAACGACCTACAAACCTAGTTATAACTATAGTACCAGTGCACCTCTGGATCTGCAGGAAGAGAAAAATTGATCGTCAAGACAAAAATTAAGTAAGGCTTGGAGTTAAAAGGGTGTACAATTGTTCTTTAAAAGTCACCTCCTCTTGAGTCTGGCGTTTTGTCAATTTGTAACGAATAGAAGATTCTGCATCATTTATGACGATTTCTCGAGCAATTACCAACTCATCTTGAATCTTTTGCTTCAAGAAAATTTATCCCACAATCAAGATAAAAAATATTTAAATTTACAAAAGAAAACTATAACAAACATTGCAAAGGAATAGACGTCTCACTTGATTCAATTTTTGGGCCGCCACCGTGCTTTGCTGCTGAAGCAGAGCTGCAGCTGCCAAAGGATTTGTCAAAAGAGCACCAGATATTGCTGAAGTCACACCCGGAAATACAACCCCGCCATGAGGCACAGAATTGCTCAATGGAAGAACTCCAGGAACTGCCATCCCAGCAGGTAACAATGACTCCTCCGGTTGATCCCACTTTCTCTTCTTTCTACACATAAATCATAACACTCAATAAAAATAAAAATAAAAACTCACAAAACATAGTATCAACTACAATCAAATCAACTTTCTTTAGCATATCCTTGTTTCTACGGTGAAAAATAATTGATTTTGTTGTAAAATTGATTTTGATCCTTACAAAAGCTAAATCAAACGTACACTTATATTTATACAACTTTATGCAAAATTTGATTTGAACAATGAATTTCAAAATAAAAATCACATTTAAACTCAAAAAGCTACAAATTCTAGCTTCGATTCTCGAGCACGAATAGCCGGTTTCATCGACAAAAACTAATTCCAGCTTCAACATTCACACTAAGCTATACAAGTGATCCAAATTCACCAACAACAAAAACTCAAATCCACAGCGAAATCAACAACGAACAAAATTGATCAACTAATTTCACACAATGAACAAAAAAAACGCGAAAAGAAGAAGCAATTTGAACCTCTGTCTCGTTTGCGAAGCTTCATTGGAAGAAGAAACCCTAACGTTACTATCCTCCGTCATTGTTGAATCGATTCGAAATTGAAAGGGTTGTTTGATTTCTTCGAATTGGATTCGCTTGATTTTAAAAAAAAAATTATAGAAATTAGTAAGATTTTATATAATTTAGTTCCGCTTATAAATTAGAAATCGAACTAAACCGCGTAGTTCTATTAAAATAGAGTTAATAGCTTTTTTTCGTCCTGCTATATGGGGCGGATGTATTTAGTTTTATGACTTAAATACATTTGAATTAAATGTGATTTTTTATGATTTCGATTTGATTCGGTTCGATTTTACAGTTTCTTGTTGGGTCGGTTTGGTTTTAAATACTCCTACCTACTTTTACATTGAAATCAAATCAAAAATTATTATTTTATTACCTATAATCTAATCTCCACTCATTTGAAAATAGTTTAGATTTCAATTTAGTTGTTAGTTTCTTAGATTTATGTTCATGTTATTTGATGACTAAAATTTGAGTCCATAAAAGTAAATCAATTACATGTTACGAGGCTAACTGTATCTTTGTAATTTGATGTTTTTGAATTAAATCTAATTCATAAATTAAATTAGTTAGATTTTACTTTGAAGTGATATATTTGTAAAAAGTCAATAATATAGGTAGGGGTGGCAATAAAATCCATTAAGAGAATATCCATCCAATCCATCCAATAATTTATCCATCCAATCCATCCAATAATTTATCCATCCAATCCATCCATTAAACAAAAAGCAAATTTAATGGATTAGTCCAATCCATCCATAAAACTACATGGATGGATTCAATCCATCCATTTCATTTTATAAATCCATTGGATTTTAGTTTATTACTACTATTTATTAAATTAACTTTTTACTAAAAAACATGAAAAATCTAAAATTAAACAATTCCTTAACATTTTTGTTTCTCACAATATCTAAAATTAAACAATTCCTTAACATTTTTGTTTCTCACAATATTCACAGCCATTTGTTTTTCTTTCCTATGTTAATGTTAAAAAAATGAACGGATCAGGACATAAATATTCAACAATTTGTTTTTTTTTATTTACATACTACAATAAACTACATGTAGATTTAGTTTAATATGCATAGGGTGGTTTGTTTTCTCCTAAACAAAATTAATGATGCTGATACTTAAATGACTTTGTTTAGTATTAACATTAAATTTGCTTAATTGTTACGCATTGAATTTATTTAATTAAACATTCACGTTAAATTTGTTTAATTGGTATATGCATTGAATTTTAATTTTCTTTTCAATAGAATAGTTTATGGAGAAGTTAGTTGGTTAAAATTAGAAAGTTAATTAAAAAGTTAAGTTAATTAAGACGTTGGTTGATTAGAATTAGATACCGATATAAATATTTATAATTTAAAAATTTTAAAAAAAGTTTCATAAAAAAATTGTTTTCGTAAAATTAATTGAAATTTTTTAAAAAAAATATCGAAGTTAATTTTACGGATGGATGGATATCCATCCATTAAAAATACTTAATGGATGGATTGGATGGATTATATCCCTTGGTGGATGGATTGGATTGGATTTTTCAAAAGAAAGTTTAGTGGATTGTTAATGGATTAATGGATCGTTTTGATCCATCCATTAACAATCCAATCCAAATCCATCCAATCCATCCATTTTGCCACCCCTAAATATAGGATTACATGGGATCAATCAGCATTAGGAGACGTGGATGGTGATGTGTAAAGAGTCAATAACCCTATATGGAAGCGATCATGAATCTAAGAGAAGTTTGTCGCATGGTTAAAGTGGGACAACTGCTACTTCAACCTTAGAGTTGAGGAGTTAATCTCATGTTCACATATAACATCCTTAAAACAAAGCTTCTCACCCTCGTGAATTTACTCTAACCACACAGAAATATTAAGTCTTCAACAACCCTTATCAACTAAGAGTTTCTACGCACATGTACTATTGTTGAAATTCTAGCACTGGTACACAACATTGTTTAATCATTTAGAGAAAAAATTATAAAGTCAAATAAATCAAAACCTTTTGCCCTTATGCATGGTATGTTTAGATTGATTGAATTGAACGGAAATGAATGGAATAAAGTTATGTTTGATTAAAAAATAATAGAATGAAGCGGTATTTGATGAAATGCATTTCATTTCACTCCATCACTTTCCATCATTTTTTGTATCTTCAATTTAAATGGAATGATAAAATGAATGTATTCTATAACGACCTATCCAAACAATAGAATGATATTTTTATTCCACTTCATTCTGCTATGTTTCATGCGGCTCCATAGGGGTTAAGAAAGAAAAAGTTAAGGCTTGTGGTAATGTAAGTAATGCCTTTATACTCCATAGGGGTTATACAAAGCAATACTACTAAATTCCAACAAGTACAAGAAGTTTTTTTCCAGTACAATTGGAGCAAATTCCAATGCTTCCTTTTCAAGCAAAAAAAAATGTTGTACTTCACAATTGAAATGTAGTTCTATTTCCAACTCTTGTAGTACAAGTCTAGATGAGTAATTGAGTATTACTCTTGATATATATCTACTACCCACACCATAAATTATACCATAAATATGTATTCATTATTAATTTTTCTAATAATCTTTTATTTGCTTTAGTATTTGTGCAACACTAAAATGATTATAAATTTACAGTGTAAACTATATACTAAAATTAATAGCTCATATAATGATATTGTGATATCACTTTGTACACTCATACCCAAAACAATTTTGATAATATAGTTATTTTTATTATTATTTTTATTTTTTAATATATCTTTTTATTTTTATTTAGTTAAGAAAATATTAAAATTTTATTAATGCACTTTAAAATTTGATTAATATATATTCTGATATAAAAAAAATTATATGGACACCGTTCAGGCTTTTGTTTAATTGGTTAATAGTTTATATACAGTTGATTAATATAATTCATAACTTGGTTAATAAGTTATCAAACCTAAAAAAATATAAAATATAAAATTGATTAAAAAGAGTACAAAAACTAATTTATATATATATATATATATATATATATATATATATATATATATATAATTTATTTTTAAAACATCGTTAATCCTATATATTTTATTGGTTAATGAAGTAATGAAAATGGTTAATGAATCTTAAATAAAATAATTGGTTAATGACGTACATTTTTATGGTTAATACAATTGTGAAGTTGATTAATGTTACATTCATATATTTTTATTATAAAAATATATATATTTTAAAAATAATATTATTTTAAGAAATTTTTAAGACTTAAAAATTAAACAATACAAGACTTAAGAAATTTTTTCACTCAACACACAAACACACACAATTTTCTAAAAATTAAGCAATTTTTTCAAATTCATAGAAAAATTTTCATTTTGAGATTTTAGTTTGATGGCTCTCTTTTTTGTGCTCCTTTCTTTTCTCTAAAACATTTGTGCTTTATTTAAAAAAAAAATACAACGTGTCTACCACAACATACAATGTTGGAATTCATACTCAAATGTCAAGTGTACTACTCACCACTACAACTATTTTTTTCTTAATCAAACAACATTATTTTGTACTACCTTTACATTTTTTGTCCTCAGTGTAAAAATGTCATGCACAGGCTGTTCAGGAGCTGTCAATAGAGTTTTGGAAAAAATGCAAGGTATTTCTAATTCTAATTACATGCGTTGAAGTTTTAAAATACGGTTCGCGACCGCGAATACTGCTGCGACAAAACAGTTTTGGCAGATGCCAATGCTAATACGTTATCATTGTTTTTCATATTGAAAAACAAATTATGGTTAATTCACACCGCGGCGACCACAATACACCTGTAATGACCAAAATCGCGAAAACTTTTACGCGACCACGACGCGACTGTTACCGTTTTATAAAACTTTTCAGACACTAAACACAATATCTATCAAACTAACAATTTTGTTGTTTACACAGGTGTAGAATCATTTGACATTGATATGAAAATTAGTCTATTTTAAATTTCAAAATGATCTTTGATCGATGTTTATCTGATGTATATTCACTATTCAGGGTGTTGTGTTTGTGGTATCTAAGCTACAAATACTTTCTTATTTTGTAATTGTTTTGAATATTTTAAAGCATGTTTTAATTGACTATACTAAGTAAGCAGTGTGCTTTATAGTAGAATTTATATTTTCACTATTTCTACTTGGTGACTTCACTATTCAACTATGCTAATGTGTTTCATCCAAATCCTGATCCGAATATCCCTACAAAATTGATATTTGGACGAAATTACTCTTGTATAAATACTAACTACATACAAAAATTTCACTGAATTTTTTTTTTCACAAACCGGAAAACACAAGAAACTTACATCCGATTCATCAATATACACTCCGGGAATACACAAGAATGAGCGTTCCGGTTGCAAAAAAGAATTTGAAACACCCCGATTCATCAATATACACCCCGGAATACACAAGAATGAGCGTTCCGGTTGCAAAAAAGAATTTGAAACACCCCGGATAACCAAAATTTGGGTTATCCGATTTATGGTTTTTTAATTTTGGATTTTTTATTCTTTTTTATTCATACTTAGTCCACATCCAAATTTTAGTACAATAATCGTGAAAGAAAAGATTAAGAAATAGTGAAAGACTCTAAGCACATTTATATGTAAATTTTAAAATATAATCGTGAAAGAAACGTTTTGAGTCTTTCTGAATCATAAAGAGATTTGGATGTCGTGAAGAAACTAACTATTATTGTAATTTACAGTAACTTCTGAAATCTCTTTGCACATTTATATCATAAATCGGATAACCCAAACTTTGGTTATCCGGGTGTTTCAAAAAAAAAATTTCAAACCGGAACACTCACTCTTGTGTATTCTGGGGTGTATGTTGATGAATCCGATGTACGTTTCTTGTGTTTTCCGGTTTGTGAAAAAAAATTCAGTGAAATTTTTTGATGTAATTAGTATTTATATCAGGGTAATTTCGTCCAAGTATCAATTTTGTAGGGGTATTGAGATAATGGTAGGGGTATAGGGTAAAATTTTCCCGTGGCATGTGTAATAATTGTTTTCTTTTTTGTCTGTGAGAATTGGAACATAATGTGCTACAATAGTTATAAATATTTTAAAGGGTTAAATATGTTTGTGGTCCTTATAAATATTGTAATTTTCGATTTTAGTCCTTAAAAATTTTTCCTTCAAGCAATGGTCCTCTTAAAATTTTCCGTCCCCAATTTTAGTCATTGCTGTCAATTTTGTCTAACGGAAGCTGACGTGGTTTGCCACGTAGCAGGCCACGTCGCTGAAAGTCAACACAACAAAAAACATGACAGATTGCGGGGGTTTGAACCCCCTTTTAAATAACTGGAAAAAAAAAGTCTTCTTCCTTTCTCTTTTCTTCCACCCAAATCATTTTCTTCCTCTTTCTCTCTCTTCCTCCACAATCAAAGGAAATTTTTGAAAGACTTCATTTTCATTGGATTCATCACCTATTTCCTGTAGATGGCCAAGCAATTCTCACCTCTTTTGTTTGTCAATTGTCTTTATAATTAATAGATAAATAAAATTCATCAGCCACTTATAACAATTGTAAGAATAGCATTTGCAAACAACTAGTGAATACCTATTTGATTGTGGCCTTCGGAGGAACACCGAGAACAACAGCTTCATTCAACAATCTATCTTTAAGGACCTTAAAAACATAATATAGATAACTAATCTAAGCAGGCAGGTTAAGTGAATATATGTTTGGCAATTTAAGTAGTCAGAAAACATGTCATCGTGTCAATATAAACAACACGAGCCCTTATATAAAGACTCAACTGTTGGTAATGGTCGTCATTTAATTCCACAGATAAAGGGTCTATTTGGTAAAAATAGCGGTTGACTAATAAGCTAGCTGATAGCTTATAGCTTATGACTGATGGCTGATGGCTGGTGACTTATAGCTTATAGCGAATGGTTGAGACTGATAGCTTATAAGCTCATTGAAGTGTTTGGTAAAATTAGCGGTTTAATTAACTTATAAATATAAAATGACATAAAAGATATTTAATATATAATTATTTTGTTTTAAATTAAAATAAATTATAAGGGTTAAAAATGGATTTTAATTGAAACAATAAGGATAAAAAAGGAAGAAAAAATAATAAGCTATAAGACATAAGCTAAAACGCTATTTAAAATAGCGTCTGGAAAATAAGCTATAAGCTAGTAAAATAAGCTATAAGCTCGTGATGAAAAGACCGTTACCAAACAGGTCTAAATTATTATATGAGCTTATAAGACATACGACATAAGCTATAAGCTCGAAAATATGTCTTACCAAACAGAGCCAAAGAGAGACTTGGCATGGTTTGTAGACTTCTGAGTGATTAAGTGCAAATACTAAAGCACATAGTTTTCTTTAGCTCTTGAATGATCTAAACCATTGATAATAGCATTAACATAAATGTTAAGTTGGTATTTCCCTGAAACATCGCTGCTCGTAGGTGGGGATTCTTCTATAACATTCTCACTAAGCTAATGCAACAGGGTTGATTTATTCGATTAAGCATAACATTCAGAAAAATTAAGAGGTGAACTTAGAGACATATGCTAGAGAAACTTATTAAACCCAAACCTTTTTCACATCTCCTTGTAGCACTAAAGGTCTTGCAGAATCATGGACGCAAACAAGCTCAGAGTTAGAATCAATAACCTGTAAAGAAAGCTAACTATGAATATATAAGATTACACAAAAATAGACAGCACATACCTGAAAGCCATTGTAAACAGAATCCTGTCTTTCTTTTCCTGGCAGTGCAAATTTGAGTTCTGCTTGGGAATTTCCTTTCACATCTAAGGGAGAAAAAAAAGTTAATAGCCAAAAGCCAAATACATAGTTTATGGAAGAAAGCAAAGGTGAAGAGAGAAGAAACCTTCGAAAATGTCCCTGTATGAAGGATCACAAACAACAACGATTTCTTTGACTTCAGCCATGCGAGAAAAAGTCAAGAAACTGCAGAGGATTGCCAGATTCTCTCATTAAATTATATTGAAAAGAAATGAAACATATTGCAAAGCATGTAAAGTGAGTGAAGATATGAGCCAGATAAAATGAATACAGGATACTACATTATATCATATCTCTCAGAAGAACCGTGTTCTTTCTTTTACTGTTAAAGTCAATGATGGCCCCTTCCACATAAAAAGACAGTCGATTATGTACATTGGAAATCAACATGGTCCTAGTTATTACTATCATGATTTCATTATGCAGGAGGTATTAAAGTGTAAAAATGAACTCGTTCATTCTCATAGCTACTTCTTCGGTTAATTTAGAAGCATCAGAAACTCAACATCCAAGTGAGAGTATCAAAGTTGTTGCTTATGAATGATTAGAAACAAATCTAGGAATTAGGCCTCCAATTTCAAGTTATCATCCTGATATCCAAAATGAAGTATGAAAATATTATTTAAAAATAGGTCGTCATCAACCTCCTCACAATTTTGTTTACCCTTGGTCTATTCAAGGTAAATAAAGACGTTAATTTTGCAAAAATTGGTTTGATTTGTATGACTGGATTGATTACAGTGAATCTAAGGATCTAGCATTTTGTTTGCCATGTTTTTTGTTTTAAAATGTCTCTAAATATGGGGGATCACTTTTTGGGAGACGATTTTTGGTGACTGGAAGACTAGTCAAACATTGGCTAATCATGCTACTTATTCTAATAGTGATGTTGATTGTGTACATATGGGTTATGCTCTCATGAACCCAAACCAAAGTATTAAGACCGTGTTTGTTAATCAAACTAAGCAAATGAATGTCGAATATCAAGTCCGTGTAAACACGTCCCTTATAGCTACTAAGTTTCTCTTGAGGTGCGACTTGTCGTTTAGAGGGAGTGACGAATCCCTTAACTCTCTATTCAAGGATCCATTTCTTTAGTTGGCAAACACTTTAAAGGAAATTAACCCAGAGATAACTGGTGTGATAGATTGTGCTATGGGAAATAACCTTATGGATGCCCCTAAGATTCAAAAGGATCTTGTTGCTGCTTGTGCATGTGAAATAACTCAACAAACTATATGTGATATTGTAGATGATGTTTTTTGTGTTTTGATTGACGAATCTAATGATGTTATTGGTAAAGAACAAATGGATGTTGTTATTCACTATGTTAATAGTGAAAGTTTGGTAAAAGAAAGGTTTATTGGCATTGTAAGTGTTAAAGAAACAAGCGCTAAGCCATTTAAGGAGGCACTTGAGAAGTTGTTGTCTATTAATGACTTGAGTTTAAATAGCATTAGGAGGAAAGGGTGTGACAAAGCTAGCAACATGAGAGGTAAGTTTGGTGGTTTCAGAACTTTAATCCAAAATGAGAATCCATTTGCTTATTATAAACTTCAATTGGCACTTGTTGCATGTGCTAATATTCACAAAGATGTTAGTGGTTTTTCATCAAGATCAATATGCTTGTTAATTTCATATGATCTTCTTACAAAAGACAAAAATTGCTACTGGACAACAAGTGACACTCGTTGGGGTTCTCACTTTAGGACTCTCACTAGTTTGATGACTTTGTATGGTGCCATTATTGGGGTACTTGAAGAAGCTGGGAATGATATTTAAAAATATGGTGAAACTATGCTTTTGTTAGATGTGCTTCAACCCTTTGATTTTATCTTTAAGTTATATATGATGGTTGTGATTTTAGGATTTATAAATGATTAAAGTGTAGCATTTCAAAAGCGTGATCAAGATCTTTTGAATGCTTTGTCACTTGTCAATGCTACCAAACAAGAATTACACAAAATGAGGAATGATGGGTGGGAAGAACTTATATCTAAGGTTATGTAAATTTGCAATAAGCATGGTATTGGTGCAACTAATATGGATGCATCATATGTGCAAGGGAAAAAACATAGGTGACACACTACAACTTCTAGTGTTTCTAATTTGCATCATTATAAGCACGATTGTTTGTTTAATGTTTTAAATTTACAGTTGCATGAGCTCAATGCTAGGGTTGATAAAGAGAATACTGAACTTTTACAATTTATTTCATGTTTGAGTCCTTCATCAACATTTGTACCTTTTGATGTGAAGAAATTATAAGGATGTTTGAACTTTATCCAAATGATTTTGTAGATGTTTCGGAAGTGGTGGTGCAACATCAACTTCAAAATTATGTTAGAAATGTTCGATGTGGCCCAAAATTTGCAAAGTTAAAAGGACTTTCAGATTTTTGTGCAAAACTTGTGAAAACAAATAAGTGCGACACATTTGATATGGTTTATAAGCTTCTAAAGTTGGCTTTAGTCTTGTCAGTAGCAACTGCAAGTGTGTGGCGTGTTTTTTCAACTATGAAGTTTGTGAGGAGTTAATTATGTAACAAAATGATTGATCAGTGGTTAAATGACTGTCTTGTAACTTTTATAGAAAGAGATGTTCTTGGAACAATTAGCAATAATGTTATTTTAGTTCATTTTCAAGAAATGGATGGTAGACGATTTTCAATGTAAAGTATTGCATTAAACAATATTATTTTTTATTTTTAATATGATTTAGTTTGTAGTTTCTTACATGTTTATCCCCCACCAATATGTAATGTCTGGATCGTCCCCTGATTGAGAAAGTTTCTATTGGCAATAATTTTGAAAGTTAGAAGACAAACAATGAATATCTGATGGATTGCATGGTTCTTTCTTAACTGGTACTCCTAATTCCTTGAATACTCTTCAGATGGGGAGAAGAGGTATAATGTATGTGTATGGTATCTTGGGGACCATAACCTATATATAAGGTGATGACCAATTAGAATTCTCATTATTGTGAAATGGACCATCTTGACATTCACTCATATTTAAGCTCACATTTAATTAATTAATTAATTAATTAATTACTAAATAGAAATCTAATTATCCTTTTAAATTTATTTGACCACTTAATCAATTAAGACTCTTAATTTTGATAAATAGCTAAGATAATTAAAATATATATGCCATTAACACTCATCGAGAGCACCCTTCACATTTTTTATACCTTTGTTTCTTTCTATACCCTAAACAATAGAAATTGCCTTGATGATGCCTCTCTTCGTTTCTTTAAAGTCATCCCCAATATTTTACCCAAAATCTTACACATATTCAACTATCGCCCCTAAATCTATACACCTTTACCCAATTCCTCGAATCTCCCGTAACTTAGTTTTAGAATAATCCAATAAACATATGTTTTAACTAACTTAATGGTTAAAAGAGTCAATTAAAGATTAAGGAACTCTTAATCTTCTTTTTATGCTTTAATCTTGTGCCTTCATCACGACTTTGCGCTCTTTCAACAATAGTCTATAAATTTTTAAGATCTTGAGCACCCCTCTAATCCTTTACTTTTATAAATTTGAAAGTATTAAAGTGTACTCGCTTTCTTGAAATATGCACCCATGTTAATTATAGAGTCATTGAATATAAGAAATATTTTGTTGTGCGTCCTAAGCTCAATCAATCCTTCTATTTTTACCAATTCTGATGATTTACACAAAACAACTAAAGATGAAACGAGTTGTTGTCCTAAGTCTAACCAGTCCTTCGATTTTCAATAATTTCACTGATTGACCCAAAACCACTACAAATAAAACGGGTTAAATATTATGTTTTGGGTCAATGTGTAAATACGAATTAACTATCAAATTAACTTTAATTTAAATGCTATGAATTAGAGTAAGAAAAAAAAAACACTTCCTCAAAAATTTTAAGGAAATTGATATCCACTCTTTAATAATTATACATTTATGTTAACCATTAAATTATATTATTAATAGTGTACAAAATTCAAAATTAATTGATTAACATAATCATTGTAGATGAGAGATTTGTAAACAATTTGCTAAGATCTTACCATAACAAAATTCAAAATAAATATAAACATTACACACGTAATGAAAACGACAATAACAGAGGCCAAAACGACACTTCCAGTCTGAACTTCACGCATTGTGCAATTCCCCTCCCAAAATTCCCCTTTCTCTCCGATTCCTCAATTTTCCTTCCAACGATTCCTTCTCAGTTTCCGGTAAGTTCTATCAATCTATGTTACATAATTGCCAGAAAATAGGAAAATTTTCAATTTTCTTCAATTTCTCGCAAGATTCATCAATCATGAAATTTACAATTCCATTTAAATCACTGTGATTTTCTTTTTGCAGTTGGTTCCAGAATCCAGATCTGAAAGAACGTGATTCGTTGTTTGCGTTTGGGGTTAAACGCAACAACCTTGATTTGGGTTTTGAAAACCGTTTTTAAGGCAATTGGGGTCTTGAATTTTGATTAATTTTATGTAATGAAGAGTGTCGCGGCTTTGATTATTGATTTATGTAACTGGGTTGATGTGAGTGGAAAAAGTTTAAGTTTTTAGAATTGGGTTTTTGAATTTTTTATTTTGATTTGGGAATTTAGGGATTAGGTTTAGTTTGTGAGGGTTTTTTGTTTTGTTTTGGGTAGGAGTCATGTTCTATGGTGCAGTGGTATGGGATCCTTGGCTTATTGTTGCTCAAATTGTTTGTCTTCAATGTATGTATTATATCACCCTTGGATTGCTGTTAACCGTTTTTGTTGGCACTCGTGTTTCTCGATTGAGCCTTGTGTATTTCTTTGACTATGTTACCGTTTCTACCTCTACCGTTACTGGTTGGTGTGTTGCTGCTTCGTTTCTGCTCAGCTCAGCTGCAGGGTAATTATTCTCTTCCACCTTAATTGTTCGAACAGTAGCTTTCTTGATGTTATATCCTATTGCACGGATTCTTAATTGTTAAATACTTGTATTAAATCATGATAGTCTTTTATTGTGATTTTCTGATGATGTCTTTGGAAGACCTAGAAAGACTATCAGAGAAGTTATTAAGAAAGATCTCGAGATTAATGATTTGGATAGAAGCATGGTACTTAATAGAATATTATGGCGAAAGTTGATCCATGTAGCCGACCTCACTTAGTGGCATAAGGCTTTGTTGTTGTTGTTGTCGTCGTCTCTGGAAGAGTTTATTTGAGCTTATCTTATCTTATGACATTGAATATGTGTAAGTGTTTGATAGAATATATGAAAAGGAAATGAATTATTTTGCTTAGATTTTCTGAGAGGGTCTTTGGAAGTCAATTCTTGTGTTTGGTTAGTATGTTAGAAAAGAAAATTACTTATTTTTGAAATCCATTGAATTTTATTGGTTTAGATTTCTGTCAAATATGGGTTTTGTGATCATGTGATTACCTTGTGTAGTGAAAGGATTCAATGTGGGCATTCTTAGCTGCTATGCATATACGGCTTGTAAAGTGAAATTAAGCCGTGGCTCTATGTTGCACTACTAACACCACCAATTTTGTTTTGTAGGGCTGTGTATATGCTTTATTTGATTGAACGATCAAAGAAGTGCTTGGATTTTTCAGCCACTCTCTATATCATCCATCTTTTCATATGTATTGTGTATGGTGGCTGGCCCTCTTCTATTACATGGTGGATTGTGAATGGCACTGGAATTGCTGTAATGGCTTTGCTAGGTGAATATCTGTGTATGAAACGTGAACTCCAGGAGATAAAAATACCACGATATCGTTCAAGTAAGAATTTACTCGTTTTTGGATGTTGGATTAAACAAGTTACTCCTTTTTGGATGTTGGATTAAACAAGTTTCTCCTTTTTGGATGTTGGATTAAACAAGTTACTCCTTTTTGAATTTACTGCGTATATGTTTAAACTTTTAAACTCAATTTGCATTAGGAATAATAGAAAATAAATTATACTCTATATGTTTTGCTCGCTGTTCTTTTCCTTCTCACCCTTCTTTTCCTTCCCACCTTTCTTTTCCAATAGAAAATTTAATAGACTAGAGAATTGTTTGAGTTGGGTAATAATTGTATTCAGCCTCGATTTTTAGGATTAGTGCCCCGAGCCATCTTCAAAAATGAGATCTAAATGGACATTTTCACACCTTATATATAAGTTGGTCCTTATGTTTCAAACAATCAGGTCTAGGGATACTATCTCTTGCTGGCTTCTTTACAAACCTTAACCTTGAGAACAAGGTTAAATTGATAGCGGCGTTTATTGATGGGCCTCTAACTCATGGGCCTTGAGAAGGATAAGGTGAAGGAAGGTTTGAAGGAGGGGGGTGACAACATAACATGGACTGGTGGAAGTGGGAGAGTTGACACTTGAGATAGGGGTGGTGTAATGTATTAAAAGTCTCTCGCTTTGGATATGAGATATGACTTCAAAATGAGTTTTTAGTGGTAGTCACCCTCCACCTTTTAAGCTGGCCTTGTAGGGTTAAATTAGGCGCAACTCAAATTCTAAAAAGCGGTTTTAGTTCCACATTGCTTAGAGAATAGAGGTATAACCTTAATCAATCATGCTTATAAAGCTTGGTTTGTACTCACCTAATAAGCCAGTTTTGTAGGATTAAGTTAGGCCCGCTCCAAATTCTAGATGATATTTGAGTATATCCAAACCCATTGGGCCACCTGTTATTGAGCTGCTAGGGTCGTTATTGAGCTACTAGGGTCATGCTCCAGATATCTAGTGTTGGGCATGAAGGACTTGTGTTAAGAGATATGACCAGAAAAAGGTTATAAGTGATAGACATCCCTCGCCTTACAAATCCGTTTTATAAGGTTAAGTCATGATCAATCCAAATTCTAAGAGGTTTTGTTTCCCATAGCCTAGAGAGACGGCCTAAGTAATGCTATAAAGCGCGAGTTGTTTTTACCTTATAAACTGGTTTTGTAGAGTTGAGTTAGACCCAACCTAAATTTTATGACGTGGAAACTTGTGAGCGACATGATTATAAAGGTAGTGGGAACTAGGAAGGAAAGTAATCAATCATTTGGGTGATTGTGAGGTGGCTACGACACCACAGGCAGAGAATTTTTCCTTCTTCTTTTTCCGCACTTTACAGTTATCAGGACTTGGCTTGCTCTATGAATTAATGCCTAAATTTATGTATTTTATTCATATTATGACATTAACAGTTTGCGTAACTTATTGCAAACTTGTGACATCCTGTCGTACTTCTTAAGTGCTGTTTGGTAACAAAGAATTTTCTTTTTGTGGACATAATTTTCTTGCAGATGTTTGATTGACAGAGAGAAGTACCTCGAGTCTTGAATTTGAGAAAGGAGTTGTACTGCAGTATGATAACATCTTTTACTTCTATATATCGGATGATCTCGAAGATAAAGCCCATGTAGCGCATAGTTGTTCTATTATGCCATTGAAAGAGCTTCATTTACTTTTCTATTCTTTAGCTGCAATAGAGTTTAAACATAGATAACAAGACAGAGATTAGGTACATAATTTCCAGGAAGTTCCGAAAGTGTTATGTAGGTTATTCTCATTCTATTTTGTTTTTTGTCTCCTATAGCGATGTCGGTTAAAGTTGATTGAGCTTCTATTCTTTTTACCCTCTTTGTGAGTTCAGTTATTGGATCTATTTGATTTCTTGGAAATATATATTAGTTTTGTGCCATTACTGATTTACTACTGTTAAAAGGGTTGTTGTATCAGATTGGATAATGAATCTCAATAAAATTTGCATTTTAACTTCTTGATTGATTGATGAACCTGTACCACAATTTTGTGGTTGATCTTTCTAAGTATAGTTTATTTGCTTTTCATACATTATGTGAGGTCAACCTCCACTAAAGCGGGATAGCGGTTTTTTCCATATCATAGCAGTCGACCTCCACTAAAGCAGGATAGGGGTTTTTTCCATATCATAGCAGTCGACCTCTGCTATAGCGGCCAATACGCAGCTATTGACCACTCGTTTGAATTGAAAAACAAAGTGAGAAAATAGTGTGACATCCAGAATTGTGAGCTATTTTTAAGATCTAAAACATCTATTGATATTTATCACTCAATGTCAACAGAATGAAATCATCACAATAGTTCTTTCTTGGTTGCTCTTTCTTCTCCAACTAAAGCCAAAAATGGACAAGAGTAACAAACTACATACATAAATAAAGGTAGCGTCCTACAATAAGAAACACTTCTAATTAAAAACAAATGCCTTCAAGACTTTTTAATTTAAACAAAGTTGAATGTCTCATTAGGCTAAAAACTTTCAAAGTTAGTTTTTGTCTAACTGCAGAAAGTTAGAAGCCATAATCTTTTTTCTGTCTAACTGCTTAAAGCTCATCTATGGAGCTTCATCAAGGCTGAGCTTTCCACGGTGATGAAATGTCAGCCACAGCTTCTCCTACCGAGAGGTACAATCCTTTCATTCCAAACGATTCCAAAATATTCGACTCGTGCAATTTTTCCATCACACTTCCAACAGGATTCGCTAACACAAGCTGCACAATCAAAATCATCAATGTAAAGATTAGAACGAAAACTAAGTGAAACATTCAACTGTGTCGCGCTCGATCTATTATATACTGGTGTAGTAGCTTGTGTCGTGCACGAGATATATAGATAGATAGATAGATACCTGAAGTGATTTTTGCTCCAGTCTCCTTCTAAGTTCACATAACGTGTCAATTCCGTTTGTGTCTATGCCTGTCACGGCTGAAAAAGAAAAGAAAAATCACTAAATGTTCTATCCAAAACGGTTCTATCACAAATCTTTGATAAAAAACTTTGCAAGTGACGCAAAATACATACCTGTCATGTCTAAAATTACGCATTTCAATATACTTCCATTGTTTGCTTTTACGTATTCTTCCTCTTCTCGAACCCATCTCAGTATTCTAAAACAAGAGAAAAACTCAAAGTAGTTAGAACCTTGAAAATATACAAAACTTCATAAGCATACATACTGCCTTATACTGGCCAGAAACATGTCCTTTTTAGTTTATATTTAAGTCAAAGACTCTAGAGGGAGTATTATCGAACCTTTCTTGCAGGTAAGTTGCATTGGCAAAGTAAATGGGAGACTCAACAGCCAAAATGATAAATGAAGGAATCCTTAGAGCATCTTTATATTGATTTAGGTTATGGAATATTGGTGTGCCCGGAATGTTTCCTAAAACCAATGTGTTTGGCCTAGAGACATGAAGCAGGATTTTGAATACCGATATCGCCACCTAAAATGATTCGGAATGTTATACACTATCGACAAGTCATAACCGATCAAATTTTGTACTGATATGACAGTTGAATTTTAAAGCTTACCGCGATTCCAAGGCCTATTGGAACTGAAATGAAGAGAACACCGAAAAAGGAGCACAAACAAGCCAAGAAATCAAGCTTGTCAACCTTCCACAATTTGTAAGCTACTCGAAAATCGATCAGACCGATAACAGCCGTGATGATGATGGCTGCCAAGATGAGATTCGGCGTGTAATAGAACAACGGCATGAGAAACAGAAGTGTAACAAGAACCGCTGATGCCATGACTATGTTCGATACTGCTGTCTGTGCTCCAGCATTGTAGTTAACGGCCGATCGAGAAAACGATCCTGCAAGTTTGTTTTATATTCAGAATCGAAATTTTCTCGAGAATTCGATTGTTTTTTAACTACTTGTGATGAATGGATCATTACCTGTTGTGACATAACATGAACAACAAGGACCAGCTATGTTCATAAGACCAATAGCCATCATTTCTTTGTTTCCATCCACTTGGTAGTTTTTAAGTGAAGCAAATGTTCTTCCAACTGCAATTCCTTCCTGAAATATAAGGAAGTTGAGTTTTTTTTGTGAAATAGCTATAAATAAGTGCTTATTTTGATAAGTGCTTCTACTAAGTTTGAGAAAAGCTTACAGTGAGAGACAAGATTCCACTGACAAGTCCTGTTTTGATAGCAAGAGCCAAATAAGAACCATTGAAGAATAACATGTTTGATGATGGTGGATTAATTCCCTTTGGCAATTCACCAATCTTCCAAACAAAACACAACAAAAAAGACATTTATTAATAAGATTATTTATGTTTAACATCTTGTGTGTTTAAGGGTATGTTTGAATTAAACCGGAATGGCCGTAAAAAAATAACGGGTTGGGCCTAAAATTCTGACCCGTCTAGGAAAAAAATGAAGGCGGGGCGGCCCTAAAACCTTGATCCGTACAGCGAAAAAATTAAGGCGAGAATGCATGTTGGCCTAAAATCTTGACTCGCTCATAAAAAAATAAGGGCAGTGCAGACATGCGGGCGGGCCTAAAACCTTAATCTCCAGCGAAGATATAAGGGTAGAGTGGTTATGTGGGTCTAAAATCTTGGTCTGCCTAAAAAAAAATAAGGGTGGGGCGGGTATGCTGACCTTGCACCCCTAAACACTAAAAGTTGAAATTATTGTTAATGCACTTATTTGCTAAAGCCGGGAGAAAAAAAATGGGACAAGGCAGGACAAACATATTAGAGGGTGCGGGTCTAAAGCCATAATCCCGTCTAGCGAAAAAAAGCATGTCAGATTGGTCGGACTCGTTTAGTGTCTGAGTCTGTTTTGTCACCCCCTAACTATGACATAATCACATTGTGTGCAAATGTAATTTTGACAAAAAAACTATACTCACAATTGCTATTTTATGGATTTTATGTCTCATTGAAAAGACTAAAATTGTTGAAAGAATAACTGAAGTCAATGGAGCAGCTGCTGAAACCCAGAATAATTTTGGCTTCTTCATGCTCTGTCACAATATAAAAATATACATAAGAATTTTCATATTCTTAAGAAACAAATTAAATTCAAATAAAATCCATACATTTGTGTAAAAAAAAAATGAAACAAAATCTTACAATGTGTCTTGTTGTGAGCAAGAAGGCTAGGAAACTAAATCCTAGCAAAATTGTTTGCCATGACCACTGCAAAAAAAAAAAGGACATTTATGTAATTTACATCAGACTTAATTTTTTTATTAATTAATATTAATATAATAAATATATATGTCTTTAAATATATTTAAAGGGCTTATAAGTAATTACATTACATTTACATGTTCAATTTTGGATCTATAGGACAAATATGCATTTTTATTTGAATGTGACCCTTAATTGGCTAAATATTCAATATGTCCAATCATGAAAGAATAAGAAAAAAGGGAATAATATTTTTTTCAAGAATTTTTTTTTTAAAAAAAAAGGAACATTTTTGTTGTTGATTATATTTGGAATATTTTTTTAGAAAATTATAATAATTGGAATATGATCCCTTGGTAATAAAAAAGTCAAATTAAGAAATATTTATATAAAAGTAGCTGGCTTTTGGTAATCAATCTAAATCAAAATGTTAATTCTTCTTATATTTCTTAAAACAGAATCAATGCTATAAGAATGTTTTGAAAAGTTTTGTGGTGGGGATTAATTTATTTTCTACTCTTCCAACAATTATTTGAGTAAAAAATAATTTTTTTTTTTTTGAAACGGCTCTTCCAACTAATATTAGTATTAGACTTTTAACAACATGAAAAAAATGTCATTATAAAATAATAAGAAAATATAGCGGCCGTTCCTTTTAAAAATACTCTTCACTAAATATTTTTAATGTAGTTTGTTAAACCACGTCGGTTAGTAGTTATACAGAGATATTTGGTAGATGCGTAAATTCAAATTTCACTATACTTTTATTTATTTATTTTTAAAGGTAAAATTTTGACCAATTAATTAGTAGAATTTTTTATTTTATATATATAAAAAAACATGAAAATAAAAAATACCTCATCTCTTTGCTTGAAAACAGAGGTTAATACAGGAACAATTTGCATCTTATTGGTGAAGTGAAGAATTCCTAGCAAGCCTTTGAGTTGTTGAAGTGACACAATTATTGCAGCACCAGCCATGAAACCAACCAATGTTGCCTTTGATAGAAAATCAATTACAAATCCTAACCTGCATACACCTTCAAAAGGTTATTTATCTTTTTACTAATTTATTTACTTTTTACACAAAGAGATTATTTGTTTTTTATTATAAAACATTTTTATTTGTATATTTTTTTTATAAATATTTACATGACCATTCTTAAATGTGCAAGATGAACTATAGATCAAATTTTTAAAAATTAAATTATAGATCAATAAAGTTTTATATAATAGATATGTCATTTATTGAATTATAATTAAATAGGATTAATTTTGTCGCGGTTAATCATAATTAAAAATTGTAAAACCTTTAAAATCACTAAAAACTTAAAACGGTTCTAATTATATTATTAATTTTGAGTTCAGAATCTCTCGTCAAAAGATATTGGAAGACATCTCCCGTCTCATTAAAATAATATAATAATTTTGTATATCTAAAAACTTCAAATTTAAATATCTAATTTTTTTTTCAATTTTTTTAAATAAAAATATGAATTGGTGTATGATTGATTAGTAGTACCTTAATACACCAAGAGAAGCTTGAAACAAACCAGCAAAAAAAGTTGAAGTGAAAGCCAATTTAAGATAGAGAATTGGATCTTGATTATAAGAAACACTTTCACTTAACATTGATCCCATAACTAATGATGCAATTGAAACAGGACCAACTGCAAGATGTTTTGAACTTCCAAGTATTGAATATATCAAAGCAGGCACAAAACTTGAATCTACATAACAATAACAAAAAAAAATTAATAAATATTATTATTATTATTATTATTATATAATTTTTTTAAATAAAATCATATATATTATTTAATTTTTTAAAGATCAACCACAAAAATATAAAATGAATACTAACATAATCCAATAATGGGTGGCAGGTTTGCAAGCTTGGCATAACTGATTCCCTGCAAAAATCAAAATAAAAAATATCAAAATCAATTTTTCAATAAAAAATTATTAAATTAAATATTAAATATATCCTTAAAAAATGTTTTTTTTACTATAATAATATGCATTAATAAAACCAAATCCATGCATGCAAGATGCCAAGATGAACATAGTTATAATTTATTTATGATTTTTTAATTGTTACTATATTATGACCAAAGTCTTAAAAAAAACTCGTAACTATAAAAACGACTACAACAAAATAATATTGAAAGGCGTTAAAAACTCGTAACTATAAAAATGACTGCAACAAAACAATATTAAAGCGCGATGATGTTAATATCTAAATCGCGAAAGTTTTTACGCGATCATTGTGACGTACCTGAGGAATGGCGAGACTAGCGATGGTGAGGCCGGAGACGATATCGGAGCGAAGAAGTTTAAGATTATATTCCGGACCCCATTGAAAAATGGGGAACAAATATTGAAGAGCAAGAAGAAACTTCATGATGCAAGTTTGGTTTTTGAATCCATGAAAAGGGTCATCAGGGAAAAAGATTTCAGAGAGTCTACACCTAAGTTTTTGAAGAGTGGTTCTTTGTGGTGGCAACCTCACCTTATGAATTTCAAATGGTGATTGGAACATTGGTATCTCTTGTTGAATTTTGATGGTTTCAAAGGTATCAACTCTATTGGAATTTCCAACCATTTTTTTTTTTTGTTTGTTGCTATGGTGTTGTTGTGTGCACAGCACAAGGCACTAAAGTGAGAGTTGAAATTTGTGTTGAGGAGAGAGTGTGGTTATGAATTTATAGAGAGAGAAAGAGAGGTGAATTGAATGAAGAAATTAAGTAGATAGGTAGCCATTGAAATGGCATCAAGACAAGTGTTTGTCACTGTCGTGTGTTGGGGTTTATTGTTCAAAAGTTGTATAGTTTTTGGAATCTTCTAGGGGCTCTTTTGTCACATCACTTTTTCCAAGAGCTTAGACCAATTGCAATGGGGTAATTTTTTCAATAGTTGAATGCTTCTAATGAAATGTTGAATGAGATGTTGAATACGACATGGATTAATTGGTGTTGAATATTAGGGGTGTTCATTGGTTCGGGTAAATCCGAACCAAACCGGAATCCAAACCAAACCATAGTGTTTGGGTTGGGCATTTTTTCAGTTCGGGCAAGAACTGAACCAAACCAATAAAATCCAATGTCAATTGGTTCGGGCATCGGATTTTGAATTTTCTACCCGCAAACCCAACCCAAACCAACCATAATTAACTATCATAAAAATTACTACAAAATATTCAACTTCAACTAAAAAAAGTGAAATATCGTATATGAACAAGTTATGTTATTTTAATTTGTTATTAGCAAATTATTAGTGTATTGTGGTAAATGAACATAGCGCTATGAAACACATTCATTATGATACTAACTCAAATAACTAATTATATATTCAAAATCTTTTATGTTAGATATTTTTGAATCTAATACAAAAAAATTGTTAGTCTAATATTTACAATTGAACACTATTAATACTATATTATTTATATAATAATTAAAAATCAATTTCCATAAATAAATTATTTTTTCAAATATTTTTATTTTTTATCTACCCGATCAATCCAATCCAAACCAACCCGTCGTTTCGTAGTTCGGTTCGGTTTGGGTTTTATCGAAAAAATTTGTAAATCCAATCCAAACCAATCCATGTAATTTTAATCGGTTTGGGTATCGGATTTTCTCAAAACCGAACCAAACCGGCCCGCGAACACCCCTATTGAATATATTCAACATGTTGAATGAGAATGGACTGAGGACCACATCTATACTTTGCAAAATCTTGTTTTGATTATTTAGATTTGTATTTCATCATAATTATTTGAGACAATTATTTTATAATAAATCAATTATTTATTTATTTTTATTTTCACCAAAATTCATAATTTTTTTGTCTATAAATAAAGACTTGGTTCATTTGATTTGAACAGGATTTTCTTTTTTACTTTTTTCTCACTAGTTTTTTTATTTAGCCTCCAATAAATTCTTGTTTGTAGTTTTAAACATCTTTTTAGTGAAATGATCCCAACAATAACCCTTTTAACATCCAAAATTCTATTTTACTGTATTGTATTTTAAGTTTTGTAACTTTATTTGTTTTAATAATGACTAACCTTATATCTCGTCTTGATTACTTGCAAGAAATTTAAATAAGTTATTAATTTAAAAAAATTAAAAAAAATTTAATTAACTCTTAATTATTTTAATTTAATTTCAATCAATAATTATCATTAATATATAATCATAAAAACAAAAATATAAAAGAAAATAAGAATATGTTGAATTTTATTAAACAAAATCATTGTAGTGATTTAAAGTTGAATGAGTGTTGAATTATTAGGTGGAAGAGAGAAATGACGATGTGAAGTATAAAAAGTGAAAAAGAAGGGTGTTGAATTCATAAACCATTGTACATAGTCTTATTCTTAAATAGTAGTTTATACTCAATACTTCTTCCATTTTAAAATGACTGATCTTTTAAGATTTTTAAACATAAATTAAAGAATATAAAAATATTATTATAAAATATTATATTTTTACTAAATTAACTTTATAAATATATTAGAAATAATGTATAGAGTAATAATTAAATGACACAATAAGAATAATAAACAATCATTACTCTATTAAAAAGTGATAATGACATTTATTTAAAAATAAATTTTATTTTACGAAAACGAAAGTCATTGTGAAACAGGGGAAGTAATTAATATTGACATAAGTCAGAAGAAGATTAAAATTAGAACTATTACTATTTGATTAAAAAACAAGAGGTATTGTAAAGAAAGTATTGAAAAAAATGAGTAATAATAAGGTGGTTGACCATACAATATACCTATTAAAGTGTGGAAAATATTTGAAGATGTCTTGTGCGACTCACTAGATTCTTTAATGAAATTATGAGGTTAAAACAATTGTCTGATGAATGGAGAAGAAACACTCTAGTTTTAATCTATAAGAACAAATGGATATACAAAATTGTGCAAATTACAGAGGTTAAACATACGAGTCTTACAATGAAGGTAAGGAAAATAGTGATTAAACGAAGACTAATAAAAGAGACTAAAATAACTAAAAATCAATTTAGTTTTATGTCTGGAAGGTCAATCATGGAAACAGTCTATCTTCTGCAATGGATGATTGAGTATTATCAAATAGACCAACAAGACTAGCACTAAATTTTTATTGACCTGAAGAAGACGTATAATTGAGTTTATAGAGTGATAGAGATTTTGTGGAAAGCCCTAGAGAAGAAAGGGGTTAAGGTTGCAAATATTCAAATTATTTAAAATATGTATGAAAGAGTGTCAACTTACAATAGATTTGCTTCAAGGTTCATCCATAAGAACCCACCTTTTTACCTTAATTTTTTATGTAATCACGGAACAGATCCAAGAGCTAGCACTGAGATGCGTGTTATTTGCAAATGATATAGTCCTACTTATAAAGTTGAAGGTTGATTTAAATAAGAGGTTGGAGACTTGAATATGAGCTTTAGAAACACATGGTTTTCACCTAGGAAGAAGTAAGACGAAGCATGTGGAATGTAAGTTTAACAAAAGAAAAAAGTGTTTCCAATCTAGAGGTGAAAGTTGGAGACCATATCATGCCTAAAGTCACGCGGCTTAAATATCTTAGGTTCGTAATAAAAAATGATGGAGAAATATAAGGGGTTGTAAATCAATGAATTTAAGCAGGGTGGCTCAAATGAAGGAGGGCTTCAGGGGCTTTATGTGACGTAAATGTATCGCTCAAGTTGAAGGAAAGTTTTATCGGATTGCGATACGACATGTGATGTTGTACAAGACAAAATGTTGGGGGATTAAAAATCAACACAAGATTAAAGCAAATGCATCAGAGATGAGGATGATGCATTGGATATGTGGAAAAACTATAGATGATAGGATTATAAATGAAAATATTAGAAAAAGTGTTAAGATAACACCTATAATAGAGAAGATGGTGGAGAATAGACTTAGGTGGTTTGGACATATATAGAGAAGACCTATGAATTTTACGGTAAAAAAAGAATATCAGATAGAGAGAAGTTAAACATTGATAAGTTTCAAAGTTATGGTAATTTATCACATTGCAAAAGACACTTATCTTACTTGGTTTGTAATATTATAACATGGAAACCTCATTGTTGAATAGAATTGAGTTGGTGCATGTTTAGTCTTACTTTGCATTTGTGCAAATTGTGAGACTAAAACAAAGGATTGAAAGCAAAGTCAAAGTTAACTAAGAGAGCTCCAGCAAACTCCAAGCGAAGTTTGAAAGAATGTCTTTATAGTCAAAATATGGCTACTTCGCTAAGCGAGCTCTAGCAAACTCCAAGCGAAGACTGAAATAATGTTTTTAAAGTCCAAAATTTACCAATTTTGCTTAGCAAAACATAGCGAGGAACAAATGAGAAGCTTGTTTAGCAAGCCATATCTCGTTAAGCAGAACAGGGCAGTTTGACCAATGTAGTTTGAGAAGACTTTATGGTGAAGAAAGGATGACTCGCTAAGCGAAAATAGCAAGTTTCATAATTTTATAAATACACATCATCATAACCAATAAACAAAAACCTCAATTTTTTTATGTGGAATAAATTTAAATTTTAAAATGAACTTTTTAAATAAAAGTAAAACAAAAACTCGCATTCACATTCACTCTCACTCTCACTCATAGGCCTTATATTTTTAAAATTTTGGAACTTATAAATTTTATAAAAATAATAAGAGTGAAGATCCATTTTGGTCTCTCAAAAATATTAAATAACCCAATTTAATTCTTTACAAAATTTAATTCACAATAAAATGAACCCAATTTAATTCTTTACAAAATTTAAACGGACCATATTAGTCCTTTTATTAATAGTTTTTTCAAACTGGTTTTTTCTTAGTTTTAAACCGTGACTGGACTGTCAAGTTGGATTTTATTTATTTTTCATTTTTTAAATATTAAATTAATTTTTATTTTTAATTTCAATTTTAAACAATTATGAATTAATAATATAAAAAACCGTTGAACTCAAGCACTTTAAATCATATCTTATGTCTTTATCACTAGGTCAATGTACATTCATAATAAGTACTTCCCATGATTTCTAGTGATAATCATGAACAATTCTAAATTTATAATAAAAACAATACACTATTATTAATTTTTTAGTAACTTTATGTTCAACTGTTAAATAAGTGGGTCTTAAATCCTGTTCTCCCATTCAATGATTGGTTAGCCTTGGTGTAATGTGATTGTCAACAAACTCTTTGATGCTATGAAGAATCAACCTCAAAAGTCTTTTTCCTTTTGCTCCTTAATAAGGTAAAATGCATGAGAAGTGGCGCATGTAATGTGGTATATATATGTGAAGAGATCCCTTACAATGCACTAGCATCAATATTGCAGCAAGATCCAATTTAGTAGATATGTCCACACCAAGAACAAATTCTCCAAATTCTACGGATGTTATTTAATTTATATTCTATTTTAGTCGGCAGCAATACACTAATCGTGTTTTTTTACATTCACGGTTACCAAATTTTGTTAGATTTTTTTGTTGTTAAAATGAAAGTTTGGAATGGAATCTTCCAATTGTAATGAAATTGTAGAGAATGTAGATTTGTTAGATTATCCAAGTAATTTAGTCTCTTAAATATTACTACTATATTATTCTTATACACTAGTTAGGTGAATAACTATCGAGTGAATGTTTCTTATTATTTTTATCTTTTATATAAAAAAATTACTTTTTAATTTAAAAATCTAAATATTAAACATAAACTAGGGTTTAGGGTTTCTCGCCTTGCCATTTATTTCTTCAAAATTCTATGTTTGAAATGTATCCTAATTTACAAGACACACTATTGTAGAATCAATTGGAGTCTTTGCCACAAATCCCCACACAATTTTGGCATTTCTCCACCAAATTGACTATTTTCGCATGTTAACCGACCAAGAGGAGTCTAAGATCAATCCCTTGATATCCACGTATTTGGACATAGGAAGTGAATACCATAACAAACAAACCTGAAACTTCATTCGAGATAACTTTCCAAGCCCAATTGCTTAAGAGAGCCTTGTTGAAGGTTTCACAATCTTTTACTCTCAAATTGCTCTCATGCTTCAATTTACAAATGATTTTCCGTGAAAACCCAATTCACTCTCTTCTTATTTTCTTCCCCACACCAAAGAAAATCTCGTTGTATCTTGAAAATGTCTTGGATCATGACTTTAGGTTCTTTGTAAAATTATAAGTAGAAGAGAGGTATGGTGTTTAAAATAGAACTTAGGAGTGTGACTCTACCTCCCAAAGACAAAGATTTTTCTCTCAAGTTGCAATCTTACTCCAGAGCTTCAAAATAATTGAATCTCGGGAACTACACTTCTGGGGATTAATTCTTATGGGCAGACAAAGGAAAGTACAAGGACTTGGACTTATTGATCAAGAAATAAAATCAGAGGTAGCCACCAAAAATTCAGGACTAGAATTGAACCCCAAAATTTTTCTCTTTTGGAAATTGACTTGTAGCCTTGATGCCAACTTGAATCCTCGTAATACCATTTTAATTGCCCAAATGTTATCCCAAGTAGCTTGTCCCAAAATAAGAGTTTCGTCCGCGAATTGTAAAATATCAAAATCCAAATTATCCTTCATCTTGAAAGGTTTGTATCCCAAAGACAAACTTGCATTTTTTAGCTAACCTGTCATGCATTATGCCATCAAAATAAAGAGGAAAGGAAAGAGTGGGTCACCTTGCCGAAGACCACGCCTTGCTTACAAATCTAAATAAAGAGGAAATGAGATAGTATCCCTGAATTGTGCAAAGCTATGTTTGAAGAAATAGTTCCCCTTAAAAGCCAGTCACACTTGGACAGTTTAACCTATAGATGGATCTACAAAACAAAATTTAATGCATATGGATCTTTGGACAAATACAAGGCTCGACTGGTTGCTTAGGGTTACACTCAGCAACCTGACCTCGATTTCATATACATTTTCTCTCCAATTTCCAAACTGACATCAGTCAGAGTCATTCTTAGTCTAGCAGTTGCTTAAAATTGGAAAGTGGCATAGTTAGACATCAACAATGCCTTTTTAAATGGTGATCTGTTTGAATAAATTTACATGGATTTGCCACTTGGCTATCCAAGTGATAGAGAGAACATGGTATGCAAATTGCGAAAATCATTGTATGGCAGGCTTCAAGACAATGGTACCATAAATTTTCCATAAGAATTATCCAATATGGCTTCAAACAATCATCACCAGATCGCTCACTATTCACAAAAGGTACAGGAAGCTCTCTAGTAGTTCTCTTGATATATGTTGATGATATAGTGCTTGCTAGTCCAAATTCCAACTTAATCAAAGAAACTCAAACACTACTCCAAAGCATGTTCAAGTTAAAGCTTCAAGGAGATCTCAAATATTTCCTTGGCTTTGAAATTGCAAAGTCAAGTAAAGGGATTCACTTATCCCAAAGAAAATATACCTTGCAGCTTCTCATTGACACAGGTTTAATTAATGCCAAACCTCTTTCTCTCCCTATAGATCCTATTGTGAGTTTCAATGATGAAGATGAACCATTACTTAAAGATGTTTCTCAATATAGGAGAAGAATTGGTAGATTGCTATATCTGAGCATTTTTCAGGCCAAACATTTGATTTGCAGTCAACAAGCTCATTCAATAAATGGCTAAATCACGACAATCACATTTTAATGAGATTCATCATCTGTTGCAATACTTGAAAGGCATACCAAGTCAAGGGAGCATGTTTTATACAACCCAACCTCTTCATATCTCTACTTATTCAGATGCAGATTGAGAAGCTGCATCACAACTAGAAAATTCACTACAGGAGTTTACATCTTCATTGGTGAATCATTTGTAGCTTGGAGATCTAAAAAGCAAGGAAATGTATCAAGATCATCTGTTGAAGTAGAATATAGAGCTTTAGCCTCTGCAACATCTGAACTCCTATGGTTGAAATAATTGCGAAGAGCATTTGACATCGATGTTCTCACTTGTAAAGTCTTTTGTGATACATCAGCAATCCAAATGGCAAGCAATCCCATGAGCCATAAAAGAGTCAAACACATTGACATTGACAAGCATTTTATTCGTGAACATGTATCCACAAACTTCATCAAATTGATTCACATTTCATCCAAGTATCAATTAACAGACCCTCTCACTAGAGTTCTTCCAAAGTACTTTTTTCATTATCTATCATTCAAGTTAGAAATTTACAATATATACCTCCCAACTTGAAGGGGAGTATCATGAAATTGACATGATAGGTATTAGTGGTAGTTTGTTGAATATAACTAATTAAGTAAAAGTTAGATATAAGGTGTTACTACTTTTCAATTCTCCTTTTTCCATATATAAGTGAGTTACCTCACTTGTGTAAGATCTATACATTTCAATAAAGTATTTTTCCAAATTCAACCCATGTATTAATTCCATAAACTATAATAATAATTGCTTCTATAAAAAGATGTTTTAAAAAATTAAAGATGTTTTTTTTGACAAAAAAAATTAAAGATGTTAAAGTCTTACTTTTGGTCTCCCATTTTATAAGAAATTTATAAAATGTTTATGTGATTAACATGAATAGCAATTATTTCAAAAGAAAGAAAATAGAAAATGACTCTTTTTTAAACAGCCAGAAGGTTGATATTATATTGAAGTTGTATTCTTATCATGACTTGCTTATATATTTTTTACAAATATAACACTTTTTATGTCGTTTACAAAAAACGACTCTTTTATTGTTTTGATATATTTACAAATTTATTTTTCATTTAAATAAAGAATGACCCTTTTAAAAATGTTGATAATTAAATATCAACAACTCGAGTGAATATTAAAATTTGGGGTCTAAAAATGGCACCGTTTAAATGCGCCTTGTCAGAGTAAAAAATCTTTTCAACCCCATCTTTTGACAACATTGAAATCAAACAAATTTACACCTACCATTAGGCAATATATATTATTCTATTGCCAGCCATATAAACAACATTTTTAGAGCAAAATTCTTTGTCCACCTCCCAACCTTCTAGGTCACTTCTGGTGAAAAACCACATATACTCCTGACTTCGGAAATGCATTTTCGAAATGTAAGAAAAAGGTGTTTTCGGAGATGCATCTCCGAAAGCGCCTTTTTTTTTTTAAAAAATTTGACTTATTTCGGAAATGCATTTCCGAAAACACTATTTCGGAAGTTCATTTCCGAAATATTGCGCGTTTTGCAGATTAAGCAAAACAGCCCCCCTCCCCCATTCATTTACCCTAATTCAACATCAAACACAACCCTAGAGAAATTTTGTGCAAACACTTCCAAGGCTACATCAAAGGCTCCAATAACCTTGCTATACTACATTCAAAAGCCCTCCAATCTCTTCAATCGGTAAGCATTTCGAGTTTTAGATCTATGATTAAAATTCATATTAGGGTGTTTACAAATAGCAAAAAATATATTAGGTTAGGTTGATACTGATATTTAGGTTGTTTAGAATGATTAAACATAGTTTTGAAGTTTGTTTTTGGGGTCTGCCATGGAAGTTGCAGAAAACTTCCTCGCAGGGGTGTTTCGGAAGTTCATTTCCGAAAACACCTTCGTTCACAGTTTCGGAAATGAACTTCCGAATTGTATCAGAAGTGCAATTTTTTTTAGTTCTTTATGTTGTCTCGCATATTAATCGATTTCAATTGTTTTCAGGAACATGTCAGGCAACCAAGCACGCATCAGACAGGGTAGAGAGACCCAGACTGCGTCGGCTAGACGCGAGCGGGCGGCGGCGCAACTGGCGTCGACACAGGGGCGGGGACGACGTGTGTGAGTTCCCGTGGAGATGGACGGGGGTACCTCTACATCTGGATCGAGGAGTCGTCTGGCTCGGGTATCTTCTTTCCGCCAGCGAGAGGAGGAGGAGGAGGAGGAGGTGGCAGTGTCATACCACGAGGCAGAGGAGGTACCGGATGTTGACCCTCCACTCGGGGAGGAGGATGAGCAGGAGGAGGGCTACCCGGGACGGCCCAGTGACACTTTCGTGCTGCTTACCTACCGCGAGCACGTCGCTCGACGTATCTGGGAGGGAGAGGTATTTTTTATAATTTGCTCGACTACATTATTTAACCGTTTATAATTTAGACGTTTATTCAATATTTTCTTAACGGTCTATTTAACATACTTTTTATTTGTTTTTTTTGTAATAGGAGAGAGAGCCGTTGAAAATGGTGAACCACGCCCGGAAGGTTTTCAGTCTGTTTAAACCGACTGCCAAGTGGTTTAACGACGCGGTGAGAGCTTCAGGGCTTAGTGGGCTCTGCATGACGGGGTATTCCACCATCAGCCACGGCATGCAGGGGGCCTTTGTGGAGCGGTGGCACAAGGAGACGTCTTCTTTCCACTTACCGGTTGGGGAGATGAAGATCACCTTGCATGATGTGCAGTGTCTTCTCCACCTGCCGATCAGGGGGGCGTTGTTGCACCACTCCCGGATCTAGAGGATCGAAGCCAGTGAGTGGATGGCGCTCTATTTGGGTATGGAGCCCGAAGTTGCTGACTTTGAGTGCATCACGACCTGTGGGCCACACATTCGGTTCACCACACTGAGCTCTTATTTCGAGCAACACCTGGTGGCGGCGGCCGAATCCGAGGATGCGGGTGACGACCTATTTACACAGTTTCACCGTGGCTGCGCTCTCCGGTGCTGGTACATGCATGTGGTAGGCGCTGCGATCTTTGTGGAGAAGAGTGCGAGGTACGTCGACGTGACCTACCTCCGCTACTTCATGGACTTGACCACCGTTCACCAGTGGAACTGGGGGGCAGCTACTCTGGCATACCTATACCAGAAGCTGAATGAGGCCTCCAACTGGAGGACGAGGCAGTTGACTGGATCCTGCACACTACTTACGGTACGTTTCATTTTAATTGTTTCGTATTTATTTATGTTTCGTATTTATTTTTAATACATTATCGTGTTTGTGTTTCAGAGCTGGATCATCTCTTACTTCTCCCGCATCCACGGCTTCCACATTGATCCTGAGTACGTTGATGTCATGCCCAGGGCCGCCAGATACGTTCTCCAGAGGGGGAACAATGCAGTGGGACCATACCGTGGGTACCTGGACCGCACGATGGATGATGACGTCACTTGGAGGCCATTCAGCGACTACACTCATATTGTCCCCTTTGACGGCATATCTTTATATTCTGGCTGGTTGGCATGCGGGACCAGCACCATAGTTCGGTATCTCCCTGAGCGGTGCATGCGGCAGTTCGGATTTGTGCAGATGATACCCAGGTCACCTTTTGAGGCTGCTCCCAACACAGTGACCCGAGTGCAGCTCACTGCCATATTTGAGGATTGGGAGCATCATGTGGTACCGGAGGAGTATCGTCGCATTCGGGTTACCCAGGACTAGCACAGTGTGGAGGGATATGTCACATGGTTCTATCGGGTGTCACATCCTCTGCTGACACCCGACGCTCCCGGCGCTCCTAGGCCAGCACACGAGGAGATCCTGGAGAACCAGCAGGCCGAGGATGACCACGCCATTGATCTCCTGCCGATCTGCCAGCGAATAGAGATGCTTGGGCGGGAGGCGTTGGATCGAGGTGTCGTTCATCAGGGCGGTCCAGAGGCAATCGTCGTGATGGAGATGATCGTCACTGATGCGGGTCGTGCGGCGGCATACAGGCGGCAGAGGAGGTCCCAGGGAGAGAGGGTTAGGCATACCCAGTAGTGATCGGGTTTATTTTTTTTGTTTTCGGATTGTATCTTTCGCACACTATTATTATTTGGATTTGGATCGGCTTGTATATATTACTATTTTTATCATATTAGTATTTTCTGTTTATATGTCGATTATTTTATTTGCCGTCTTCCTTTAATTAAAAATACGAGACTGTTTCCAAAAACATAAAAAAAAACACAATTTCTGCATAATTCGGAAGTTCATTTCCGAAACCCCTCAAAATCTGAAAAAAGGTGTTTTCGGAAGTGCATCTCCGAAAACACCCCCATTTGGTGTTTTCGGAGATGCACTTCAGAAGTCTGAAAAATTTAAAAAAAAAAACTTCGAAAATGCATTTTTGAAGCAGGGGTAAAGTGGGGTTTTCGCTGGGGGTGACCCCATAGAGAGGTGGATAAAGAAATTTTCTTTTTAGACTCAAACACAATAGTAGTAACCATTGATCAAGGTTAGATTTTGGTAAGAAGAACATTATTTCCATAAGAATAAAAGATACTAAAAATAAGATATAAATAGTTAAGATCTGTTTATATTTAGAATCATTAAAAATAGCTTAATGTTGGAAGTATTAATGTTGGAAAGCTATATAGTTTGAGTTTTATTATTGTGGGAAGCAATAGCATTGATGTTCCCACTTTGAAGGTTCACCATTAGAAACCTTACATTTGGATTACAACTAACAAAAATTATTATAGTGATGCCACCCATTATTAGGTTGAAGATTATAAGGGTCTAGGGATCACTTTGGATTAGCAATAACATTGGTGCCATGATACCACTATGTGTACCTCTTTAGATTAGTTTCTTTTTATTTAAGAAAATGTATCAAATATATGATTGAAATGTTGCTTGATAAAAATTAGTGACCAAGAGTTTGGATAATGCTTAATTTATGAGTTTATTGCGTGGCTTACAAGATACCTTTGAGATCCTTTTCATAAATGTCTATGTAAAGCAAGTCATGTTATTTACGGATGGAATTGGAGCATATAGTATTTGGACAATCAAGTTTTTAAATTTTAATCATAGTTGGTTAGAGAAAAAAAATGCTTTTTAAATTCATTGGATGGAAGAAATGAGACTTCTAATATAAGAGTGCGTTCTCTATCTAGAGACTCAAAATCTATCATCACAATAATTTGTGTGAAGATAGTTTCATTTATACAAATAAATATTGTTTTTCAACTCTTTTAAAATTATTGCTAAGAAAGTTATTCTATTAAGGAATTGGAAAATGATGGATATTAATATGTGAAGTTGATTGGAGCGGTGATGTGTGCTTTTTGATACGGTAGAGAAAGACGAAATTGCAAAGTTAGCAATCTAAAGCCCAAGTCAATGAGATGTTGAAAAAGTGATGATGTAAGTTATGGTGAAGACATATGTGTAATCAACACCTGCCAATCTTTATATATGAGGGAAGATAGAATTTCCTTGTGCTCTTCGGCGTGAGACATGAGGAATCGTTTGATTAATTCTAATGATGGGCGATTATGAGACGCTAAAGATTGAATGATCGCTTCTTAATTAAGGTAGCACTTGGTCTTTAGCACCTAGTAAATATGTCTTGGATTGGATTCTCTTATGATTGGACATCAATATCTTTTAGAGATATGAGCGTCTGAGAACAAAAGCTTAAACTCAAATGGTATAATCATTTTGGTATCAAAGAAGTCTTCCCATATGGAGTAGTACAGTATAAATGACATTGATCCTTAAAGATATTTAAGTTCAATAAATAAAGGTTGAAAATTTATTTTTAAAAAATTGATAAGTTCATTACTTCACTATACCAAACAAGACCTTAAATAGCGCTTTTTTTGGCTTTAGACAGCGCTTTAAAGCGCTGTCTATTCCAACGCTGCTGTAGGTAAAGACAATGTTTTACGATAATCACAACTTCATATATTCAAATAACAGCAACCCCTACAATTGTCACGATTTTATTTTGTAGACGGTTTGAGACCGTCGCAACTATTTGCAACACTAGGGAAAACATAATCATCAAAACACTCACATTTACAATGATTGAGGAGTCGTCGCAGTATTGATTCCGTAACGGCTAAAAATGTTTTAAACATATTTTGAAATCAACTTTTTCTTCTTACAATGTATACTAGGATTATATGAACTTCATTGGAAGTATTTTGAGATTGAATTCTCACTCATAATAACTAGATCATTTTGATTTAACTTTGATCTATATTATCAAAGCTCTTCTTTAATTAACTATTACTATCAAATTAAGATTTGGATAGTTTCACCATGAGAGGTGGATAGTAATAACTAAAACTAAAGACTTTTGACCATAAGCATGCATATTGATTATAAGAATATCAAAAATATGATTATGTGTTTGAAATAAATCTTTATTCTTAATGTTTTACCAAATAATTGAAGAAAGTTGGACAGTACTTGTCTTAGTTCCTTAGTGCAAAGTCACATAGTCAAAAGGTTTATCCAAGTTCAATCAAAACCCTTCCCAACCTCACGTTACTATTATATAAACCACTAATATTTGTAAGGCAAAATCATATTATATAGATATGCATTGACTTCAATGGAACACTAGTTTGATACAAAATGAGTAGATTCTCTTCCTTCTATTTTATTCAAATATAAAATATATTCAAAAGAGGAAAAAAACATGCTTGTATATGCGGCGAGAGGAAGTTGTGTTTAATAATTGCAAAATAAGGAAAAAAAAATTGTTATGCAAGATTTTATAATAAGGTATCCACAATTGATGGATTAGATAAGTTGCCAATTCAAAAGGAACAAAATGGTGGACCATGTGTAATATTATTACCTTTCTTTTGACCCATTTTGAAAGGTTCTCCTCTTACTATGAAGAAAGAAAAATAAAGGTTTGATGTGAACATATATGTGGCTTGCCACCAATGATATCTTAACTTGGAGATTGTTATTTGTTATTTGGAGTTCTTTGTTGAGGTCTTCATTCTTACACATAGACATTTCTTAGATTTTATTCACTTGAGAGGAATTTGGTTCTTTCTTACCATATGTTTTAACTTTAGTTTTACATCTTCATTAATAATTGCCTTAAAACTAGTTAGAAAAACAAAAACAACTAAAAGTTTGTGAACAAATTAGATATTTCTTTCATTATGGTTAGTTTACTTATCTTTATAAATCTTGATCGTTTAGTTCATTGATTTTCTAGACTTTTCGAGAAGTAGTATTAGATTTCATGTTCGTTTTGGTAGGAGAGTGAGAGTCAAATCTTAACACGAATCAAGTTTAGTGACATGATGTGATGACTCACATTTGAGGAAAATTATTGAATTTCAAGTATGAGTGATTAGTCTCTCATTGATAAAGAATGGAAGATATATATATATATATATATATATATATATATATATATATATATATATATATATATATATATATATATATATATATATATATATATATATATATATATATATATATATATATATATATATATATATATATATATATATATATATACTTGATGTCTTGAAAATTTTGATATGATATCTAAACATGTATTATTATTTTCCTCTGCAAAATCTATCTTTCTTATGAACTAAAAATATATCTAACAATAACATTTGAGGAGTCTTTAAATTTTAAAAATATGTTCTTAAAGAAGAATGACATGACAGAAAGTTTGGAAGACAATTCATAGTTGAACCAACTCATACTTAACATAAACTACTATTGAGTAAATTATGGAAGTCATCATAAACTCTTGGTGGTTGTATTATTGAAAAAATAAATTATTTTGAAGTGGTGTGATATTGTGAACTCCACTTAAACTACCCATAGAGAAGTGCTCTAAATTATTCTCTATTTCAAATTAAATGATGTTTTATAGTTATTTCACACGATTTAGAAATGTAATTAATTTTATATAAAAAATAAAAATTATGTGATTTTCCAAAATTATCATTTATTAATAGCATACATTAAAAGAATTAAAAAATAGTAGAAAATACAAAATAATAAAATTCATTAATTTTGCATTGGTAATATAAAATAATGTTTATATTAAAATATTTTTTAAATATAAAATAACTTATAATTTAATGCCTCATCAAAGCTTCATGAAATGTAGTCGCCACATAACAAACCATTTATTTTAGGTCCCATTTTTTCTTAAGTCAACCATATAGATAGAAGCAATTATAACTCTTATATACGAATTTTTTTTAGTCTCTAATTATAAATATTATTTAAAAATTTATTTTAGTCGATGAATTTAATTAAAATGTATTGTCAATGTAAAAAAATTGTACAAATAATCATATATCTTGAATTTTGAGAGAAGTTTGATTTTTATTTTAACCACCTATAAAAGAATAATGCAAGCGGATAATAATAATAAATTTATTAGAAGTCATTCATATTCAAACGTTGTTGTTAGTCAGACTCTTTAGTCAGAAGCTACATGCTTCAGAACTTTTCTCAGTATAATTTAGAAGAAATTGCATGTTCATAATCTTGTTTTGAGGTTTATTAGCATGGTGCGTAGTTTACTTACATGCTATTTTGATTTTTTATGTATTTAAAGAAGTTTATTGCTGTGAAATCATCCTGAATTCTTCACCATTGAGAATTTATTATGATTTCTCTCTTCTTTTTCTTCGTCTTTAATTTTGTGCATCAACAACAAAATTGACATTGTAAGACTTTTTATAATTAATTTCTTGGTTGATAAATATGGAGGTGCATCAATTTAAAACTTCATTACTAAAAAAAATACCTAAACCTTGGATGGTGTAAAAGAAATGAATACTAAGGACCACAAAATATACATTTTTGACCCCAAAAAATGGACCAGAAATATACATGAATATTAAATCTTGAATCCTGACACAAGCTGAAGTTAATAGAAATATATATTACCTAGAAAAGTGGTTATGATAATTAAGTGCTTCTTCTGCTTCTTTCTTTATTTTAAATTTAAAGCCATGAATGAATGAACATGATTTCACACAGAGGAATCTTTCAGAAAATTGGAAAGTGGAATGAGTGAGTGAGTGAGTGAGTTTATTCTTCGAATATTCCATACCATACTAGCTAGATCATTACTCCAATAATTATAATCTATTAACCTATAAGTGACACTTTAAGTTATTTTACATTGCGTAAAATATTGTAAATACTATGTGAAAAGTACTCTCTATCCATCATAGATTGTAAGAAAGACAATTTATTTTTTATTTCTAAGACACAATTGTGATATGGAATGTCATTGTAAAGAATTTTTAATCAATCACAACCATTAAAATTTTAAAGTTAGGATTATTATTAATTTATTAGTTGTTGTGTTGATAATGTAAAAAAAATTAAACTGGTGTCATAACAACTAAACTTTTTTTCGATAGTGTATATCTTGAAAATACAAATTGATTTTGCAGAATTTAAACTTTTATGAGCTAGTGATTCATTGCTTGACACAATTGAAAGAGTAAAAAAAACAATTTTAGATATATAGAATTGATTTCATATGATTTTGTGGTGTTTTGTTTATTAAAAGTAGACTTAATTTTATCTTTTAAATTGATTCTACTTGAAGTTATAGCTTATTGGTGGTACTAGTAGTTGGTAGTAGCTGATAGCTAGTAGTAGCTGATAACTTATAGCTGATAGTTGGTAGTTGGTAGTAGCTGATAGCTTATAGTTGATAGTTAATAGCTAGGCTTTGTTTGGTAAAACTAGAGGATAGCTGATAGTTGGTAGCTTTTAGCTGGTAGCTGGTAGCTGATAGTTGATAAGCTAATGTGAGTGTTTGGTAAATTAGCTGTTTCATTAGCTGATGGATACAAAATGTCATTAATGGCATTTTAATTAATGAGGGTAATAATATATTTTAGTTAAAATAATAAGGGTATTAATGGAAGAAAAACTCACAAGCTAAAAGCTACAAGCTCAAAAGCTACTTCAAATAGCTTTTGAAAAAAAAGCTAAAAGCTAGTGAAAAAGCTACAAGTTAAAAGCTAAAATAGAGTTACCAAACAGAGCTTTTTTATTAATACGAGCTGAAAAACTAGAAGCTAAAAGCTAAAAGCTCTTTTTTTGTCTTACCAAACAGACTCCTAGTAGTAGCTTATAGCTAGTAACTGATAGCTGATAAGCTAACATGAGTATTTGATAAATTAGTTGTTTCGTTAGCTGATAGATACAAAATGACATAAAAAATCATTTTAATTAATAAGGGTAATAATATTTTGTTAAAATAATAAGGGTATAAATGGAAGAAAAAAAGTCACAAGCTCAAAAGTTATTTCAAATAACTTATTTGAAAGAAAAAAACTAAAAGCTAGTAAAAAAAGCTACAAACTAAAAGGTAAAATAGCATTATCAAACAAAAATTTTTCATTAATGTGAGCTGAAAAGTTAAAAGCTCTTTTTTAGATCTTACTAAAGAGACCCTAAAACAAAAAATATTACATAAAAATCATTTAAAATCTTTACTTTTAAACTTTAAAAATGATTTGTTTTTGTAATTTAACTAATGATACGTAAAATATTAATTTATTTATATAATTTTACATCATTATATTGAATGTCACTTCATTTAAAACACATTTCACCTATTATTTCCTTTTTTCAGATTTTTTTTATTATTTTCAAATTTCAATGTAGTGATCATTATAGTTTTTCAAAATTGTCCCTAACTAATTATTATAAGAGAGACAAAAATATATTAAAATGATTAAAAGTTAAAGATATTATAGACAAAACAAAAATTATAGCTTAAAAAGTAATCATCGTTATTAATTTTCTTGTGATGTGTAAAAAGTCAAAATGTGACAATTAAAAAGGAACTAAAGGAATATCTTTTAATTCAAAAATATAAGAGAATGACACGATCCAAAAAAACACGCTAAATCATAGCGATTATTTTGAAGAGTTTTTAAAAAATCATTTCAAATTATAATAAAAAGTGACATTTCTATTTTATTGAATAAATATGAAATGATTTAAAGGAGGTTTTAAATCCATGTAATTCAATGAAATTTTGCTCTCTTTATTTACTTATTTGCAATATTTTTTTTACTGCTACTTCGTTAAATAATTTTGCCCCGGGAATTTTTTTAATCAATTTGACGAAAAAAATAAAACAAAAAATTTAATGCTAGAATAAAGAAGTTTTAATTTATATATATATATATATATATATATATATATATATATATATATATATATTCATTTGGCACTCTCTATTGATACATCCATTTTCAAAATTAATAATAAATATAAAAAATATTAGTGCCAAATAAGTTTCTCTATATATGAAGTGTCCACTAAAAATTACACAAACATATGGGATATAAGATTGGAGGGAAAACTAATTATTTTTTATAAAATAAAAGAGATATATGACCTAATGTAGGGAAATCATGATGACTAGCTAAAGTCTAAGCAGCAGTGCATTAGGTATACTGGACCACAAGATGTGGCTAAGTTGACATATTGGACTCTATATGGGGTTGACCCAAATGTGACATACTTTATCTTGTGCAAAGGTTCAAAACCCACTGAAAATGCCTTATAAATTAAGGTGTGGGGGTCTAGAGAGAATTCACTATAAATTAAGGTGAATGCTTGAACTAGAATTGGTGCTATACTTAAAAAAGTATGGAGATATGACCAAATAAAATGTTAATAGTCAATAATGAAATTATAAGCAAATCCTTAGAAGGATTTCTGTTCTACATACCACAAAATGATTGAGCATATTTAAATCTACTGTTTGGCATGATAGAGCTAATCTCCAACCAACTCCACACTAAATTTCAAATGTTATCAATAGAAACTAACAATTCACAAATGAGTATTTAGATGGTTTTGGAAACTCTTTATAATCAATTGCTTTTTCTATTGAAGCATTCTACACCTCTTACATTACCTAAACACACCTCATTCATGAGCTCCACTCAAAAATTAACAAATGTAGCATTTTTACCTACAATAAAACTATATAATCTACAATAATGATCCTTCATCTATGAATCGTGCCAAAATGATTATTCCCATCTCTAATATCTTTTTTCAAGTGCTTTAGAAACAATTCACTTGATCACTTAGAAATTTATTCTCACCCATTGAATATGTCTCCTCACTGCATAATCTCTTCTCATCAAGTACTTTGTGCTTTAGAACAAATCATTGTGACTCACAAGAGGAAAAAGATAGAGCTTTGTACTCTTCTTTAGAGAAACTTCTTCAGGACATAGTATGTTGCTTCTTAGTTATCCATAATATTAAGGATGAACCCAAAAAGAAGTAATAACCAGAACTGAATTTTCCAATATCAATACAGCTCGTCCAATATGCATCAGTAAATCCAAACAGTTGCAATTATGCATTTCTTCGGAATAATAAGCTTCTTTCGGGAAAGAAGTATGTACTCTAAAGATAGAGCTTTGTACTCTTCTTTAGAGGAACATCTTCTGGACATAGTATGTTGCTTCTTAGTTATCCATAAAATTAAGCATGAACCTAAAAAGAAGTAATAATTATAATTGAATTTTCCAATATCAATATAGTCTGTCCAATATGTATCAGTAAATCCAAACAATTGGAATTATGCATTTCTTCGGAATAATAAGCTTCTTTCAAGAAATCCTTTGAGATATTTAATGGTCCTACAAGTAATTTCATAATATGTAATGGTAGGTGAAGTAAGAGATTGGCTAAGTTGTTACGTGACAATAGTAATGATAAGTCTTGTAGTGGTCAAACAGATAAGCTTTTCCACAAGCCTTATACACCTTGTATATCTTCAAGTGATGTTTTGGTTGGTTTGACTCCAAGTAAGCGTGTATCATACACCAGTTCAAGGCAATAATTTCTTTGACAGAAAGTTATGTAAACTTTGTAATGAGTCACTTCAATCCCTAGAAAATATTTCAATTGTCCAAGTTCTTTAATCTTGAATTGACAATCTAGAATTTTCTTGATCTCATCAAAATAATCAAATGAATTTCCTATTAAGATTACATAATTTGCATAGACAAGGATGGCTTTGAATAATGAGCTTTTGTGGAGAATGAATAGAGAGTGATTTGAGGTAAGTTGTTTATAACCTTGATCAAGTAAGACATCTATTAATTTTTCATACCATTTTATGCTTGCTTGTTTTAAGCCATATAGTGACTTAATTAGCTTGCGGACTTGATTAGGCTTATGACATGTTACTCATAGTGAAATATAGTACATCATAAGATACGATGCACTTAAGTGGGCTTTTTAAGCTACAAGTGGCTTTATAAATAGAACTCTTGTGCATAATCTTTCACTCTTGATAAAACTTGATTTTGAACCCTAGACGTATTCTATCTATCTATCTATCTATCTATCTATCTATCTATCTATCTATCTATCTATCTATCTATCTATCTATTCTCTCTCTCTCTCTCTCTCTCTCTCTCTCTCTCTCTCTCTCTCTCTCTCTCTCTCTCTCTCTCTCTCTCAAAGTTTTCATTTGTAGCACCTAGCACTGAAATTGAAGGCACTATATTCGTGTGGACTAAGTAGAGGTGTTGTTCTTTGCTCAGCGCTTGTGATTGTTCATCTGATTTTGCATCAAAAGTTTTAATCCCCACAAGAGGTAATCGTTTCTATCACTGATTATGATCATTCATAAGAATTGACTCAAGGGAAATTTTGTTTTTCCATTGCTTTCTTATCGCGATTTCCCTTCCAACTTGACATGTATATGAGTTATATGGTGGTATAAATTGAAATGTTTCAAATATGAATAAATATGTTTACTTGTACCAAAATTAACAATCCATGATCCTAAATTAGAATGGCATAAAAGGCCAAATATTTGATACTTTAAGTTATGTGATTGTTAATATGGTTAGCTACATTAACCTATCTAGCTGAAACATGTTGGTTTTGTGTACATAGACTTTGAAGTAAATGAATAAGTTTCTCATATTAGTCCTTAGTAAACTTGTATGAATCATTTCCTTTCATACTCTTTGATCCATCAATATTCTCCTTCTCCTTAATGGATTCAAAAGAAACATTGTTTGTTGAAATGTTCTTGCATAATTTGTTAGAAAACCATGTTTCCTATAATAATTGTAAAAAATGTGACCACTCTTTTCACAACGGGAGCACTATTTGTTCTTATAATCAAAGTTATTTGATCTATTTACTAAATTAAATGAAGGAGCAACATATCTATGCCATTTCCCTTGGAATCATATCATATCATTTGCATTGGTAATCACCTTAAAATCATCACATAAGTTGCACTATGTTGTCGCTCATGTTGTAAGACCATAGAAAAAGTGTTGATTGGTAACGCATTCATCAGTAAAATTTGAGCACAAACAAGGTGAAAATGTTCATTCAAGCCGATCAAAAAGCAAATAAAGCATATAATTTCATGATGATGCTTGACATTGATAATACCAATTGTGCAGACACAACAATGAGGACAAGAACAAACAAGTGTAGGTAAATAAGCTTCAAGCTCCTCCTGCAAAATCTTAAGAGTAGTAAAAAAATTCATAAACAAATATGCATTCATATTTTGATCCAAAAATGTCATGCTGAAGTTTAGAAATACGGATACAATTACCATGATAAAATAGTTCTCTAAATCCACCCCATACATCAATGGAATTCTAAAGAAACAGGATACTGATAGCAATATATTCATCATCTGAATTCATGATCCAAGAATGGATTAACATATTACAATGATTTCAGGCTTTGAAATTCAGATCGAATCGAGTAGGAATGGCAATAGATCCATCAACAAAATCAAAATAGTTCTTATCTTTAGGCGCTCGCTGCATTGGTTGAGCTCAAGCATTGGTTGATACCCTTTGGCAATGATACTTGCTTTATTTTTTAAAACGTTTTCATTTTTGTCAAGATTGTTTCGAAAATCCGATTTGGTTTCAATCACTACATTATATGAAGGTTTTAGAAAAAGTTCATAAACATTTTCTTCTCTCAAATTGATTTAAATTATCTTGTATAGTAAGAGATCAATGTTCATCAATGAAAGCTTCATTGACGTCATTTGACTCAATTTGGGAACCAATCGCCATATAGTTACATACATAATCAAGGGAGTGTTGAGTTAAGACTCCCTTATAAATATCTCAAATGATATTTTGGATTGAATGATCCTTTGTGATCCTTCATTCCTTTGGTAGATCTTAACGGTCATCGTTTTGATCAGTTTTAGTTTGACTTTGGTCTTTTGCTTCACTGTGTTCTTTATTTTTACTTTGATCTTGACCCCAAATCTTTATCTTTATCTTTATCTTTAGCTTTATCTCGATCTTCTAAGAGATTGTTTTTTTTTTTAAAATACTAGCACAATCAAGCATTTCTACCTCTATCGACTTGAGTTTAGTTTCATCAAAAGTAACATGTATGCATTCTTCTTTAGTCATGTTTTTTTCGAAAAATAAATTTTATTTATGTGTTTTTAAATACCTTGCATATAGAAGAATTATACCATATTTATTACCTTTATTTCACAACTTCCTTAATGCTAAGTAAACTGTGCTTTAAAAGCTTTAATATTTAGAACAACTCAATGGTAGGTTTATGACTCTTATCAATAGTCTCAGATCCAACATATTTATATTTGTTGTTATCACGAGAATAAACTTTTCCTCTCATAAGTGAAATAAGAGAACATATTTTTCTCTCCAGCCATATGCTCTATACAACCATTATTAATATGACATTTTGAATTCGAGCCGTCGAGCATCTTTGCATCCCAACTTAAATTTTTTATCTTTGGCACCCAAATCCTTTTGGGTCCTCTTGCATCAGTAGAAAGCATATTATCTATAAGTTTTTTACTAGAATAATGACCTTTAAAGGAAGATTAAACATGAGTATTTCTCATTTTACTACCATAACTTTTCTTAGCAAATAAAAATAGAGTGACATGGTCATTTTTATTGAAGTAATTATACTTAAGAGTATTGCATTTAGAGGTCTTATTTTCAAGGCATATGTTGCTAAAAAATTTAACATTATTTTTAGGTTCAAAAACTAGATCAGATTTGTTATAAGATACTCTTTGATTTCTAAAAAGAAGATTCAAATTATCCCTTTCTTTGGTGAACTTATCAAGTGTGTTATACAAATAGTCAATTTTATTTTTCAAAATATTCATTCATATTTGGTAGGTTCAACCATGCCCTTATGAGATAGAGAAAAAGGTGAGAGTTTTTAATTAAAATACTTTGTTTTTCTCTAAGACTATTTATTTCTTCATGTAAATTTTTTATTTTCTTTTACAAGGGAGTATATTGTAGTCTTAGAGGTAGAAACAAGATGTTTTAATTTACTTGAACTTATATCTAACTTTTTATTGATGCGAAGTAATTCATTATAAGTAAATTTAGAACATTTACCTTATTTTCTTCGTGGATTGTCATGGGACATAGGTAAGTTTCTTCATTTTGTTTAGATTTCACTGGAGGAGTCTATGTCATTATCGTCCCATGCAATATAAGTTATTTCCGAATCATTTTGTGTTATTTTGTATCTTTTAAATTTCATTTTATTCTGCGGACAATCTGGCTTTATGTGAATGTTCTTCCCGCACTAGAAACACACGTTTGAATAAAGATTGATCTTTTTTACTTTGCTACAAAAATTTTGGAGTTTGTTTTTCGTGCCTTTGGAAATCCCAGAATTTGTGAAACATGAGACCCATGTCTTCATCATTTTTACTTTGGAAGTCTTCATCTTAAGACTCTATGTTTTTAGCCTTTGTTACTTTTAGTACAAGACCTTTATTCTTTTTGTATCCTTCATCATTCTCGTCTAGCCTTTTTAATTCCATTTCATGTTCCTATAGTTTTCTAAAGAAGTTAGTCAAATTCATATAAGACAAGTTTGTAGATTCAAAAATTGCAGTGACTTTAGGTTTCCAATTGCGATTTAACCGTCTAAAATAATTTATAACTAAATCCTCATTTTGAAAAGCTTTACCCATAGTTCTCATATGATTCATAATGTGATTAAATCATTAAGCATATCCTGAATATGTTCTTCAAGTTTCCTTCTGAAAAGTTTGTATTCATCATGGGTCAATCGGTTTATCCTATCATTTTTTACCTCAATTATACCTTCATGGGTACCTTGAAGGGTGCCCTACATTTCTTTTATAGTATCATAGTGAAACACACGAAAATCCATCAATACCCAGAGCAATAATGATAATGATTTTTGCTTTCAAATTCTGCTACACTTTTTCCTTATCCTATTTGATCCAAATATCTAATCTTTGTTTTCCATAACATCCTCAACTAGATGTGTGGGAACAAAAGGATCATTTTTAACAATACTCTAAATATCATAATACATCTCCTCTATGAATATTATCGTATTCTCTTTCCACAACCTTTCTCCATTGAAGGAATGGGTGTGTTTAGTGAATCGACTAAAGTAATTTCCTCTTGAAATGATTAGTCTTATAATAGGAGTTACGATCTAATGTTATTTGTTGACCAAATTACTGCAAACACATGAACGGGGTGAATTGTGATATTTAGATTTCCAAAAAATGGTTTATAAAAACTTTGATTTAAAAATCATTTTTGTTAGAAGATAGAAAAAATAAAGAAAAAAACACTAAAATAAAATAAATAACTCAAAAACGAAACAAATAAAAAATAGAAAGAACACATCAAAGAATTATCATGGTTCGGCCTAAATCACTTGGCCTATTATAGCTCCTTAGAGTTTCCTTTGACATTTTCACTAAAATAATCTTGAGCTTTTTCACATATTTGGCCTAAACAACCTTTCATAGTAACTTGGGTTTTTTTTATAGGATCGGCCGCAAAAGCCTACTACAACCAAACTGAGCTTTTACACAGGCTCAACTCAGTAACATTTACCCTTTAAAACTATAACAAAGATATTACAATAGAAATAAGCTCTTGAATAAATACTTTCAACACAACACCATTACAACAACTATTAGATGAAACTTTTCACTCCCTTAAGACAACTCTAGTGAAAAAGACTTTATAAAAAAAAAAGAGAGGAAGTATATTCGAAGAAAGTTTATATTAATAAAATGAGTGTGTTTTGAAATGAGGAGAAGCCTTTTTTATATAGGAAAATTTTGACTCAAGAATAGAATAATCCATGGGTCATTTTAATGAGTTAATCAATTAAATCTATGTATTAATTGATTACCTAAGCTAAAATAGTAAAGTTTGAAATTCTATACCGGTTAATTGATTATTAACCTCCTTAATCGATTAGGAGTTTTACACTTTGATTTAATTGATTAAAAAGACCTCTTAATCGATTAGACAATATTTTACCTTCTTAATTGATTAACCTAGCTTCTAATCAATTTAGCGCTTGCCCGAATTGATTTTTAAACTTTATCAAAAGAGAAGAAGTTTGATAATGACATTTGTATATGTGTATTAGCTTAGTACCTCGAGACTTAATATGCTTTCTTTTGCGAAACTCATAAGATCTAGGAAAATCTCTAAGAAAGGGACCATGTTAGCTTTCACATTCTCACATCTTCGAGTTTTCACATCTTCAAGATCACATTTTCATGACTTCATGCTTTAACATTACAGACTCAAAATTTTTTGATTGATTCATCATTTACTAGCACTTTCAACTTGATATTGGTACATTTGAATGATGAGGCTTGGAATGCCTCTTTATTAATTAGATACCATCATCAAGATCCTTTGGAATAAAATTCGTGATCAATGTCATTTGACCGTTGTCATCAACACTTTGACAATTGTCATTATCTCAATCCGTTAGTAGTTGTCATTACCAAAATTAACACTTTTTGACGATATTACTCTTACAATCCATAAAATCATAAACAACATTTTATTTCCTGCTTAATGTGAATAGGATTACTCTCTTCGTTAACATAATAACAAGACTCACATTTTCAGCTACAATATGACTCAAAAAGTGTCTCTTTCCACACTTTTGTATATAGTCTATACACCATTTCATCAGACTTTTATTTTTCACCTACTACCAAGACATGATTACTATATGTTAACTACTCCTCATGTATTGAATTAGTATTTTACATATTAAGAATTTGTCCATGAAACCTTTTAGCTGATGCCCCAAAAAAACTCATTTTCTTACATGTTTTTTATTATTGATATATTTGTCATCCTCATTCAAGCAAAGTTTTTGTAAGCCCTTATTATAGTCTCCACATGACCACTCACGTACCTTCTTAAGAATTCATTTGAGAGTTTGAAGGTGAGAGCTTTGAAAGGAGAAGGGTAGAAATAAAAATATAGATAAATTTTTAACTAAATCAATACTTATTATTCATATATTTTTAATATTTAGTTTATTATAAAAACAAATATTTGATTTGAAATTTTCATTTAAACTTCCAAAAATCATTTTTCAATACAATTTTCAAGTTCTTTCAAACTAAGCAGATTTTATATATGTTATAAAAAATATAGACCTATCAAAGTCCTTTATTAAATCCTTCAATTTTTCCACTTCATAATGAGTGAATAAAAAAATGATGAAACTAAAAGGTACTATGAGAAGTATTAGAGGGTGTAGGTAGCCATCCTCTATTGAGAATCCGTAAAATTGCCATCTTTTTCTTTGGGTTCAAAATACAAAAGCCCAATATCTTATTTCCTTCTTCAAAAAAAAAAACACAAAGCCCAATTCAGACAGCATAGTTTATCTTCTTCTTACAGTGTAAAACAATGAAAGGTCAAAATCCCATAAACCTAAACATGAACAACAACAACAACGACAACAACACTGTGTAATTCGAATCATTACCGAGGTATCATCCATGTTCTTACCAAATCCTAATTATCTGTTAATTCAATTTTCCATTATGCTTATTATTAATGTTATTGTTGCTGTTTTTTCTTAATATTTTGTTTGGGTTTTTGTTGAACTAGTTAATCAATCAACCATGATTCAAAATGGTGGAACTGTATCCCAAGGTTCTGTCCTGTGTTATGCTTGTCAAATTCCTGCTAAGGTTGCTGTCTCAAGTATCCGAAGTTTCTGGGGACATAGTTTGGAAAATAAGCCAAGAGGTATAATTTGCTTACTCTTTCAATTTTCCTTAATTAACCAGCATTGACACTTCAGATCGAAGACGGGTTTGGTCTCAGAGTATCGAATACTGACAAGATCCTTGCACATGTAGTTAATTCAATTCAATTAGTTACATTTTCTTTAAGTTATTATTGGTGTTGAAGTGTGTGTGTCGTGTTTGGTGTCTGTGTCGGCGATTCATAGTGAATTAATATCTCTATGATTTGAATTATTTAGCTCACACTGTGATAAGCAGTATCCAAAGATTATGAATATTTATCCTGTTAGTTGCGGAAGTATATGAGAATTCGCTTTGTTAGTCCTGAGTATTTTAACAGCAGACTAGAGACTATTTTGACGGATTTTGTATATTCTGAAGCACTGACACAAACACAAACGCTAAACACGACACTTACATGTTGACACTGTATATAGTTTTAGAAAACGGAAGTGATCGAATGCAACTGCGTGTTTGTTGGTGTCTGACACTGAGCACGTTTTCAATGTGATGTGTCAGTGATATATAGTTTACTGCATTATTTCAGTCAATGATCATAGTCTTTGATGAAGATCAGACATTGAGATTCCCAGTTTCTGAATTTTTTGAAGTCGCGATGTGATATGTCTGGTCTAAATCCAACGATTTTGATCAGCTGACTGTAGGAATTGTCGTCTCGTCTTTGCAGTAACCATCCTTGAAAACTTTCTTTGCGTTTTTCTGAAGTTGTTTATCAATCTTTCTGTTGTAGGAATGGCATTCACAGACATGTCTGCCACATCAAGCCTACTTTTAAGCGGGGGTCAGAATCTTCTATCTCGTACCATCCCCATGTTACCTAAGCTGCACAAGTCATCTACCACCACTCGGGCAATGAAGAATTCCTCATCTGCCGGCTATCGGTTCCCTCCAATGACAAAAAAACCAAGATGGTGGTGGAGAACATTATCATGCATCCCCTACCTCCTACCTTTCCATCAGGTATGGATGTATGCTCAAACCGCATACCATCTTCACCCGTTTCTCCACTATTTCGAATTCTACACGTACCCTTTTCTCATGGCAATTGGGAGTCTACCTAGATGGTCTCTCATAGCATACTTCTTGATTGCATATCTTACAATTGTGAGGAGAAAAGAATGGCCGCATTTCTTCCGATTCCACGTCGCCGTTGGAATGTTAATCGAGATAGCCCTACAGGTTACTGGGATTGTTAGCCGTTGGATGCCACGTGCGGTCTATTGGGGTCGATTTGGAATGCATTTCTGGACTACTGCGTTTTTTCTTTTTCTCTTTACTACCATAGAGTGCATTAGGTGTGCCCTTGTTGGAATGTATGCCGATATCCCTTTTGTCTGTGATGCGGCATACATTCAAATACCATATGAGTAAGGTGGAATATGTAACAAAGATAACACCTTTATATTTCTGTTACTCTTGTTTGTATTACACATTTTGTTCAGCAGAACCAAAAAAATGACTAATCGGTTTGTTGTTGTTGTTGTTTATATCGAAATAGAACGAATTTGATGTATCCCTTGAGTACATTTTAGTTATATATGTATCAAATTTATCTATATTCTCAGGATTCAATCTCTCTATACTCGTGTGTGTTGTTGTTAAATAACTTTATGTTCTTTTATAGTATCCATAGAGGCAACTAAAGGTCTACTATCAATGCAGAGAACAAAACAAAAGGAATAGAAACACCATTTTCAAACATGCTAGATTTCACTCTCCTGGAAATCACCATCAATAGATATCAAAACCTGCAGAGGAAGCATGGGAACACTTCACCATAATAACAAGGTCAAAACATTCAAATTGCTATTGATTCATACATAAATAGGATTTTCAGGGTAAGTATATAAAGTGCAAGAGTTGATCCTTAGCCTGCCAAAATATCATTTTTAAATTTAGAAAATACTATTTTTTTGTCCATATCCTTCACATTAGTTGATGACCTAAAAAAATATGTTTTCTAGAATCTCTAAATTGACCATACAACATAAGCACGGCAAGTTCACCCTTGATTCTAGAATTTCTAAATTGTTCATACAACATAAAGGGGGTTGCACAATGCTTTATGGACGGTGGTTGCGTGACATCATCATTCAAACTCGTACTTTATTTATCAGGATTAGGTAGGAACGATGAATGGAGAAAGAAAGGAAGATATTTGATTGTATTATAACTATATTGATAAATGTAGTTCAACATAAACTTCCTCCTCGAGTAAGTCACTGATAAATGCATATTTGAGATGTAGTTGTACAAAGTTCCATTGCATTAAATTAGCTACAACTACCAATAATATGAACGTTAATTCTTGAAACATGTGTAAAAAACAATTGTGAAGTCGAGATCAGGTTGTTGTAAGAATCCCTTTGCAATAAGCATCGCCTTATGTTTGGCAACATAACCATTTGGGAGGTGTTACGCTTTTTAGATCCATTTGAGTGCAATAAGCATCTCGTGAGTTGATAAGGAAACTAGATACCACGTTTGATTCTTCTTTATTACATTAACTTATTTCTCTGTTGCATTAATTCACACAGAGTATGAAGCGACTTCTACATAGCAGAATGACTCATCATCAACAAATAAGGCTAAGGGAATGATGTTTCCCTCTAGTGTGACCATATATAGTCAAGAATGCCACATATTATTGGAGACTTCTAGTTGGGAATCTAATCCTCTAGATTTTCTTGCTTTCTTTACTTGTACATCGCCTCTTTTGGGTATATGATGCTCACTCTGGTCATCATGGAATAAAAATGACACACTTAAAGATGATTCAACATATTGGCTTTGTCAATTTCAACATTCATGCTAATTGGTTGTAACATCTTTTCTTGTAACAGTCCTCCAAATCACAGAGTTGTATAACTTGTAAGAACTTGCATTGTGGTATCATATAAGAATCATCATTTCACTTTTATCTTCAAGCTTTTTTCTTTCTTAGGTTTAGGATGTGTTTGAAACATAAAGAGTCAAAATCCTCAAGTGCTTGATATATGGAATGTGACATAGCTATATTACCTTTAAAATCATATCTTATCTCTTAGGTGGACTTCGGTTAAGCACATAACATGCAATTGTGACTGCTCCACCCCAAAAAAACATGTGAAAGTTTCTTTTCTTCCAACATGCATATAGTCATGTTTATATTAGTCATGTTCATCCTATCAACAAAATAATTACGATTAGGGATGCATGGTGGTGTGATGTTATGCTTAAATTCTTATCTTTTTAAAAAATATTCAAATTCTATTGAAACATACTCATCACCTCCATCACTTTAGAGAATCTTGAGATGTCTTTCTGCCACCGCCTTAAATCTCTTGAAACTTGAAATGTTTTATCTTTAGTTTTTATCAAATAGAACCATATCATTCTACTTAACTCATCAACAAAGGGAAATAATATTTATCACCTTCCAGTGACACTATGTTAAAGAGACCACAAACATTAACATGTACCACATCATGTTTACCTTGAACTCTCATTAGAATCCGAGACACAAAATACTTCATTAATTGCATGTCTATCAAAAAAAATGTGTACACATCTACATGCATCATAAATTTAGGAAAACCACATACCATATCCCTTAACTTTAAGATACACAAACTCTTAAAGTGAAGGTCTCCATACTTAGTGTGACATATCCAAACATCATATTCATATCCAATCACCCTAGAAGCAAAACAAATGTGACATATTCAATCATCATATTCATATTCAATCACCTCAGAAGCAAAACAAATGTGACATATCCAAGCATCATATTCAAATCTAATTTTCGTAGAAGAAAAACAATGGGAATTTATGGCATTAGTATAAACTTAAAAGGTTCTATTTTGAGAAAGACAAGTGCTTACAATATTTTTTTATATGTATTAAAGACCTTTATCTGATTGTTTACAAGGTGCATGACAAATTTCTTTTGAAGCAATTGCCCCATGCTTAATAAATTACTTCTCACACTTGGAACATACAACATTTCGATGATGAGTGTTTGATTTATTTTCATACTTTGGATTAAAACATCACCCGCTCCCTCCGATGGAAAGGTTATTTTATCAACAAATATCATCTTCGTATTCTCTTAAGTCATAAAAAATGACTAAACATTCTCGATGAATAGTCATGTGATTTCAACAATTTGTGTCCAAATATCACCCATCTATGCTTCTAAGTTATTATAGTTGCCATTAGGAGGATCGGGTCCGAGTATGAGCCATTCTCACCCTAGGCCATGTGTGCCCCATTATTTACATTGTGTCTATCTATGAGAACACGTTTTCTTTTACATTCATATGCAAATTGTCCAAATCGTTAACAATTATAACACTCAAAATTCTTATTGTACTTTGTTTTCTCTACATTCCTATCTTGATAATCTTTCATGGACTTATCTTGTCGAGACCCCCTTTGTTGGATTTGTATTTTCTATTCTCCTTAGAACTACGAACTTTATTGGACGTTTGAGCTTGCCGAGCCTACGTAGTCACTCATTTTTTTGGTTATTTCAAACACCTTTATTCATATGCTTGTAAGGAACAATACAGTCCCTTAACCGTCATTGCATGCAAATCCTTTGATTCCTCAATTGTCACCATATTGTAATCAAATTTGGAGGAAATAGGGCACATCACTTTGTTCATAATGGTCTGATAAAAAAACAACTTCACCACAAGTCTTCATCTAATTAATGACTATTGTGCTCTTGTTAAAATACTCAATAATCTTCTCATTATTCCCCATCTCCAATAACTCAATTTGTCTTCTCAGTGTTTGTAAATGGACTTTCTTGATTTTGTCATCACTAGCATGACCTTTCTTAATAATTTCATGTGACTCTTTTGATAACGTAACGTTCAAAAAATTTTAAAAATTGAAAGTATCGGCACATTGATGGATGAAGAATATCATCGCCTTGAAATCTTTTTTCTTCAATTATTTATGTACATCAATCTAAATATCATATGCATCATTAGTAACATCTTGTAGACATGTTCACACTACTTTCGTCATATCTTAGAATTCAAATATCACATTTATTTGCTCGTTCCATCTATCCCTATTTCCACTATGAAGAACAAGGAGTTTCTCACTATAATTGTTTCAAAGAGTCTCAAAAAAACTTGTCATGTTCACTTAAGTAAAATGCACATTAAATCTTAAACACTTAGAAATCCTAATAGCTCTAGACTTTATATACCACTTATTATAAATATATTAACACATATATCAAAAGAAAAGAGAAAGAGAGAAATAAAAACTAACGGTGTGTATTGTATTTCACATTAGTTCATATTATTAACGATCACATGATAATTGCTTAAACACTACTAAATGAACTTAAAACGACTAACTAAATCCAACGATCTAACTAACTTAATTACTTTCTCATGTAACAAATAACTTAACTAACATCTTCTACAATTGAATTGCACTTTAATATATTGAAAGTTAGATTCTATTTGTTTTTTAATTAAATTATTACATTTTTATATAATTTTATATTTTTAATTTATATATTTATCAAACACTTTGATTTGAGTCGACTAACTTATCAATTTTAAAGTTATGTTTGGATATTATAAAAAGAATATAGTAAAATAAAGCGAAGTAAAACGTAAGAAACAAAACAGAATGATAATTTCATTCTATTTGTTAGATTATGTTTTGATATTACTATAAAAGAAACATAACAAAATGAAATAGAGCGAAGTGAAATATAGAGAAATGAAGAAGAGTGATAATTTCATTCTATTTGTCAAGAAATTATGAAATATAGAGAAATGAAGAAGAATGATAATTTCATTCTATTTGTCAAGAAATTATAGAACAGAATAAAACAAATTCTCCATAATAGTCATTCAAGTCATTTAAAAATATCAATATGACATAGTATAATGCACTAATTCATTTTATTGATTGACAATGTAAAAGTAAGTTTCCTACTTTTTCTAAAAAAAAAATATATTCAATTATACCTCTCCTATCTTAATTAAAAGAAAAATAACATTTCAACATTTTAGATTTATTTAAACTATTAATTTTATAGAATAAAAGATGTATATTGTAAAATTTTTATTGGATGAGTGACGGCATTACCTTTTTTTAATTTTATTAAATACAACAAATTCAATTAAAATAATTTACTTTTTAGTTTTACTTCTTATACTCAATTTTGATTTTCCATTCTTTCCTTACAAGTTAAGTACAAGTGGCATTATCGTAAATCCACATCTCAACTGCAAAGCATCACTCCTTTCTTTCTCTCTTCCACATCGATTTCATATTTGCACTCTACTATACTCTTCTAGGGCTCTTCAAAATTTTCTTCTGGATCTTCAACGAGTTTTCTCATTCTCAATCAAATCTACCTAGTTTCTCCAATCTTCAGAAATGGTAACTTTCCTCTTCGATCTCTTCTCTCAACCAAAATCGTTTCACCGTTCTCAACAAAACCTTAGATCTGGAACTCGCTCGCTTCGATTTCACGTTTTTTCGTATTGCGCTTTCGAATTTCACTTCCTCGTGCTTCTATAATTTAGGAACGGTTTTAGTTAATTTGCGATCTAATCTAATTTGGAATTGTGCATTGACTCCTTTTTGTTTGATTGATTTTGCAGCCTCTCAGACTTGAAATCAAGGTACGTTTGTTTTTTCGATTTTGAATCGAGGTTAATTTCGTGTTTGCTTGCTGAGAAATGTTTAATTAGCTAATCAGTGAGATTTATCATGAATTAGATTTCTCAGTAGAGTGCAAATGTTTAGGTTTCTGATTGATTAAACTGATTTGTTGTTCGGTAATTTGGTAATTTGATCAGAGAAAGCTTGCGCAAAGATCAGAAAGAGTAAAGTCTGTGGATCTACATCCAACAGAACCATGGTAATATACCTGTGATTTCTTCTATGGAATTAGTTTAATGAAATGAAAATCAACTTAAAATTTTGAACCATATTTATATTTGTTTCTTATTATGTGGAATTGGTTCCGTTCGTTTGGTTTTTCTCAAGTGTGCCGGATAGTGGATACTTGGATGTTTTGCTGAATTCGTCATTTTACTATCATTAATGCAGGATTCTAGCAAGTTTATACTCCGGGACCGTCTGTATCTGGAACTACCAATCTCAGGTGCGTCAATTTTTATAATTCAGATGTTTTATATTGTTATAATTTAGAACGTATGAGGGAGAGAATTACGAAATGTAATTTATGTATGTTGGTACTTGAGTCAGACACGGGTGTTAGTTGATTGGTCACCTTTTGCATGGTGTCTAGATGTAATGAATGGCTGATTCATGAAAGAAGAAAGCTATTGTTATGACTTCCTTCATATTTAAAACAGCCCCACATTCTTTCTTTGTTTTTCTTTTTTAAGAAAAACTAGTGTATACACTCATATTACACTTAAACGTTATCCAAAATGTCGGCGCTCTTCTAAAGTTTTACTTCCACTGGTCTCGATGACGACGAGTAAAATGCCTATGAACACTCTAGTTAAGAATTTTAGTTAACTGCAACTATCTTAATGTAATCAGCAAAGTCATTGTGTTATCAAAACTGCCCTTTATGGGAAATTGAAAAATAAAATTATATTAATCGAAAGGTTTTTTTAGGAATGACATTATTTAATATGGTAAAACTAGTTTAGATTTGCTTATATTTTAGACCATCAAATGAGTTTTTATTTATATTAGAGACTGGTGTTGTATTTGATTTATCTACCTTTGTATATTAAGTTACAATTAAACAAATAAATTCCTTCATATAAAAACTGTTCCCCATAAACTACTATATTGCGATGATATGTAGAATAACTTTCCCTTCATATAAGCAAGTTTTGAACTGTGGCAATTTTTATTGTGATCTTTTAGTGAATAAAACAGCTCTTTCAGTGATGTTTTCTGTTGAAGACTCGTCGGAATTTACTGTAGCATTTTATACTTATAAGCGGTTTGAGACTGGGTAGTGTTTTATAAACTGTCCCTGTAAATAAATTGTAGGAAGAAATTCCCAAGAGCATTAGCACAAGCAGCACCAAGTTCCTTTGGACTGACCTGTTTGAACCTGTGTTCAAATTCCAAATAGGCTGATTTACCTCCACTTTGTTTATCTCACCATTCCCTTCCCATACCAGATGACTTATTTAGGCGTTCTGGTTGATATACTTATTGCGAGGAGATACATTTTGTTAGCTGACCTGTTTGAAGTACATTTTCTTAGTGTGGGGAAGTTTGTGCTTTTTTAGATTTATTATCAGCATTGACTACAATTTTTTTGCCCCTCTTATATATCCAAAGAAGATATATCACTGGCTAGGAAGAATTTTGCTCTTGTACTAATGTATATTCTGCATGTTGTATTTTGCTGGTTCCACTAATGTTCTGTGTTTGAGGCTTATACATCTTGCTTTTTCTATCATAGATTCATGGATACATCGTTTCTCCATGATAATTTATGATTCCATAGACTGATGCATTCATTTAAAATTTTCACAGGCCTATCTTTGTGCAAACATTCATTATAAGTTTCTATAATAATTTTGCTTGTGCAATTAACTTCAATTTATTTTTTTCCATTTCAGACCATGGCTAAGTCTTTCGAGGTTACTGAGTTACCTGGTGCGTGAGCTTCTTTCAGTCTGCTTATTTCATTGTTTCTAAATCTGCCTCTTAATTCAGTTGCTCGAAGCCATTGTTTTCTTCATATATGTGATTGGTCTTAAATATATCATCGTTTTGCAGTTAGGTCAGCCAAGTTTATTGCACGCAAACAGTGGGTTGTTGCAGGAGCAGATGATATGTTTATTCGAGTATATAATTACAACACAATGGATAAAGTTAAAGTATTTGAGGCACACACAGATTACATTAGGTGCGTGGCTGTACATCCCACCCTTCCCTACGTGCTATCGTCGTCTGACGATATGCTCATAAAGCTCTGGGATTGGGAAAAAGGCTGGATCTGCACCCAGATATTTGAGGGGCATTCTCATTATGTCATGCAAGTGACATTCAACCCTAAAGATACAAACACCTTTGCCAGTGCATCTCTTGATCGAACCATAAAGGTTTAGATGTGTTGTTTTTGCCCGATGTTTCCAGCATTTTTATTTATTTACATGCACCAATGCAATAATATTATGCATAAACATTGTTATATTCCCCTTGCAGATATGGAATCTTGGTTCTCCTGACCCTAATTTTACGCTGGATGCCCATCAAAAAGGTGTTAATTGCGTTGATTATTTTACGGGTGGTGACAAACCTTATCTAATTACCGGTTCTGATGATCACACTGCCAAGGTTTGTTTTCTGTTTTTTTGTTTTCTTTACTCTTCGTCTACCCATTGATTTGTTTTCATATATATACACAACAATTAATAGTCCCATATAACCTGTGAAACAGGTATGGGATTATCAGACCAAAAGTTGTGTCCAGACTCTAGATGGTCACACCCACAATGTATCTGCTGTATGCTTTCATCCCGAACTTCCCATTATCATCACTGGCTCCGAGGATGGTACAGTCCGCATTTGGCATTCAACAACTTATAGGTAAGTTGATGCTGTTCACAGAATACCGAGTTGAGTTTTATCTTATTATATTTGGTGTATTCCTTATGCTTTTGTGTCATCGTCGTCACTCTCTTATAGGAACTTGAATAGTTTTTCTTTGGTTGATTTTATTTTTTAAAATTAGACCTTATCCGAATATGTCTTTTCATGTTTTAAAAAACTATGATTCTGTTACTTGTTGCTTCAGCTATCTTATGATAACTATTATTTATAAATTTGACATTCACTTGAGAATTGACAGTGTTGAAGTTCTGTCATATCATGTTTTATTTAGTTTTTCCATGTTACACTTATAAGATTTTATTATTATTATTATTATTATTATTATTATTATTATTATATTGAGATTATGCATATATTCTAGTCAATTTTTTAAAATAACATTATGGTGGTTGATTCTGCTTGCAGGCTTGAGAACACGTTGAACTATGGTCTCGAAAGAGTTTGGGCTATTGGATACATGAAGGGTTCCCGTCGGTGAGTATTTTTTTAAAAGAAAATATATGCAAGTAATTTCTGAGTTTCATACTTGGATCTTTGAATCATTTCATTTTCACTGAGACTACAATGTCAAGCATTGCCTCTATAATGAAGTATTTATATCAGATTATAAAACATTGTTTTCTTTAATATTTCATGTAATCTTGTTTGGTTTGATCTCTCGATAGATGCAGTATCTCTTTCACTTTTTCTTCTCTTAAAAAATTAGTATCTGATCCCCCTTCTTGACCTACATTACCAAAACATCTATCTTTGTAGGGTTGTGATTGGCTATGATGAAGGAACTATAATGGTCAAACTTGGCCGAGAAGAACCTGTAGCTAGCATGGACAACAGTGGGAAGGTCATTTGGGCTAAGCATAACGAGATTCAAACTGTCAATATTAGGAGCGTAGGAGCAAATGTGGAGGTATGTGCTTATTATTTAGCAGTATAATATGTGAGCAAGAAATGAAAACTTATTTTTTTTATTAATGACAGAAAATACTGTGCTTTTTAGATTGCTGATGGAGAAAGGTTATCATTGACTGTTAGGGAGTTGGGCACCTGTGATCTCTATCCACAAGTGAGCGAAGACCCTTTTTCTTACTATTTTGTTTCCTTATTTTGCATCACCTATCTACGATAATGTCAATTATGCTCACATTGTACAACTCTCTCAAAAGATTTTAGAAAACAAACATATTTACATTATTTAGCAATTCAGGCATTTTGATTTATATATATAAAGTTACATTTTCCTCAATCAAAGTTTTTCCTTACATGGGTCCCCATCCAGCTCAACTCGGATTAGTTAGGGTTCAATGTGACTTTTAAATGCCGACAATCTCAACAAAAAAATATTATGTAACTTCTGAGTTCTGAATTCAAAAGTTAATGACAAAAAAAAAGCATTTTATTCTAGTTATCATTGTGTAGTTATTAGTTCATACTTGAAAAAATAAGCTTAACCAGTTCCTTGGCTTCAATTACCGTTGTTAATTTGTTCCTTCATGTATTTTGACTGACTCGTGATTTGCTTTTTTATATTCAGAGTTTAAGGCACAATCCAAATGGGAGGTTTGTTGTTGTTTGTGGGGATGGTGAATATATTATATATACTGCCTTGGCATGGAGAAATAGATCATTTGGTTCAGCTCTAGAAATTGTTTGGTCTTCGGATGGAGAGTATGCTGTAAGAGAAAGTACTTCAAAGATTAAAATTTTCAGCAAAACTTTCCAGGTTTGAAGTTCACTTCGAAATACTCCTATTTTATCCATTTTGTGATTGAAGATGAAAATGACAGTAACAACCAACTAATCCTTAATGTTTATTTAAAGCGCAAGCAAAATGGGTCCATTTATTGATTTACTATTTATGGAAGGACCAAACAAAAATAATCATGCTGGCAATTGATTTTCCAAAATAGAAACCTAACATGGTTCTCAAAATAAAGTTATATTATTGCTTTAGATGTCTGCTTACTGAAAGAAGTTTTCTCTAGTAAATTTTAATTGAAGTCAAGATGTTTTTCGTATTTCAGGAAAAGAAGAGTATCCGCCCGACTTTTTCAGCAGAACGAATATTTGGCGGTACTGTGTTGGCAATGTGCTCAAATGATTTCATCTGCTTTTATGATTGGGCTGAATGCAGATTGATTAGGCGTATTGATGTGAATGTGAAAGTAAGGGCTTTCATGCAGTGACATCTATGGCCTGCTTGGTTATTTTATTTCTGTTTTAATTACAAAAATGGCACTTTGTATCCTATCTTCAAAGTTTTATACATTAAACAGGAAAAATAATAGAAGTTGTTTCCTTTGTTTTTAATTGAAAACATGAAATGTGAAAATGATTGGACATTTTTGTAATAAAAATTGAAAACTATGAAAACAGAAAATTTTCTACAACCAAACTGATCCTTAGCTTTTTTAGTTTTAGCCTAGCCCCTTCTAATTTCTTGTAAATTTTCTTATTTTTTTGTTGGGTCAGAACCTCTACTGGGCTGATAGTGGTGATCTAGTAGCGATTGCTAGTGATGCATCATTCTACATTCTAAAGTATAATGTGAGTATTCTGATTGACTTGATTTTCTTATAGTTTTTCGCTTTCTCTTAAGGGATTATACTTTTCCTTTTCCTATCTTTTCGGTTGAATAAATATTTGGTGGTGAACCACGGTAAACATTTTATTTCTACTGTTGCAGCGTGATGTTGTTTCATCATATTTAGATAGCGGGGGATCTGTGGATGAGCAAGGTGTTGAAGATGCCTTCGAGCTCCTTCATGAAATGAGTGAACGTGTCAGGACAGGAATCTGGGTTGGGGATTGTTTTATCTACACCAATTCTTCTTGGAGGCTTAATTACTGTGTTGGTGGCGAGGTATTGGCTCTTTCGTTTTAGCTTCAATGGAACTCCATATTTATTTATTGAACTCTTTCTCTTTGTTGTAATGAATTCCTTCTTATATCAAATAAATAATTTATTTATTGAATACAAAAATCATATGAAATCTGTTGGTTCATAAATGAATATAGGTAACAACAATGTTTCACTTGGACCGTCCAATGTACTTGTTGGGATATCTTGCCAGCCAAAGTAGGGTTTATTTGATTGACAAAGAATTCAAGTAAGTGGGACATATGTTTGCATTATTCATTATATCTTGTGCTGTATGTAATCTTGATTATTTTCCTATTTCTCGATTGTTCTTCAGTGTTGTGGGCTACACACTCCTTTTAAGCTTGATCGAGTACAAGACTCTTGTGATGCGTGGTGATTTGGAAAGGGCTAATGAAATTCTACCATCAATTCCACAAGAGCATCATAATAGGTATTATTTACTTTTTTGGGGTTACATTGTTGCTTAATGACCTTTCATTATTTTGTAATTATGTTTTATACTCCCTCCGTTCCTTTTTAAGTGTCGTTTTAGCAAAAAGCTCTTCCACCAAGATAGTGGATTATTAGAGTTAGTTTTTCTATTATACCCTTATTTATTTTTCTCTTTCTAAATAAATTCAATCATACACTCTCTTTTTCCAATAATTTATTGAAAAATTTGAGGTGGAGTTATTGAAAAAATAAGGGTATAAATGACAAATTATAACATTAAATTATAAAACGACACTTAAATAAGAACAAAAAAATTCTTCTAAAACGACACTTAAAAAAGAACGGAGGGAGTATGTTTTAAAGAAATGCTTTACCTTGAATGATTTGCGCTGTATAAATTATGAAAATATACTTTCTGAAAAACAAAATGCGTATGTAGATAATTCTTATGCACTACATGCCCTTTCTATCTTTATGCACAAATTGTTCTGGTCTGATCCCGAGTAAAATGTTAACCTGCCGAGACATAAAAGTGGATCCTATGTGATTGAGAGAGAATCTTTTGACATTTATCTGATTATAAGCTGTTAGTTTGCATTTTTGTTTTTGCAAAGGCTATTCTTGGTTTGCATTTAGTGGCGTTTTGCTTCTTGCCCATTTTGATATGTTAGTATTGACTCTATCTAGTCTGCTTCCATATTATTTATCATTGCTTGGCATGCTTTTATGATTATTATGTATAATCTTGTATGAGGTATGTAGTGCATGTTCTTTATGTCGTAGTTTTATAATAGATTTCTATTTCACACGGTGTTACTAAGACATTAATTTTAAAATTTGGAACACAAATGTCCTATCCTATCCATTCTAATTGCAATACTTCTTTCTATGGTAGTGTGGCTCATTTCCTGGAATCTCGAGGCATGATAGAGGATGCTATTGAAGTTGCTACTGACCCTGAGTACAGATTTGATCTTGCCATACAGCTTGGAAGATTAGAGGTTGCAAAGGTAAGTTCTCCTCTCCGAGGAAGGCAGTATTACTTGGCTTGCGAAATCTCTTAGCTTGGCCATCCAATTTTCATTTCTTGTTTTAATGAGTTTGATTTGTCAGTATATATTGGGAGTAATGTTCATCCTCTCTTGTTGCAGGCTATTGCTATAGAAGTGCGGAGTGAGTCTAAATGGAAACAGTTGGGAGAATTAGCTATGTCTAGTGGAAAGGTGCTTTTTCCCGTCTAAAGAATCCATGTTTTTGGTGTTTTCTGTAGTAATTCACTGAGTTGCATTCCTAAATATTCATGTCCATTTTTATTTTAATTTATGAGTTGCAAATCTAAATATCCGTGTATATGTCTCCCACTGGGGTGTCTTTTTCTCGGCTCTTTTCCTTTTTAGCTCCGCTTCTGTTTTCTTCATCTATCTTTTCTAATCCAGTAGGCAATGCCAAACTCCTGGTTAGAATTGCTTATACTCCTTCTCACAAGTCCACAGGATTCATTTGGATTGACTTGCTTCCAAGAAGACCACCATTCGAAAGCTTCTGCTCTCAAGTGGAAATGTTCCACTCCACCAAACTCTCATATCTTAATGTGTTACCTTCAAAATACTCACACCTGGATCACCCACCTATAAGCCTCTCTCTTCTCATCAAAATTTGTAATTGTTGGACGGCTCCCTGTTCTCAGCTCCTCCCATGCTTCCATTATGATAGATACCAAATGCTTCTAGAGTTAGATCTCCGATACCTTTTGAAAGGAATTGAATTGAACAAATAAAACTGTAATATTATTTGTTGGACTTTCCGTCTTAATTGTGGTCCGCCCCTAGTCGCTTTAATTGCAGCCCCTAACACCTTAATTTTGTTGGCTTTGAAGGGGTGGATTTAGTCCCACATTGCTTAGAGATATGGCCTGTGTTGTGTTTATAAGTGGAGGCAATCTTCACCTTACAAGCCAGTTTTGTAGGGTTGAGTTAGGCCCAACCCAAATTCTGAGATTATTTAATATTGAAATAACCACTAAATTCAGAGGAAGAAAGCTTCTGTTGCAGCAGAGAAATATAAATGGTAAACATGACGCTAAGACCCCTGTACTGCAAGAGCACCAACTCTTACTCTCAGCTTTTCCCTAATTACCATTTGTAATCCTCTCATGCCTTCTTATAGTCACCCATGCCCATTCCCTTCCCCTAATAATAGTGGGGCCTATTAAGTGCCTTGATGGTGTGTTGCAGAATATGGTCACAAATGAGATATTTCATAGGTTTTAATAAGTTCCAATTAAATTTGTTAAGTTATTTATATATGTTCTCTAGAAGTTGTGTTCAAATGCTTTGGTTTGGGGCATGTTTAGAGGATGGAGTTGTAAAATGAACAAATCATTTTGTTTTAGAGCTTTTTCAAGCTATATATCATGGAATTGTCAAAGTAGGGAACCCTACCCAGCTATTCTTTACCATCAAATACCCATATTTGCATACCAATTTGAGTGGTTTGAAAAAAAAAATTCCTTTCTTTTTTCAAATAAAAAATGTTTGCTTCTTGCAGCTCACTGTATTATCTGTTCTTGCAGTTAGAAATGGCTGAGGAGTGTTTACAACATGCAATGGATTTGAGTGGATTGTTGCTTCTATATTCTTCATTAGGCGATGCTGAAGGAATATCAAAACTTGCAATTCTTGCTAAAGAGCAAGGAAAGAACAATGTTGCTTTCCTTTGCTTATTTATGTTGGGTAAACTTGAAGACTGCCTTCAATTGTTGGTAGAAAGGTAAAATTCTACCGTTGTACTCTTTCATTAACGGCGTTACTTAAATGGGTGGTGGGAAGGTGCGAGGGTGGGTTGGTTAGACTGTGATTACACGTAGCTGACTTATGCTTTTGGCAGCAATCGGATTCCAGAGGCTGCTTTGATGGCTCGATCGTATCTTCCAAGCAAGGTCTCAGAGATAGTGGCAATATGGAGAAAAGATCTTGGCAAGGTAACTTCATATTAACAGATAGAATGTAACTTAAAATTAAATAAATAAATTCTTATATTTATTTGGTATTATGCATAGGTTAATCCAAAAGCTGCTGAATCTTTGGCTGATCCTGAGGAGTATCCTAATTTGTTTGAAGATTGGCAAGTTGCACTTGCTGTTGAATCTAAAGCTGCCGAAACAAGGTGTGTGGGGAAATGCCTAGTTACATTATCTTGCAACTTATATAATCTGTGTACTAAGCACTTCCAACATGTTTTTGACTAACTAACTCTATTCTTTTATTATAGGGAAGTTTACCATCCTGCAGAGGAGTATGTTAACCATGCTGATAAATCACATGTCACCCTTGTTGATGCTTTCAGAAATATGCAGATTGAAGAAGAGGATCAGCCTCTTGAGAATGGGGACTCTAATCATGAGGTATACTAAATATAGGGTTAATACAAAACAAAAGTTATCAAATTGTTCAACTTGAAAACTTGTGAAGAAAAATAAGGAGATAGAATGAATGCTTTTGAGGGATTAGCACTCAGCAGATTTGATATTTATATACACTTCATGATTATTTTCATTATGAATGCTAGTGCAACTTCGTAAGTAAATGAGTTAATTAAATCATTCTACATGAATTTGAACCTAAAGCTTTAAATGATACTATATTTCTAGCATTCCCTATGCTCTTTCCAAGACTTCCCCTCAAGCTGGGTAACAAGTTTGGTCTAACCCGATGGAAAGAGACCCAAGTACACTTCTAATTAGCACTACCCAAGTGATCTTTTGTATACACTTCATAATTAGTTAAATTTTATTATTAGTAGGTAAACATATACTACTACAACTTCCTTAGTATATATGATAATATGAACGAGCAAAATCATTTTACATGAATCTAAACCTAAAGCTTTATATGTTCTACTGTTTTTAGTACTCTAAGTGCTGTTTCCAGCAGTTCTCATAAACTAAATGTTTTTCTTCTATGGAAAGAACAATCTATAGCTCCTATTGATTGTCACTATTTGTATTAGACTGTTACTTTATGTTTTTTATGTCCTCTTGTTGCAGTTGACCGAACAAAATGGAGAAGAGGATTATACAGAGGGGCACGAAGAACAAAATGGAGAGGAAGGAAGCCAAGAGGATGAAGTTGTAGTGGATGCTGATTCTACTGATGGTGCAGTTCTCGTTAATGGCAACGAGGCTGATGAAGAGTTGAGTACGAATAAAGAAGGAGCCCCGTCAGCGTAAAAGCATTTGATTGGCGGAGTGAAAATCCAAATTTTGTCTCTGGTGATTGTTTGTTTCTGATGTGCCTTCCCTAATTCCCCATTTTGATCACTAGCTATTTTTAATACAACTATTACCACCCAAGTCCTGCAAATTCTAGTTTTATTTTGTGTATCATATTCATATATTTTACCACAACTAGGCTGTATATTTAGGAAATAGAGATGATTTTATAAAATTAGGTCCATTGTCAGTAAATCTCCAAACACTTGACATATTTTTCCCCTAATTTTGTGCGGCTATTTTAATGATTTTGTAACATTTGTTTGAATCATGTGGGTATAGTTATGTTAAAAAATTTCCAAGAGATCAAAATCACAATGAGTTGTGTGGTATATCTTAATTTTCTTTTGTTTGAAGAGGTTATGATAGTTCATTTCATTGCCATGTTATTATAGCCATATTAATGAACTTATCTTTCAAAATTGGTTTTCCTTTTAAAATTTGGTTGATAAGATGGTTCTTCTTCACTTGGATACCCTACTTCGGTTCTGGCTCTCTGGAATATTTTATCTCAATTGAGGAATATTTTAATTAGGAGGTGAGTGAAGTGTAAAAATTAATTCAAATAGTTTAAATTCGAATTCTTCCAAACAATGTCTTTAATAGGAGCTGATTAATTATCAGAGGTAGTCACATGATTAATCGTTGGAAGCTTTTAAATTTCGAACCTACTTTTTTTGGCGGTAGTTGCTCCTGCCTAATCATACCTTACTAGGAGGATAGTGCTATGGTCGAACCGTATGAATAAATCAGATTAAATTGAATAATTCGGTTGAATAAACCAATCATTATAGAAAAATTATATTTATTAAATTGGTCGAATTTGATGAATCGGTCCCTAAAAATAATATACACTTACAAAATTTTGAAATATCATTCTTTCACATGTTTATTTTTTAAATTTCTATTATAAATTAATAATCACACATAACGAAATAATACAAATCACAAATTTAAATAAATTTGGAACTTCAATCCATGTCTAAGTGCAAAAGGTTAAACACAAATCTAAATAAATTTTGAACTTCAAACTATGTTTAATTGCAAAAAAGGTAAAGTTATTTCAAATAAGTTTTGAATAAAGTCTAATTTTATTTTTAAAATAAAAAAAATCATCAAAACAAAATAGTGTCGTTTTGTCGGAGAAACATGCATTTAATTCGTCGGTTTTTCAAAACCACTGATTCATTGGTTTTTATCGGTTATGGTTGATTTTGGTCGATTTATACTAGTTCAATAGTATATTCAATCCAGCAATTAAACCAGACCAATGGTCTCTTCAATTCCGTTTCGTCCGGCCGATTTAGTTCAATTTTGAAAACACTAATCATATATCATGTTAGATGGGTAAAATCACACTATCATGAGAAATCTATCTTATAAGAATTTGTCTCAAAGAAAGGTTTTATGATCCTTAAATCCTAACTAAAATCTAATGAATGGTTCAGAACCAAATTCACCTTTCATAACTTTTATTTTAATTTCAAACCTCGCTTAGATTAGAGGAGGAAGAGACTACACATAGAATGACGTCTCCACCCACGAAAGAGGTGCCACCACAATTCTTTTCTAAGTTCAAATTCGATTTATTTAAAGTTTATAAATAATTTGATTCAACTCATTAGATTAAACTTTGTTACACAAACTTATTATTTTTTTAAATTCTAATTTTTTTTATATTTAATATTTTAAATTTATATATTTTAAAATTGGAATAAAATAAAGTTATAAGAATTGAAGAAAATAAAAAGTTAAGATTTAGAGAAAGTTTTTAAAACTTCCACTAAAAATTATATATATTTTAAACTTGCTAATTTTAAACTATAAAATCTAATAAATATTTTAAAACTAAATATACACCTCTACTATCAAATACAACATATAAAGAACAGTAAGAAGAGTAATATTATTTAATACAAAATAATTTGAAGAAGAAAGATAAGGATGCACACATGTCACTATTTTAGAGGTGAGCATTAATTGATTTTTAAATTTAATTTTTTTTAATAAAAATTATGGAGTTGCGATGATAATGAATGGTCGGAATTTAGTTTTGTATTTTTTAGTTTTCATGTTTTCTTATTAATAATTATTTTCTTTTAAAGAAACTCCATCTTAGAGTTCATCATCACCATCATCTTAACCACTTAAACATAAGTTCAAATTTGATATAGTTAATGTCAATGAAAAATATTGACAATTTTTCAATAGACTCCATGAATCTCTTAGTCACCACCTGAATTTTCAGTTTTATTCTCTATTTTTGTAGATGTACATTCGAAAGTATTTTTATTTTTAAAAATTGTTTCATTCTGTATATACATCTACGGAAGTGTTACAAACATAGTAAAATTTGAGATTTTTTCAATTAATTAAAAAAATCTCAAGTTCATGAAATCTTCAAACGACCGTTTGTATCAAAAAATTTAGATGTATGGTTGAAATAATGATACATCTAAAAATTATATAAAAAAAGCGATGGCGTACCAATTAAATTCTTCAAACGAACTTTACCAATGGAGTTAGGTTTATTAACACCAATTATCAGAATTAACTAAATATAAATTTAATGTCTTACTTGAAGATTTAAATTTTTTTGACTAAAATTATATTCAAAATTTAAAGTATTTTTATTCGTTGCCATCGAAATTGGATATAACTATAATTTTTCATTAATTTGCATAAAATACTCATCAAACTTTTCACTTTTGACCACCCTATGTATTTCAATTTGCACCCCTACCCCATCACACTTACTACCGGTCTGCGATTCTCTCCATGTCATCAACTCCATTAGCCACCACGACCGCCGCCATCGACCTCCCTTTATATTCCCACCGGAAGGTAACCCACATACACCCTTCTTCCATTTTTAGTCTGTGCATTCTTATATAAGCTTGGGTTTTGCACACAAGGTGTTTGTTGAAATGTCACAACGATTTTGTTCATGTTTATTTTGAGCAGAACAACTATTGTTTCCTGTCTCACTTCTTCTCATATTGAGTTTTTTTTCTTTCTGAATTCTTATGTGCATATCTGCAACCTTATTCTCAATAATGTTATATAAATAAAAAATGCATAAAAATGACTATGGGAATCTATGTTTCATTTTTCAAAGCCAGAGAAAAAATGCACATTTTCCAGAAACTGTTTAATGGCCTCAGACAACGTGTTTGGATGAATCGTTGCTATGCTTCTTCTCCTGGACTTGCTCTTGCTGATTCATTTTATCTCAATCCAAACATTCCTCTCAATTATGTCTATCCAGGTACTTTATTTTATTTTTTTGAATGAATGAAATGCATTAGTATTGTTAATAATATATGATAGTTTGTGTTTATTGTTTGAGGAAATAATTATTTGTTTCAGATATTTCGGCATATATCTATCTATCTGTAGGAATATAAAATAACAACCTGACTTTAAAAAGCCGTCTCTTAATGCCTTAGTTGATTGAATTATAGATTAATTACTGAATAATCGTTTATAAGTATGCATGTAAGCTTTTGCATGGTAATTTTAAGGCCTTCGTGTTTCTGTGCCAGGTTTCTGCCTTATTTAAGTTAGTATATTTGCAGGAACTGCCACTGAATGCAGAGATGTGATCGGGCAGGGTAAACTGGAACAGCGAGCTCCACCGGCTTATTATGTGCCTAATATGCCTGAACTTAACTCACAAATTAAGCAACTAATGAAACAGGGAAGACTTTGTGAAGCTAGGGATATGTTTGATAAAATGGCTCATAGAGATGAGATTTCATGGACAAATTTAATAGCAGGCTATGTGAATGCAGCAGACTCGAATGAAGCATTGGTCTTATTCTCAAATATGTGGGTCAACTCTGGACTTCAAAAGGACCAATTTATGATCAGTGTTGCCCTCAAGGCTTGTGCACTTGGCAGAAATGTATACTTTGGAGAATTATTGCATGGTTTTTCTGTGAAATCTGGTTTGATAAACTCAGTCTTTGTCAGCAGTGCCCTTGTAGATATGTACATGAAAGTAGGAAAAACAGGGCAAGGTTGTAGTGTCTTTGAGAAAATGACAACGAGAAATGTAGTATCATGGACTACCGTTATTGTGGGGCTTGTACATGCTGGTTACAGTTTAGAGGGACTATTGTACTTTTCTGAAATGTGGAGATCGAAAGTGGGCTATGATTCACATACGTTTGCCATTGCTTTAAAGGCGTCTGCTGATTCAGGTTTGTTACATTATGGGAAAGCCATCCATACACAAACAATAAAACAAGGGTTCAATGAAACTGCGTTTGTTATTAATACTCTCGGTACCATGTATAGTAAATGTGGGAAACCAGACTATGTCATGCGATTATTTGGAAAAACAAGGATGCCAGATATTGTTTCATGGACGAACCTTATCACGACTTATGTACAAATGGGTGAAGAAGAACGTGCATTGGACGCATTTAAAAGAATGAGAAAATCTAATGTCGGTCCCAATGAGTACACTTTTGCATCTGTAATTTCTGCTTGTGCGAATCTCGCTATTACTGAATGGGGGGAACAAATACATGGCCATGTATTGCGTCTAGGTATCGTAGATGCACCGTCGGTGGCAAATTCTATCATCACTCTTTATTCAAAATGTGGACTGTTACGGGAAGCTTCAATGGTATTTCATGGTATGACTAGAAAAGATATTATTTCTTGGAGCACTATAATTTCTATTTATTCTCAAGGAAATCACGCAAAAGAAGCTTTCAACTATCTATCATGGATGAGAACGGAAGGGCCGAAACCAAATGAGTTTGCTCTTGCTAGTGTTCTAAGTGTTTGCGGAAGCATGGCACTTCTTGAGCCAGGTAAGCAGGTGCATGCTCATGCCCTGTGTATTGGCCTGGATCATGAAGCAATGGTTCACAGTGCTCTTATTAGTATGTATTCAAGGAGTGGAAATCTGCAAGAGGCTTCAAAAGTTTTTGATGGTATGAACAATAATGATATTGTGTCATGGACAGCAATGATTAATGGGTATGCCGAACATGGTTACAGCCAAGAGGCTATTAGCTTGTTTGAGAATATTTCCGGCGTTGGTTTAGTGCCAGACTATGTGATGTTTATTGGGGTTTTGACTGCTTGTAACCATGCTGGATTGGTTGATCTTGGCTTCTACTACTTTAAGTTAATGACTAATGAGTATCGGATCGCTCCTTCAAAAGAGCACTACGGTTGCATGATTGATCTTCTATGCAGAGCAGGGCGGTTGAGTGAAGCTGAGCATATGATACGAAACATGCCATTCCTTTGTGACGATGTTGTGTGGTCTACCTTACTCCGAGCATGTAGGGACCATGGAGATGTTGACCGAGGAAGATGGGCAGCAGAACAGATACTTCGGTTGGATCCAAATTCTGCTGGAACTCACATCACTCTGGCTAACATATATGCTTCCAGTGGAAGATGGAAGGAAATGGCACATTTAAGAAAATTAATGAAATCAAAGGGAGTCATAAAGGAACCAGGATGGTCTTGGATCAATGTCAATGATCAATTAAATACATTTGTTGCTGGGCATCAATCTCATCCCCTAAGTGAACAAATAACAGCCATTCTGGAATTACTCAGCACGAGTATAGGAGATGCAAGGCTGGATTTTGGTTCTATTGTAGAAGATGTCGAAGATTAGTGGGTATTGTTTATGAATTTTTAATACACACACATGATCCTCCATATTGCTTAGTTTACTCTTGCATTGAGTGTATAATGTACTTTATGATGTTATTCTTGATGTACTCAAACTTTGGGAAATAGAGGTTCTTTCTTCAAAGGAGGATGCTAAGAATAGCTTTCCATCATCAAAGAAAAGGGCTGCTGAACGGGAGCTCGGCCAAGACACTCCTCTCAACGATGAGGAAGATGCCTCTAACCTTACTACTGGAACTTTCAAGAGAGCCAGTAATGAGGTTCTGGCAACTGTAGTATTCTGCTCAATCCCATTCCAAGTCAGTCCCTTCGCAAACACGCAAAACTCCCCTCCAAACTCCCAAAGATCTCCTCAAGTTTTAGATGCCGACTGTGCACGGTGAAGACATTGTCTATTTATTCTTGTCATATAAGTAATGGTTTCGAGGGCACTTCTTGATGTTTGATTTTTGCAGCATACTGTATTATCTGTTCTTGTTAGAAATGGCTGAGAAGTGTTTTAAACATGCAATGGAGTTGAGTGGATTGTTACCTCTATTTTTCTTTAGGACATACTGAAGGAATATTAAAACTTGCAACTCTTGCTAAACAGCAAGGGACTTTACTTACAAGGTAACTTCTTATTTACAGATAGCATCTGGGTTAAATAAATAATTTCTTATATTTTTTTATTAATATACACAGGTTAATCCAAAAGCTGCATATTCTTTGACTGATCCTGAAGAGTATCCTAGTTTGAAGATGTTGCACTTGCTGTTGAATCTAAAGCTGCAGAAACAAGGTCTGTTTTCTTACGTCATCTTGTGTATAACTTACATAAACTGTGTAATAAGCATTTCCTATATATAGTTTACTATAGTTGATAACTTTAAGATACAATCAATTCAGACTGACTAACCAATTCAGCTATTTGCATCGCATTGACTCAGAATAACTGGTGATTTCTTGGTTGACACCATGTCGGAGCTTTCTGAATTCAAATGGCACGGTACATTCAGATGACTCATTCCATGTCAAGAGGAGTTTCTACTCGGGAATGAACAAGGAGTCGTGGTTGAACACTCTCCGAGTCCCTTTTTTGCCTTCTGAATATCAAGTCGAGAATGTAGTTTGCATTCTTTGATGACTTATGGTAGCAGAGCTTGGAGCCATCGGCAAGGTGTCTCAATGCAGCAACTTTTGGTTTGTTTGGAACCACAGCTGTAATTTAGTTTTTGCGTGCCAATGCAGTATCGCAAAAACAGAAGTTATAAGATACAGCTTCCACGAGGGTCAAATGAAAGCTCTAGTATGGTTGCCACTCATGCTAAAGGAAATTATTAGACGAAAGAGATACTCCTTAGAAGTACTTTTTCAAGTCTCAAGAGTTTATGAAATAGTGAAGACTAAAAGTGCTTAGTAACTTATCAAATTATTAGTGCATCTAGAACATTTTTGTGAAAATATTTGTCCAATTGTTTGAGAATGATATCTTGTTCAGGTCCATTACTTTCCTCTATGTCTCATAATAAGAGTCTTTATAGCAAAAAAAAAAATATTGTTTCAAAATAATTGTCATTTTATTTTTTCAATGCACTATTAATTAAGTTTATCAACTTTATCCCTAATTTACGTTATTAGTTGAGTTGAATTTGGATAAAAAAAATATATATTATTAGTGGAGCCACATGTTCTCTATGTCTATGGGCCCTCCTGAAAACGGGTCTGCAAGGGGGCATCTTTAGTAACTAGGTTCTAGGGTGCAATTGGCTCATGATTGTCATGAGTTGTACGACTCTGGGATCCCGACCCTCGTGAAAGTCAACTCCTAGAGGTCGACGCCTCCCTATCGTGAGGCAGAGAGGGAACAGTTGTAGTCTGCTTGTGCTGACGAGTCCTCTCGCGATGAGCTAAGACAGTTATGGTGGGTCGTCTGAGTCTCAACTTAGATGGTTTTTCAGCCATAAATTTTGTAGAAGTAAGAAACGCGCGTTACCAAAAATACCCATGTTAAAAGAAAGGGAAAAAATGCAGACGGACTAAAATTGAAGATGCATTTTTGGTTTTTATGTAAACGTTGAACGAAAATGGAAATGTATCTCCGGTACGGCCTACAACTTTCTGCTTTGTCAATGGCGAAGCTCAAGCTACTAAGACCTCAACAAAATGTTCATTGATCGAAAAAATAACCTTCCTAAGATGTTTAACCATAGGGGTGTTCATGGGTGTGGGTCGACCCACGAACCCATTAACTTAAACCGAACCAACCCATAAATTACCCGAACCCGTTCATTTACGGGTATACCCATCCCAACCCGCAAAAACCCATATAGTTTTGGTTCGGGTATCGGATTTGAGTTTTACAATCTGCGGACCCAGTGTCCCAACCCATTGATGTGACATTAGTAATTTTTTATTTTTTATTATTATTTTAAATAGAAATATAAAATTATTATCTCAATACTAACCATAATTTTTCCAAAAAAGCTTTATTATCCACCAATAATACTACTAGATCAATGAGTTTACGTAATTTTAAGACTAAATGTTAATTCTTATTTTCTTTTGTATCATTTCCAACTTACGGATTTTATTAAAATAAAGTGTTTTGTGAAATTTTATATTATTATCCAGTGTTATGTCATGTTGATGAATAATATTAAATATTATATGATGTCATTGATGTGCTTCATCCATTTTATGTGTTAGAAATGAGTATAAATGTATTGAATTTTGTTATAATATTTTTAAATTGAAAAAATTTATAAGTTTTTTAATTTGAAACACAACCCATGAACCCAACTCAACCCAAACCATAAATGAATGAGTTGGTTTGAGTTGGTTTTGATAATGAAATTGCGGGTTGGACGGTGAACCCAACCCATTGAAGTTTGAACGGATTAGTAACGGGTTAGGCAAAACTCAGTCCAACCCAATCCATGCACACCTCTATTTAACCATACTTATAAGGTTGCAAACATTAAATATTTCAATTATCTAACCTAAAACTCAATTGCTAAATGCATTTACATTTAACTCAAAAAAGTTCAAAAAATACTTACAATTTCACTTCAAAATCTAATTCTTGTTGGTTGATGAAGCTTCAACACTAATGTTTGATGATGCTTGATTGTTGTTTGTTGATTTTTGATTTCTAATGAGATTTTCGCACAAGGGAATAGGTTGGATTTTGAGAGATTTTTGAGGTTGTGTTTTGAATATTTTTCTGAAAGTGAAGAAGGGAAAGAGACGAACGCGCGTATTTGTGTCAATATATTCCGTAAATACAACTACAGGTCCCTCTCGTAAATGCATTTCCTGCTAAAATATGGTCTGTAGTTGGGGGTGGTTTCGAAAATACAAATACATGTCCCTCTAATAAATGCATTTCCAGTTAGTTTCTTGGTCTTTTAGTCCATCAAAGGCCTGGTTAAGGGTGCTTCTGAAAATACATTGTCGATAGCTAGGGACATTTATGTATTTTTGCGCGGTGCGCTATAAAACCATAGAGTGTGTTGAGAAATTGCCAAACTTTCGGGAAATCTACATCCCCCCCCCCCCCCCAATTAGACATGCCATCCCCCATGGGGTATGCTTTTACCATTATACCGCTTTTTCCATTATTTTTTGAAAATTTCAAAAAAATATCCCGGAAATTTCATTTTTCACCCTCCTAACTTGTTCAAGGATAATTTTGAAATATAAAAAACGTGGGAGGGTGGCATGTATAAAAAAAGCGGTGGCATGTTAATTCTTCCAAACTTTCGTTTCTAAATTCCAGGCCCAATCCATATTGTTTTTGAAACGGCCCAACAAAAACAAACACATTTCATTTCATTTCTTTCTTCAAGAATCAAAACCCTAAAACAACAAAAACCAAGCAGCTACATCGAATCAAACCAACACTCCCCCTTCAATTTCAATCGCATCACTGCACCATTCTTCTTCCCGGAAATCTCAGCCGGACTCTCTCGCCGGTCGCCAGAAACGGTGATAATTTTTTCCCATTTTTTTTTCGAATTTCACGCACCGCGATTGTTAAACTTTCCCTTTTTCAATTGTTTCATGTGTAGAAATTGTAGAATGCTGAAGTGAATTTGTACAATAGTATCGTAGTTTTGAATAGTTGATGAACTTGATTCTGTTAATCTGTGACTGATTTAGTTGTAGCTGAAAAAAATAGGTTGAAATTCCTATATGTTGTTATGATTGTTGTTTGAATTTTGGTAGCTTAGATAGGAACAAATTGTTGTAGGATGCTTATAAGGTTTAAGTTGTTGATTAGTTCTTACTAGGGTTACTAGGTTGCTTCATGCTTCTTAGTTTTCGTGCGTGTTTTGAAGGTTTCCATTGTCAATGTCATTTTAATTGCCTTTGTTACTTTGTTGGACTCATGCTTTAAATACGGAGAAGTGGGAAATCGAGTTGCAGCTATCAACCAAGTTGTATTTATCGGATTCGTTATTTTGTTACTTGAATGTGTAGAAATGGTCTAATGCTAAAATAAATATATACAACAGTATGTCATTTTAAATCGATAGTAACTGTCGGAATTTTATTAATCGGTTTTAGTTTTAGCTTAGCTCAAAGAAATTTCTTGGAGTTTTATCTGTTGATATGATTGTAAATCTACTTTAAGGGTTATAAGTTGTAGATACCGATACCACTTAGTTTTGTTATGTTTTTTTACTTGGCTTGGTATGTTGCTACATGCTTCTCAGTTTTTTTTTCCTCCAATTTTTCATTGTCAATGTCATCTTAATGGGAAATTTTAACTAATTTCTTAAGTGCTTAGTTTCTTAACTAACAGTGTTTCTTGTTGTGCTGAAAATTAGGCAATAGAAGTTCTTTCTGTAATGGTTGTTTTTGAGAATGCCGAGCTGAAGATTTTGAACTTACAAACTTCTGTGATCTGTTTTATTGGTTTTTATCTGCTTGCTATAATAGTTGAACATCTAAGTGATTTGTGATTGTTATTTTATGAATGAGCAACCCAATTGTTATTTTATGAATGAGCAACCCAATTGTGATTCTTATTTTATGTCCACACACACCATTAATGTCATCCATTTAGCTTAGTTTACTCTTATGTGAATTAATACTTTACTTTCTGATTGCAATTCTTGTTGTATTGAAACTTGAGGAAATAGAAGTTCTTTCTGTAATGGAGGATACCGAGAATGCCTTACAGTCATCAAAGAAAAGGGCTGCTGGACGGGAGCTGACACGAGACACTCCTCTTGACGACGAGGAAGATGACACCGAAGTTAATGCTGGAACTTTCAAGAAAGCCAGTGACGAGGTTCTTGCTTCCAGAAGAATTATCAAAGTAGCACGTCGCCAACAGACGAATTCTGCTCCTTCTTCAAACCCTTTTGCTGGAATACGCTTGTCTGCTCCTACTGAATCCAGTGCCAAACCTGTTGAAGCTACTGCTGAAACACTACCGGAGAAAGCTAAGAATGAAGAAACGAAGCAGCCAGAGAGCAAAGCTCTTGAGGTGGAGGACAAATCTACTTCAAATAACGATGCTGCAGAAAAAAACAATGTAAACCAGGAGCTTGTGGAGGAGAGTATTGGTGATAACTCCAAGGTTGATAATGAACAAAGTAAGGATGGAAGTAAGATTGAAAATGAGGGCAAGAACGAAGCTGCTGATAAGGAAAGTGCAGGTGAGATTGAAAAAGAACCATTTACAGAAGAAAAAAAAACTGAGAACAATGATAAGAATGGAAATAGTGAAAGCAAGGATAAGGAAAACAAAGTAAGTGATGAGGCTACTGCTGAAGGTGGACCTTTCAAATCATTTCAACAGCTTTCGAGTAGTCAAAATGCCTTCACCGGTCTTGTTGGAAGTGGATTTTCTTCTTCCTTATTTTCCTTTGGGCCTAAAACAAATGACGGGTCTGCTTTAGGTAGTGGAACTGGTTCTATTTTTGGCTTGAAACCTGACCAGCCTCTGGGTCTGGGTTTATCAAACACTGGAACTTCTGGTTTTGGGACGTCGGGATCATCTGCTATTTCTAAGATTGAAACACTGCAGGAAGTCGTCGTTGAAACTGGTGAAGAAAACGAGGAAGTGGTTTTCAATGCAGATTCAGTGTTGTTTGAATTTGTAGATGGAGGTTGGAAGGAACGCGGAAAGGGAGAGGTGAAGGTGAATGTCACTAGTGGAACAGAAAAGAAGGCCAGAGTTCTTATGAGGTCCAAGGGAAATTACAGATTGATTTTAAATGCGCGTCTTTACCCCGAAATGAAGCTCACAAATATGGAGAAGAAAGGCGTTACCTTTGCCTGTGCTACTGAAGGGAAAACGGGTCTTTCGACATTTGCGTTGAAGTTCAAAGATGGGTCCATAGTGGAGGATTTTAAGGCTGCTATTACTGCACATAAGGGTGAGGCATCTACAACTGTCAAGACACCAGAGAATTCTCCCAAGGCTTCTGATGTTTGAGCTATATATCCCCCTTTCACCTTTATACTCAATTTTCTCACAAACTCAGTCTCCTTAGCCTACTGTTTTGTTGTTGTTGTTATGTCTTTGTATGACAGTTGAATCATATTTGAGACTTGGTGTACTTTAATTTGAGTCAAACCTGTTATGGTAGAGGATAAAGCTTGGATCTTAAATACAGAATATTTGATCATGAAAACTATATGTAGTGTTGTTTAAATTTCTGACATTAAGTTTTAGGTGAGTTCTTGGATTAACCTACTCCTCAAGATGGTTTTACCATATTAATGATAATAAGTGCATGTTTGGTACAATAGTTTACCGAAATCTCGGTAATTGAGTCGCAGACTTTGTGAAATTTCAAGTCTCCAATGATATTAAATATGCACTAAACTAATTATGATTTTAATTTTATATAGATGTCATTTTGTTAGAAATGTGGAATGATTGTAGTTGCAACCTTTTTATATTGGAAGAAACTGCGACAATAGTTAGAAAGGGAAATGAAGCTAATTTTGAAATCTCAAGATGTAGATTTTGTTCATATGTTCAGATGCTTACAGATAAATTCAAATTCAAACAAACCAATCTAAATAGGCCCTTAGTGTATATATGAGAATTATGTTATTAAATTCAAATAGATAAATTCAAATTCAAAAAAACCAATCTAAATAGGCTCTTAGTGTAAATATGAGAATTATGTTATTTTCGTAACCAAAAAATGAAAAAAAGTGTGTGACCAATCTGAATAGACTCTTAGTGTATATGTGAATTATGTTATTAGGTTTTTCAACCAAAAAAATGAAAACAAATTGTATGATTTTCTTTTTATTTTTAAAATAGATTACATTTAATAGAAACTAGTGCAAATTATCCAAATTAGACATATATTTATTAGTATTTCTCAATAGGCCTAGTAAATTTCTCAACACCCTATAAAAATCTCATTTTTATTTAACACTTTATTTTGATTTTTTTTAAAGTTTAATGGACATACATTAATAATGTAAAATAGTCTTACCTAGTCTTTCAATATTAAAATATCTACCATGTTCTGGAAGTAATTTTAAAACATCTTTGTGATTTGGTAGAATACACATTGGTTATTGGTTGTCATTAAAAAAAAAAATTCCATCGATGATGTACCACCTATTAATCATTTTAAAACTCTCACAAAAATCTTACTTTATTTTAATCATTGTGTTTAGTCACAATCAATATGTTTTTCAACATCATTAACCTTATCGTCATTTTAAACTACAAGCATATGTATTTTTATATATTTTTCCTTTGATTCATATTCTTGTTTTTCTATTTTTGTAATGTTGATATTGTTGGAAGGAAGTTCTTGGAGCCTTTGAAACCTTGTTTTTAAGGGTCATTCTGGACTTCTGTGCATGTTTGTTTGGTTATATTTCTTTTACATGAATTAACTATAGACATGGTGTACTCGGATGCTATCAACTCGATCTTTGAAGAATTAGATGCTGTTAGTTTGAATGCTAATGTATCAGAGGTTAGTAAGTTGAGTGTTTCTAAACATGCTGCTCATGTTGATGTAGGAAAACATTTTATCATTAAACATGCATTTATGTTATGTGATTATATGTTAAAATGTGGTTGTGCGAAAGTTGTAAATTAGGTTTTGATGTAGTTATTGAGAGCTTTCATTAGGGTTTTTATAGAAAAAATATTTTGTTGTGAAAGATATGACGAGTATAAAAACACAAATATAAAATTGAAACAAATCAAGAAAATGTGAATTTTCTTTTAGGTTGCACATGTACTATATGGCAAAGAATGATTGAAAATATTAATATGTTATGAGATGTACACAATCATTGGATTGCCAATTATCATGTCGTATAATTGCAAGCCGTTTAAAAAGTACATTAAAATATAAAAAAATGTGGTTTACTTGAGGTCCAAGCAATCTTTTAACCCCAAAAGAAAAACTCCAACATAAAAAGAAAAGAATTTAGATGGAAAATTTAAACTTTTAGTATTTTTCTAAAAATAAATTATTATTTTTATTTAAAAATTTCAAGTTAATTTCATTAATATAATAAATTATATTTTAACATGCCTTCCAAAAAATTACAATTTTAAGAAAAAAAACACTTTATTAAAGATTTTGATCCTTAATATTTTTTTTATATTTTTAAAATATTAAATCAAATACTCTTCGTTTTAAATATTACTTCTAAAGGTGAATAAATAAGATGTAGAAGATATCAACATACACCCATACAATCAAATATTTATTCAAATTTTTTTATAGAATACAAGTGAAATGTTATTTAAAAATAGATACAATATTATTTTTAAGTACAAAAATATGAAATATGACGAAAATTATTTGATTTTAAAATCGAAAAATTATAAATACGTTAAAATATAGAAATCATAATATATATATATATATATATATATATATATATATATATATATATATATATTTAAACAATTAAGCTTTATTTTATAGTTCACTTAATAAGTTGTAAATTAGTATCAATTAGTTATTCATTGAAATATATAAATTTTAATAAGTAGTATATAGGCGTAATCTAGAAAAGTTTGGAAAAATATATTAGTAATTAAATAAATAAATATCTTACAATGGATCATCAACATTATCCCACGTATCAAAATTTTGAGATTCATTCAACTTATGCCGCTCTTTTCTTTTTTCTTTTCACAAAACCCACCCTCTACATCACGTGCCAGAAGTTGACGAATCACGAGATCCCAAACATGAAATTACCCAAATTACCCCTAGCAAAATCAGATAATTTCTTCCCACGTAATCTTCTATTTTAACTCCAAAACTTTTCTCCCTTTCTCAATTGCTGATTCTCACTCCAAAATCTAGGGTTTCAGATCCCAAATTCTCTTCAATTTCGTTTTTCAATTAGGGTTCAGATTCGGTTTTTGTTCGTTCGTTTTGAATCGATTGAAGAAATTTTGATAGTTGTGTTTCGATTTTCTAGGGTTTTGGAATTCGTGGATTCGTTTTTTTTTTTGTTGTTGAATTTCATCGGGGAAGTTTAGGTTTTTTGTGGGGTTTTGTTGGGTTTTTTTTGTTTGTTTTGATATGGCTAATTCTGTTGAAGATGATGTTGATTACGAGAGTGATCCTGAAGAGTCGAAGAGATCGGTTCTTACAATGCGGAGGCGTGAGGCGAGTGATGATGAGGAGGAGGATGTAGAAGGGGAAGGGGAAAGAGAGGATTCAGTGAAGAGTGAGGATCTTCGTGGTAGGGTTCGGTCTGATGATTCGGATGGGGAGGGTGGTGTGGCTGATTATGATGATGAGGAACTTGAAGAGGAAGAAGAGTATGAGGAGGTTGAAGAAGAAGAAGAGTATGAGGAGGTTGAGGAAGTGTATGAGGAGAAGGGTGAGAGTAGGGTTGGGGGTTCTGTGATTGGGGTTAAGGAATCTGATGGGGAGGTTGTGGCATCTTTGGAAGAGGATTCTGCTGAGGTTAATTTGGAGGAGAAAAAGGAGAATGAACCATTTGCTGTGCCTACAGCTGGTGCTTTTTACATGCATGATGACCGTTTTAGGGACAATTCTGGTGCTCGCCAAAGGTATCTTTTTTCATCATTTTGCTTTTTATCCAATGCACCTTAGTGAATCTGTTTAGATTATTGTAGATTTTGTGCTACCTTGACTTGAAATATTGTAGTTTAGTTTTAGACTTGGTTATAGAATGTGATATTCTATATGTAGCATACACACTATAGATCAAAGGTGTGCCCAACATGTGTTATTAACAGTGTTATCAAATAACGAAGCCATGCGGATATACATAAGTGTTCCGATTCTCAAACTATTGACAGTGTCATTAAATAGCGGTGCCATGCGGATAAACATGGCGGTTTTTGTGTTTGCCGCAATGGTAAATATCATCTGGTATTGTGGAAAATCCGCTATAACAGCGCTGCAAAGTGGCTGTTATGGCGGGATTTTGGCTCTCCGCCATGGACCGCTATTGACAACACTGATTAATAAGAATGTCAAGTGTCGGTCAGGGTATTGTTTGTGTCTGTACTTCATATGTTATTTTTTTCTTGTCTGATTAACTCTGCGACCTTTGAAAGGCGGATGCATGGTGGAAGGAGATTGTGGGAGTCCAAAGATGATAAGAAATGGGGGCATGATAAGTTTGAGGAAATTTCAGTGCAGGATAGGGGCTTCAATGAGGTAATGATCTATAAAGTGCTTCACTGTCACACATTCTTATTAGTTCAATTGGCATTTTTCTAAGACTCTTTTCTAATGCTGAGTGTATGAAATTTAGAGGAGGAGGCCTTCTAGGGGTAACTTCCGAGGACGTGGTAGAATTCGCGGCACTGATCGTGGAGGACATGGTCGAGGAAACCGGAGAGAATTTAATGACAGAAATGACAGAGAATATAATGACAGAGAGTATAATGATGGCCGCAATCAAAGTCAGGTGCCTAAAGTTGTTGTGAAAGGGAGAGGGCCACGAAGGTATGAACCAACTAACAGAAGGAATGGTCCAGCTCCCCAGGTTCATAATAAACAGTGAGTACTACATGCATTTTACAGAATTTTATGGTAATATGAAGCTCATAATGTTGTGGATTACTTATAAGTTTTGCTTTGTTTTGTTTTCAAAGATCTGGGAAATCTCAGGAGAAAACTTCACTTGTTAGTTCAGAGAGATTTTCAGTACCAGCATCCAATGCAGAATCTGACCCCATGCCTGCTAAGAAAACTTCACATGTTTCTTCAAATTTGAACTATGCATCCCCACCATTTTATCCGTCGGGCTCTTCCAACAAAGAAGTTAATCTGGCACCAAAACGTGATGTACAAATTGGCAACACCAGCAGGAACATTCACCCTGTTATGGATGGGGGTTTTCAAGCTCAACAAAACAATGTAGTTCATCGGGGGAAGAATGTTGCTGATTCCATCAGCATGGACAAGCTATATATTGACCAGTCTGTCGGCCCGTCTGTTGGAAAGCCTTTGAACAATGTTCATTTGGCACCACCTGGATCTTCTCAATCTCATTTTCCCAGGCCTGCTGGGCCTGGAAGAGGTGCCCCAATCCCATTACAGATGAATTACCCACCTGCTCTCTCACACACTCAAACAAATAAAGTTTCTCAAACTCAACTGCACGACATTCAGAGAAGTTCTGCATCAGGGAGGACTTCGACGTCTGTGCAAGCTACTGCCCCACAGACTGGCCATCGACCTGGCAGTGGATCTCAGTCTTCATCTCCTCCCAAAAGAGCTGCATCAATTAATTCACTTGATTCTGGGGAAACAGATGCAGCCTCAGAATCAGGTAATGCCAAAGGAGCATTGGTTGGTAAGGGAAGGGGAGCTCCCCAAGGTGCTGGAAGGGGACCTTTTGTTTATGGCGGGGCACAGGTAATGGGGGCTGCTGGAAATTTGGGCATGAGTCAAGGAGATCCGAACTTCCCCACCTTCTTGCCAGGTTTGTATCTTTATTCAAAAGTAATGGAAATTTTGGATCCTGTCTACTTACTTAGTACAACTTTCTTCTGCTATTGTGATTCCAAGTTGTAACATTGTTGTCCAGTGAAAATCCTTTATTGTTATTTGATGTTAACTTGTTAATATGGATACTTTGATCTTGATGTGAGAATGATAAGTACCAAGTAGTATTATTTGCTGTTCTAATATGTATACTTAAATCGTTTTTTTTTTAAAAAAGAAGCCAATTGTAAAGATTGTGGTGTAAAAAATAGTGGCGAAGCTTGTGATTCTCTATCTAAATTAAGTTCAATGGTTCTGTTTATAATGCTTTTATATCTAAAAGTATGTACTGTTTTTAAATTAAATTATTAGATGCATTATGGAAGACTATATTCAAGTTATTAAAAACTCAGATAATAGGTTCAAGTTTTGGTAGTGTCCCATATGTAAGTGTATATGTCCATTGAAGTTCTATTATATTTGAGTTTAGGTCTGGGGTCCTTGATTTTTTTTTTCAAATACAGGTAAGCAGATAGGGTACTGCAGTGCTCAAATCAAATCCTATCTGTTTTCATCTTTAGCTCTAAGGCTCTGATTTACATTAATGTCCCCCTGTGTTCTGTGTGTTTATAGTTGTTGACATGTTGTTGAACAAGACTAATAACTTATTTTATTTCTCTACGCTTGAAATAAACGTTCTATTTTTAATTTGGTTTTGTTTGGATGCAGTAATGCAATTTGGGGGGCAGCATCCTGGTGGTATGGGAGTTCCCGCTGTTGGCATGGCATTCCCGGGATATGTTGCTAATCCTCAACTTGGTTTAGGAAAATCAGAAATGACATGGTACATATATATCTTATGAGTAATTCTTTAATTTAAAATAGAAAAATTTTAATTCCTTGTAGTTTCATTTGTTCAAACTTAGTAATTTTTCTATATGTGTTTAGGTTACCAGTCTTGGCTGGTGCTGCAGGAGCCTTGGGGGCTCAATACTGTTCACCATACCTTGCTGTTGATGGGGCTTACGGTCGACAACCAGGACAAACCTCTGCAATTGATACTTCAAGGTTGGTTCAGTTTTATAGCATAAATATATCATTTGTCTCCGTTTCATTTTCATTGTTACAATATCTTATTATTAGGTTTTTGATATCATTCTTCGTTTTCTTTTTGTTGATGTATCTCTGCAGCAAGGAAAATAATGTGAATAAAGCTAATAATGAATTGAAGCCACCACAAAAATCTGGTAAAATATATTTTCATTCCCTTTGATAGTTTCACCATTTGCGCTTGGTTACATTATTGTGATTTGTGACTTATTTTTATGTAGATCTGGTAAATGATGAGTATGGACAACGACAGAATAAACCTCGCAGGCAAGTTGTCGTGCTAAACCTTCATTTAATAGTTTAGTTTCAATTTTGTTTGCATGCTTATTGCTATTTTGAACAAATCACTTTGCGATACACCATTTATTACAAATACTGTGACATATTAGCAGCTATTTAGCATTGTTGCTTGGGGGAATTTTGACATATCATTATATTCCGCACATCTTGGTTGCTACTGTGTATTCGTTAAATCATTTCAATGAATGTTGGTTATGCTCTCTATGCAGATATTCAGAGATGAATTTTGGTCAGTGAAGTTTTATATAGGATACAACTTGTTTGAAATAAGCAGTTAAAGGTTTGTCATTTCCAATCTAATAACTGATGGTTTTTAGTTTTTGTATTGTTGCATTTTTCCAAGTTTTTTGTAATTTTGTTATGCAGGCCTTACTCTAGGCCCCTTGTTCTTCAGCTTTTCATCTGGAGTACTTTGGGCTGCAATAAATTTCAAGATATTTTAGGTAACCACTGAACAACTTACATTCTTGATAATGTTTTTTGTCATTGTTTAATTGACAGGTTGTTCACCTGTCAATAAAAATACTATTAAGATTTTTCTTAGATTAACATATCTGTTTCTTTTCCTTCTTTCACTTCTCCCTAATTTCACCCCTGTTGCAGTTATACAACACCTGCTCATGCTGTACCGCATTCTTGACGTTATTGCAGTTTGACGGGTGGTAGTTGCTTGTTTAATTGTGCGGTAAGAATGATTTTGAGCATACTCTTTAATTGTTGCAACATAACTTTTAGATTAAATGCTTCCATTGCACGGCAACTGTACCTGTGAATCTGTGATTACATACAATTACTTCAATTTTTTTGTTTTTGAAAATCATTATCCTTGTCCATGGGTCACTCTCGATGATCTGTCATGATCTGTCACGTGCCTGCCTCATTTGATTCATAGAACACATTTTTCCAACACACTCCTATTGGTTGAACTTCAGCCAAGCATCTATTTTGTGCGGGTTTTATAAAATTTCGATGTTATCTATATGCATTTCAACCAATAGTTATAAAAAGTGTTACATGAAGCTTATCATAGTAGTCTTTCTCTAATGTATTTCAATTTTGGTATCCGTATGGTTTTATTTTGAGAAAACTTATAATTTCTTGCTTTTTTTCCAGGTTTTTCTTGCATGTTTGATTTTCTAATGAAGCTTGTGAGAAACTAGACAGGCTTCACGCAATGAACTATGGATATAGAAAAAAAAATATAATGATTGTGAAGCAGCAGACAACATTCTCTCATGTAAATGGTTACCTTGTTCCATTTGGTTTTGACATTGTGTTTTGATTACAAGACTTTATAAGTTGATAAGCTGATGACTATATAAGCTTTGGTGACATTTTTAATCAATGCATCGTTTTCCTTTTCAACTTCAATTGTTGTTTTGTTAAAAAATTCACCTATTTAATAAATTGTAGTTTGATTTTGTGTTTTATACTATTTTTTATATGATTGAATGATATTCTTAATAATAGTAGTTGGTTTATGTGAGGTTACTGTTACGGATAACTATAAGCTGAGAAAAGTTTAGTAGGGTTTTCTTTCTTTTTGAATTAAATTGGTTTAATTGAGTTTCAAATGATTTCATCTGTTTTTTATTCAAAGACTTTTGAGGTGGAGCACCAAATATCATTCATATTAAGAGTTACATGATTGTAGCTTGATATATAATGTAAAATAGGATTTAGTTATAAATATTGTTGTAGTGTCTTTTCTCTGCTTAATTGTCTCTAAATCATGATTGAGGAAAGCTCATTTCATGGCCTTTGCCGCAGCAGTAATGGTTTTAAGCAAAAGTTTCTGAATAAAAGGTAAAAGAAGATTATATTGTCCCACAAGTCACATAGGTTTAACACGCATAACAATTTGTAAGCTATTGAATTCTAGCTGGTGTGAAATGGAGAGGACTTTTGGGGCTTACGTGGCACATAAGTATTTAAGGTGAAGAGAAAATTTTATTGGACTGGGTGGTAAGACTTTTGATGTTGTATGAGATTGAATGTTGGATGATTAAAGAATTAATACAAGAATACAATGAGAAATAGAGATGAGAATTTTATAAAACTAGAATTGACAAATACCATCTATCGAAAAAGGGATGGTATACATGGGAGGACTCCAATAATGGAGGACTCCAATAGTTAGAGGTAGAAGAAGAGATGTTACATTTTAAGACTGTTACAACTTACAACATCATATGCAAAACAATTATCTTCCTGTTATGATTTGTCTATTTCTGATCTTATGTGTGTATGTGTTAATATACTAATCTCTGAACTGATCAAAATTGTCCAGGTTTACATTTGTCAAATTATAACAAAAAGGGGGAGTAATGGTGTGTAGGGTAGTTTTTATGATTACTAACTACTAAGTGTGGGAAGATTGATTTCTGTTGTTCTCTGATGTGTTTTAGTACTGACTGATGCAATCAGTACTAACTGATTTTTTGGTTTTATGTGAAAAGCACACACTGCAACATATGGTCTAATATCTTGTACCAGATCTGTGTGTGTTAATCTTGAATTATGTTAGTAGTAATTTCTGATCTTTGACTACTAACTACTAACTGATGTGTGTTCATGAATGACTAACTCATCTGGATGATTGTATGATTGGATGTTTTGGAGCATTCTAATGTATGATGGTGTAGCATTCTTATGCGTGTGTAACTATTTTTTGACCACTGATTTGCAAATTTATGTGTGTAACTACCTCTTAATTTTTTGCCTGGGCTACAAATTGTTGCTTGCTGACGCTGATATATGCTCTGATGGTTTGACTTCTGTTGCTGCTGATGATTGTTTTAAGTATGAGATCTCTGATACTCATTTGTGTGCTGATGATTGTTTTAAGTATGAGATCTCTGATACTCATTTGTGTTTCTGCTTGAAGAAGTTGTTTTGCCAAAAAAATTTAAAGAGGGAGATTAAAGTTTCATTTGGATTGAATGCATTGTGCAAAATAACATGGAGTTTCTCAAGCTTGTTCTGGTGCAGGAAGGACACATGTAGACCTCGATGTTCTAACATGTGTGCTACAACATCTAGTCCCTTACAACAGACATATGCTATTGCAGTTATGGTTCAGATTTATTCTATCCAACATTCACTTTACAAAAAAAATCTATAGATTCAAGCTGAAGAGCTAATTTGGATGTACTGGTGCAAAATGTTGAACACGATGCTTCAATACGTGTGTAGTACAACATCTGGCCTTGACAGCAAGCCGTATGGATGTTGCTTGGTGCAAAAAATTTTTTATTAGGATTCACTCATATTTGTTGCATCTATTTTAGCAATGTTTGATTTATTTGACAGGTGGAGATGTTCAAATCATATTTAAATGGATATTTAAATTTGAAATTTAAAATATCATATCTTGTTGTTGGAGACAATCATGGAGAAGATCATATCCAGCCGAATCAATTATTTTTCGAACAAAATCAAATCAGATATCCAAAGGAGAAAAATCTAAAATACATTGCTATATAAGGAGGCTTAATCTCAAGGTTGAGACATGGATTTTGTGTGCAAGATTTATAATCTTTGTGTTAGGGTTTGAGTCTTTGTAACTTGTATTCCACGCTAATGCCATAATAAGAGTTAGGGTATAATCTTTGTGTACACTAATCTATATTTCAATAACTTGGCATAGGTGAGTCAACATTCAATAGGGTTGTTATTGGAGTTGATCACTTGAGACTTGTGATTAAGAGAAAGTGAAAAGAGTTTTCTTATTTAGGATAAACTAAAATAGAAAGTAACTAGGATTAGGAAGATGCACTAAACATCATGGGGTTGATGTTCATGGAATACTAAGTGTACTAATTCGAAGAAGTGAGTTTCCTTTCTTGGGTAAAGTGCCCTCCAAACATAGGTGTTGTTTGCACCGAACTGGGTTACTAATATATGACGTTATTTACTGCTTTTACACTGACTCTATATTACTATTCATTTGTGTGTTATATCTAGTTTAACTTGTTGGGCTAGTTGTTCCAACACCGCGTCCAACACCTGTCCCCTTAGGAATAAAATTTCAGTAATGTTGTTATTTTTAACGGTGTTATAAAAAATGTAAAAAACGTGAAAGAGATGAGTAATATTTTTGGTCTAAAAATTATTTGTAGGTATATCAGGGGTGAACTCATGCATACATTCTGATTGATTTCAAAATCCTCTCCTTTTTATTAACAAATAGCGGATAAGTGTTCGTCATAGGTTGAGGGATATTTTGATTTGTGGTTTTTTTCTTGCGGTGAATCTTGATATGTTGATCGTGGTTTTGGTAGTAAGAGCTTTAACACAAACTCTTTAGCGTCTTGTGCTTGAGACACTACAACGAAAAATGCCTTTTACCTTGGCTGAAAAAGAGGTTTTACCTCAGTTTCTCAAGTGAGGTAACAAAGGATTTCATAAAAAGTTTTGGGGTCTTACATCACTTTACTTTTAAAACAACTGACAGATAATGTCTAAAAGTCATGGATTCAATCCCTAGAGTGATCCTTTTGGAAATTCTGAAATGGAAAAAACATCTTTTCCCTCAGTTTTGACTTTCTATCATTTGGGTATAACACTTTCTCATCTCGGTTTTGACATAAAACCGACATGTAAAACGCTATTGAGTTTATTAAATCTAACCTAGATTGCTTATTTTACTAAACCATAACTGAACATATAACTTCTCAAAGTTTGTTAGAAGAATAATTATATGAACAATTGTGTTATATTTGAAGAACAACTTACACTAATTAATATTTTTCAAGCATTCTACAACTCATCATTCATCTTCCATTTTTTAATGGTTAAAATCTCTTCAATATTTCAAGTTCTTTATTCAACACTTCCTTTTCTACTATTTCATTCTTGAAAAATAAACAAGTATGGAAGGAAGTTAAATTAATACTAAAAGTATTGGAGAGATTTTAACTATAAAAGAACACGAGATAAATGATGAGTTGCATAATGCTATAAAAACATTAATAAGTGTAAGAAATATTTCAAATACAACATAATTATTCATATGATTATTTCTTAAATCAATTTAATAGATTATATGTTCAAAGAGGGGTTAACAAGACAATCAATCGATATTAGATATATTAAACTCAACTCGACGAAACAAGATGAGAGTTGCACAAAGAATAAAAAAACATAAACTCAATATCAATCTAAAACTCAAACTAAATAACAAAGCCTAAACTGCAACACATAGATTTTCATAACTTTGGGTAGTAGAACAACTAAACACAACAACATTAACATCAGCAATAACATCAACAACGAGTTTCAATAACAATAACATAAAACCTTTAGGGTCTCAACAACGAGTCTCAACAACAACAACAACAACAACGGATTTCAACAACAATAACATATTAGGGTCTCAACAACGAGTCTCAACAACGAGTCTCAACAACGAGTCTCAACAACAACAACAACAACGAGATAAAACCTATAACATAAATATGTATAAACAACAACACCAAGAAGAAGATAAAACATATAACATACATCTATTTAAACAACAACAAGATAAAACCTCTAGGGTTCCATGTCTCTATAACGGGTCTCAATAACAACAACAACATCAATAAACATATACCATAATTCTGTTTAAACAACAAGCTAAAACCTCTAGGATTTTGGAGCTCAACAACAACAATATGAGTAATGATGTTTGACATACCAGATATCTGAAGAAGAAATGAGAGCCCTGAACACATATCATCTTCTTAATGAAAATGATATATGTTTAGGATTCTCTTGTTGGCTTTAACAGCTTTTGTTAGAGTTCCGTTTGTGGTGCTTAGCAAAGTGAAATTGAAATCTACAAGCTAAAGCTTTATAAACCATAAACCAGAGAAACAAATTCACCTTGATTGAAAAACAAAATCAAGGTGAAAAGTGAAGTATTTTTATATTACAAATAAAATATTTAGGAAGAAATCATTTTTAATGGAATAAAAAACACAATCTGAAGTTGATGGGATTCGAAGCATGTACACTAAAATAGTTTACTACTTGATTTTTATAAAAAAACCGACGGAATTGATTGTATATTTTTTTTAAAAAACAAATATGGCGCGTCAAAAATATATGAAGTGAAATCGTTGTTATGAAAAAAAGTTTTTCTAATGGTGAACTCTTTTATTTATTTTTTTTGTTTGTTAGATTTATTTTAATGTATATTTGTCCTGGTATTCATCTAGGTACTTTTCTTTGTGTTTTGAGATTATGTTTATTTTGATTGTTTTTATATCAAAGATGAACCATTAAATATGCCGTTCATGAGTGGACCTACCATGAGATATATTTAAAATGTGTAGATAAATTAGTAAAAAAATGGGAACATGTATAACTTTCTCTCTTCTTTTATGAATTTCATTTAGATTTAAGAACAACTTTTCTTTCTCCTAAAATGGCCCTTTCTCTCCTAGTTTGTTGCATCCTATCATCTTTCCACTAATGACAAACTCCCCACATTATGATAAAAATATGAGGGGAAATAGATCCAATATATCTTTTACATTTTTCTTCCAATATTTGAAAACAATATTTTACCTAACTACACTACCATATTTTACTTATGAAAACTATTACACTAGTACTATTACTTTCAAACTCTACATTTTAATCTTACCACAATATTTTTCATTACAAAATTGTCATAACTAATTGTATTTTTTCCCTTTAATTTCTAATTTACTTTTTTTTATTACTTAATAATCAATACAAAAAAAAATCAATAATAGAACAAAGTCTTGTCCAAAAAAAAAAAAACAAAAACTATCAATGTCATGTCATGTACAAACATACTCCTACATGTCATCTATGATGCTACATTTCAACTAACCTCAAAGTCATTACATTTCTTGAAATTTTTTAATCTTTCTTTCTTTTTTCACCTAGAATCATAACAAATTATTTTAGTTGACCCACCAATCTTTCTCTTCTATACAACTCTTTTCTTTCATTCATTCATAGTGAAAAAATCATTGAAAATTAAAAAAGATAGCATCAAGAATTTCTCTACCATCATTCTATTCTATAGAAAGAAAAAAAAAAGTACATTTGAATGAAAAACACAAAGTTGAATGAGACTTTAAATGGATGAATCCAACAACAATACAAGAGAGTTTCAACTTCAATCTTCTTCATCATCATTATCATCATCGAGATCGATTCAACAACAGTATTCTCCTTCATCTCGAAGACGAGAAATCAAAGGTATTAGTAGTAATGCGCGGTTTTCTTGGATTGCAAGCAACCGGTTAGTATTATGGCTAATTTTGATTACCCTTTGGGCTTATCTTGGATTTTTTGCTCAATCTAAGTGGGATGATTATGATAAACAACATGAAATTAAAGGGTTTGATTTTCATCATAGTAATCATCAAGATTTGGTTATCAAAAAGAGTTCTTTATTTGATCATAATGAAAAAGTTGTTGTTTTGGCCAAGAAAGAAGAAAATGGTAAAACTAAAAGTACTTCAAAGAAAAAGAAAAGTAGAAGATCTTTGAGAAGTGAGGTTAATGATAAGCAGAAAAGAAGATTGAAAGTTGAAAAGGAGTTAGAGAAGTTTCCTCTTGTGGGTCCATTTGGGTTATTAGAGGATAGGATATTGAAATTGAGTAGTACTAATAATGAGAAGTTTTGTGGAAAATGTGAAAGGAAAAGTGATTTTGCAAAAGCTGTTTTGTCAAGGAGATTTGTGTTGATATTTCACGAGCTTTCGATGACTGGTGCACCGCTTTCGATGATGGAATTGGCAACCGAATTGATGAGATGCGAAGCGAGTGTTTTAGCTGTTGTTCTTAGTAAAAAAGGTGGTTTGATGGAAGAGCTTATTAGGAGAAAAATTAAGGTGGTTGATGATAAAGTTGCTCATAGCTTCAAAGCTGGAATGAATGCTGATCTTGTCATTGCTGGATCAGCTGTTTGTTCTTCATGGATTGGTATGAATAGATTGATTAAGTTTTCTTGTTTGTTTTGTGACTTTTTCTTAAGTTTTCAAAATGACTTATATGATAAGTGCTTATAAATAAGTACTTTTTTTTTTTACAAAAGCTCTTATTTTGCTATTTTCTACAAATTTGTCTTGTATGTTTACAGAACAGTATATTGAATATTTTCCTGCTGCTGCAAATCATATTGTTTGGTGGATTATGGAAAATCGACGAGAGTATTTCGATCGATCATACCACGTCTTGAACAAAGTGAAGATGTTGGTTTTTCTTTCCGAATCACAATCCAAGAAATGGCGAAAATGGTGCGAAGAAGAAAGCATAAGGCTCAGATTCCACCCTGCAGTTGTTCCACTGTCTGTTAACGACAAACTTGCTTTCGCAGCCGGAATTCATTCCTCGAGCGCTTCCGCGAAAATCGATGAGAAGAGGAAGCTCTTGCGCGAATCGGTCCGAAGAGAAATAGGTTTGACCGATAACGATATGCTTGTGATATCTCTAAGTAGCATCAATCCTGGAAAGGGTCAGCTACTGTTTCTCGAATCAGCAAACAAAATAGTCGAAAATGAATCATCGCAAAATTCATCGGAAGTTACTTGGAATAGAAGGCATCATATTAGAAAATTGTTACCAACGTCGAAAAATAGAAAAACGAAACAATCTCTGAAAATTGTATTTGGTTCTGTTGGATCAAAGAGTAACAAGTTGCAATATGTTATGAGTATCGCAAGTTTCTTGTCGCAACATTCGAATCTATCGAAGAATGTTTTGTGGACTCCAGCTACTACGCATGTTGCCTCACTTTACTCTGCTGCTGATGTTTATGTCATAAACTCTCAGGTAAAAATCTTGATTAAGCTCTTTATTAAGAGGTAACTTGTAGTACAAGCTATTGTATGATAAGTGCTTATTGAAGAATTTTTACTTGCTCAAATAATGAATAGGGATTAGGAGAAACCTTCGGACGCGTGACGGTAGAAGCAATGGCATTTGGTCTTCCGGTATGACTTTCATCCTTTGAAACATCGATACCTCATAGTCAGAGTTAGTGGATATTTTGTACCAGTAACATGATTAAAAAACGGATATTGATATTTCTCGATTTTATTTGAACTTTTGGAGTGTAGGTGTTGGGAACAAATGCTGGAGGGACAAAGGAGATTGTGGAGCATGGTGTGAATGGTCTTCATCATCCTATTGGACGTAAAGGGAATCATGTTCTTGCAGAAAATCTAAGGTTTTTACTTGAAAATCGATTTGCAAGAGAGAAAATGGGAATGAATGGAAGAAAGAAAGTGCAAAGAATGTATATGAAGGAACATATGTATAGAAAATTTATAGAGGTTCTTGTTAGGTGCATGAGAAGTAAATAAGCGATTCTTATTTGTAATTACATTTTTTTCATCAAAGCTTTCAATCAAGATATAATTCTTTGACTTCAATTGATTAAAATCCAACTTGAGATAACTTCATATTAGTGAATCTTTAAAGTTGATGGTAATTATGATTATAAAGTACACCTTTTTGATGTAGTAAATAGCACCTGAATTTTAATTCCATCACAAAGTATCTTTTTTATGTTACTATGAAAAGAGATGTTAGTCAAAGGCTTATGCACCCATCCATCTTATGGTATTGGTTGTACTTCCTTTGGTGGCTTACATCTTACTTAGAAAATAGAGTGAGACTGCCACAAAGAGAAAATGGAGGGTTTACATATTATTTTATCAACATCAATGTTATTTGTACACTATTTCCTACACCAAAGACTTACATCATATATATTATTTATCGTATTTATATGGTAAAGAACATTTTTTTATTAAAATAATATTATCTTTAAAAAAAAAATTTTTTAAAAAAATATATATTTTATAACACAAATATAAGATTATGCATTAACCAACTTCACAATTGTATTAATCATTTATTTTATTTATAACTTATTAATCACTTTCACTATTTCATTAATCAATAAAATACATATTATTAATCATATTCTGACATTAAATTATAAATGTATTAACCAACTTTTACACTTCATTGACCAATTATATATATATATATATATATATATATATATATATATATATATATATATATATATATATATATATATATATACCAAAGTTGGTTTACTACGTAAGATTTAATATTTCATATCAGAACACTCGATAACCAAACTATGAGCTATATTAACCAATTTATAATACTCAATTAACCAACTTTACTTTATAACTTAAATTTTTTTATGTCAAAATATATATTAACCACGACCAAACTATGAATTGTATTAACCAAATTCTGATATTTCATTAACCAAAGTAATTTAAAAAAAAAAAAAACAGGAAAATCTAAAAAAAAAATATTGTTCACGTATCTGTAAACAGAGTATTGGGTCATCAAATTTGGTGCTTTTTAATCTCCAGTTGCTATAAGAAACAAAGGAAAGTGTATGAAATGTTGTAGCCATGAACATGTTTTTCTTTTTCACAATGTTCATAGACATTAATAGAATGTTTAATTTTAATAATTTAAAATATTAATTATTTAATTAATATATTGATATTTAGTTTGTATTTTATTTTTTAAAGTTTTTTAAAAGTACTATTTTTAATATTTATTAGAGAAATAAAACTATCTGAGTTTTAAAAAAATGTTTTTGATGCGGGAATGAGACGAGACATAGATACTCGAATTCATTTAGGCAGATTTTTGATTCAATTATTAATCCTCATTTGAGAATAAGGCTGAGAACGAATATCTATTTTGGGATCTTGGTTTGGGTACGAGAAAGGTAAAACCTGTCTCTATCTCACTTGCTGCATGCCTGTTAGGACATCAATTCGGGGAGGTCAACACAAAGCATTTGCTTTTAAGCAACACACCTTTTAAACAACACATACTCACCTAAAACTTTAAGGTGATAGGTGTGCGGGTTCTTCCACTTTTAAATGTTCAAGTCTCCTTATTCTTAACCAAAGTGGGAATTTCCCACACTGCTCACACTTGTAATTCTTTTTCAACATCCCCCTCAAGTGTGAGTCTATCCATAATGCTCCTTCTCAAGAGGAAGCTCTTTCATCACATACATTTGTACCTCCGTTGACACTCTTCAACGAGACACTTTTACCCATAACCATGTGGAGATACTTTCGATATAAGTGAGTCGGTCCCTTCACCACCAGGCTTTGATACCACTAATGAGACATCAATCCAGGAAGGTCAACGCAAGAGAACATTTATACACCTTGGAGAATTTCCTTTTAAGCAACACACCTTTGTGAGAGACACACTGCATACTCACCCAAAACTTTAAGGGGATAGGTGTGTGGATTCTCCCACTTATAAATGCTCAAGTATCCACATTTCTAACTAATATGAGGCTTTCCCACGCTACTCACACTTGTAATTCTTTTTCAACCATGCTTACATAAGAGAATTCTTTCTCTAGTTAAAGTGCACTACACAAAATCAGAAGAAGGGAACTCGAGAAGATATGGCACGATCAAGGTTGTCTTTGAAGGCATGCAAGATTTATATGTTGTTAAATAAGGTCTCATAAAATACTTATCAAGGTTAAACCGTAAAAAATATAACATATAATTATTTTGCTACTGCTAAACCATAATTTTTTTTATAAGCAGTTGAACCATGATTGATATACACGATTCAAAGAAATTTAAGCTGATTAAAAAAATTTAAGTTGACTTTGAAGTTGATGTCAAATACTGTTTACCCAAATTTTAAAGTTTACATAGATCTTAATGTAAAATCTTTGGGTCTTGCTAACCAGTGCCCTCAGGGCACTCTTTAAGCATACTAAATAAAGAAAATATTCTTTATAAAAGTTAACATTTCAATTTCCATTACACTTTAATGCATTAAATACACGTATTTTAATAAAAACTTACCACTTTAATCATGTAAAGAGTGCCCTAAGGGCATTGGTTAGCATTTCCCAAACTCTTTAAATTTAATCCATGTTATTTTCGACTTCCTCCGGGTTTCCCAATATCTATTTGTCATCATCTCTCTTAGGGTAAGAAAAGGTTGGGCTGAGCCAAATACTTAGACTTAATTGTAATTTTAATTCTTTTATTTTTTGATTTTGATCCTTCTATTTTAAGAATTACTATTTTAGTCTTTCTTTTAAATTTTTAGTGTAATTTTTGCCCCCTTATTTATTTTTTATTTTTTTTCAAAATTAGTCTTTAGTTTTGTCTTTCTTTTAAATTAGTCTTTTTTGCAAATCTTCAAAAGGGGACCAAAATCGTGGTTTTAAAAATAGGAGAACCAAAAAAAAAATATAAGACAAAATAAAAGAACCAAAGTTACAAGCCATTTACTTAAATAGGCTAGATCTAATTAAAAACTAAGACCTAAGCCACACTTAATATATCAGTCAATTACTTTATTTTGAGTCTGACCCGCCATTTTTAAAATACCTACTTGAGCTATTAACATGTTTAAAATGCTATTTTATTATGCATTAACAGTTTAAAAGAATAAAATATTAATTATTATGTATAAATAAATAAATATAAGGGTTAACAGTTTAAAAGAATAAAATATTAATTATTATGTATAAATAAATAAATATAAGGGTTAAATATGTTTTTCATCCCTATAAAATTATTAAATTTAGCTTTTGGTCTCTAAAAAGTATATGTTTTAGTCCCTACAAAATTATTATGCACGTAGTTTTAGTTATTTATTATTAAATTAATGTGTATTTTTGAATGATTATTGTGCAGACATGTTTAAAAAATCACTCCCTCCGTTTTTTATTATAAGTCATTTTGGAAAAAAAAATTGTATTTAAATATAAGTCGCTTTACAATTCCAATGAATAATTAATGCTATTTTTCCTATTATATCCTTAAATATTTATTATTCTCTCTCCTTTCAACTATATAAATTTATCTTCGACATGTCATTAATGAACGATAATTTTGTAAAAACCTTCACAATTTCTCATTTTCATACAACAATTATTATTTTTCTTAATCTGTGTGAAAAGTCTAAAACGACTTATAATAAAAAACGGAGGGAGTATAAAAAGTTTTTCGAAAAAAAGAACTCAAAATTTGATTTCTAAGTCAAGATTTTCATTACTTTTTTCATTATCTTTTGAAATTTAAAAAGTTCATATTTAATTCTTCTCGTTTTAAAAAATTTCTAAAATTTGGTAAATAGACATTTTACAATATTCTAAACATGTATGAAAAAAATTATTCAAAAATTTAAAAGTTAAACATTATTAAACAGTTTTTAAAATTTTTAAAAATAGCAGGGACTGAAACTACATTTTTAAAAATTTTGTAGGGACTAAAATATATCATTTTTTTAATAAAAACTATAAATTAAAATTTAAAATATTTATAAAAATAAAAAATATATTTAGCTCAAAATTTAAAATTTAAAATTAAACATAAATAAGCGTGATAGTCCTATTACTTTTTTATAAGTCTTTGTCAAACCTATTTAAATTAAGAAAAAAACTAACGTGTGTCCTAAAAGAACAAGTTAATAAGTTATTCATAGAAATATTTTTTTGTAACACGTGCATTCTATGTGTTAGAAACTTTAAATATGATTTTATTATATTTAACTTTTTTTAATTATTAATAGATTTTAAAAATGTTTGAGCACGACCTTTTTGTCTGACGAGTTAAACCGAACCGAACTTTAAGTAGACCGGACCATAGAGCTTTGACCTATTCAATTCATTTCAAATAATGCCAATTAAAAAATATATAAATAAAAAAGAGATAATAATACTTTTGTTAAGAATAATAATACCTTTGTTGAAATAAATAATTTTATAAAATAGTGACCGATTCTCTATTATCATAAATGGAGAAAGTAACATATATGGATCGGATAAATGTAAATAACATTAATTTGATAATATAATTTAGAATATTGCATTGAAATTTGAAAGAATAATTTATTTTGATTTTTCATTTACAAATGAGTCTATCAATATGAAAACAAGAAAATTATTTCATTACTTGTTTTGGCCAGCCATGAATTGGGTGGAGAGACGGATTTGAGGGAATGGTTTTAAGTGGAGAAGAAACAAAAATAACTAACAAAGAAAGAAAAAAAGTGTAATTGCATGCAAGATTTGGAGTCATTACCCTAATTGGAAATAAGTGACAAAACTAGGAAATGTTAGTTGCTTCCTTAAGTAAATTCAACCATGTGAAATATCTATAGAAAGAAGAACCAAACGACTTTCCAAATTCACAATGTTATGAGTTATTATATGAGTAAATTAATTGATTTGTTTTGAGAGGTAGTTTGTTTCATTTAAAAAAAAAAAAATTTAATTTTTAAAAAAGATTTTATAAAACTATTTGAGACATTTTAATGAATCGATTCATGGTATGTTTGAATCAATTCAATCACAATTTTCACATTTAAATCAGATCAAATTAAGATAATGAATCACTTCATGCAAACAAAACTAAAATTGACTTTTGAAGCACTTTAATGAATCGACTCATGGAGTGTTTGAATCAATTCAATCACCATTTCAACTTTGAATCGATTCAAGCAAGTCTGGATTCGGATCATACAACTTTGACTTTAGTTAACACTTCATCATAAGCATGAAAATCCCAATTTTGTGAGTAATGAGAGATTCACTGAAAAAATTTAAAAAATACGATAAAAACATAATAAACAAAATATCAAAACAACGAAAATAACTAATAATGCGCTTGAGGGCAATTTCAACATCTCTAAGATATAGGGAGGTGTAGCTAACAAACTCGATGAGTCTTCAAGATATGTCATCGCTCATGATCATGCTGAGCTAAGAAATGCAGCAGATGACTCATCCTTAAAGATGTAGTAGAAGGAAAATTCTTTGCCCACCTCCCAACCTTCTAGGTCACCTCTGGTGAAAAACCACATATACCCCTGACTTCGGAAATGCATTTCCGAAATGCAAGAAAACGGTGTTTTCGGAGATGCATCTCCGAAAGCGCCTTTTTTTTTCTTCAAAATTTGACTTATTTCGGAAATGCATTTCCGAAAACTCCATTTCGGAAGTTCATTTCCGAAATATTGCGTGTTTTGCAGATTAAGCAAAACAGCCCCCTCCCCCATTCATTTACCCTAATTCAACATCAAACACAACCCCAGAGAAATTTTGTGCAAACACTTCCAAGGCTACATCAAAGGCTCCAATAACCTTGTTATACTACATTCAAAAGCCCTCCAATCTCTTCAATCGGTAAGCATTTCGAGTTTTAGATCTATGATTAAAATTCATATTAGGGTGTTTACAAATAGCAAAAAATGTATTAGGTTAGGTTGGCACTGATATTTAGGTTGTTTAGAATGATTAAACATAGTTTTGAAGTTTGTTTTTGGGGTCTGCCATGGAAGTTGCAGAAAACTTCCTCGCAGGGGTGTTTCGGAAGTTCATTTCTGAAAACACCCTCATTCCCAGTTTCGGAAATGAACTTCCGAATTGTATCAGAAGTGCAATTTTTTTTTTAGTTCTTTCTGTTGTCTCGCATATTAATCGATTTCAATTGTTTTCAGGAACATGTCAGGCAACCAAGCACGCATCAGACAGGGTAGAGAGACCCAGACTGCGTCGGCTAGACGCGAGCGGGCGGCGGCGCAGCTGGCGTCGACACAGGGACGGGGGCAGGGCCGGGGACGATGTGTGCGAGTTCCCGTGGAGATGGACGAGGGTACCTCTACATCTGGATCGAGGAGTCGTCTAGCTCGGGTATCTTCTTCCCGCCAGCGAGAGGAGGAGGAGGAGGAGGAGGCAGTGCCATACCACGAGGCGGAGGAGGTACCGGATGTTGACCCTCCACTCGGGGAGGAGGATGAGCAGGAGGAGGGCTACCCGGGAGGTCCCAGTGACACTTCCGTGCTGCTTACCTACCACGAGCACGTCGCTCGGCGTATCTGGGAGGGAGAGGTATTTTTTATAATTTGCCCGACTACATTATTTAACAGTTTATAATTTAGACGTTTATTCAATATTTTCTTAACGGTCTATTTAACATACTTTTTTATTTGTTTTTTTTTGTAACAGGAGAGAGAGCCGTTGAGAATGGTGAACCACGCCCGGAAGGTTTTCAGTCTGTTTAAACCGACTGCTGAGTGGTTTAACGACGCGGTGAGAGCTTCAGGGCTTAGTGGGCTCTGCATGACGGGGTATTCCACCATCAGCCACGGCATGCAGGGGGCTTTTGTGGAGCAGTGGCACAAGGAGACGTCTTCTTTCCACTTACCGGTTGGGGAGATAACGATCACCTTGCATGATGTGCAGTGTCTTCTCCACCTGCCGATCAGGGGGGCGCTGTTGCACCACTCCCGGATCCAGAGGATCGAAGCCAGTGAGTGGATGGCGCTCTATTTGGGTATGGAGCCCGAAGTTGCTGACTTTGAGTGCATCACGACCTGTGGGCCTCATATCCGGTTCACCACACTGAGCTCTTATTTCGAGCAACACCTGGTGGCGGCGGCCGAATCCGAGGATGCGGGTGATGACCTATTTACACAGTATCACCGTGGTTGCGCTCTTCGGTGCTGGTACATGCATGTGGTAGGCGCTGCGATCTTTGTGGACAAGAGTGCGAGGTACGTCGACGTGACCTACCTCCGCTACTTCATGGACTTGACCACCGTTCACCAGTGGAACTGGGGGGCAACTACTCTAGCATACCTATACCAGAAGCTGAATGAGGCCTCCAACTGGAGGACGAGGCAGTTGACCGGATCCTGCATACTACTTACGATACGTTTCATTTTAATTGTTTCGTATTTATTTATGTTTCGTATTTATTTTTAATACATTATCGTGTTTGTGTTTCAGAGCTGGATCATCTCTTACTTCTCCCGCATCCACGGCTTCCACATTGATCCTGAGTACGATGATGCCATGCCCAGGGCCGCCATATACGTTCTCCAGAGGGGGAACAATGCAGTGGGACCATACCGTGGGTACCTGGACCGCACGATGCATGATGACGTCACTTGGAGGCCATTCAGCGACTACACTCATATTGTCCCCTTTGACGGCATATCTTTATATTCTGGCTGGTTGGCATGCGGGACCAGCACCATGGTTCGGTATCTCCCTGAGCGGTGCATGCGGCAGTTCGGATTTGTGCAGATGATACTCAGGTCACCTTTTGAGGCTGCTCCTGACACAGTGACCCGAGTGCAGCTCACTGCCATATTTAAGGATTGGGAGCATCATGTGGTACCGGAGGAGTATCGTCGCATTCGGGTCACCCAGGACTGGCACAGTGTGGAGGGATACGTCACATGGTTCTATCGGGTGTCACATCCTCTGCTGACACCCGACGCTCCCGACGCTCCTAGGCCAGCACACGAGGAGATCCTGGAGAACCAGCAGGCCGAGGATGACCACCCCATTGATCTCCTGCCGATCTGCCAGCGGATAGAGATGCTTGGGCGGGACGCGTTGGATCGAGGTGTCGTTCATCTGGGCGGTCCAGAGGCAGTCGCCGTGATGGAGATGATCGTCACTAATGCGGGCTGTGCTGCGGCATACAGGCGGCAGAGGAGGTCCTAGGGAGAGAGGGTTAGGCATACCCAGTAGTGGTCGGGTTTTTTTTTGTTTTCGGATTGTATCTTTCGCACACTATTATTATTTGGATTTGGATCGGCTTGTATATATTACTATTTTTATCATATTAGTATTTTCTGTTTATATGTCGCTTATTTTATTTGCCGTCTTCCTTTAATTAAAAATACGAGACTGTTTCCAAAAATATAAAAAAAAAACACAGTTTCTGCATAATTTGGAAGTTCATTTTCGAAACCCCTCAAAATCTGAAAAAAGGTGTTTTCCGAAGTGCATCTCCGAAAACACCCCCCATTTGGTGTTTTCGGAGATGCACTTCAGAAGTCTGAAAAATTTTTTTAAAAAAAAAACTTCGGAAATGCATTTCTGAAACAGGGGTAAAGTGAGGTTTTCGCTGGAGATGACTCCATAAGGAGGTGGATAAAGAAATTTTCGTAGTAGAATGTGGCGAGCTTGCTTGATATACACATGTCTAACATTGTGAGATTTCATTTAAGTCTTATGTGCATCTCACTTAATTATATAATAAGAATTGAAAGTTGAAACGCGTTTTATGATATATGAGATAAATATTACTTGCCGAATTAGTTAATCAAGATTAAATATCAAATATATCTATTAGGCATGGTTAATTATATTAGGCATGGTTAATTATGTTCCGCTTTATGACAAAGGCTATTGGCTACAACTTCTAGAAAAGTTGAGAAGAGACTTATTAGAGGATTAGGATGGTTTTGTCATGTCTTCACTAGAGTTTCCTCCTTTTACAAGCAAGGTTTATATTATAGGACCATTATATTTGAGGGTTTCTAAAATAATAAACTTTAGGTTGACTAATTGGGATTAAAACTATTTTTTTAATGATTGAATCATGATATACCTTCTAATTTTAATTAAAAAAATGAACTTATCTATTTTATTTATCTATCTTTATTATTGTTGATTTAAAAGAGATGGATATAGTCTCGTTAAATCATTTTGATTGTTACACTTATTAATTTTTAATAGTGAAATATCAAGTATTTCTATACCTATATCATAGGGGTGATTCATTATGATTTGTTTATGACAAAATGCTAATGTAGACTATTTACATAAATAGTCTATGATGTACAAATATTTCTAATCACCAACAAATTTAATAATTATGTTACGTAAACAAGTTTAGTTAGGAGGGAATATTTTTCATTAGTTTTTTCTCGAATTTTAATCACATTTTAAACACGTCCAATATTATCTACTAAAGTTTTAAATATTAAATATATATGAATTAACTCTTTTAAATATTTATTATTTTCTCATTTTTAATATGATATTTAACTATATATATATTTGACATCTTCTTGTGGTCTTGCAATATTTGATATGTTATTATTTTATATTTATAAAATTTTCTAAAGCTTTGTTTGGGAGTTTTGAGGGGAATGGAGGGGAGGACTTTGGAAAATAGGAAGAATTGGGTGAAATGAATAAAAAGATTTTGGGTAGGAGGATTTTGGAGGGTTTGATTTTATTCATAACACCAAAAACCCCATAAAATGGGGGAACTCAAAAATTATATGGAATGAGGGTTTTGGAGGGCTTACATAAATTTTTTAAATATCATTTAGGTTGTTATACTATTTTGAAAATTAACAATTTAGTAATGATAATGACTCTTTTATCATTCTAAACAAAATCATTTTTTTAAAAAATGTCAAATATTTTTCTATATTATTTTAAAATTTCGTTTTCAGAAACCTTCCCATCCCCTCCCTTCCAAACTCGCAAACATAGCCTAAGTCTCCAACATCAGTCAGTCATCGTCTTACAAATAATATTTGATTTGTATTAAAATATGTTACTTATTTGATAATTTAATATAAAATAAAAAACATATAATAATAATAATAGTAAATTATTAAAATAATCTTATTAAATAGTGATTGGCTCACTATTATCCTAAATAGAGAATAAGATATATTGACTGTGTAAATAACATTAATTAGACAATAAAATTAGAATTATTACATTGAAACTTAAAAGAATACAAAATTAGAAATATTACATTGAAACTTAAAAGAATACAGTGAGAAATATTAACATTGAAATTTAAAAGAGTAATTTTTTGTTTTTTTGTTTTTTATACAAATGAGTCTATCAATATGAAAACGTGAAACTTATTTCATTGCTAGTTTTGGCTAGTCATCAATTGGGTGGAAATACGGATTTGAGGGGATGATTTTAAATGGAGAAGAAACAAAAATAACTAACAAAGAAAAAACGTGCAATTGGACCATACAAAATTTCAAGAGAAAGAAGAACCAAACTACTTTCTAAATTCATAATGTTATGAGTGTTACTAAATACTAATATAATCTATTTAACTATTAACCAAATAAAATAAACAAAAAATTTATCCATAATAATGACTTTTACTTATTAAAGTTGTTAAAAAGAAAATAATTGTTTTATTAAATTTAATTATAAATTAATATAATATTTTCTAAATATAATTCGTTAAGAATATTTGTCACTCACTTATCATAAATTACTATAATGATTTATAAGATTTAGAAATTTAAGAAGCTTTTGTTTTTTGGACTCAAACTCAAATTGAAGAAGCTAATACATACTCCTTAGACATTTTTCTTTAGTTTCTTTAATTATATCGATTAACAAAAATAAATCGTATCCTTGACACTTTTTCTCTCAATATCATAATTCAATAAATTAAGATTCATTAAATAACATTGTATTATTTAGAACTTCAACGTCTAAGAGTCCCTTCATTTCCATCCAAATTTTTGTTAAATCTGATGATTCAGGCTCTGAGTCAGAATCGCTAAAGGGTTCATAGAAGTCCCCATAGACCTCTTGAACAAATTGGAAAAATTCAGCACGACTTATATGCCCTTTGCATGAGTCCGTGCATTATTGCCAGAGGATTTTTCTTTTCTCAGCAGTATGCAGAATGGAAATATTCTCGCCTCATGGGTAATATTCCTGCCTAATGGAAATAAAAGAGATAAGGATAGTGAAGGATTACCTGGGGAGGAGGATGTTGAATGGAAGAATGAGCTTTCTCTGGGTAAGATCTTGCGTACAAAACACTCGAGATTGCAAAATGAAGGAAAAAGAAGAAGTTTTAACGTTTAAAGAAAAGGTTTATTTAAATTAGGCTTGGGGCTAGTCAAAATAGAGTTATGGCGCAGAGGTATACTCCCCATAAAACTCATCATTACCTAAACATTCGATTAGACAGAGCCATAATTGTTTTTGAAAACTCATTGACACGCGTTAAAACAGTTTTGACTATTAATGGACGGGTGTACCGACTTGCCAAATCGGCCCACAAAGGCTCTTAGTGGACCAAACTATTCATCCATACGAAAGTTTAGATGAGGGGCTTGTACATATTTGGAATGTTTAGGCCGGTTAGGAAAATTGGCTTAGGACAAACAAGGAGGATAATGATCATAACTTACTTTGAGAAACCATTAAGTAGGCAGACGACCCTGCATGTCGGCCAGCCTATGACCTTTAACTCGACAGATACTTTCCCAAATGAGGTCAGAATCCTCCACCCTAGTCGGTTGGGATGGTTACTTTTATAAGAAGGGCTTTCATCATTACAGGGGTTACGAATTTTTTTATTGGCTGACGGCAGAGGTTACTACTATCACTCATTATGGAGGGAATCCAAGGTTCCTCCATTAATACGAGTGATTATTGCTTCAGCAGCTATATATAGGGCTCCCGGTTGAGGGATAAGTAAGACATCCATATTCTTGAGCTTGCATCAATTGCATAGTTCAAATCCCTAAAGCTAAGAACTTACAAATTCCTGTGTGACCTCAGCGAAATCTTTCTTCGGGAGATAATCTAAAGTGTTATGCAGGAACATGTACCAAATTATTTTTGGATCTTATTGCATTAGTGGAATGCATTATATTTTTTAGGTTTCTGATTATAAGATCATTGAAATAAGATGAAAAAGACATATTTATTGTTTTATTTTCAAGATATTATTTATAGAAATGAGATTGAGAGTATGTAACTTTGCTTTCATGACTTTTTCTAACAAAGCAGACTAGAGCAACATGGTTATTTTTATTACAATAGTTGCATTGAATTGTATTAAAATAAGTTCTATTAGCATGGAAAATATTACTAAAGCTCTTAGCATTTTTTTAGGGTGAATTCTTATCTACCCAACTCAAAAAGTTGGGTAAAGTTATCTTCAGTGTAAAATGTCTTGGAAAAAATAAATAATTGAACTATTTTATAATTAACTAAATATGTTAAAATTAAATGGGATATTGTGATTGGTTGAAAGTACACTACCCAATTTTTTTGTGATGGATAGTGAAGTTGTCCCTTTTTGTAGACTTGTAACCTAGACTAACTTTAGTGTAGGTTTCTATTTAGTTACTTTAGTATAGATTTAAGCTATCTCTCATTTTGGTAAATATATAAAGTGAGTTATGTAAGTCATCAATTTTATTTTTAAAAAAGTTGCATTTCTTACACTTGATAGTTTTGTCATAATTTCTAAGAAGAAGGAGAATGAGAGTTTTGAATCAAAATATTATATTTATTTCTTCCAACAATTTGTTATTTTCTATTTCAAGGAAAGAAATAATAGTCTTAGAGGTAGAAATAAGGTGTTTTAATTTACTTGAATCACTGTTTAACTTTTTTTATGGATGCCAAATAAATATCTACCACATATTAGAAAAGTTATAGTTGTGGAAAATCTTTTTCTACCCTTTGCCCTTCTTGCAACACCTCATTAAAATGAGGACATTTAGAGTCCAAAAAACACTTTTTGCAACTGATGATGTCATATGGTTCTATTTAAATTACATGGTTGTTGACTTTTGCTCTTGCTTACTGAGTTTGGATCAGATAATGATGTCACATGGTTCCAATTCAATTTCTTTTCCTCTTATCTCTTATTTCAATTACACCTTTAATTCAAAATTTGAATTTTGAATTATACTTTTTCTGACTCCCCACGTCTTTTCCCATTTCAACCTCATCTCTTTTCTCTCTCTCTCTCTCTCTCTCTCTCTCTCTCTCTCTCTCTCTCTCATTTTTTATCATTCATCTTCTTTCTCCATATTCTTCTTCCTCCTCCTCAACCTTCTCACGACCTCCCCACTCTTCCTTTGCTTTATCTCTCTTCTCACGACCTCCTCACTCTTCTTCTAACTCATTTTCATTTTGTTTTTAGGGTTTCCCATTTCCCTCATTTTGCAGCTTCTTCCTGACAAAGATTGTTTGATATGGCCCGACCCTTTGAGCTTATTAAGGACATCAATGAAACCAAAGAGCTATGGAAGATTGTTGTGAAAGTACATCACAAATGGAAGGTTTCGTCTGCTGCAAAGGAGCATTTTTAACTTATTGTTAAAGACAAGGAAGTAAGTTTCACGTTAGGGTTTAATTCGATTTTGGGTTTTGTATTCATGTTTTGATGTTAATGTTGTTGTTTTCAAGTTTCACATTAGGGTTATAATTTGATTTTTGGTTTTGTATGATTTCTGTTTCATGTTTTGAAGTTAATGTTGTTGGTTTCGTTTTTTAACTTATATCATTTCTGATGAATGTTTTGAAGTTTATATTGTTGTTTTCGTTGACATACCTTTAATACCATGAATGGTCAGATCTGTTGGAAGATCATGTTGTGAATCTTTATGGTTATTTGTATTTGGTTAGTATTTCAGGCCATGGTATCAAAAAGTTCTGCAGGTTGCCTAAGGAAAGTTTAATTGGTACTCAGGCCATGGTAAGAGCACCTAGTCCCAAGTTTATTTGGTTAGAATTTTATTTCACAGACAACTATGGTCGAAGAAACTCCTATTTCTGTCAGGTGTGTCACATGGAGCCTTTATTGAACTTTTGTGGGTATGTTATGTTTTTAAAACATATTTTGAAGTTGTTTTATTCAATATCTAACTGGTTGCCTTGGTGTAGGTGTTGCATTTGATTCAAGATCATGTTCCTCAATCTTATTTTTTCTATTGTAGATACAGCTTTTAAGAGAGTTTAGAGACTAATGTAGGAAATTTTTTTGATGCTTGAATTATTCGTGACATATTTTTGGTTCCAACCGTTTGCACTTGGATTGTAGTGGCTGTAATATTTGAATGCTTGGTTCCGTGTTTGATTTATGGTAAATGTTAGGGAATTGAAGGTGTTGGTGAAATATTAAAATGAATTCATAGTTTCGGTTAATGATAGTATTCTGTTTCAGTTTTGGTTATGTTGAGTTGTACGGAAAATTGGTCTCGCAGCAGGTTTGGCTCGGTTTTATGGCAAGTGATGAGGTGTTTGGTTTGGCTTGTATAGATCTTATATGGTTTAAGGACAGGTATGCAAATTGCGAAGGCACTTCATGGTACTGATGTTTCTCCTTGCTTTTGGTTAGTTAATTTTTGTATAGATTTTATTGTTGAAATTGGTTCATAAATCTCTCCTTGCTCTTCTCCTTTATGTTGAAATTGGTTCATAAATTGGTTCATAAATTTCTCCTTGCTCTTCTCCTTTATGTTGAAATTAGTTCATAAATTTCTTAATCCAAGAAATGTAGAGACTTCACAACATGAATTCACTGGTCCGTATAATATACTATGCGAGTGGACAAGAAATGAAGTTGATGATGTGCAGCAAGCATTGATCAAGGTACTGCTTGCATCAAGTGCCAGTAAGGATGCCAAATGGGTTACAAGGAAAACTATCAAGGGGGCCATATGTATGCGAGTTTGATCCCCAGAATTGGTAGACTATAGTCTTAAGCACTTTCCAGGAAAATTAGTTGCAAATGGAATGGTTGTTTGTTCGCGATGCAATCGGAAATCTTGTGCTGTGGAATTCAAGTAATTGTTATGACATATGATTTAAGCAGATTCAGATGATGGTACATTTCCTTTGAACCGCTTGCATTTCGTAAACAGGAGGTTTGTTTCTAATTCCTCATGTTTCACCTATACCGTCTTTTCCGATTTGATTTATAAATAATTGTATGTGCCTTACCTTTCAGTACGAGAGCATATTATTCAAATTGGAAAAGGTTCCTGAGGAGTTTTTTGATGTGCCGCCTCTATCTGCTCGGCATGGTTCCCATGTATGGTGTCTATTTTCCTGATCTGTTAACAAACCCGAAGGTAGTTTGTTTTATTAGTTGGTATTGATATCAAGTCCTGATTATGTTTTGAAGGTATGGATTACCTTTTCTTATGTGTTATGGTTCTTCTGTTCTATGGAATGGTTCTGTCATAAAAATGGATTGGTACTCTAATCCCAAAGTTGTAAGCCTGAATTGTATGTCATCTGATGTGTTATGTCGAGACCAATTACTGAGGTTGGGCTTTTTAATTTTTGGATTTTTTTGGTCAAGGGACGGAGACAATGAGTGTGAAGAGGTTGGGACTTAGCACATGGATGGTACTAACTACACCAGATAGATAGTAGGTTCCTTGGTTTTCTGTAGTTATACCATCCTATATGATTCAATTTTTACTTGCACATTTAGTTATGCATGCAATGATATTATTTCAGAACAATTCTTGCATGGACACGACCCTAAATCCACATTCTTAGGCACAGCCAATAAGAAAGAGTACTTTTTAAATTTATTTTAATTTTAATTTTGTTTTTAATTGGATTCATGGGGTGGTTGAGATTATGAAGGAGAGAGAAAAGTTAATATTTATTTTTTAATTAATTAAAATTTTGTGATTGATTGTGTGTAAAACAATTTCTTAGGTATGTGTTAGCCTAAGAATTTTCCATTATTCCAAGTCCCCTAGGCCCCGGCTAATGCAAAACATTAATAAGCTGATTAAAAGAGTAAGTATTGTTGCAAACTATATTTTCATTGTTCTTTGAAAATTCATGCTTACATCTTAAAATTACCAAATAGTGCATCAGGAACACAAACCAAATAGAATAACACATTATTGTGTGAAATATAGGAATCAAAGGTCTCTGTTTTTTATCAAAGATTATGAGCTAATAGTTAATTTATAACCCTTCATTTTGCTTTCCCTTTTCTTTTCTATTTGTTAAAAATGTTTATCATCATCATCTACCATTAATTTAAATAGGAATATATATATTTCTTATAATAATTGAATTTGTCAATAATAATGTGTGGCAGTTTAAAATTTTTGTTATTTCTTGGGAAATTATTATTTCATTTTTTTTATGCACACATAGAGATCCTTGCATGAAAAAGTTTAATATGCACCTGTGATTTTTACTTTTATTTTTTGTAATGTGGATAATAAGTAATTGCTCTTGGTTTCATTTTGTTCATAATTTTCTCAGCTTGCCAGAAAAGAATATGGTTGATGATTAAATATTATGCACGACGAGGGAACACAGGCTAAATAATAAATTTTATTGGTTAAACATTTTTGTCTTCTTTTTAATTTTATTTTTATTACATTTTGAAAACAAAAGTGTTCATACCATATCAATACGCGGGCAAGCGCACGGGTAAGACCAGTATCGTTTGAATGCACGAGTAATCCTATCAGAATTCGTACGAACCCACAGGTTATTATATTTGTTGTACAATAATATTTTGATATTTTTTTAATTTATTTGAATTCTCATGACAAACTGGTGATATATCCGTAATCCACGCCAGAACCCGTGCAAAAATTCGCGCAAACATTCATGTTATTTTATTTTTTGTACAACATTACAGTTCTTTCTTTTTTATCATTCTCTTTTTAGACTTCGGAACATACACTCAATTGCCTATTATTCTTATTCATGTTTAGTAAGTGAAAACTAAACAATATTTAATACATTATTTTTTTATTAATATTAAACCATATTCTATAAATAAATACTACTTTTGATTTTTTTAATCAATTTAATAGTTTTGTTTAAACAATATAATTTCTATATTTCAATTTCATATAAAAAAAATTTTCGATTTTTTTTACTTAATACTATATGTATTTGATAAACCAGGTCCAACCCATACCAGAACCCGTGCGGATGCATGGGTAACATACCAGTAACGCGTGAACGCACAGGTAGCACACCCGTAACGTGTGAACGCACGGGTAATCATACCAAAATTCATGTGAACGTACGGGTAACACACCCAGTAACGTGTGAACGCACAAGTAACACACCAATAATGTGTGAACGCATGAATAATGTATTACTTTTTAGAAATTCTTTTATATCATTCTCTTTTTGCACTTTTATGTAAAATTATTTTTCTATTGATTTTCAACTAATTCTGATTTTGGATATTTATTTCTCTAATTTAATAAATTTTATAAACCATTTTATTATTACAACTCTATCAACCCTAAAAAAAATATTTTTTTTCCTTTTTTTCACAATAGTTGTTTAATAGTTTTTAAGAACAATAGTTGATACATTATTTTCTTACTAATATTTGATACATTATTTTCTTATTAATATTATACCATATTCTATAAATATAAATTATTTTTAATAATTATATTTAACTATTAACCAAATAAAATAAACAATATTTTTATCCATAATGACTTTTACTTATTAAAATTGTCAAAAATGAAATAATTTTTAATTAAATTTAACTATAAATTAATATAATATTTTCTAAATATAATTCGTTAAGAATATTTGTCACTCACTTATCATAAATTACTATAATAATTTATAAGATTGAGATTTAAGAAGCTTTTGTTTTTTGGACTCAAATTGAAGAAGCTAATATATAATCCTTATACATTTTTCTTTAGTTTATTTAATTATATCTATTAACAAAAATAAATCGTATCCTTGACATTTTTTCTCTCAATATCATAATTCAATAAATTATGATTCATTAAATAACATTGTATTATTTAGACTTAATTGTAACTTTGATCTCCTAATTTTATTTTATTTTAATTTTGATTCTTTCATTTTAAAATTTGAGGTTTTGTCCATCGTAGATGATATGTCACTATCATATTTTATTTATTTTAAATTATAAAACTTCAAGTAGACTCTTATGTGCTTCAAGTATCATTTATAAAATCGACTTTTACTACATTTTTCTTATGGGGACAAAAAATGAGAAAAAACATAAAATCTATTTTGTTAAGTAGAAGAAGGTTTGTCCTCCTAAAGAGACGTAAGAGTTTTCGTAACATTAAAATGTTCAATAACATACTCTTTAGTAAATCTTATAAGGTGTTGGTCAGTAACATAAAAATGTTTAATAACATGCTCTTAAGTAAATGTTATAAATTGATCGAGATATCATAATTTATTACATGTGGTGTTCATGAATTAGTTATTGTATTTTAAATAATATGATGATGTTTGATGAAATTGATCATATGAAAATAAATATGCATGTGTAATTTATTTTCCATTTTTATTGAATATATTAGAAATGAAGGAGTATTATTTTGGTTTGACTAGAGGAAAAATGAATATGACATTATTTCTAGTCCGGATATAAATTTTCAATTTATTGAAAGGTTGGTGTTTAATTTATTTAATTAGTATTATAAAATATTTTGGTGATGAAATTAATTCACATAAAATATTTTAAAAGAATTGTGAATTATAATATAATTTTGAGTTGATGAGCCATTGTATTAAATTAATGCAATGATGATAATTAAATATTATTCCAATAGAAATAAATATATAAATATATTTATTTATTTATTAATCAGATGAAAAGTTGTCGCTCGAAAGCAGACCTGTAAAATAAATATTTAAATAATAGATTTATATTTATTATTATTGATAGTGATGTCGCTTAATGATCATATAAGCAGACCTGTATAAATCTATTGTGAAAATCAGAATACTTTTATAAACTTGAGTAAGTATATGTGATTGATTGACTTAGAGACGTCTTAGTCAATATTTATTAATGGGAGAAAATATGTGTCTTCCTAAATTGTGTAAAGTAACTACTAAAATATGAGATCAGGATGATCTTGGTCAATACTATGACAAAGCCCCTGGGAAGAAACTAATTTGTGACGCATCGAGGGGAATTGGACTTAGCTAATTGAAACTAATAAGTGACGGGAACCCAACCTTTATGATTGGAGATCCCATGAAAAAGGTTCATATGGGTAAGAACGAGTCACTTGTTAGTTCTGCTAGCACAAAAAATTATTTGATTAATTTTTGTTTGCGTCCTTTTCCTATGGTGTAATTGAGAAAGTGCTAGACACTGCATTATTGAGAGGATAAGCTTATGTAGCCTTTAATGAATTTCATATCCTTTATTGGTGGTGTATGATTTGCAGCATACACTTGATGAAATCACCTATATGAGTGTTGAGTGGGGCCGCTTATATGAGATCTTGGCAAGATCTCTAGAGCACTCATGAAAATAACCAGGCACGCGCATGGCCTATTAGCGCACCACAGCGTCAACAGCAAGAATTGTGGGGGTGTGATGTGGATGGTAGACCTCTAACATACGTAAAGTGTTTTTGGTTCATATAGCTTGCTACACCAACTTCACTGTATGTTAAGTACTATCATTCTAGGACTAGTTCATATAGCTTGCTACACTAGTTTGATGCATCACACTCATGATGTTAATCCAGGAAATTCCTTTTTATTTTTTTCTTTTGAACTTTTGAAATATGTGGGGGATTGTTGCAAATTGTGTTTATATTTCAAAAGTATAAATAATTTTGATAAATATGAGAAAATAGTTTTTTAATTATCATTATTAATAATTTTATAACTTATAATTATTTGACGAATAATAACATTTAATTATTTTGACTTGACTTAGTCAAAGCCCTTACTCCATATCTCTCTCTTATATAACTATTCCCCCATCATCTTTTACAAGATAGGGAATAAACCTTTTTGCTTCTTTTGATCCTGGTTACATCTTCGAGTCATATTAAATTATTTCTTGTTGTTCTGATACCTCAAAGTCTTACTGAGAATCTGAGAAGAACCTGTTGAATCCTGGGGGATTTGCGCTTATGAGGCGGATAAATCCTTAAGGACAGTGTACATACACGCCTCAGGTTTAGTTAACGTCTTATTATTTTTGCAGGATTAACATTTGTGATTATGAGAATATGTGATCGAGTTATGCTAGTGCTCAATTCTACAACAGTTTGTCCTCCTAAAGAAATGTGTGGGTTAAGTGTTCGTAAAATAAAATTATTTAAGGCTTAATACTCTTTTCATGTTATATCTTGTACTCTAAGTTCTTTTTGACCTTATAACTTTAATAATAACAATTTGAATCTCTTAACTACACAAATTGAATCTCTGTTAGTTAATCATTCCTTTCTATTCTTTTAGTCAAAATCAATGAATAAGGCTATGTGACACTAACATGGAATGCCACGTGATTGAAAATAACTTTTGTGAACCTATTTAGAATTAGAAAATTGGTCAAAAAAATGTCTTTTGGATTTTGATTGATGTTTTCCATATTCTTCGTCAAACCCACAAATCCTGGATTTTCTTTTTTTTAATAAAACCATTAAAAACCATAATGTTTGTTTACTGTTTAAAATAGTAAAGAAGTAATATTGTTATAGTAGATGATAATTTAGGCAATATAGTCCATTGAATTTATAAGTTTGAATGTTCTTATGCCGTTAGAATTCCTTCAAAGCTGCTGAATTAGTTACCTAAAATTCCCTAAATGTGATATCCATTACTAGTTAAATGTTTTCTTAGTTGAGACTTGTATTCTCCCAGTAACACTAAATTATTAGTAGAATCTGTGCAATCGAGGGAAAGGGTTATTATAAAGAGATCACAAGAGAATCACACTCTTGAATAAACAATTACAACACATCATTAGTGCAACACAACTCTCTAGTGAAACTTTTCACTCTATTGACACGAAGACAACTCTAATGAAAAAGAAATTTACAAAAGAATGAGGTAAAGAAAGATAGTAGTAAATTTCTATTGGTGTATTTTGAAATAAGAAGAAGCCTCCTTTATATAGGAAAAAAGCAGACTAAAAAAGGAAAAAAAACATAAGTTTTATCCGAACTCAATCTATAAAACCCTATCAACCCATTTAAACTATAAGTTTTATCACTAACTTTTATATATTTTTATTTTTTTGGTCTCTTGATGAATTGATATGTGAACTAATATTTATATTTTTATCATTAGAGTTTGTTGAAGATATTAATGTTGAAATCAAGACCTTTTTTTAAGGATATTTGGGCAATGTTTTTGGTTTTTTTTTATTTTTAATTTGATCAGTGATGACTTTGATGTGTTAATATTTACTTGCTTCAATTTTAGGATTTTGAGCCTTTGTTATTTTGTGAGTAATGAATTAAAATTATTTATGACGTTTGAACTTTGATTATTTTTATGCTTATGCTACTAAGTTATAAGCATTTCATGTAGTTCTAGATTTGACTGTAATACAACTTTGATATTTTGAAAAAGAATATGACACATCATTTATAATTATATAAGGAAATAAAAAGGGTAATCCACTACCTAAACCAATCCTACCAAAAAAAATCACGGTTTTACTCAAACCGACCCAATAATGTTGTGGTGGTTATTTTACCTCACCCAAGCGAGTATACACTATGCCAAATAAAACATTAGACAACACTTTTTTTACCTTAGGCAACGCTTTTAAGCGTTGTCTATTCTAGTGTTGCTATAGGTATAGTGTAACATCCCAAATCTACCCCGCAATTATAAGCGAAAATCAGAGTGCATTCAAAGATATTCATCATATGATGGGATGTCACATTTCGACTTAACCAAACAAACATACTTATATTGCATTTAACAAAGATACATAGCATTCGGAAATAACACTTTAACCAACAACTTCCAATTACAACTTATAAACATCTTTCAATTCAACTTAAAACAAAGGTCATCATGGAATACAACAATTAAATAATAACGACTAATCCCCCCGAGTGCTACGTATCAGAGCAATGGACACCAACTCGACATGCCATAAAGCAAAATAAAGACTTCACATAAATAACCTCGAACATCCACGGCTAATCTTGAGTACCTGCCCATTTCCCATGGTAGGGGAAATATCAACAAAGGAGTGAGATATCTTACAATATAAAGGAATGCATTATAACTAATATAAGAGATATAGATCATACATAATTTCACCACTTCGCATCACACAACATATTATAACAAACTTTCATCACAAAACAACTTATCAATATAATACAACTTTCAAAACGGTAACAATGTCATTAACCAATTAAGACAACATATTCAAATTCAATATTTATAATATGATCACGTCACAACAAACATCTCATCATCACGTCACAACAAACATCTCAACAATCCAAACACAATTCAAATGCAATTCAAATGTGACTCAAATGTGACTCAAACTTATGCACATGCATGTGGTACCATTGGAATAAAATCCCGTCTAAAACAGTTTGCCATTGGGTCGTCTCAAACATTTTTCCACAAGGGTTGTCTCAAACATTTGCCACAAGGGTCGTCTCAAACATTTGCCACAAGGGCCGTCTCAAACAATGCAATGGATGCGACTCAATGATGCACATCCACAAACACAACTTAAACCACTTAATCAACTTAAACGACATAATCAACTTGAACGACATAATCAACTTAAACAACATATGCAACACAAACAACTTAAGCAACACGTCATGCATCGTCTCAAACAAACCAACTCAATGCCAAGGTTCTATGGAAATAACCTTATCATAACTATCATAGTAATTCATCACGTCTCAATCACGTCTTTAAGTCATATCATCATACAACAAATATTTGACTCATACTTATCAACACAATACAACATATCAATATTGACCATAGGATCTACAACAACAACAAATTCCAAATACTAGCAACAACGACAACAAATTCTTCACATTAATAACAATAACAAATCCATCATATTACAACAATAACAACGAGTCCATCATGTTAATAACAAACATCAACACATTCATCATATTCCAAAATTCAAGAAATCATCATAACACGTTATATTCAACTTCCTAATAAAGCCATATTCATTGTTAATTCATCACATGGCATCACTATTAGCTCATACCTCTAAAGACGTACAAATAATTACATATAACATACAACATCATTATCAATTATGCATATCATCACATACATCATTATCTCATCATAAGGAAAGTGCATATCATCGTCTCAATAGCATTGTAACGTCATAAGAAAAACATACATCAAGTTATACCACAACATGGTTATGTCAATTCATCGCAAAGAGCATACTTCATATGTTAACACAACATAGTTCATCACTTAATCCTAATAAACATAATAGGAGACTATATCCTATGAATCATTTTATTACATCATGGTATAGTTCATTGCGTTACTTTCCAACGCTTCAAACGGTGCATCAAACGGAGTTACGGATCAAAATTTATGGTCTTTACAAAATCTGTCAAAAATGGAAATCTTCAGGTCGACGCAAGGAATCTTCAAGTCGACGCATAAATGTTTTTGTCCCCCTCGGGTTTGCTCAGGTCGACCCATGAGTTGACTCGTGCTGGTATTCAGGTCGACGCACACTTTCGTCGATGCACACTTTCTTCAGGTCGACGCATGCTGAAGAAAACCAGATTTTCTTCCTTTTTGGGTTGCTCAGGTCGACCCTGCCTATTCTATAGGTCAACCTATGCTGCGTAAAAACTCAAAAATCACCATTTTCCTTCCCCATTCACCTCATACAACAAACACTGACCCTCATACAATTTATACATCAATTGAAAGCAAATTAGCACACATGTAAGGTTCCTAAACATGTTTCTAACCATGGGTTCTGTAATACGGTGGGAGAACTGACTTTAAAAAAATGTTGCGGATAGCAAGAGTCGCCACCGACTTTTATTTTATCCAATTGTAAAGGCAAAAAGAACAGGAAAGACCTTTGAAAGATTTTGAGTTCGGGGGGTAGGTTATACAAAGGGAAGATGTAAGGACTTTAGCTTGTAAAATAAGCGTAGCCTTTTTGAAGGTTTTACAAGCTAAAGTCCTTACTCAAACGTTTTCTATTCACACACGACACTTCAAATATTTTGAAAATAAAAGTGAGCTAAGCAATTAAGAGCCCATGAACAAATGGGCTTAGAGGTATTCTAAAACGTCACACTTATGTTTAGACCCCAGTAAATTAGGCCCATTAACACCGACATTCAAAATTGCTCAATTTTGACCTTTTGCATTTTCTCAAAAATAGCCTAACTTGTACCATCCATAACTTAGTCAATTTTGATCATATGAATGTGTTATAGGACTTTTTAGAAAGCTTGGGTTGTCTTCTAAATGCTCCTTTTGGTTTCTTCTCAAATGAGTCTACCATGTTCACGTACCACTCTTTGAGAAAAAGTGACTTTTTGTTGACTTTCAAAAGGACTTGTAATGTTTTGACTTATATCTCTTAGGCAGAAGCATTTTTTGACCTTGGGCCCAACATAAAAGTTGTAGAGAATTGAATTTCCTTGAGAATGAGATTTGGTTGGGGAATTTCTGAGAAAGTATGAGAGAGATATGATCAGTCAAAGTTGAGTTGACTTTCTCCTTAAAACCCTAATCTAGCAACTTAGACTTTTGATGATTTCTGAGCTCTCCTTGATGAATCATGATCATAACTTGATCAAATGATGAATGTGACTTCAAAATATTGATGTTGAAAAAAAATCAGGAGTTTTGACGTGGTTTGCCCATACTTGACTATTAGGTCAAGTAGATCGACGGTTGACCATCTGAGCAGTTGACTGAACAATCTTATGAATCAGGGCTTGAAACTCGGCATGAGGATACTTTGAAGTGTATGAGAGGCCATGAAGTCCTCTTGAGATATCAGAAGTTGATTTCTCCTTGGGAGAGAGAAAACTCTAGTTGAAGGCTTGTTGCTTAGAAGACAAGTAAGTGAGTCCAATTCTTGCATAGTCTTGAGTCGTATGAGTCAAAGTATATTGAAATATGATGGGGAAATTTTGGGGTATGACAGGTTCATACACAAACATCAACAACATGCTTAATGGCACAATTACATGGATTCTATCATAAACCCTAACAATTTCAAACTCACACATCCATGGAGAATAACATACAATCAAACCCATCATAAACATCATCATGTCAACCCTTAGAGAGTAAGAACCCCACTCTTACCTTAGCAAAAGCTTCACCTTCTTCAATGGAGACCTTCCTCTTCATGCCATAGCTTTTCTCTTTCTTCCCTTCTTTCTCTTCTTTCTCTTCTTTCTCCAAATGATAGTTATGTCTCTAAAACTCTAACTCTCTTACTATCTTTCTTTTCTTAATTGGGCTTAACCCACAATCCAATCTCATATTCTATATAGGCCCAATTCATAACATTCCTCTAATTACTCAATTAAGTCAATTAACACACATAAATGAATAATCACACAACATAACGAATATTATTCCCAATAATATTCCACAACTACAATTGCTCCATAACTTAATTAATACCAACTCGCGATTGTATTTCTCCGACTAATTAATCCGATCATAAACTTAACTGCTCAAATCAACATATTAATCTAACTACGCCTTTAGAACAATACCGATAACTCCCGACTTCAACTAATTCCAATGAATAAATCCTTGATTAATTTAATTAAATAATTAATTAAATTCGGGGCGTTGCAACTCTCCCCTACTTAGAATATTTTCGTCCTCGGAAATCTATCCGACATAATCATCCTCAACTTCGCTTCCAACTCTCCAATTCTCAATTGCGTTTGACAACACTTCGACTACCAAAACAACTCAATCTGACTTAAATCCAGCATCAATTATTCGACAACTCTACAACATACTCGTTAACAACTTACCAACCACCTCAGGAATCTCCCGACTTATCAATACTTATGGTAGCACCAACTTTAAAGTTATATAGTCTCCATGATATATTGAAGTATAATTCCTTCTTTTTTGATAATACGGTGTAAAATTACTTCAATAATATCTTCTTTCAAATCTTTCTTTTTTATATATAAGACATTAATATGACCAATCTACTTATGTCATATATATCATATTTATTATATTTCAATCAATATTTTAGTGTGTAATCATCAGAAATTTTGATATATATATATTTGTAAAAAATTTATTACCCTTTTCTGATTTATAAATCAAATAAATTTTCATAAATTAGAGACAGATAATTGAATTTAAATATATTTAAATTTCAATTCCTTATATTTTCTGTAAATTATAGCGAAGTTATTTTTAATAACTGAATTGATATACTACTTAAACATCAATTAAATTGACAAAAATAGTTAAACTTTTCACTCACGCTTAACGTGACTTTCATTCAACTCTTCCTCCAAAAATGTTAGTTAGTGCACACCACATGTTAAATTTAGTTAAGATTAATTCTACACATTTCCAAATTTAATGACTTTAGGATAATAAAAAATAACATTACCGGTCAAACAAGTAATTGAAATTGTAACAAAAAATAAAAGTAGTTATTAGTTATCAGTTTCAAAGGGTTTATTATTAAAAAAAAAATTATTTAAATTATTTTTAAAATAAAGAATGAACAATATTTTAAATTTATTAAATAACTATAATATAAAATTAATTAATATAATTGAAATTAAATAACATAAATATTGAAAATTATGGCAAATTGACTTAGCTAGTAAAAAATTGTTTTATCTGAAAAATTATAAGTTTAAATTTTGACGTCGAGGTGAGAATCTCTTAAACAAAAACATATTTTTTATTTTTATAGAAAGATTAACTTTAGTATTTATTTAATTTTTTATATGAATAAATGTAACTTGTTTATTGTGATACATATCAAAGATTTTTTTTCATTTACTTTTTGTGAAAAATATTTATCATGATTTTTTAAATATATTTATTAACAACAAAAAATTTTTTTATAATAATTGTTGACAAAGATTTCTAAAGCATATCAATAATTTTGTGTTATTTTTATAATTTAGTTATAAGTATGTGTCTTATTTATGATATGTTTCAACGCTTTGTTTTAGGGGTGTTTGTGGTGCGTTTTGGACGGTTTTGATGTAAAAAATCATTCGAATAGCAATAGAAAAAGTCTGCGGTTCAGTTTCTTTCGATTGACTTTTAGAAATAAAACCAAACCAATACGGTTTGGGTTGGTTGGTTTTTTTACAAAAATTTATTGAGCCTTACATATAGATATAGATAACAACGTAACTTTGTATTTAATCATTTATGTGTTATCAAATAACAACAAAATTCATCATGTTTGGATAACAACTTTTCATTTAATATACAAAAATAATATTAGATAAAAGTGGAATCAAAACATAAAATAGTAACATAAAATAATATAAAAAACATTATAATGAAATAGGAAAAAGAGAAGATGAAATATTAGAGAAGATGAAAAAGAAAGAGCAGAAGAGATGAGAGATTATATAAGATGAATATTAAAAACGTAATTGGGAGAGAGAATAGTAGAATAAAAATAATAAGATGAAAAAGAAAGGACTTTAGAGATGAAAGACTAGAAAAGAATAGGTGATATGTACTTGGAAAAGAAGATGAGAAGAAGACTCAATACTGTTAGGAGGGATTTGAGAAGACTTAAACTGAAACCTTAAGTGCGAGGAAGAGAATATCATTCGTAATCGTCGGACTAAGTCATAATAAGTTTAAGTTTGGGATTGATATAAGTTAATTGAAGTTTAGGGGGTTGTAACATAATGCGGTTTGGTTCGTTTGGTTCGATTTGTAAAATTCAAACCGCAAACCGAACCGCACGGTTTGTTAAAAAATGACGCAAACACATTTGAACCAAATGCGTTTTATTTTTGCGGTTTCGATTTAATTTGGTTCAATGTTGCGGTTTTCTATTGGGTCGGTTTGGTTTTGAACACCCCTACTTTATTTAATTAATTATTTTCTAAAAAACAACATTACAAAATTGAAGCGCGATAAAAAGATATTTTAAAATTATTTATTGTATTTTAATATTATTTAAGAAAATAATAATTTAGTTTGTGATTTTAGTTTGAATATTATTTAATTGTAACTTTAGTTTGAATATTATTTAAACGTGATTTTAGTTCATATGAATTTTATCTCTCTTTAATCTAAAATTTTATTTACATCATATAATTGTTAACTAACTCTAATACAATTTGTTTTTTAGATTTTTCTCAGAGAGCCAATTTAATATTGTATATTTTAAATGTTCTTAATTTTGTTTCGGATAATATTACAAAAATATAATTTTAATTTTAACTTATCTTTTAGTTCATGACAAAATTTTAAGGTTTGGCGTTCAAATCCCATCAACTTAATTTTTTTAAATTTGAATATATATTAATTCTTTTAATTTTAATAATTTTAATAGTGATATAAGTTTAATAAGTGAGTAAAAAGGTTTTTTCTTTAGCCACTTCCCTATGGGGGTCACCCCAGCGAAAAATCAAAATTATCCTTGCTTCAGAAATGAACTTCCGAAGCACTTTTTTTTAAAAAAATTTCCACAATTCGGAAGTGCATCTCCGAAAACACCTCATGGGGGGTTTCGGAAAACACCTTTGTTCAGATTTTGGGGGGTTTCGGAAATGAACTTCCGAATTACGCAGAAACTGGTTTTTTTTTAATGTTTTTCACAGTCTCGTATTTTTAATTAAAGGAAACCGGGAAATAAAATAAATGACATATAAACAGAAAAAACTAATATGATAAAAAAAATAATATATACAAGCCGATCCAAATCCAAATAAAAATAGTGTGCTAAAGATACAATCCGAAAACAAAAAATAAATAAACCCGACCACTACTAGGTGTGCCTAACCCTCTCACCCTGGGCCCTCCTCTGCCGCCTGTATGCCGCCGCACGGCCCGCATCAGTGACGAGCATCTCCATCACGGCGACTGCCTCTGGACCGCCCTGATGAACGACACCTCGATCCAACGCGTCCCGCCCAAGCATCTCTATCCGCTGGCAGATCGGCAGGAGATCAATGGCATGGTCATCCTCGGCGTGCTGGTTCTCCAGGATCTCCTCGTGTGCTGGCCTAGGAGCGCCGGGAGCGTCGGGTGTCAGCAGAGGATGAGACACCCGGTAGAACCATGTGACGTACCCCTCCACACTGTGCCAGTCCTGGGTGACCCGCATGAGACGGTACTCCTCCGGTACCACATGATGCTCCCAATTGTCCCACATGGCAGTGAGCTGCACTCTGGTCACTGTGTCGGGAGCAGCCTCGAAGGGTGACCTGGGTATCATCTGCACGAATCCGAACTGCCGCATGCACCGCTCAGGTAGATACCGGACCATGATGGTAGTCCCGCATGCCAACCAGCCAGAATATAGAGATATGCCGTCAAAGGGGACAATCTGAGTGTAGTCGCTGAACGGCCTCCAGGTGATGTCGTCGTGCATCGTGCGGTCCAGGTACCCACGGTATGGTCCCACCGCATTGTTTCCCCTCTGGAGAACGTATCTGGCGGCCTTGGGCATGGCGTCAACGTACGCAGGATCGATGTGGAAACCGTGGATGCGGGAGAAGTAGGAGATGATCCAGCTCTGAAACATAAATAAATACGAAACATAAGTAAATACGAAACACAAATACGAAACATAAATAAATACGAAACAATTAAAATGAAACGTACTGTGAGTAGTGTGCAGGATCCAACCAACTGCCTCGTCCTCCAGTTGGAGGCCTCATTCAGCTTCTGGTAGAGGTATGCCAGAATAGTTGCCCCCCAGTTCCACTGGTGAACGATATCCAGGTCCATGAAGTAGCGGAGGTAGGTCACGTCGACGTACCTTGCACTCTTGTCCACAAAGCATGCAGCGCCTACCACATGCATGTACCAGCACCGAAGAGCGCAGCCGCGGTGATACTGTGTGAATAGATCGTCACCCGCGGCTTCGGCATCGGCCGCCGCGTCTAGGTGGTGCTCGAAATAGCGACTCAGTGTGGTGAACCGGATATGAGGCCCAGATGTCGTGGCGCACTCAAAGTCAGCAACTTCGGGCTCCATGCCCAAATAGAGCGCCATCCACTGACTGGCCTCGACCCTCTGGATCCGGGAGTGGGTCAACAGCGGCCCCCTGATGGGCTGGTAGAGAAGACACTACACATCATGCAAGGTGATCGTCATCTCCCCAACCGGCAAGTGGAAAGAAGACGTCTCCTTGTGCCAGCGCTCCACAAATGCCCCCTGCATGCCGTGGCTGATGGTGGTGTACCCCGTCATGCAGAGCCCGCTAAGCCCTGAACCTCGCACCGCGTCGTTAAACCACTCAGCTGCTGGTTTAAACAGACTGAAAATCTTTCGGGTATGGTTCACCATTTTCAAAGGATCTCTCTCCTGTTACAAAAAAAACAAATAAAAGCATATGTTAAATAGACCGTTAACAAAATATCGAATAAACGTCTAAATTATAAACGGTTAAATTAAAAAAAAAATACCTCTCCCTCCCAGATACGCCTAGCGACGTGGTCGCGGTAGGATATCAGCACGGAAGTGTCAATGGACCCTCCCGGGTAGCTGTCCTCCTGCTCATCCTCCTCCCCAGGTGGAGGGTCAACATCCGGTACCCCCTCCGGCTCAAGGTATGGCACTGCCACCTCCTCCTCCTCCTCCTCCTCTCGCTGGCGGGAAGAAGATACCCGAGCCAGCCGACTCCTAGATCCAGATGAAGATGTACCCTCTCCCACGTCCACGGGAACTCGAACACGGCGTCCCCGGCCCTGCCCCCGTCCCTGGGTCGACACCAGCTGCGCCGCCGCCCGCTCGCGTCTAGCCAACGCAGTCTGAGTCTCTCTACCCTGTCTGATGCGTGCTGGTTGGTTGCCTGACATGTTCCTGTAAACAATTGAAATCGATTAATATGCGAGACAAAAGAAAAAACAAAAAAAAATTGCACTTCTGATACAGTTCGGAAGTTCATTTCCGAAAACTGGGATGGAGGTGTTTTCGGAAATGAACTTCCGAAACACCCCTGCGCAGAACTTCTCTGCAACCTCCAATGGCAGACCCCAAAATCAAACTTCAAAACAACCCATAATGCTTCTAAACAACCTAAATACTACTAACAACCTACCCCTATATCATTTATGCAATTGAAAACAACCCTAACATGCATTTGAAATATGGATCTAACAAATATAAGACTTACAAATTGAGTGATTTGAGGGCTTTTGAATGTAGTATAGCAAGGTGATTGGAGCCTTTGATGCAGCCTTTGAAGTGTGTTAGCAGAAAATCTCAGAGGAGTTGAGTTTGATATTGGTTTAGGGTAAATGATTTGGGGGGAGGGGGGTTGTTTTGCTTAATCTGCAAAACGCGCAATATTTCGGAAATGAACTTCCGAAATGGTGTTTTCGGAAGTGCATTTCTGAAATAAGTCAATTTTTTTTTAAAAAATGGCGCTTTCGGAGATGCATCTCCGAAAACACCTTTTTCTTGCATTTCGGAAATGCATTTCCGAAGTCAGGGATAGTTTGAGTTTTTCAGCAGAGGTGGGCTAGAAGGTTGGGAGGTGGCCAAAGAAATTTGCAGTAAAAATATAAAAGCGAAATTGCAGTTAAATATATTTAGCAAACAAATTATAGTTGTTCTTATTTTAGTTTTCGATATTAAAATAGTGAGTACTATAGTGTCCTAAATTTAGTTGGATATAAACATATATCATCAACCCATTGTTTTATAGATTAATTAATGAAAAATGTTTATTGTGTATTTTATTTTAATAATTTATACATAATCAGGTGAATTTTATATGTATAAAGTGGCATTTAAATTTTTAATTGGATAAATGATATGTCTTGGATGAAATCTTAGTATACTATTATATTTATTCTTATTTTTATTTTAAAAATAATAAAATTTATCTTGTTTAGAAAAACAATAATATTAAATGCTAAAACATATAATTAATTGGTTATAATTGTTCTCATTGTTATGTTAATATGTTTTAAAAAATGTTAATTTTTAACTATGATGCAAAGATTATTTTTTCTAATTATATAAAAAATTCTATATACAATATTAATGATAATTATTATACTTTAAAAAGTATTAGTATATGTAATTTTTATATTGATTGTATCTCTAATTTATTATATAACATTATTTTATGACATAATTATTACAATTTATTTGAGCATTTGCATTTAATCCTAGAGTTAAAATTTTATGAGTCTTCAAATTATTATATATAAAAAAGGAGGACGTGCAATTAGATTTTTTTTTATGAACAATTGTGATTTATTGACCATAGTGGACAGAGCCGTCCCAAACAATTTGGAGGGCCTGTTCTATTTTAAAATTAGGCCCTTAATAGATGAAAACACAACAAATTAAAAAAATTATATTTCATTTAAATTGAAAATAAAATTAATTATTTAGATAGAAAAATGATATAAAAATATTCCGTAGGAATTTGACTAAGTTAAATTTTTTTTTTTGGTATTTTTCTACTTTTACGATCCTTGATTTATAGAAAAGTTCATATTATTTAATGAAAGAAAATAATTCTTTAAACAATTTCGATAATGTTAATATCGAAGTGTTTTGATTAATAAAATAATCAACAATGTAAAATTTTTACATTATAAGCTTTCAAGGTCTCACAACTAATAAGTCAAATTTATTAATGTGTTAAATCACAATGAGAGAAAAATATAAATATTTTTAAAAATTCCGTACATCTATAAACTCTTAAAATGTTAAGATATTGTATTATGGACTCGATTGCCTCATACCTATATAAATATAGAGTTAATAAAGTAAAATGAAATTTTAAACTTGTAAAAAAATTCATAAAAAAGTTTGGCTAAAATAAGTTATAATATTTTAAGTATAATAATTTAATTTATTATCTATGTAATATTAATTCATATAAAAATATAATAATAAATTTATTTAATTTTCAAAATGTTATTAAAAAAACAAATTAAGCAATGCAACTTTAAAATAATATTATATAATATTTTAGTATAAAAAAATTGATAACAAATGAATTAATCATATAATAAATTTTTAATTATTTAATCATAGTTAAAATATCATTATTTAAAATAAATTTTGAAAAAATTAAAATTTAAAAGATCTTTAAGTTGTAAGTTGTGGATAGGATATAAGATATTTATGTCAGTAATTATATACATATTATATATAAGAAATTTTCATATAAAAAAATAGGAAATAGAGGTTGACAAGAATCGAATCCAGATACACCTAGTTCAAAAAAAGGCGCTTAACCACTTGGCTATGATATATAACATGTATTCAGTTGAAACCAATTTTATATATAAGGAATTTTCATATTTATATTAAGCCCAATTATTAATCTTGAGGCCCTTACAAATTGGAGGCCCTGTGCGGTGGCACTCCTTGCACACCCACATGGCCGACCCTGATAGTGGATTATACTAAGAGGATAAGGAGTAATTATAAGAAGAAGAAAATTGTTTAGCTATTTTTATTTAATTAATTATTAGTGAATAAAAAATAGTACTAATAATAATTAATAAGTGAATTAATTAATTAATGAATAAATTAATCATTAATTATTAGAAAATAAATTAGTGAAAAAATTTGGCGGGAAAAATTGGTGGGAAGAACTTCTAAGATTATAATTTAGTATGATCTACTTAAAAAATATTATAAAATTAGTTTTGAGCAACAAAATTTATGATATTATTAATTTTTAAATAAAGATAATTATAATATTATTAAAATGAATAAGTGAGAGCTCGTAGATTTGAATGCGAGCACTTGTATGTGATATATATATATATATATATATATATATATATATATATATATATATATATATATATATATATATATATATATATATATATATATATATATATATATATATATATATAATGAATAAGTGAGAGCTCGTATATTTGAATTTGCGCTCTTTTATATGATGCATTTGCACAACTATCAACTGAGTTGATTTAAAGGACATATTTTTCTATTTAATATCTTAACATGTGCCAAGACACATGTTAGCATTTTACTACTATTTAGCACCATAGGGAGTACGACATCGGCGGCTTGAGATAAAGGTAACATTATATTAGAAGATGGACCATGAACCCTCGAAATGCTCTCCAAGGAAATTACCTTCACTTTATGTTGCTTCCAATGTAGATCTGAATTTAGATCTAGGATCCTTTCTTCTTTTACTTCGTGGAGTTCTCGAGGGAATCATAGATTTGGAAATCTGACGAATCATAGTTGAGATGATAGATGACTAAAACGAATGCGACATATCTCTGCGATGGATTTGGAAATTTGGTTCTAAATGCTCTTGATTTAGTTATCTAAGGAGGTTACAAATAGTAAATCGGAGATTAAACTTGAGATCGTGGAAATCGTAGGAATCAGAAATCGATTCTCACATACAACGCCATTGTTCCATTCAGGAACTAGAAATGGATGTAGTTGATGACTTCGATATCTTGAACTGATAGTGTTGATCCTCGTCACGGCGGCACGAGGTGGACCTGCATAGTTAACACTTTGACGCCCAAGTCAGTACAATATTCAAAATAAATATAATGAAAAGTGGAAATCAAAGAATGTACATTTTCTCATAGGAAGACTCGCTTTTACATCTTAGATCATGGAGAGTGGATTAAAGGCAAGATATGTCTTAACTATTTGGACCTTTGGCCGACACAAAATAAAAAAATTATAAAAAAACTTGATGAAGTTAGTGAGAGTAAAAGTTTAAGAAATCAGAAAGGTGATTATAAAAAGATCATATAAAATTTGATGAATCCATAGTAAATCAATTAGAAAGAATGATGACAATTGGTGAATAACCAAGAATGTTCATCAAAATAAATGAAAAAAAAAAAGAGAATTAACTTAATAATACATTTATTTTATCAGTCTCTTTATATTACAAATAAAAGAGCTCTTTTATATAGGAATACAAAAGTAAAATATTTATTTAGGCACATCAACATGACATATTTACCATTTTATAAAATGAGATGATGAGAAGGAGTAAAGTGAAGATTAATGAACTAAAGAGATAAAATAAAAATAATTGAAGAAACTAAAAATCAAACAGATGAAAAGTTTTATTAACATTTTCTTATCTATAAAAACATTTTTTTTCCAGAATATGAGGCACGGATAATTGAATTTAAAATATATTTAATTTTAATTCGTTAAAATTTCTGAAAATTAGAGTAAAATTATCTTTTAATAACGTTTTTATAACTGAATTCATACTAATATTTAGATATTTATTTGACATAAATAAATGCAATTAAGTCATAATCAAACATCAATTAAATTGACAAAAATAGTTAAACTTTTCACTCACGCTTAACGTGACTTGGATCCAACTCTTCATTTAAAAATGTTAATTAGTGCACGCTACAAGTTAAATTTAGTTAAGTTAAGACTAATTCTACACATTTCCTAACTTGACTATTTTAGGATAACCTCGTAGTATTCAAAATTCATAACTTGACTATTTTAGGATAACCTTGCGTCTAATACTTAGCCTCGTAGTAAAGTTTTGTAAAATCGATAAAGACTTCAAAACATAACTAAATAGATAAGCCTCGAGAATGTGCCATGACCTCGACCCGTTGAATACGGTTGCGTCTAATACAAGAATTCACATAATTTTCGTAAAATTTACGACAACAATAATACTACTAGTTGTCATTTCAAATAACAACCGTATTAAGGTTTACAATGACATCCCATAAAAACAAAAACAAAACTTCCATAAAAATATTATGTTTATTTACATAGCAAGTTCAACTCTCCCATTTTCTTTTCCATATAAAGTAATAGGTCAAAACCCAAACCTAATAACTAAAAACCGTTACCATAACACTTTAACAAAAAAAGTGAAAAGGAAGGAGTTACCATAACACTTTAACAAAACAAAAAGTGAAAGGGAAGGAGTTCAAGCAAGAACTTGAAAGCAACATTTTAAAACTAGATCTGATGTCAAACCGATTTAACTATTTGAAATTGTCCAAACTAAAATGCCATTTGACTCAGATTCAATTTTTAAAATATTACTTAAGAAAGATCTTGATACTTGGCTACTCCGATTATCAGCCTCTGCTCAGGTTTTGATATTATACTTGGCTACTCCGATCACAGCCTCTGCTCAGGTTTTGATATCTAACTGCTTATCTTGATATTTGGCTACTCCGATCATCAGCCTCTGCTCACGTTTTGATATCGATCATCAAACATAGGATTTGGTCGAGTTGGAAAAAACCCAATTCGATTTTCACTAATCCAAAATATCATATTTGATAGTGTAGAATTCAAAATTCAAAAACCAAAACCCTAAATTTCTAAAACACAACCGGTTTGGACATGACCCTTAAACCCATCTGGACAATCCAATTTTCTCCAATTACACCTCCTCACATCAAAAACATACCCCATATGCACCTCCCCATATCCACTTGATCCAATCACAACCACAACCCCATCGAACGCTCCAACATACGCCACGTTGCGAATCTCATCCGGAACCCTCCCCATCTTCTGCCACGTGTGATTCCTCATCGCAACCAATTCCCCTCCGCAACACATATAAACACTCTCACCACCATCTCCACCGTCCACCAAAGTCATAGGACACGTGGCACAATCCAAGAACTCCTCCTCAACCTGACCCCACTTCCACGTCACAAAATCAAACGCCTCCGCGCTTCTTTCAAATCTCCCTTGATTCTCCGTTTTGTAACCACCGACGACAACAAACCTCCCTCGCCGGAACACCGCCTTACACTCATCACGCTCCGACGACATCTCCGGCAGCTCAACCCACTCATCCTCCACAACATCATAAACCAACGCCGACCTCAGCGCGTTCTTCTCATCATCATGACCACCGGCGACAAAAACATTCCGGCGACCATCCGACGAACAACCGAAAAACGTTCTAGCTCCACCTGGCATGTGGGTCCCACAACGCCACTTCGCCGACAGGAAATTATAAACAAAAACATCATTCGATGCTTTCCATGTTTCCGGATCTAACCCACCCAACACGACAAGATCATAACCAACACATGCTAACTGACACATCACCGGTAACCCTGAACTATAACCGGGTGGTGCCGGTAACTCACTCCAACTACAACTTTCCGGTTCAAATACACTCAACCGGTAAACCGGGTTCGTAAGTCTTTTACCCGAACCGGTTTTAGTTATCTCCGGTTCAACGCGTGCTTGAACCATAACTAAAACCTTCTGAGCATGTCCTGTTCTCCGCCGTTCCCGGTGATACTCCGGTGCATGTATCTCCGTCTTCCACCCTTTACAAACCGCCGCCACCGCCGGAAACTGTTGGTATGAAACCCGAATTAGACAGTCTCGGGCTACATCTTCGGGTAGACCCGAAATAAGCTCCATAATACAAAAAAAAAACTTGAAATTAGAGAGTGAAAACGAAGATGAAAAGATGAATTAACAAAGACCCACGATTTTTTATTGAGAAAAGAGAAGATTTTTAGGTGAAAGATTGAAACTTGATTGAAAGAGAGAAAAGGGGTGTTTGAGTTTGAGATATGTTACTATTTTTAGAGAGAAGTGGATATAAAGTTATAGTTGAGGTTGTGTGTTGAGGGGAGAGGTTTGAGGATTGGGATTTTATAGAGGATAAGAAAATGAAGAAAGAGGGATGCACATGGGTATGGTATGGTGATTGCATTGGGGGCAACTTGTGAGTGAAAAAGTTATAACTATAATAAGTGCTTCTAGAAGGGTTTTTGATTGAGAAGATGGACATAGTGAAAAGGACAAATAAGCTTTTATAATTATTGAAAGGTTGCAACGACTTTTACTATGCAATTGACAGCAATCTAATGTTAATCTCTTTCTCTTTTGCTTCTTTTTTTTTGTTTGTTTGGGTTGAGAATATAAGGTTAATTTCAATTCTATTCTATTTGTTTGTGGACGAGTTTATCCATATCTTCAAAAATGGTTTAAACTCAATGAATACTAGGTGGTCCATAAAAAAAGAGTTATTTTTATAGTTTAGAGACTTTTAGCATTTGGACTTATACTCCCATATTAATAGAATCTAATTATACATAATACTAAAATAATGGAATTCATTATATTTGTCTCTTTGTTTTGTTTCACAATAAACTTCCTTACTAAATATATAGTACTTTTTAATTTTTTAATGTGCATCAATATTATTGTTAGATTATATTAGGGAAAACAATGAGCAGAGGTTAGACAGGCACTATAATATCTGTCTCATATATGTGGTTTAAAAAAATTCTTGTATCTGAGCCTATATTCGTGTGAAAATTAATGTTCATATTCGTATACAGACTTTCTCAAACAAGTATAGAATACCCAAAAATGGATCGTCTATTAATAGGTCAGTCTGTCTAATCAACATCAGAGTATCCAACTATTTGAGCATGCCATTTATCTTCATAAATAAAACCTTTTTATTGGAGCATTTTTATGTATCTCAGAATTTGTATAGCATCGTCTGTGTGTTCTTGACAAGGAGAATTTAAGAACCGGCTAACCACACTAGCAACAAAAGAAATGTCTGGACGAGTGACTATGAGATGATTTAAATTTCTAACCGATCTCCTATATCTATCTGAGTTAGATAAAGTCTCCCTCTTTTTGGGTAGGAGTTTGACACTTGGACCCATAGGAATATCAATTGATTGAGGAGTGCTAGCAACACTCTCTTTTGAACACTCTCTCAAACACTCACTTTTTTATTGGTTTAATCATGTGTAGGCCCCTCACTTTAAAAATAGGTCCCACTTAAAATAGTATGACTCACATGTTTCAACCAATAAGAGAGGAAGTGTTTGAGAGAGTGTTTAACAGAGAGTGTTGCTAGCATTTCTTTCAATTGGTTTGACGTTCAATAAACCTTTTTCTTCTGAAATATCCTGAGCATATTTGCACTGAGAAATTGTCAAGTAATATTTAGATTGAGCTACCTTAATACTCAAAAAATAATGAATTTTACCAAGATATTTAATCAGAAACTGATTCTAAAGATGTTGTTTCAAGTGGAGTATTCCCTGATGATCACTGTCTGTTATGGCAATATCATCTACATACACAATAAGATAAATGCATCCTTGGGCTGAGTGATAATGAAAAACATAATGGTTAGCTTCATACGGTCCATACCAAATTATTGTACTAAGGTGCAACATTTTCCAAACCAAGCTCTCGGAGAATGCTTAAGACCAAACAAATACATATCTAGCCGACACATTATACTAGATTATTCCCCTTGAGCAACAAGCCCAAGTGGTTGCTCCATATATACTTCATCTTCAAGGTCACCATGTGAAAAATCATTTTTTATGTTAATACGATGGATAGGCTAGTGTTGAATGACTACAATGGTGAAACGAAGTATAATTGATGTCATATTTGCTATAGGAGAAAGGTATCACTATAATGCAACCCAAAAATCTAAGTGTATCTTTTGACTATCATGCAAGATTTAAATCGACTAATCTTACCATATGGATCAACCTTCAAAGCATGTAGCCATTTCTAAAATTTCTAAATTTAGAAATACTAGATATAGTACAAATGGCTTGCTGAATAAGACTATTTCTAAATCTTCACACATGAAATTTGTGATTATTAGTTTTCTTGTTGAACTAAACCATGAGATAAACACACCGACAATTTCAAATATCGCACATAATCATATGATGTAAATGAATTTGTTACATCCAAACTATAGAGTCCAACTAAAGATTTCCCTTTTATGATAAACATAATTTGGATCAAATCTTCAAATTTAGATGCTTCAACTTCAATAAAAGTAAATAATCTACCAATAGTTTTTAGACGTTGGAGTTTTCTTATAGTGATTAATATAATGACGTTGGTCACACTTTCAACACTTATATACTTAAGAATATTCGAATGAGATTACTGTGATCATTTTCAACTTATTCAGAAGTTCTAGTTCGACTTAAATTTTAAAATGAAACAAGTTAAGTATCTGATTTTTTACCGACAAAAGAACCATCTTCTTGTATTTATTTCACTTTAACATACTTACCTTTTTTTATTGAAATTTTGGTATCCGACCTTGCGATCAATTAATCCAAAGAGACCAATCTCATCATCCATTTGCGATAGGCTCGTTTAAAGCCATAACAAAGCTTTGTATAGACTTGACCCAACACATGAATTGTTTGCATATATCGAAATTCAAACCCAAGATTTTGAGAGAAGCATGCTCTCAGGACCTCAACTAGGGGTGGAAAAACGAGTTCGGCCCGTTGGGCATGCTAATTTTGCCTACACTTTAGTTCGGGGCAGACCAAAGGTTTAGGCCTGCAACCACTAACTTGACTGCGCCGTCCGACCTATTTTTTGCTTTTGCAGGCTTTTACGGACACATACATTTACATAGATTTTTTTATTTTTTTTTAGACTTAAAAACAACAATGTTTGCGGACCCGTCCTGCCCTCATTTTTAATGCATGACAAATTATGATTTTAGACTCGCATTCTCAAGTATGTTTGTTATGCCTCACTGTAATTTTTTAGGCATTTGTAAGAAAGATCGATACAAGACTAATATACCCGATTATCACCCCTAACCTTAACCTTACTTTAAAATACTTACTATATAAACTTAAATACATTTTATTCCAACATAAAATACATTTCACAATTTTTAAATACTTTTTTTGACCTATTATTTACTTGTCACCTTATTATACAATTTAACATACTAACAAAAATAAACAACTAATATAATATTAAAATCTTTTATGAAATTTCAAAACCCAAATAATATTTATTTTAAATTTAAAAAATAGAGGAATGTTTTAAACTATTATATATGATTGAGATGAATTTACTTAGAATTACAAAATTTAAATATTTCAAATCTTAGAAGAATTTTTCTTTACCCACCTCCCTATGGGGGAAACCCCTAGCGAAATCCCAAAACTGCCCCTGCTTCGGAGATGCATCTCCGAAGTTATTTTTTTTTTGTTTTTTTTTTAGTTCGGAAATGAATCTCTGAAAACATCAAAAATTTGATGTTTTCGGAGATTCATTTCCGAACTAAAAAAAATTCAAAATCCGTGCATATTTTCGGAAGTTCATTTCCGAAACTGTTGCTGCATATACAAATTTCCCTCCTTCACTTTTTCATCATTTTTCTCCAAAAACTTATCAAAACCCTCTCTAAACCCTATCAATCTCCATCAATTTTTCGCCCTAAAAGCAAGTTTCAAACCGTTGATCACGTTAAAGGGGGCATAGAAAGCTACAATTTCAGGTAAACATCTCTCATTTCATCCCCTATTTCACTACATTGATTCAACAAATTTATGCTGAAAACTGATATGGTTCGGAAGTTCATTTCCGAAATATATTACCTAACAAATTTCGGAAAAGAACTTCCGAAATATGCCCTGGCAGTTTAAAAAAAAAACAGTTTTGGCCAATTTTGCTAATTTTTGTATTTGCTAGGTATGGTGCATCCGGACAACATTGTGCAAGACGATGGAGTATTAAATCCGGAAATTGTCAACGTTAATAACGATCCGGTTATTGACGCTACTCCTATGATCAATGCGGTCGATGTTAGACAACATTTTACAAATGATCGGAGCTTCGTTAGTCGAGAACAATTGATTGATTGGGTTCGAAACGAAGCTAGTAAACTTGGATTTGGAATTTTCATTTTAAGGTCGGACAACGGAAATAGTAGGCGGAAAGCTTTCGTTGTTTTGAATTGCGAACGTGGTGGTAGTTACGTGCAATCAAACCGTGTGCTAAAACACGAGGACACGGGATCGAGAAAGTGCGGGTGTCCTTTTAAGTTGCGTGCCAATCGGAGGGTTGATGATTTGTGGCGGTTAACCGTAATTTGTGGAATGCATAATCATGCCTTGGATGTCAAGTTACACGGGCATCCAATGGCGTGTCGTTTGTCCCGCGAAGAGAGGAATGTGATATCGGACCTAACGATAGTCAAAGTGGCGCCTCGCAACATACTTGCCGATTTGAAGCGTAAGAAACCGGATAGCGTTTCAAATATCAAGCAAGTTTACAATGAACGGCACAATCTCAAGGTTTTGAATATGGGCCCTCGGTCGGAAATGCAACAACTTTTGAAACTTCTAGGCGATAACAATTACGTTTCAAGCTTCCGAACCTCCGAGGACAAAGTTACCGTGCGTGATATTTTTTGGACTCATCCCGAAAGTATCAAATTGTTCAACACATTTCCAACCGTTCTAGTCATGGATTCGACGTACAAGACAAACAAGTATAGGCTTGAAAATCAAATGCTTGAAAATCAAATGCTTGAAAATCAAAATCATCCCGAAAGTATCAAATTGTGTCGCGGGTGGGACACCGTGAATCAAATGCTTGAAAATCAACACAATGAAATTCAAACATCGTTCGGTCGGAGCAAGACGGTCATGGAACACCGGTATAAGGGCCAAATTCTATTCTCCCAATTGATTTACAACATATCTCGAACGGGTTTGAATTTTTTGTTTCATGAAGCTAAGCGGTCGGAGACCACGGGGCGGATAGTTCTTTATGTGGGTGCACCATTAGAACTACATACGGCCTTCCGTGTGCTTGTATAATTTCAAAAAAGAAGGAGTTGAATTCACCAATACGCATGGATGAGGTAGCCGACCATTGGAAGAAACTTCGTTTTGATGATTTTGACCCGCCGAAGAAAAATGACTCCAAAATCACCATCTCCGACGAGTTGGAAGTGATAATGGAGAAGTTTGCTAAGGCGGACGACACAACAAAATTGCACATAAAAGAACAATTGCGAAAGATCGCGTTTCCGGAGACCACCGATTTGAAACCGCCATCTCAACCGGTTAAGACGAAAGGTGCACCGAAAAAGTCAAAAATTACACAAGATGACAATTCAACAAAACGATCTCCTTCCTACTTTGAACATGTTGATTCATCGTTGCCGGAAATTCAAGAGACACCGAAGTCCACGTGTAGTGGTAACAAAGGAGCCCGTATTTCGAAGCCACCTCGCACACCGCCGATCAAAAAATCACCGATTGTCTACATTGATGAGATGCCACTTTTCATGCACAAATATATCGATAACATCGTTGATGTTGGAGGCGACAGTAATTGTGGATATCGGGCCGTTGCGGGTTTGCTCGGTAAAGGGGAAAATAATCACACTTTAGTCCGACGGGAGCTCATTGCGGAGTTGACTTCGTATCGGGATATCTACGGCCGACTATATGAAAATCAAGAAAAGTTTGCAAAAATTCATGATGCACTTGTTCCATCACTTACCGGTATCGCTCCGGTTTCGAAGTGGATGTCATTCCCCGAGATGGGTCATCTAATAGCAAGTGCATATGATATGGTGTGCGTTGATTTGACGAGGTTCGGATTATGTGAGACTTTCTTTCCACTTCATAGTCGACCGCCGTTGGACGCGTCGGGCCGCGTCATATGCATCGGGTATCTACGATCGCGGCACTTCGTTCAAGTGTTTTTGAAACCGGGTTGTCCTATACCGGCTACTTCTTGTCATTGGACGACACATCGTTCAAATGAGGCGGAGACTTGGCCGGATCCGTTCGTTGCGAGGATGGCGGAGTTTGAAGAAATGATGAGCAAGGAGCGCGAGCAAAATAGAGAGCGTTCGAAGAACGTGCCTATTTTCGACTTAGGATCCACCGATTGGTTCGGTGAATTTTAGTTCGTTCCGGATCGTTTTTTGTTTGTAACGATCATTTTTTGTATGTATTGTTATTTATCATGTAAAATCGGACCGATTCAATACATATATAATATAAGTATGTTTTATGTCATCAATGTCTAATTTATGTCTATTTTGAATTCCTTTGGTATTGTTTACACAAAACACTAAGCAATCAACAAAATGCAAAATTTAAGTCTGTTTTCTGCATAATTCGGAAATGAACTTCCGAAATATACATGTCTGGAGCCTATTTTCGGAAGTTCATTTCCGAAATGTCCCCTGAGGCAGGATAAGGTTTGTTGGGCCATCAATGCTCCAATAAGTCTATAAATACCACACACTCTTCTTCATCCTCTTCACACCACAAAACACAAATGACACAAACCTACCCTCACCTAGCATTCGTCTACTTTGAAACCGGCTACCCGATGTCGTTCCAATTTCGCTTCTCGCGCGACACGCCGTTTGCGGAATTGATACTGTCGCTCAACACGCTTTTGCGCTATCCCGAGAATCGAAAGGTTGTCAAGCTCGAGTACCGCTCTCCATCGCTTAACGACGAGGGAGACAGTAAGTTCACACCTTTTGAGATCAAGAACGACGAAGACTTAGCGGTTATGTGGACAACGTTCGACCGATTTTCTTCGAAAGGCCCGATCGAGTTGGACGCCAAACTTCAAAGATCGGCGGACGACGTTATCAAAATGTTGACTCATCCCCACCTACCCGTGTTCAACAATATGTAACTTTGATTTTCAGTGATATTATCGTTGTAATCTTCACCCGATTAAATAAAGCGAATCGTTGTTATTTTTCATTTTGCTTCTGTCCAGACATAACTTCGGAAGTGCATTTCCGAATTCCATCATGGGGGGTGCGTTCGGAGAGTGAACTTCCGAAACACCACATTTTCTGAAAATTTAACTTTATTTCGGAGATGCATCTCCGAAATCAATTTTTTATATTAAAAAAAACACTTTTTCGGAAGTTCATTTCCGAAAACACATTTTTTACAAAAAAAAAAAAAGTACTGTTTCGGAAATGAACTTCCGAAACAAGGAGTAGTGTGGTAAATTCACTAGGGGTGGACAAGAAGGTTAGGAGGTGGCTAAAGAAATTCTCTATCTTAGAATCCAAATGACCTTTGGCAACATCGAATTAACAATGATGTGATGGCATGTGAGTCCAACACAATTTGTTTGATTCAATCTAAAGAGAGTGAAGACGAAAGTTTTTGGTCCCATTGATAGGACCCAACAAAGATAATTCCAACTTGAATATAAAGTAAAGGTCCTAGTTACATCGATCTTTGTTTTCCTTCTAGAAACAATATTTTGTAGCAATAGAGTTTTATCTAGCAAAATAGATTAGAATCTTGTGACGAATTAATATTTAAATATTAATCGTAAATGGTGTACCTTTATTTAATAAATAATTGTAACTTCTGAATAAATTTTTTAGTGTTTGTTGGTATGTTGACGAGTTAACTCACCTGTCTAACAAAAATATTTTTTCACGCATTTTTTTATTAGAAATTAGAAAAGAATATTTAGACTCTCAAGAAAAATTGAACTTCTTTCTCTTGACACAAATAGTTAGTGGTTTTTCCTAACCTTTACCTTTTTTAATTTTGAATATATGTTCTAAACACATGTGAGAGCAAGTACTACCGATGTATACGATAATATAATTTTAATTGAATAGTTAAATGAGAGTTCGAATGAGAGGTCGAAGATTTGAAGACAAGTAAAATGCGTATGACTTTTGTAAAAGTATAAGTAAAATGAAATATATGAAATGTAAGTTTAATAAAATGAGAAGCATTTTTAATTTAGAAATGAAAGTTGGACATCATATATTTTGATTTCATAATACAAAACGATGAAAATTAGAAGGAGATACAAATCATCAAATTTAAGCCAAGTGGTTGAAATGATGGAGGGCCTTTGAAAATTTAAAGTGATGTGAAAGTATGTTCAATTTGAAAAGAACATTTTATCAGACAATTATACGATATGCGTTATTGTACGAGACAAAATATTGGACGGTTAAGAAAATACATGGAAATAACTATTAAAGTAAGAATAGAAAATATGAGAATGTTGCATTTGATGTATTTGATGTATAGTAAAAATAAAAAGTACAAATTATAACTGATAATATTAAAAATAGAGTTAAGGTATCACCTATAGTAAAAAAATGGTAGAAATAGACTAATGTTTAGACATATAGAGATAAGACATGTGAATTACGTTTTAAGGAGAGTAGATTAGATACAGAGTAGTCAAACAACTAAAGATATATAATTCTCGAAATTAATAAATTGAATAAAAGCATGGTCCTTAAGAAAATATTTGATGTAAAAACAGGAGCGATAATGTAAGCTTGATCATCGTAGAAAATTTTTCTACAATAACACCATGTTTTCCAACAAAAATTCTCAAATAATCATGTTTTCAAAATATTTACCTAATGATCAGGTTTCGTTTTTCTTTATTGTGGATGTGTCATCTCATATGACGCATGCACTCCAAAAGTAACATAGGCTCCTTTGTTTTTTTAGAGTTAAACGAGGGGAGACAATTATAATTAAGTCTAGTTATAAATTCTCAACCCACTCAAGATTAGGGATGTTTAAAACTGAATCGGTGTAATAGAAAATCGTAAATTAAATTAAACCGCTAAAAATTGCATTTGATTCAGATGTGTTTGAATCATTTTTTAACAAAACCGCACAGTTTGGTTCGATTTGCGGTTTGTATTTTACAAACCGAACCAAATCTTATGTTACAACACAAACTTCACTTAACCCACATTCAACCCAACCTCAAATCTATTATGCTTTAACCTTACAATTACGAATGATTTTTTCTTCCTCACACTTAAGGTTTAGTTTATGTCTTCTCAAATCTCTCCTATCAGTATCACATCTTCTTCTCATCTTCTTTTCTATGTACATCTCGTTTCTTCATCTCTAGCCTCTCATCTTTTATGTTCTTTCTTTTTCATCTTCTTATTTTTATTCTATTGTTCTCTATTCCAACTACGTTTTCAATGCACCTTTTTTTCTCCAATCTCTCCAATCTGCTGCTCTTTCTTTTTCATATTCTCTAATCTTTCATTTCCTCTGTTTTTCTATTTCATTATAATATTTTTTATACTATTTTACATTTTTATTTCACTTTTCTATAATCTTATTTTTTTAATATTAAATAGAAAGTTGTTGTCCAAATATAATTAATTTCGTTGTTATTTGATAACACATAAATAATTAAATAAAAATCTTGTTATTCGAATAACTTTTTACGTCAAAACCGTTCAAACAGCACCGCGAACACTCCTACTCAAAATAATAAGTTAAATGAATTGACCTCGAGAGCCCATCCAATTTGTTATTCCTAATTTTAATCAAACTATTATAAATTAAAAAATTAATCAATCAATAAATTAATAAAATATTATTAAATAATGTATGCAATTTATTTTTAATATGTGCATATTAGATAGAAAAAACAAAAATAAATTTTTAAATAAATAAATATAATATTATTCATAAATAAATAATACCCGGTGGAACCATTTTAGATAGTAAAATTAATTTTCTTAAAAATTATATTTTTTATTTAAAAAAGACAGTACTGTTATCCACAAATCTCTGGACAATTTAAAAAACAAAAATGTTTAAAAATGACAATTTAATACACCATCTTACATTAAGAAAGGAAGTTACTTTAATCAATTTAAAAAATCAAGTCCCACAATTTTAAAAATTTATATGCTTTCCTTGGTGCATAATAAACTATTGAAACAATGTATATATAAATTTTGTTCTTACTATGATACATCGTTTTCTAAAATAATTATTTTATTGAAAGAATTAAATCAACTTAGATCAATTTATTAGTATTTCATAAACTTAAAAGATTAAATATATTTAATAGATTAAACAAAAACCATGATATAATCGTCAAAAACGTTCCCAGTACTATCTTGAATATAAATAAAATCATAATATAATCGTCAAGTCAAGAACTAAATGGTCTCTTGAATACAGCTTGTACGTATCCATAACCATTAGCTGTGTTTTAGAAGTCATTATAAAAGTCCTATCTTACCAACGTTTTGAAAGCTTATTAATTTAATTCTTTTTTCGTCAACATTCAAGTAACATTCTAAAAACAAGTATGAAACGAGTTATAAGCAAAGGTAAGCAAATAAAAAAAATGACAGTGAAATTACAATCCATACATGATTATTTATTCAAATGGAACACATTAAATCGGATACTCTTTGTACACTCATGTTGTAGCAATTTCGGATACTCTTTGTATAACTTAAAATTTTCGAGAGACGTCTTCTGAACATCATCTTGAGCTTTCTTCCGATTTTTTTTGGGTTTTATATTGTGATAGTTGAAAGTCTCACATTATGTTTGAAAAATTGGAGGTTGAGCAGTTTATAAGTGAGATGACTCATATATTTATTGTCTTAAGTTTTTGGTGAATATGTGGTGACTCTCTCAATTGTGTGTTGCTCTTGACCAAATTTTGACACTCCTCCTCATAACTTATTAGTGGTATCAGAGTCAATGGTTTGAGTAAGGATCAACTTCTTGTATCAAAAGTCTTTCTAACAAATTGGTGGTCAGACAACATGTCCCGTTGAAGTGTCTGTGACGTGGTAATGGTATCAACGACGATACAAATGTATATGGACAAAAGAGCTTCTACTTGATGAGGAACAAAGTTGATAGACTCACATTTGAGGGGAGATTACTGTGATACAAGTGAGAGTTGGAAGTCCCACGTTGCTTTGAAAAGTGACTCATATACATAATACCTTAAGGTTTTTAATAAATATGTGGTGTCTCTTTCATTTGTGTATTGTTCTTGATCCAATGTAGTTCCTTCCCCATGACTCTTCATATCAATAAAAGATATCTCCAATTCCTTTATCGTCTTGTGAGAAAAATGTAATGCTTTAGCCGCATCAACTAGGGCAACCTCAACATTAGATAATACTACTTGAACAAATGCCAAGGCAACATCCTTCTTTTTTATTTCTTGAGCCAACAAACTCACCTCTCTCGGCGAACAAATGAGGATAACTAACGGATTGGATCTTGTTCCCCGTCTCCTTCAATAGGCCACCCTTCCTAACGAGCTTCTAAAAAAGTCAATCATGCTCGATAGTAAGGCGCCAACACCCTGTGGTCAGACAAGAAGGCATATTCCACTATGGTGAAACTAATTTCCAAAACCCATGAAGCTTCGCACGTCTAGTACGATATCTCAAACATCTCCTCCTGACAAACAACACATAAAAAAGATTTAAGTTCCTTAGCTGTACTAGGGTCGAGGATGAGCTTCTCTTGAGAACTGGTCTTTTTTAGTTTGACTTAACTCTATTAGGTCACTTATTGGATGGCTCCCCTACAAGAGACGTTCCATCGTCACACGTACCGATGATTGTGGAAGGATGCTCTTTACCACAATCTAATTAGGAAAGCTTTGTGTCTCTTTATGAGTCCGGGGCAAGAAATATAAAGATGGTTGGTTGAACACGGATAACCAAAGTTTAAATTCAACTCGAGACCGGCAAAACAACGACCTTCAAAGGCAATAATATGACTCTAGGCATTTTGCTTCATCAAGAGCATTGTTTTGAGGCACTTCATTTTATATGCAAACTAATCAAAGAAACATCCTCGAATTTTTTTACCAATAAACAATTTTTTCAAGTAAATCCTTCCATAATTATTTTTTCATTATTTACTTAAACAACCATATTTAATTATGAAAATAAATGTAAATGCCATCTCATATGTGATTAATCAATTTACAAAATTATTTCCCACATTTTTCAAAATTTTATATACTTGACTTGGTACAAAATATTAAATTGAAACAATACAATTTTTTGGTCAAGACAAAACTTTATTTTTATCTATGTATTATACATCATTTTCTTAAAAAATATTTTATTGGAATAAATCAACATGTTATTTATCATTGATAACAACTTATTAGTGTTTCATAAACTTAAAAGATTGAAGATCTTTAATAAAAAACCAAAATCATAATATAAACGTTCCCTGTATTAAATTATAGAGGAATGCTATTCATACATCACTTTCTACACCAAATACTTACATCCAACACTATTCACACTATTTATATAGTGAATAGTGTTTTTTAAATAAAAATATATATTTTATGAACAGTAAAATATTATTATAATAATAAATAATTTTTTATTTTTTTAAATTTGTGTCATTAACCAACTTTATAACTTCATTAACCAACAATTTACATTGCATTAACCAAATTTGGTGACTACTGTAAAGTACTGTTCATGGGTGTGAGAATAACATTATTCAAATTTGGTTAATGCAGTGTAAAAATTTGGTTAATACAATAATGAAGTTGGTTAATGCAACATCCAGGTATTAAAAATAATTTTTAGCAGTCACCAAACTTGGTTAATACAGTGTAAAAACTTGGTTAATACAGTAATGAAGTTGGTTAATGCAAAATCCAGGTATTAAAAATAATTTTTAGCAGTCATCAAACTTGGTTAATACAGTGTAAAAATTTGGTTAATGCAATATTGAACTTGGTTAATGCACGTTTGTACATGAACAGTGTCGTCCGTAATTTTAAAAATAAAAAATATTTTTTATAAATATTATTATTTTATTTTAAAAACACTGTTCATCGTATAAATACGGTGAACAGTGTTTGGTGTAAGTATTTGGTGTAGGAATTGGGTGTAAGAGTAGCATTACTCTAAATTAAATGGTCTCTTGAATACAGCTTGTTTGTACGTATACGTTAATGTTACCATTCGCCATGTTTTAGAAGTCATTGTAAAAGTCCTATTTTGCCAATCTTCTAGAAGCTTTTTAATTTAATTTAATTCTTTTTTCAGTAAACCTTCTAGAAACATAAAAGCATCAATGTCATTTATAGAAGACTATGCGTATCAAATAACATCCACACAATTATTTTTGTACCGACAATGATATCCACACATTCCAAACACATACTTACATGATAATAATACATTTATGTATTTTTATTTTATAGAGAACCATCTCATTGACAATGCAACAAGAAAATTTATAATATTAAAAATAGTTTTTTTTAGGGAAAAACTCGGACACTTCATTAAAAATTGATAATATTATCTCATATTATTTGTTACATTTGATCATTTTACACGGATTAAGAAATAGTAATAAATAAAAGAGAGAATAACGACTTTATCAAATCATCCTAATTAACTATTGGTTTATTTAAATTAACATTAATATTGAAAAAACAATAAATTAATATTAATATTAAAGGGTACAATTGGAAGATTAAATATAAAATTGCTTTAGTAATCTAAAGTGATAAGTATGTTGGGACAATTTTTTTTTTAAATGTGACAATTATTTTGGGACAGAGGGAGGAAGTAGTAAATTTAAACTAGTGTAAGTTTTTTATCACCCCAAATATAAAAATTAAAAGTTAAAGGTAAAAGTACAGTTTTTTTTTTTTTTTAAATTGTGGAGGAGTAACATGAATAATTATAAAGTTTAGGTTCTCCGACGGAGGTTTCGAATGATTGGTTTTCAAAGGAAGTCTCTTGCAGGTTGGGTTCTGACAGTAAAGTATTATTTTTGAAAAATAGATGGTGCAATAGTGTTACTTTGCATGATTCCTTTCCCCTCCTTTTCAATGCAACTTGGAATCCTTTCGCAACTATACAAGAAATGGGGGGATTTGTGGAGGGCAGGTGGTGTTGGCAGTTTCAAGGTGAGTTTATAGATCAAGGTGTAGGTGTTCGGGAGGAACTGTTGGCATTGTCTGAAATTTTATTGCAGGTTGGCCCTAATGATTCAGGGGAAAAAGACCGTTTCAGGTTGTTTGCAAAAGTTGGCGGGCAGTATGCAGCACGAGATGTCTATAAAGCGGTGGCAAAGTTGGGAGTTACAGCAGCTCAAAGCTTAGATCAAAAGAAGGCGTTTTCAGTTCTGTGGTAGTCAAAAGTTCCGTAGAAAATCTTGGTCTTTGGCTGGAGATGCTTTAAGAATAAAGTTGCAACAAAGACGCAATTATTGCGTAGGGGGTGATTCACAACATTGGGATGGTCAGTGTGTCTTCTGCTCATCCAAGCTCGAATCATTAGACCATTTATTGATAAATTGTCCCTTCTCTAAGGCAGTTTGGGAAAGGATTAATGTCAAAATGAACTTTTATATAACGTTAATTTTGATGTAATTCAATGACATAGTAAATCATTATAGATTAATCTCAAACTTTATAGGTATGATCTATATGATAGTATGTTTCAATCCAACAATTAATTTTAAAAAATATTTATTTGAAATAAAGTTATTAAGCGAGTGTAACTCGTAGTGTACCTCTTCGAGTATAATTTTATCCATATATATATATATATATATATATATATATATATATATATATATATATATATATATATATATATATATATATATATATATATATATATATATATATATATATATATGAATTACAATGATACTTTTTGAATAATGAAGAAGCAACGGAAGTTGTTGTGTGGTTAAAGTTAGAGAGTAGTTTCATGACAAAACACTTATGTTACTCTTTTTATTATCGGGGTCCTGCGAAATTATAGTTTAGCTATTAATGGTTGTGGATGATGTTCTAACCATAGAAGAAACTATAACATCACTTTTAATGGAAGATTTTCAAAAGGTTCCTACAAATGGGGTGTTTAATAGTGGAAGGAAATATAGGGAGAAAGCTCAATGATTTTTTTTCTACCAGAGGAATGAGCAATGAAACAATACACGACAGCGTGAAATTTAGATCAAACTCTTATGTTCATGGGAAAAGTGTGTTTTAAATATGGTGAGCTTGACAATTTTAAAGAGAACTGTCCAAACAAGAGGGCATGATTTAAAAAACAAACCAGTAACAACAACCAAAGAGGAAAACAACAAGAAAAACAAGATGTGAGTTATGTTTCAAATGACAAAGATAATTATTGTTATTTTGTTTCAACATACTGTAATGAAATATCTTGTAAATAGTTTATGTATTAAGGAGCACCTAACCATATATGTTCAAATAGGAAGTGGTTTAAAACTTGCCAAAGTTTAAATGGTGGCATAGTTCTAATGGAAAATGACCATGCCTGCAAGATTGAGATAACATGTACTATTCGTGTAAAGATTCACGGTGGATCAATTGTAACCATTAAAGATATGAGACACGTCCCATACTTGCATAAAAACCTTATTTCTCTTGGGTTATTAAAGAAAAATGGTTGCAAATAGTCATGGAGAATGGAGTTCGAAAAGTTGTTTGTGGTTCTTTGATAGTGATGAAGAGAATTCGTCACATAAATATTTATTGACTTTAAGAGATAACTGCTACTGGTAATTCGGTAGTTGCAATCTGTGGAAGTAAATATCAAACTAGAGAATGCACTAGGATTTGGCATATGCGCTTTTGGCATATGTCAGAAAAAACTCTATCACCGTTGGGTGAAAAACACTTTTATTAAAATGTAAAGCTAGAAATTGTGCAAGTTTACAACCACATCAATATGAAATATCACTAGTTAAGTTTGAGTAGAAGCCAAGTACTTTAATCTAAAAGTAGATCATGTCCTAGACGATAATTCTATAAATAAAAATTTGAAGACGAAGAGTTCAAACGAAAAAGAAGCTAACAAATTAGTAGTGGAAGTAGAAGTTGAAGCTACAATATCCAAGATTCAGAACTTATCCAAAAAATAAAGTTCCATGTGTTTACATCATGTCCTAGTCAGCCTTTTAAAATGAGGATCCTATACACAACAAGAAATGAAAAAATGTAACAAAATAACCAGAATCACACAATTGGCTAACATAATCAAAACTCAAAGTAAGATTGAGAATATAATAAACATCATAAAATAACATATTATTTATGGAGACATAATCAACGCAAGCTAATGGCATATGAGTGCCATCAACAATTATAACTAACATAGATGAACCAAGATTTAAAGACAAATAATTTATCAACATATGACATATGGTGTGATACTCTTTAATCAAAAATCTATATGGAGTGAGACATACCTGATAGACTAGAAAAATTCAAATCTATAATAGATGAGGCAGACATGGGGTGCGGCTAAGTGGCAAGAATCTTTTGGATCTATTATATAATATCAAATATTTAAGAAGTGGTCACTGATGAATATACATAATCATAACCAAAATCAATGGTAGTAGAAGCAACTGCAACAACATTGAAAGATAAACTTTTAATAAAATTTCTTATTTGCTCTCACCAATTTTGGATCTTGAGATTTACTATGACATTTCTCATTGAAAAAACACATTAATTCATCATTACCAAGTCTAATACTACATTGATATTTGAAATCATATTAAGTGAGACTTAAGTGTAATTTCTTATGTCCATGACTCTTTGACATCTAAATTAACATTATGAAGATGAGTATGATGTAGAATACTTCCACGAAGACTCTCAAAATCATCTCGTAGGACCATCAGAAATTGAATGAGAGATTGTTTTTCTCTTTGGTCGGTGTATGCTTTGACAATTTTTAATTCTGTTGATTCCTTATAAGAGTCAATTGATTCCTTAAATTAGTCATAGTTGAATAAAATTCTTGAATGATAATATTGTTTTATTTAAGAGTCCTGATAACGTTCTCCGGGTGACATCATTTTACAAAATTAAATTGATATAAACGATTCAAATGAACTCAAACCTCCTTAACAGTATCATACTTTTTGTCAATTTTTACCATACAAATTGTAGAGACCACTCAACTGAATGAATAAGAAAACAAAGAGTAATAATAAATCACAAATTTTTATTATTACAAATATTTTATTAAGTTGCCCAATCTCTAATATCATATTAAAACAAAACAAAAAAAAGAAAAAAAATCAATTTTTATTAGAATAACAAAAATTTGTAAAGCAAAATTTTCAATAGAATATAAATATTAAATAGGGTGAGAAAAATCTTAACCAGAGGTACTTATTCAAGTGATATCAACTACCTAACTAATAATAAAGCATACCACTAAACACCCTAAATTACCCTTAATGATAAAAATAATTAACTTTACAAAAGCCCTTTATTGTAATTTACTAAATCAAAATTTTATTCCCACCAATCACATTTCTCCATTCCTCCAAATGGCACTTTCTTTTCATATTCCTTTTCATTGTTTCTTAATATACCTATTAACCATTGGATTTTTTCTCCAACCTTTCAAAATCCAAAAACCATTTCAAAATTTTTTCCCACACTTCTCTTTCTCTCTCCTGATACATTCTCTCTCTTTCTTTCTTTATTTCTCTCAGTTTCTTTCTTCCTTCATCTCCGCATCTCCCTCATCCCCGCTTCTCCTTCATCCCCTTTCTCCCTCATGTCAGCTTCTCCCCTTTTCCGATTCAAACCCTAAATGTGCCGACATGGAAATTTCTCTTCCAAACGTTAGGAGAAAGATACTTTATGTAAGGTTAAGGTTTCTTCGATTCTTCTAGAGATGAAATCAAGGCCTGGGATGTCGAGTTTGCTAAGGTTTGAGCTTCTTCGATTCTTCTGTTTCTTGTGATTTTGATTTTATGGATTTTTTTCTTTCTACTGAGACATTTTTTATTTTCGCTCTTTATTGTTGTTGATGAACCAATCTTTCGTTGAAAGAGGTGGAGAGGAAGTGTAAAGGTGAGATTGATAAACGTTTGTTCAATGTTCATGTTCATTTCATATGACATAGCTTTCACTTCTAAGTTGTTATAAATTTTTTGTTCAATGTTGATTTTAATGGCTTTTGTGTTTTGTTTCTCTGTTACTGTGGTTGCATACAATACATTTAGTCTGATGGTGATTTCTCCTCTTCGTCTTAGTGTTAATGACGTCTTAGTGTTAATGAAGTTGATTTTAATGGCTTTTGTGTTTTGTTTCTCTGTTACTGTGGTTGCATACAATACATTTAGTCTGATGGTGATTTCTCCTCTTCGTCTTAGTGTTAATGACGTCTTAGTATTTTCCTTTTCTGATTTAATCTTACTGCAAGTTTCTTATTGTCACAGAACCAATGAAGTTGTTTGAGCTGCCTCATGATCATCCCTCTTGTCTCTTGTGTAAGTACTTTTCATTCTTTTAAATGTATGAATGTTGGGTCTGAAATTATAAAGGTTGCTATTTTAGATATTCCAAAATGAATAAGGGTATAAAATGCATTCTAGGTGTTAGATAAAATGTATATGTACGTAGTAGTTAATAAGTGCAAAATGCACTTCAGAAAGCAAATTTCATGGTGGATTGCTGTTAACGAAGAAAATAGGGATATGGTTTTTATTAATAGAGTACAATCATCTAAATTATAATTATGAACATTCGTCTAAATAATAATTATGAAATTCCACTTCCTTTGATTATTTGTAGCTTGCTTTGAATTTCTTTGAGAGCTTTTCATGCTATATTATGCCCATGTTTCAGTTTATTACTTCGTTGAACAGCTAATAAAATTTGTTCTTCCCTTGGTTGGTGAAGTCTGACATGATAAGCCCTTTTCTTTTTCTAGCTGAAATTAACATTGTTTCCCTTAAATTATTTTCTTTTGTAAAGGTTGTAGTGGATTGACCTACAGGTGGACTATGCATGTGAAGAAGTGCAACAACATTACTGGAAATAGTGCTGCTACTTTCCCTAATCTTTCACCTAAAATAAAATCAATATACAAAAAAGTTTGTTTATACGAAAAAGGTAATTCTGTTGCTATATTTCATAATTTCCTTTATTACGTTTATAACTGAATTCTGTATGTTAATTAGTTACGCACATGTGTTTGTATCCCCTCATGTGTTGCTGCAATCTATATCAAAGATCAATCTACAGGGTGAGGATGTGGATTATATAGGTACAGTCCACCAGTATTTATGTTCTAAGGTTCGAAAATATGTTCTGATAGCCGATATCTAATGATGTTCTTCAGCAATCAATCCTGTTCTGACGATGTTCTTCTGCAATCAATCCTTTCTGATGTCATCATATTCTTTGGATTGTGCTGTACTTCTGATTTTGCATGGGAGACTTCTAACTTGGTACTTGGTAGAGGGTTCATTTTTTTGGGGGATTGATTTTACTAATTGAAAATAACACTACTCTTAAACTACTGTGTAATATGTGTGCCTTAAATTATTGATAAACAAATTAACCTCTTTTCTTGGTCTTAAGTGAGATTTGCAAAATTTATCTTTAGTGTTTCTAAAAAATAAGTTTCATTTATTGTGTATTCAAGATACCACTGAATGTGGGGATCAGGGAAGCTTGTGATCAAAGGCACCCAATAGTGTTGGCCGCACCTGATTCTGTAGTTTCTAGAGCATATGGCAATATTGCTGAAAAAGTTGTTCAGAAACTCAAGGAGTGACAATTTCAACCAGAAATTATACTATGATAACTCTCCGGTCTTTGAACAAGAAAAAGGACCGAGTTGGCTTCCCTTATGTTGTTTACACTAGGGTTTGACCACTACTAAATTTTGTTGAAATTGCAGCATGAGATGTTGGCCTGGCATATGTTAGAGGCTTGTTGATTCAGGTATTTTCAATTTTGTTTAATAAGCTATTAAGAGGTTCTTTGACGGCAAATAGGTGCTGTCAAATTAGCAGTTTAATTTAACTTCAACTTTGAGGTTAATAGAATTGGCAACAATGTTTTGTGGTGCCATTCTGTAAGTCATAAGGTTCTTTTATGTGGTTATTTTGGATGCATTGCGGGAAGATCATCTTTAGGAAGAGCAACATATTGTCAAAGAAAATACTGAGAATATGACAATCTTAACATGGTAGATGTAGTATTTTCTCTACCTATGGTAGTGACTGTATGGCTAGATTTATTCTTACAAGACATGAAAATAATGTGTTTATACATTGACCCTTAGTGAGTGTATTTACGCTTATAATGAACCTAAATCAAAATGATGACAATTTAAGATTTTGTTTATTTTGTGAAAATATTTATGTTGTATTTTTATCGGAACACTGTTGTTCCCTCTATGCTCTACATTCGTAGTAACATCGTTCAATGATAACCATAAGTCTGTTGTGATTTCATTCCCCAAAACCTCCTTGCAGCATTAGTGATTACCCACCATCTTGAGTTTGTTATAATTTCAGTTATAAACATCCATCCTTCAAATTATTAAAACCTTTAAGTGTCCACTAGAGGAGCATATGAGAAACTGATTTTTAAGCAGAATTGAGGTTGTTGCAGGTGTCGGAACTAGAAGGTTCATATTATACATCAGCAAAATCACTAGACCACCGTGTTACAGCTGTAGCCAAAATGACTAGGTTCATATTATATCGATTTTGTTCTTGCTATGCTGTTCTTGGGATTTTTTTCCTATTGTTAATAAGAAATATGGGGGAGACCTACTGACTGTGATATCTCCTTTATACATTTGGCTGGCTTTTATGTGTCTGCAGTCACATAAAGAAGAAAGGTTTGGCAATTTTTTATACATGATCTTCTCTTAAAATTTAAACATGATGTGTCATTTGAGGAATAGTTTCAATACACTTGCACATTGCACGCACATAGTGTGTCTATTTGAATTTGCTTATTTGATCTTATCTATTGGTATAAACACTTGTGAGACTATTAGGGAGAAGAACTTACGGAAACAACTTATGACATCTCTATTAGCCGTTTTTAGAAAAATTCCATAAACTCTTCGGGATGATATGAAAGCTAATTATTGCTTATAGTTTAACTTTATTTTATCTTTTGTTATAGAAATAGCTTAAAGATAAACACTTCTACGATTAGTGCTGAATGAACTATTTATCCAAACATAGCTTTAAAATGATTCTGTCAGTTGTGAATTTGAGTGAAATAATTGTGAGATTCATATTTTATTGTCATTATAAAATCTACAATTACACTGATGCAAATTACTGATATTTTTGGTCCATTCTTCTTCCTATATCCAGGTTCCTTTATCCAATATATCCACTTATTTGTCTTGCTACTTCTGGTGTCATTGCATTGTTGATGCCATTGGCGACTCTTTCTTTGACTATGATGTTGGAAAATCAGCTTCTGCAATAGGTCCGGTGATAATCTGATTTTGTGTTTTGCTCTTAAAAATCTGAAAAATCTTATTCATGTCGCTTAATGTCGTTTTGTTCTGATTCTTAAACGACATTGAAAATATGAGATAGTAAGATAAACCTTGAGTAGTGCTTGATATTATTTACATAGTCTTATCATTTGCTTTGACAGAGGTAGATCTGTTGTTTTGTTTGCAAGATGAAGCATATAGTTTTAGACATCAAATTTAGAGAGGCAAATACATAACAGTGGTACTACAAAAGAAAAAACTATTAAACCTCAATGAAATAGTGACATTGATTTTTTTTTATTTACTTATGTAATGGATAGACATAAATAGGGAAAACCAATGGATATTAAACCTCCAACTGATTTTCAAGTGTCTCTTAAAGTTTATATATATATATATATATATATATATATATATATATATATATATATATATATATATATATATATGCTCTAATTTGTTTTTTATTAGCTATCAAATAAAAAAATAAATTTATGAAAATATTTTAAACTGTTGTAATCAAACAAATTTATGTCCGTCGCTAAAGAGCCCTACTAATAATTTAAACATTTTTATGAACAAAATCTTCGTCTTAATTTAATAGGAGGTGGTTATACTAATAATTTAAACATTTTTCATGGAATATAAAAGTATGGCCAATTCACATTCAAAATGATATCTCATTTAATTTTTCATAGACCACCCAAATGTGCACCACTCCACACTTTTTTTTTAGAGTTGCATTATTCACTGCTACTATCATATAAATAGCATAATTATTGCTTAATGCACTATCTACTTTTGAATAACAGCCAGAGCAGCTTTATAGAACTACCTGTTTTGTGATTACTTGCATTAAAATATGCTATGTCAGATTCATCATGGTACACGAATAAACGGTGGATTATTTATATTTTCTCAATTTACACAAAATTGGATTTTGACGACACTTACCACTAGATTTATTTGTCCCAGTTAGTTAATCAACTATGGCGAGGGCAATATGAACAATGTTGCAGCTATGTAAATCAAATAGTCTTTTAAATCAAATATTATTTTAACTCTATTAAAATTTTCACGGGTCACTACCACTACAACACCTTTTTAATTTTAATCAATAAAATATTTATAAATATTTAAAATTATTAATAATATTTATAGTTATTAGTTGGATATTTATTTTTAAATATTTGCAGTTATTTGTAATTTTATAATAACAATTATATATCAGTAACAACCAAGCCGATCTAAGATACTAAATTTGATTACTGAAACTCATTATTTTTACGGGTCACTATCACCATAATACTTTTCTTATGTGAATTTTATCACTGAAACTCACTATTTTTACAGGTCACTATCAGCATAATACATTTCTTAAATAAATTTTATCATTAAGACTCACTACTTTTACGGGTCGCTATCGCCATAATACCTTTTTACCTATTGCATTTCCAATTTTTTTTTTTAAATAGCTACTATATATAGCTTCATATAATAATTTATGAATCTTAATTTAACATTTCTCATTCGAGTATTTAAACTTCTTTTTATGCGGTTGTAATACATTTTTCATCTTAAGATTTGCATTACCCGTGCGGACGCACGAGTCTTCTACTAGTATGTTCTTATAAGAACAATTCAAATCCAAATTCTACAAACACCACATAAATAAAAAAAGGCCAAGATACATGACAAATTGACAAGTGTCGTATAGCTTTGATCATAATGGATGAAATGAAGGACATGCAAGCACATGTTCATTTCAACTATTGTCATCAATCACTACCAATGCATTGCAAGATATTTTGCTTTTAATATTTTTTGTGTGTTGATATAAATGCATTTAATATTTTTTAGATATGGATAATATAGCCAGCCCTATAATATAACTCTTCTAGAAGCTCAGCAATTTCTGGTCTTAAAATATTTAAAGAGGACCACCATGTTCTTTCATAGGGTGACAAACAACAGCATAATAATATCTAAGATAGGTGGCACAGCTCTATGAACTAACAGATTAATTATCTTTTAATTAAACATTAATATTATTATTGACTCATGCACATTTTCATTTGCGTGTACAGTCTGTTTTCCACCCCACATTTGTGAGACCTCCTATTCTCTTCAATCTAATCTAGAAGTGTTTTCACCAATGTCGGTCATTACAAAAAAAAAAGGTTTTTTAAATACTTTTTAAAAGAAATACAAGACCCAGTTTGATTAATAATAAAACATTTTACTTAAATTATTTTTTATAAGTTTTGTAGTAAAATAAAAATAATATATATTTTTATATGAAAAGTAATTATTTGAAAGGTCTAAAGTCTTGAGATAAAAAAAACATACTGAAAACATCGAGAATCTAGAAGACTATCAATAGTCATGATATTTCTCATAACTTCTTCCTCTCAAGAACAAGTATATAAAACACTTTAATCTACAATATAAGAAAGTTAACTGATCTGGAAAGTACGTTTCTGCCCCTTTGCTTCCCCAAGCTGCCACATGGACACCTTACTTGCTCTCCTTTTTTATACCACCGAGTCTGATTTCAAAACAAGCCAAAGAAAATCTTTTCAAAATTTTTGAATATAATAATAATCATTTTATATTGCTATGTTTCTTGGTAAACACAATTATAACCTCTGCCATACTCAAAGTCTTTCTCAAAGTCTTTTCATTAGGTTTTGTTACTCTCTTTCTATCTACCTCAATCTTTTTCCTCTTTCTCCAACTCACGGGCGATTTGAAATCTGCGCCAGCTTCCATCTTCATCCATCTTTAAACGGGTTACCGGCGATTAGTTTGGTGGTGGGGAAAACGGGTTTCCGACGACGAGTGTGATTGTGAACGATTTTGGATGAATGGGTTAAATTTGTTGAAGATCTATGAAGATGATGACGAAAGATGCGATTCTGAATCTCGGGTGAGGTATTTCTGGTTTTTGTTCTTGATCTCTTTTCCTTATCCATTGTCAATTCTCATTAACAGGACTTTTTTTTCCAGATCCGACCCTTCCATGGGATTAGGGTTTCAGAGATCTCGGTTGCAAGTTCTTTTTCAATATGGTATGTTTAAAGTTCCAACCAATGTTTTGTTGTTCTATAATATTCATTGTTAGATTTTTGGGTTATGAATCTTGGTACAAAGACTCTTTAGTTTCGCTGAACCGGCTTTTGGTTTCTGTTTGGTTTTGTTTTCTGCAGGAACTTTTTGTGGTGGTTATGCGGAATGGTTAGTAGAATTTTGTGGGAAGTGGCGGTTCGAGTCGGTGATGTAACCTGTTATAACAAGGTGAAGGTGCGTAGACTCTTAATTTTTCTCTCTTATCTTCTGAATTAATGCAGAGTTATTGTATGGCTTGAATGATAATGTAAACTATTTTGAATATTGTTCTGAATGTAAATATGGTTGATTGAATTCTGGATTGGGTTTCAAGTAGGATATTGAGGTGTTATGGGTGAGTCATTGATGGCAATTTGGTTTCACTCATGCAGGTTTGATTAATGATTTGAAGAAAAACAGAGTGTTCGATATTGAAGGAAACAAAGGAAAAAGGAGGCCAAAGGGAGTTGACTCTATACAGTGTATGTAGTTCTAATTAACATATTGGTTTATCCTGCATATTGTATATCAATGATAAACCGTCATGGCATTTTGCAGGTCTGAACTAGCTCGGTTTTTATGGGAACCAGTTGTTATTCGTTTCGGTTGAGCTTTATGCAGGGCTGCAGTTCTGATATGGTTTGTTTTTTTCATGTACGAATATGCATAGTAAGTGGTTGAATGGTATTTTGGCTTGAGTGTGGTTTAGTGGCTTGAGTATGGTTGTTGCTGTTTTGTGTTTTCTGGTTTTTGCTACAGGTTTGGAGTGTTTTCTACGGCTGATTATTAAAATTTTAAATTCTACATCCTTTTGTCTCTTTTCACCTGGCTGGAAACTTTTTTTCTGATTTTGATTTTACCGATGAGGTTTGTAACTTGGATCTTGACGACGAGCATGGAAATCATTCTCAAAATCATATTGAGGTTCCAAAAGATGATAATTCTGCATATGGAACAGCCTTTGCTGCTTTTCCAACAGAGAAAGAAGGGAGAGAAGCTTGCCATGCCATTGCTTCTTTTTTTTAACTTTGAAGTTCTTTATACCATGCTCTATGTCAGCTTCATAGTTTCTTTATGTCAGGGACATAATATATCAGGAAAGGATAACCGTGTTCATTGCTCCTTAAATATCAACACAGAGACAGGACGCTTGTCAGCTAGAAGGCCAAATCTGTAGGTATTCTAATTTGTTTGATTTATAAGAAATTTTCTCTATTAGGATATTTCCTTTTAATGGTGGTAGTTGTGAACCTGAAATTTCTTAAAGCACTATTCATTTGATCATTGACCTTTATCTATGTGCATGAATTAGAATCAACCTGCTTTGGAAAAAGACCGATACAAAATCCGTCAAGCATTCATCGCTGCACCAGGGAATTCTCTTATAGTTGCTGATTATGGACAGGTTAGTTGTTCATATTTTGTATCTATTTGGAATATTCTCTAGAAATTTTAATCGGTTAACAGTGTTATGTATTGTTGCAGCTGGAACTTAGGATTCTCACGCATCTTGCCAACTGTAAGAGCATGATGGATGCTTTTAAAGCCGGTGGAGATTTCCATTCAAGGACTGCTATGAATATGTATCCATATATTCGTGAAGCACTTGAGAAAAAGGAAGTGCTTCTCGAGTGGGATCCTCAGCCTGGTGAAGATAAGCCCCCACTTCCTCTATTAAAGGTATAGAAGCATGATTTGTTGGTTTAGCATTGCAAACACCTTTTTCATAATTTGTTCATGACTCTATTTGTGTTTTCCCCCTTCCATTTTAGGATGCGTTTGGTTCTGAAAGAAGAAAAGCTAAAATGCTTAACTTCTCAATTGCATATGGGAAAACTCCAGTGGGCCTATCTAAGGATTGGAGGGTACACTGAGTTCTATTACGTATTATGAGAGATTTATTATGCTGACGAGTGTCCATGATTTATTATTTCATTGTCGAGAAAAATTCACATGTTTTTTTTCTTTCTTTTAGGTTTCTGTGAAAGAAACTAAGAAAACAGTTGACCTTTGGTACAATGACAGAAAAGAAGTTTTGCAATGGCAAGAGGAACGTAAAAAAGAAGCTCGTAAGTTTCATTGTGTCTACACATTGCTAGGGCGAGCCCGGAAATTCCCTTTGATGGCCCAAGGTAATACCTATCAGAAAGGTCACATTGAGCGTGCTGCTATTAATACTCCAGTGCAGGTTCGTAATTCTTTCGGATAACACTTGAGAATCACATTAAGGTTAATCTAACATAGAGAACAAGGAATAGTGAAATAACGTTTTCAAAACTCACTTATAAATGCATCATCATATTCCAAAGTTTCTATCAAGGTGATAGTGCAAATAGTGTTTTAAATAAAATATCATGGTTTAATTGTATTTAACGTCACATAATCGCATTCATTCATACATACAGATTTTTCTCTATGGATTTCTGATTTGTAAAATGCAACAGGGATTCATTCATACATACAGATTTTTCTCTATGGATTTCTGATTTGTAAAATGCAACAGGGTAATGCTGCTGATGTTGCCATGTGTGCCATGATACAAATTTCCAATAATAAAAAGTTGAAGGAGCTTGGATGGAAGTTACTTTTATCTGTTCTGATAATTCAACACTTTGTCCTATTCTCTCTTATATTTATTTCTTTGCACTTGGAGTGTAATTCAAAAGTAAAGAGACTTGGAGTGTATGCTAAATTTTGATATTGGTGAAGCAGCATCTCTTAGATTAAACTACTAGGGACTAAACTACTATTATACTAATCATATTTTTTAATTGAAAATAATATATACTTTACCTATAATTAATATATTATACTAGAATATAATTTAATTAGTATATATACTGTTAAATAGTATAAAAATATTCAATTACCTCTAACAAAGTTAATATTATTTATATATATTAATGAGATCACACCAGTGGCCATTCGTGAGGACGCACTGGTAACACACCAGTAACGTGTAAATACACGGGTAACCATATTAAAATCCGCGTGAACGCACTGATATAATATATAGAAAGTTAAAATATATATTATTGATGTAAAATAATTTTGGATTTCGATCGCACGGGTAACACATCAGTACGATGTGAACGCACGAATAATCATATCAAAATCCGTGCAAAATTCTCAGGTTTTTATATTTTTTTTACAATTAAAGAAAATAAAAATAAAACTTATGCCACTTGTACTACTGACTTTTTTTTTATATATTTTAAACCATAGTTATTTTTTATGAAAAACGGTGACGATTATTTTTTACAAAGTATGTGTTTAAATATTTTTCTTAACAATAATTATTTTTAAAAACTTAAACAATTAGCTTTCAAATTTTAAATAGATATATTTTTACCAATGCCAAGTTTTTAGATAATTACACTACAAAAAGTATGTCCATTTTATAGAAAGAGATGGAAAAAATTATGTATCTTGACTAACCTATCAAGTCTATAGTTTTACACTGTCTATAGTTAGACTCCACACGCTCTCTCTTTTTTTCATTTCTCCATTGTTCATTCCTATTTTCTTCACCTACTTCATGATTTGCACTAGATTTTTTGCACAAAATTTCTTGGGAAGACAAAACTTTTCTGCACCATATTTTTTACATATCGTCATATAACATCATTACATAAGCTATTATCCCATTAATTTATTATGAGAGGAAAGAGATTTTTTTCCATATTCTTATTTGATCTCCTTTCAATGATCATTTATCCCATTAATTTACTATTATATAATTTTTTTATTGAAAGAGAGTGTACCGAAAATCATGTTGGAGAGAGAATAATTTTTGCCTTTTCAAAATTTTGACACTTCTATTAGATGCATGCAACTCTTCCTACTTCCCAATGTTCCAATGCATGCTACTTTTCAAAAAAAAAAATCCAAATTTCAAAAGGCTACTTTTTCTTCCCCTACTAAAGTTATTTTTAAATTTCATTTTTTTATTTTTTATTTTTAAAAACATTTGCATAAAAATCATTAGCAGATAGGACTCAACAGTTATCCAATTTATTTCAGTTTTATGGGTACTAGATGTTTTTTTATACGGCTGACTATTACTTTTGTAAGGTTATCGTACATTTTTCTATATATTTAGATTATTATTTTTTCACGGGTATCAGATATTTTTCTAAACATTCAATTATTATTTTTTCACAAGTACCGAACATTTTTCTATATATTTAATTATTATTTTTTCATAGGTACCAGACATTTTTCTAAACATTCAATTATTATTTTTTTCACGGGCACCAGACATTTTTCTATACATTCAGTTATTATTTTTTCATGGGTATCAGACATTTTTTTAAACATTCAATTATTATTTTTTTACGGGTACCAAACATTTTTCTAAACAATCAATTATTATTTTTTCATAGGTACTGAAATTTTTTCTATGCATTCAATTATTATTTTTTTCACATGTACCAGACTCTTTTCTATACATTCAATTATTATTTTTTTACGGGTACTAGACAGTTTTCTATATATTTAATTATTTTTTTACGGATATCCGACATTTTTCTATATATTTAGATTATTATTTTTTCACGGGTACCAGACATTTTTCTAAATATTCAATTATTATTTTTTCACGGGTACCGAACTTTTCTATGTGTATAATTACCATACATTTTTCTAAAAATTCAATTATTATTATTTTCACGGGTACCAGACATTTTTTTATACATTCAGTTATTATTTTTTCACGGGTACCACATTTTTTTTAAACATTCAATTATTTTTTTTTACGGGTACCAGACATTTTTCTAAACAATCAATTTTTATTTTTTCACAGATACCAAATTTTTTTCTATGCATTCATTATTATTTTTTTCACAGATATAAGACATTTTTCTTTACATTCAATTATTATTTTTTCACGGATACCAGATATTTTTCTATACATTTAATTATTATTTTTCACATGTACAAAATATTTTTCTAATAAAAAATATACATTTGAAACAAATGCGCGTCCCGTACCAGAACCCGTGCGAACGCACGGGTTTGTTACTAGTTAGAGTCTAAAATACACAACATATTCATATTTAGAATAAAAGAAGAAAGTGAGAAGAAAAGTGAAAAAGCACATACAAAAGTTCAAGGAAGAAAAGAGGAAAAAGTGGGAAAAAAATCCACATATTTAAAATATGTTTGACACATCGGCTTCAACTAAAAAAATCCATATTTAAAATTTTCAGACACTCTCAATTTGAAGAAATTTTTTACCTATTTCAAATTCATGAGAGAGAATAGAAAAAAAAAAATATATATATATATATATATATATATATATATTAACGAACTTTAACACAAATATCTGAGTTAACGATGTTAAACAATGGTTTATTGGTAGACAACAAAATTGTCCTGCTTTAAATTTATTTTATATATATATATATATATATATATATATATATATATATATATATATATATATATATATATATATATATATATATATATATATATATATAAACTTAAACACGATGAAAGAGGTTTTGACCATTTTGTAGATATTTTGCTAGGCGAGAACATTCATTTTTAAATGAAGATTTAACTAACATAGCTCGCCCAATGAAATATTATTTTCGTTAAGCAAAAATTATAGGCCCTAGAAGTAGAATTTTGATTCATATCCCAAGTTTCACATGATAGCTCGAGGATAGGTCAAATTTTTCAGAAGAAATGGATGTTGCGACTAAAACTCGTCAAAACCCGTGATATTTACTTTCCAATTTACTTCCAGTTATTTATTTAACATAATCAAGTTTTAAATATATGAGTACTTATTGTTCAAAATTTTAAAAAGTTTTGTCGAAAGTTATTTGTCCTCAAATTGTTCAAATGATTTGAAAAAATCAAATGCATATGAGTAAAAGCTTAACATAAAGAGAAAATCAAGAATGAAGTCATGATAAAAGGTTTGTTCTTTTTAATGCTTCATTCATAATTAATATTGTGATTATTTTTAAATTAATAGCATGATCATGAATTAGTTGTTCAATTCAAAGTTTTACTTTACTACTTGTTTAGGGAAAACATGTCAATTAAAGTCAAGAAACATAAGCATAAATAAAGTCAGATGAATGCAGAACTCATGTTTGACATAAACGAGTGAAAATGGACATGCATTCTAACTATCATAATTTTGTATCATTCTTGCTATTACTTGATGGATATAATGTCATGGATATTATCAAAATATTGTTTATTTATTAAATAAAAGATACTTTACCAAAAATCCTACCTTGTGAGGGTGGGATCATTTGACAACCCCTTTGAACCTTAAACATGAAAAAAAATTGATTTTGAAAATTACAACCATGAACCGATTTTTAAAGAAAAACAATGTTCATACATTGTCTTAATAGAAGAATATTAGAATTCAAAGGGTGTACCACAATGTTAAAATTGGGGAGGAAGAAAATGTTTGAAAAATAAAAATAAACCAAGTAGTAAATGGTGATAGTGATCAAAGAAAAAGAATATATTTTGAAAAACAAAAAGAAAAAGAAAAAAATGGTCAAAACTTACCAACCCCAAAAGAAGAATTTATAAATATGAAAAAGAAAGAGAAACCGTCAAATATTGCTCTCTTATCTAATAAACTCATTTGAATCCCAAAAAAATCAAGATTCATGTAGCCCAACCACGTTACAACTAAAACAAAGAACTTAGTGATCCATGATTGATTGTGTATCGTATGATTTTGATTATATGAAGTGCAAATTATTTTTTATAATTGATGCATGATCATATATTTGAGGAAACCACTAACTCATTTGAGTGATTCACAACTGAGATAATGATTCTGATGAATAATTAATTTTTGATCTGAGCATATTTTAAATCATACTTTGGTTAAGCAATTTTTTTATTATTGTACTATAGTTTATGGATGTTTATAATATTTATTATGAACTTGCATTTGAATAAAAATATTGCCATATTTTAAAATGATTTAAAAAAAATCTTGATCAAGTCTTAAGACTTTTTAAGATCATAGCGAGGATCATAACAAATATGATAAAATGTATGTGTGAATATTTTAACTGTGTATTTATTAGAGACAGACAAAAAGGACCAAGAAAGCACCAAAATCAAAACAAACACACCATTCATGCACCAACGTTTGTTTAGCCAAAGACCATACCTCGCTAAGCCAAATATAGGTAACAAATGACCAAACAAACCTCAACAAGGAACTAAAACTTGCTAGCAGACGCGCTAAACAAGATATCGTGTGTCATAAAGCTTTAAGGTTAAGTTACTTCAGGATGAAGCCAGGCTAGCTCGCTAAGCAAGCCAGAGGCATATTAAAAGAGGTTAAGATGTCCAAGACCACTTGCTTATGAGTTGTAATTTTTTAAGGAGGAAAATTGTAAGTGCCCAAATTGAGGATCATAGCTCGCTTAGTGAGAATGGCATGCCTTACCAATATAAATAGGGGTTGAGGTCATTTATTTGATATCTTGTAAAAAAAATATATTGAATATCCTAGAGAGATATTGTTAGAACTTGATATACTTAGTTAGTAGAGAATGAGAAACACAATAGAACAAGAATAGAGAGGAAGATTGATGGTTGAAGTATTGGCTGAGAAATCGACAACATATGATTTTCAACATCTTTTTTCTGGGGCTTAATTGTAAAGTTACGTGAAAATATGTCAATGAAATCTAACTCTAACAAATTTTTTCAACATTGAACACCAAAGTTCATTTTATTTTTGTTATTTTACTTTCCGTAATCAAATACCTAATAAATTATCCTTAATGTTTTAGAAATTATTAACCAATCTTTAAAGCATATAATCAGTTCTTGTGAAGACGATAAAACAACACTAACTATCTATACTGCAATAGTAACTCACAATATACTTGTTAATTTTTATGAGATAAGAAAAGAGATTACAACCGTTGATTTTATTAAGGTGACCTTCAATAATGTTAATGCCTTAATTAAGTAACAATTACTAAAAGAAGTGGGGAATATTTAAGTCATTTCAACATGAAAGAAAAGAGAGTGAAGAGTTTTGATATTTTTATTTAACTCTAATGTAGTATTTATGGTAGATGAGACTTGAGAGTCCTAAAATTAATTCAGCAGTAAGATTTTTTTTAAAATAATGTTTATCTCCAACAATCAAAAGTATCACTAAATATGTTGAACAACGTCGAATCAGGGCCGGCCCAAGAGTCAAGCTGCTAAAGCTAAGACTTTAGGCCTCAAAAGTTTGGACTTAAAAAAGTCTCAAATTTTTTTTATTTAAATACAAAAATATATAATGATATATGAATTACGTATATTATTGTAGTTGAATTGTTAATATATAGGTCTCTTTTCCTATTGGCATTTAGTTCAACTCTTAACCACCACAAAATTAAAATTTGCTTTAAGCCTCTAAATGGTTTGGGCCGGTCCTGCGTCGAATTGAATCTAATATTAATAATTAACATTTTATAATTAAAATTTATCTTACTATTATTAATAATTGAATTAAATAAATAGTCAAAACTCGTATCATTATCAACCTACAAGCAAACGGCTTGAATCATACATCTAATTTATTTACTTATTTATTTATATAATAATGAAAACTAACAATTTGAATGGCGGTCCAATTAATTTGATATTAAACAAACTTATAAATGAGATTAAAAGTTTTCCACATTAAAAAAGCTAGCTTGATCTTCAAGATACTTACGTCTAATTATAAAGTCAATGCATGTTTCGATAAGGAAAAAATATTAAATTATTATACGTACGTCATGAAGGAAACTAATCAATTTTCATGTCTAATCTAATTGCACAAGGATGAATGGACCAAGAATTATTTAGAAGCAGAAGCTTCTATATAATGACTCAAGAGTGCTTTTTCTTCAACGTGATTTGATGCTGAACTTGTTTTCTTGTGCAAGAAGGAATTGGCCATATGTAATAATACTAATACGTTTATGCTTACCACATGATAAATTTGTGGGGGCATTCTAAAATACTTTTTATATGAATTGTTTTAGACTCGAAAGAAATGACCTAATATTAGGACCGGTCTCGACATTTTGGACAAATATTAAATTTTTTATAATTTAAGTTATTAGTATCAAATAAAATTTAATAACATATTTTTTATAAAATAAAAAAAACTAATAGAACTAAACATAAATAAATAAAAATATATTATATTTTATGATATAAATTTAATAATAAATGAATTTATTATATGATGGATTTTTAAAATCAAAATTAAATATAATTTATATATATTATTCCAAATTTATTTTAAAAAATTGAAAAGGTCATATATATATATATATATATATATATATATATATATATATATATATATATATATATATATATATATATATATATATATATATATATATATATATATATATATATATATATATATATATATATATATATATATATATATATATATATATATATATATATATATATATATATATATATATATATATATATGTCTATTTTAGTAAGTATTAACTAAAAAATAATTAAATGCACCTTGAGGTGCATGTTGCTAAAACATGCCTTCATAAAAAAATAAGTGGATGTAAAGTACAGCAATGTCTCGAACAGAAGACTTTCACGTTCCAAATCATCACAAGTGCCGTTGAGCTAATGCTGCTGCAAGTTTACATATAATCACTAAACAATTTATTTATTTATTATAATTTTTTACCTGAGTTATGGGTCTGGTTGTCCTGGCCCAGGGTCGGCCCTGCCTAATATCAATGAGAATTTTGAATGTAATTAATATTAAATACACTATTAAAAACCTGACATTTAGTGATCGAATAAGTGAATAAAATTTAAAAAACGATTATATTAACTATTACACCTTCCATTATTTTATAAAGTAAATTTAACTCTTTACTTTCATTCAATAAATAATATATTTAAATTATATATAAATTAAATACGTCATTTAATCAATAAATTTAAAAGTTAAATTTTGTTTATAATAAAGAAGGAAGAAAATACTTCTCAATTGAAAAAAATACTAGACACTAAATTTTAAGGACGAACACTATGACCGAAGTTAAGGACAAACACTATGACCGAATTTGAGACTGCATTAGCGACGAACTTTGATCAATTTTATGGATGAAAATGTTGTAGGAAAATAAATTTAATATTAATGGAGTTACTAAGTGTGTCTCTATTATTTTGATTTTTTTAAGAATTCTTTTAAACAATGATTTTTTTTTTTAAATGTCTTAAAATATTTCATATATAGAAAATAATAAAATACACAAATTGTACTATATTTATAAAAAAAAACATAACATATGAAATATTATTAATAGACAAAAAATATTTAAAAAAAAACACTATAAAGTCTCACTACATACTTTCTATATATTCATAAAAAATATAATAAAATTGTTTTACTTAAAAATAATAATTTTCATAACAAAATACAATAGATTATTTTGAAAAAGATATAGAGTTTCGATTTCCGATATAGGTATTATGATTTTCTGTGAGGTACCTCTAGCAACTTTTCGGTTAAGCGTCCTCTGTAACACCCAGAAAAATAATTATTCGCTTAAATTAGACATTTGTGATGTTTATTGAATATTCGTGTTTTGAGGCGATTTAGTCGGTATTAGTTCGAGATAGCGGATCGATATTTAGTCAGAAATTTTCATATTTTTAGTATTAGAAATATTAATGAGCTAATATCTAGCATTTTGAGAATTTTTCGAGTAATTGGGATTAGACCGGAAATATGAAGTATTGAGTAATAAGTCGGTATATTTGAATAATCGAATTTTTGTTTTAATAGAATAAAAGTTGAATATCACTAGAAATAATATTTTAATTTATTTTATGTTTATGAGCATATTGAGCCTATTTTAATTAAGTGAAAAATAGAAATGTGGTATTGGTTATATTAAGCCCAATGTTTTATTAAAAGGAAAATAGGTTTTAGTGTAGTAGAGTTTTAAGTTTGTGTAGACAAATTAGAAAAATAGAACCATTCGGAGATAAAGGTGTCATACCTCAAAATTTGCCCGATCGAATCTACGTCTGTTAAATCCATCAAGGGTCAAAATTAAGAGTCAGGGGGTTTGACATTCCTATTGTCAAACCCGCTCTCTTATAAACCAGGTTGGTTTAAAACAAGAGCATAATTAACAAATATTTAGGACCCAAATGTTGGACCCAATTATTACAAAGGTTTTATCATTTTTGGGGGTATTTTAGGTTTTACTAACATTTGTCTTAATTATTATTATTTATCGTGACTAACTATTAGTATTTTAGCATTATTAATTTTTATTAACATTAGGATTATTATTAGGTAGTATTAGGATTAGTATTAGATTTTAATTAATTGGGTTTACTTTTTCTAATTAGGTTTTATTAATTATATATTATTAGAATTAACATTAATATTATTATTTAGGTTAGAATATTATTAGTATTATTATTTATAATTATTAATTTTTATTATATTGGTATTAGTATTATTGTTAATTAGGTTATTATTATTTTTTAGAAGGGGGTTTTATTAGGCTGATTATTGGGTTTATTGATTTTGTTATTGGGCTGAAGAAAAAGAAAGAACCAAACAAACAAACAAAATATATAAAGGCAGGCCCAATGGGCGTTGGATCAACAGGCGGGTCAAATTGACTCGATCCTGTTCACTCCCCTCTTCCCCAATCTCTCACGCAATCAGCGCTTTGGACCATGGAAAAGCTAAGCTCATGAAAATCCATCTTAACAAAATCAAAACAGCAATGCAAATCAAATCTTCTACACAAAATTAAAATCTAATTTAACCTAAATGGAATCACTAACTCTAACTATAAAATAGAAAGGAGATTATCAGATAGGAGGGGAGGAATCGGCAGGAAAGCCTCTAAACCGAACACAATTTGCTGAGAAAAAAAGCGATCTCGTTCTTGCAGCTGGGAACGAATTCAGAGGCGTTTGGAGTTCCAAACACGATCCTGGAACTCCCCTGAAGCTTTTCCATTCGTTCCTATCCCTTGAACCCTCAAGAACATCCTCACAAAGGCCACGATTTTCTTCAAATTTCCTTGACGTCGCTTACATTCTTTTGTGCGTTATAAATTAATTTTGTTCATATATTTGTGTTCATCTTGATGTTTATGATCTTTCTGGAGAGTTAATTGGATTTTGGCGCTTGTTTGGAAGAACCACCATTGCTAGGGTTCGGAGCTTCAAAATTTGGGGTTTTATATAGAGGCAAAATTGGACCAAGTTAATGGTGCCATCGCACTCAGGGGACGGTTTTAGATTAAACCATGGTCTCCTTGTTGATTTATCATGCGCGGTTGTCGAGTTTGGTTCTTGGGGGTCTACGGCCACGAAAATAAAACGTTGCCAAAAGGGCCTGTGTTTCCAGAAAGTTTCACGAAGAAGGAGAAGGAGCTGGGCGCGTGATTTTCGTTTCAAATTTTGGGGGATTATATTTTGTATATTATTCTTTGTGTTAATTTTATTATCAACAAGCAAGGATTAGCTCAGTGGAAAGGGGGCGCGTTAAGGGCTTTATCCACATGAACGCCGGTTCGATTCCGCCCCCAGAATACATTTTATTTTGCTAAATGGTTCTAACCAAATCTATTGGTTACAATGATTAGCATACTTAACTCGTTATCGTGTAGTAATCAAACCTATTGATTATGAGGGATAACGATAAATAATTTAAATTATATAAGATTAAAATACACTTTATTTGTTGTTCATGACTATCGAACCTATCGGTCAGAATAACCAGCAATACATCATCAATCCGTTAACTATGGTGATCACACCTATTGGCCGTCGCAACTAACGGTAACATATTAAAACCAGGGTTGTACGCCAAACATTGAAAACACACTAAACCACGAAACTACGGATTTTCATCTCTTCAATATTGCGATTTTCAAATCTACGATAAGGTAATTCAAAATACCTTCGAACTGCATTTCAAAAACTACGACAAGGTAACTCAAAATACCTTCAAACCATATCAAATCAAATTCAAAGGCGTACAACCCTGTGCCTGAACTACGTTGACTCTGATTCTCCATAAGGAGATACGTAGGCACTTGGTAACAAGGCGAGTCCCCTTCCTTAAAATCCTAATCAGGTTCAAATCTTGCCATTCACCCTATATAACTTTCTGTCACCTTTCTTTATGTTAGCCATAAAACTTGATCCTTAGATTCAAAGCCATAAGAAAGGGTCGAGGGTGCCTAACACCTACCTGATTATAATAATCTTACCCCGACCTCTTAACTGCGTAAGGTTTCCTATTCGCCTTGATAGAATAGGTGGCGACTCTAAAAGTCTAATTTTTAGGGCAGGTTGCTACAGCTGGCGACTCTGCTGGGGAAAACACTAATGGTGAATTATTATGCTCATAGTTTTGGCAGGGTTTAGGTTTTAGCGAAATTTTTAGGGTTTGGCTAATTCGCCATTTTAGGGTTTATGGTTTTTTATAAATATTTAAATTTTATTTATTTATTTATTTATTTGTAATCTTATTTATTCACTGCAATTTATTTATTTACCGCAATTCAGTTAAATGTTTATTTATTTGAATATGTGTTATTTCATTGCTTTTTTGGGATATAAATTGTCGTTAAACCTAAGCGTGGGAATTATATTTAAGACCCGAGGGGAATTACATCGCCTACAAGTCTTATTATAATTCCACTCAGAGTGGGTTGAATATCCAGAAATGTCTGATACGAGGCTTGACCTTGTTGAGGGCAGGACTTGGTATTTAGCTGATCTCTCTGGGAACCTACTCCTAAAACTCAAACCTCATGGATAAATGAGTTGTTCTAAAATCCAAAGAGATAAAAAGTCTCGGCGGCTACGAACGACCCCATAAGACCTTCTAGAACGTACCAATGGGAAGGGTGGGCACCCTAAGCCGTTACGTCGAACCTATGAACCCAGGGCTTATGTGCTTATGTGCTTATTATGTGTTTACAATTTGTATACTGCGAGCGTCTTGCGTTTTAATTTTGCAGGTGTTCCTACGCGTTCCCTGGCCTGCAGGGACTCTATTTCCAAGACCATGTCCTTCCCACGAAGGACACCTCCATTTATGCACGTTGATTGGTCTCTCGATGGCCATGAGACTTAGTGACTGTCATGAACAATCACCCCCCGCCTGCATCTACGCACTCCCTAGCCTGTAGGGATTTTCTTTTCATATCTTTGGGTTTTTACAACTACGCGTCCTTCCCACGAAGGACATCCTCGTTTACGCACGTCAATTGGCCTCTCGATGGCCATGAGACTTAGTGACTGTCATGAACAGTCACCCTGTGCCTACATCTATGCATTCCCTAGCCTGTGGGGATTCTATTTCTAAAAACGCGTCCTTCGTACGAAGGATATCTTCGTTAGCATAAGTCGATTGGCCTCTCGATGGCCATGAGATCTAGTGGCTGTCTTGAACGGTCACCCCGTGCTTATTCCCACGCACCCTCTGACTTGTAGGGTTTGGATTTCCATCTTTCATCCCTAGCCTGTAGGGATTTCTCTTCATTTGATATCGTCCTTAGACAGGTTGTGTTCCGCTTAGAGAACCTTCTCACGAGGGACAACTTCATTAGTACACGTCGAACGACCTCTCGATGGTCATGAGATTTGGTGACTGTCTTGAACGGTCACCAACCGCTACCTTCTACATACTCCCTAATCTAAGGGATTTCCATTGGTGTGTCATAACATCTATCTTGCAAATATTTCGCTAGGGTCTAACGTCACCTCTAAGGCTATCCCTAGGATTACGTGTCACACGTCTGCATTGCATATAAGGTGTCATAGCATACGCAAAAAAAGGAAAGGAGTCTTTTGCATACGCATGCATTCGCATTTTCATGCATCCATACATTTACATTTACATTCGCATTTCTATCTTCACCTGCATCCTTACTTGCCGTGCTAGCCGATTTCCCGAGACTCGTGAAAAAAAAATCAAAAGGATCATAAACTATGGAGAAAGGAGGAGGATAAATTATTGAGAATGGTCTTGGTCCTACTAAGGAAAAAGGATGTCTTTCACCATGCCAGCCGCATGTCCATGCCTTGTCGTAACAGGATTATAAATACAACAAAGGTTATCATCGAGCAAGGATTAGTTCAACAAAGAAGTTCCCTCATAGGTACACTTAAGAGGTATCTAGTCATTAAGGGGTTCATCTTAGAACATAGCAAAACTTACAAGGACGCTCTACGATAAACCTGGGGCAAGGATCAGTCCAACTGGGGCAATAACCTGAACAAAGACGCATAACCACGATGGAGGAAAGGCGACATATGTTAACTCCTCACCAAGGGGCAAAAGGTTCATAGGCTTTCTTTATCAATTTACAAACGCTGAAGGTTGCAAACGGTGTGATACTATCCTTAGAAAAGGCAAAAGCGGTTCAGTCAAAGGAAACTCATGAAGTTCCGAAATGACAAAAACCCACCGCCAACGATTTATTCCCAACAGGTTTGACGTGCCCAAGGAGAATTCGAGATTACCCTTTACTTCTACAAGTTTAGGGACTAAGGAGTAAAACAAAGTCAACGGATTTACAAAGGAGATTGTCCCTAGGATCAATAGGTTTTATCATGTCAGAATTTCAACCCCTGCGATCGCTAAGTGTTACTCAGGATAAAAGTTGTACCTTCGGATTTACAATTCTAATGGGATGACCATGCAGGTTTTGGAGTCAATTCATTCGCTTCATTCGCTCGCTACTACGACTTTCCACTCGCACACTTCTATTTTCAATTTCAAATTTAGGGTTATTAACAAACTTAAGGGAGAATGACGAATACAAATAACAAAGTCCAGCTAAACATATGATTTCAAGGTAAGACCGAACCGACGATGTACAAGCATTGTTTCAATTCCTAAACAGTGGAGATATAAGGATGTTAATCCCTCGTCACCCCCTCGAGCCAGGATTACATGATAGAAATGAATCATAATGATATGGAATATAATTAGAAACAGTGGGATAGGAAGTGTGTAATATAGGATTAATAAAATGAAAAACAGTCCCGTTTGATCGAAATAGCCGAATTAAGCGATATAATTAGTTGTCCGGAATTTGATGAAAATTTACGTGGTAGCTAAGTTTAATTAGTACATTAACGTGGTGATGTTTTTTTGTCGAAATTGTGATATTAATCGATTGATTAAATTAATAGTTGAATTAATTTTTAATAAGCCTATTTAATTGGAATAAAGTTGAACTTAGATTAACTATTCGGTTTAGCGGTAAATTACGGTATCTTGTGAATTTGACTGTAAATGTGATTGTTGTGAATATCTTTGTGATTCTTTTGCTAATGGTATCGACTGTTGATTTGATGAATTGTCGGAATTGTTCCGTTGTTATATGAAGTTGTTGTATTATGTGTGAAGTGTTATTACCTTTAATAATCGGTAATAATTGTGATATGGGTGTGTGCCTTGTGACATATATTTTGTGAAGTAAATGATGATGATGATGATGTTGTGTGATGTTAGGTTCATTGAGTTGCATACATGTGCATATATATTGTGACGGCCTGGATTGGCAAATTAATGACTAAGGCATATGCCTTGTGCCTCTGAATTGGGCAATTGGTGACGAGGGCTGAAGCTCCGATTGGTACCACATGCATATACATGAGTTATGTCCCATACCTTTTTATGTGTTTCATAGTGTGACGTGTGTGATTACATTGTGATTGTATTTTTTTGACTTGTCATATGACGGAAGTAAGTGAATTGTGAACTAACGACTTTGTTAATAATATGAAGATATCAATACTTGTGAATGTGATTAACCGAATATGTCTAGTTTCTGATATATAATTTATCATACGCTCAATTATATGAATTGATATCTCACCCTTTCTTTGTTTCGCTATTGCCTTTATATTGGTAACGTGCAGGTGATTCGCATTGAGGAGAGGTTAGCCGAGTTGGTCTCGAGTCGTTGTCGCTCTGATACGTAGCACTCTGGGGGGAACGAACGCGTTAATTTACTTGCTTTTGAATTGTTATGTTTTGGAAAATACTTGAGTTGTCTTTTGAGATTGCCTCTTTAATTGTGTTATTTGTTCGATTAAGATGCTATGAGTCTTTAAACTAATTGTTGAGTTTCCGTTGCACTTCTATGGAAGTTGTTTTATGTTTGAGACTATTATTTGATGTGTCGATTCTTCGGTACCTTGTGAGTGTTATGTATCCGCTTTATGCGACGAGGTGATTTGTCTTTGAGAATGAATATGTGATACCTCAATTGTTTCGTTTGTGAATTTTTATACTTTGATTTTATTTAATTCTGTGGGTAGAATTAGGGTGTTACATGCACTGATTTGTTTAAACTCCTAACCCTAGGATTAGGGACCAAGGAGTTGGAGTCTTAATTGAGGAAAACCTTGTTTGTACGTTGTTCTGAGGATGGCTCGGGGGCGAGGACGATCATCGTTGGCGACACAATCAATTGTTCAAGAGTATAACCGAAGTTCGAGTAAAACGGGTAACAACTCCAAAAGTAATGAAGAGTTTGACGATGCTGAGATCAAAAAGGAAGGGGATTTTTAAACCCTAGAAGTCTTCAAGGAGGATCTGTTAGAAGGTGAAGATATCAAAGGTAAAAGATGTGGGTTGATGTTATTAGTGGTAATCGTCTACCTGCAGATGGATTGACAATCGCATACCAAGCACCCAAAATTGTGGAAGGGGAAATTGAAGTTGAAATTGAAGCATCATATAAGGAATCAGAAGTTTGTTTATAGAAGGATACCATTATCATGTATGTGCATGGGAAAAACCTTAGTCTAGGTGCTGTTAAGCAGTTCATGATGAGGTTTGGGGACTTTGTTCAACTATCAGTTGTATTCTACCATGGTGAAGGATATTTCTTGATGACATTTAGATCTTGTAAGGACAAAGAAATGGTTCAGATGAGGGGCCCATACTCGATACACAACATGCTTATGATTTTGAAAGATTGGAGCCTTAGTTTTACCTTTCAGAGGTTTATGATTAGAAATATACCCGTGTGGATCAAGCTACCTAACCTCCCATTGCATCTTTGGAGTGCTTAAATCCTTGGGAAAATAGGGAGTGCATTAGGGAAACCGCTGTTCACAGATGAGTGCACCACTTGTAAGCTGAGGATCTCATTTTCCCATATTATTATGGAGTTCGATATCACTCAGAAGCAGATCTATAAAGAAAGCATTACAATTAAAGACAATGAAGGAAATAAAATTGAACAACATGTGGAATACATATGGAAATCAAGATTTTGTGAAATCTGTAAAAAGGTAGGCCATCTATGTACTAAGGAGAAACCAAAGATTGTCAAACAATGCAAGCAAGACCAGGTGCAGGAGAAAACTCAACAACAAGAGGTTAGTACACCAAATAATCCTATTGATCAAGCACCTTCCACGTGGACACAAGTAATGAATAATAAGAAGAACACATGGAAATCTATATTGTAAGAGGTTATAACTAATGGTAGCGAGTATGAGATACCTTGTAAGAATGTCTTTGATGCTCTAAGGACTTGGAATGGCCCTCTAGAGCCAACAGGGACAGGGATATGATAGTGTCATGGAATGTAAGGAGGTTAAATAAGTTAGGGAAAGGTAGAGGGTTTGCAACCCTGACTTATTTATCCTAGTTGAAACTAGAGTGAAGCAATTGTTGGAACATTATGCATATATTCCAATATAAGGAGATGAATTGAAAAAGTTCATTATGTCCAGTCCCACATTGTATATTAGTTGCAAAAACTCCTTAGTCCCACATTGCTTAGATTAGAAATCTTAGCTAGTTTACTTCATTATATAATGAAGTCACTTGTTTCATTCCAAAACACACCAAAAACTTATTATGAGTTTTTCCTTCCTCACTCCTATGACTCCGCGTCTTTCGAATTGTCGAAGCGCCAACTTCTCCCCATTTCTTTATACTCGTTGAATTTTTCGAGTACTTTCTTGAATTCTCCTTAGAGAATAATGTTAATTTCTCCTCGTTTGAGTTGAGAAATTATCAAGTATAATTTTTTCTTGGATTCTCTTTAGAGAATTATTGAAATTTCTCTTGGTTTGAGAAATTACTACGACTGGTCGTTATACCAGATACTAAAATGGTATGTATACCATATTTGAATGGTCTTAGTACCATCTGAGGGTGTATTTCTAGACCGATTATCTACCGTGCAAGTAGTAATCGTATAGAATTGAGTTGTTTTATCCTGGAGGCGTCGTGGTTATTAAGAGCTGCTTTGCATAATTTTGGCAGTACCGCGAAATGTCTTAAAGAAAGCGTATTGATCCGCGACTCGACCCGATAATTTCTTTGGTGTGTGCATATATATATATATATATATATATATATATATATATATATATATATATATAAGTTAATATATTATTTGTAGAAATATTCTCTTAAAATGCGTGCATTCAATATTTTGAAATTTTAAATTTGACTTTATTGCACTTACTTTTTCTAATTATAGTATGCTTAACATGTGCCCTTAGGGCACATGTTAGCATGACCCTATATATATATATATATATATATATATATATATATATATATATATATATATATATATATATATATATATATATATATATATATATATATATATATATATATATATATATATATATATATATATATATATATATATATATATATATATTAAAGGCTAAATTACCTCTAGGGTCCTTTAAGTTATTTAATGGTAACGATTTGGTCATTTATCTTATTTTTGCTACAAATAGGTCCTTTAAGTTACCAAACATCTTCAACGTTGTCCTTCCTCACAGATTCCGTTCCAAAAAGAATGGCGTGTCACTAACGTTGCTGAGGTGTCCGTTAACGTTTCTGACGTGGAATTTTTTATTTAATTATTTTAAAGATTGCTGACGTAGAATTTACTTTTTTATTTAATTATTTTAAAGATTGATGACGTGGAATTTTTTATTTAAATTTAAGTAATTAAACAAATTTGAGTGTCTATTTTATTATTTAATTTTTTTGTTAATATATTTTGAAATTATTTAATATAAAATTTAAAAGAACTTTTATGAACTTAAAGCCCATATCTTTTTAAGATTGCTACAGCCCACAAATCAAGTACAATGTTGTGTTGTTTAAACCTATATAAAGACTTAAGTTTCATCTAATAAAACCGATGTGGGACTTCCAGTGCATTAGCTTAACTATACAACTCCTGTATAGAAAGTCAGATTAGTTCGAATAGAAGAACAAGTTCTTGTTGTTACAGTTGCTACAGCAACCATGTTATACCTTGTTCTTTTTCTCTTTGATCTTCTTTTCAGAGGTTTATGATTAGAACTATACCCGTGTGGATCAAGCTACCTAACCTCCCATTGCATCTTTGGAGTGCTTAAATCCTTGGGAAAATAGGGAGTGCATTAGGGAAACCGCTGTTCACAGATGAGTGTGTTAGGAGTAAATTAATGGTAAATTCATGTGTTAATATAAGTGATTTCTTCTCTAAACTAATGCAAATTGTGATGAATCCATAGGTTTTTATGAAGAATTGAACTGAATAAGTTTAGTTCATGTATAAAGCAAATCGAATCACTTGTGGGTGTTATTGTTGCAGGTTTTGAGCTGAATTGGAACTTAAGAAGAACAAGAAGAGGAAAGGAAGCTGGAAGTCTCAAAGGCAAAGCAAGAAGATGAAGTTTGACAAGGGCGCGCCGCGGGAGTTCTAGCCAGCGCCGCGCCAAAGTCTCTGTTTGTGATCGCGCCGCGCCAGTCCGATGCCGCGCCGCGGCCTCGGCGTTAAAAGCCCAAAACTTCTATTTAAGAAGCCCTAGCTTCCAAGAGAAAAACAACTTGGTAGAGATCTTTTGTGAGCGAAATTCAGAGAGCAATCCTAATCCACAACAGCAAACAACATCCGACGGAGAATTCAACATCAATTGAAGACATTCCCTTGATGAAGATGAATCCATCCATGAAACCTTGTTTGTTCTTCATGTCTATGGAGAGCTAAATTCCTCTTGTTGAGTCTAAGGTAGTAGTTAACCTATGAATATACAATACCATTGATTAATTCCTGTGAACAATTATTTGAATTCATTATCAATAAGAAACCTTGTTTTTATTCTTAAATTATCGTTGAATCTTTGATCGAAAGAAAGGATTTAACTTTTGCCCTAGGTTACTATATTGATTCAATTGCAATTTGCAGAGATGGAATTGTAATTGGGTTTTCATAATTATCGTTCTTAATTACTATTATCGTTATTGTGATTTGGAGAGATCGAATCTCATACCGGTAAAAGTTATCTAATTTGATTTGCAGACATGGAATCTTATTTGAGGATAAGTGAAGATAATGATTCAAAGGATTGTTCTATTGTGATTTAATTGATAATTGTATAGGATTAGGTTGATGAACCCTAAAGACTCAACATCTTTCTTTATTTGTTAACACAAAGTCCTTTACTCGCTTTTATTTTATTATTTGCTTTTGATATTATTATTAGTATAAAACAAACCAAACCAAATTTCTTAACTCAAAATAAACAACTATAGAACGGCAGTGATATTAACCAATCCCTGTGGATACGATATATTACAGAAAATATTTACTCACAAATACTTTCAACAGAGTGCACCACTTGTAAGCTGAGGATCTCATTTTCCCATATTATTATGGAGTTCGATATCACTCAGAAGCAGATCTATAAAGAAAGCATTACAATTAAAGACAATGAAGGAAATAAAATTGAACAACATGTGGAATACATATGGAAATCAAGATTTTGTGAAATCTGTAAAAAGGTAGGCCATCTATGTACTAAGGAGAAACCAAAGATTGTCAAACAATGCAAGCAAGACCAGGTGCAGGAGAAAACTCAACAACAAGAGGTTAGTACACCAAATAATCCTATTGATCAATCACTTTCCACGTGGACACAAGTAATGAATAATAAGAAGAACACATGGAAATCTATATTGTAAGAGGTTATAACTAATGGTAGCGAGTATGAGATACCTTGTAAGAATGTCTTTGATGCTCTAAGGACTTGGAATGGCCCTCTAGAGCCAACAGGGACAGGGATATGATAGTGTCATGGAATGTAAGGAGGTTAAATAAGTTAGGGAAAGGTAGAGGGTTTGCAACCCTGACATTTTTATCCTAGTTGAAACTAGAGTGAAGCAACTGTTGGAACATTATGCATATATTCCAATATAAGGAGATGAATTGAAAAAGTTCATTATGTCGAGTCCCACATTGTATATTAGTTGCAAAAACTCCTTAGTCCCACATTGCTTAGATTAGAAATCTTAGCTAGTTTACTTCATTATATAATGAAGTCACTTGTTTCATTCCAAAACACACCAAAAACTTATTATGAGTTTTTCCTTCCTCACTCCTATGACTCCGCGTCTTTCGAATTGTCGAAGCGCCAACTTCTCCCCATTTCTTTATACTCGTTGAATTTTTCGAGTACTTTCTTGAATTCTCCTTAGAGAATAATGTTAATTTCTCCTCGTTTGAGTTGAGAAATTATCAAGTATAATTTTTTCTTGGATTCTCTTTAGAGAATTATTGAAATTTCTCTTGGTTTGAGAAATTACTACGACTGGTCGTTATACCAGATACTAAAATGGTATGTATACCATATTTGAATGGTCTTAGTACCATCTGAGGGTGTATTTCTAGACCGATTATCTACCGTGCAAGTAGTAATCGTATAGAATTGGGTTGTTTTATCCTGGAGGCGTCGTGGTTATTAAGAGCTGCTTTGCATAATTTTGGCAGTACCGCGAAATGTCTTAAAGAAAGCGTATTGATCCGCGACTCGACCCGATAATTTCTTTGGTGTGTGCATATATATATATATATATATATATATATATATATATATATATATATATATATATATATATATATATATATATATATATATATATATATATATATATATATATATATATATATATATATATATGGGAAAAGCTAATGTGTGCCCTAAAGGCATAAGTTAATATATTATTTGTAGAAATATTCTCTTAAAATGCGTGCATTCAATATTTTGAAATTTTAAATTTGACTTTATTGCACTTACTTTTTCTAATTATAGTATGCTTAACATGTGCCCTTAGGGCACATGTTAGCATGACCCTATATATATATATATATATATATATATATATATATATATATATATATATATATATATATATATATATATATATATATATATATATATATATATATATATATTAAAGGCTAAATTACCTCTAGGGTCCTTTAAGTTATTTAATGGTAACGATTTGGTCATTTATCTTATTTTTGCTACAAATAGGTCCTTTAAGTTACCAAACATCTTCAACGTTGTCCTTCCTCACAGATTCCGTTCCAAAAAGAATGGCGTGTCACTAACGTTGCTGAGGTGTCCGTTAACGTTTCTGACGTGGAATTTTTTATTTAATTATTTTAAAGATTGCTGACGTAGAATTTACTTTTTTATTTAATTATTTTAAAGATTGATGACGTGGAATTTTTTATTTAAATTTAAGTAATTAAACAAATTTGAGTGTCTATTTTATTATTTAATTTTTTTGTTAATATATTTTGAAATTATTTAATATAAAATTTAAAAGAACTTTTATGAACTTAAAGCCCATATCTTTTTAAGATTGCTACAGCCCACAAATAAAGTACAATGTTGTGTTGTTTAAACCTATATAAAGACTTAAGTTTCATCTAATAAAACCGATGTGGGACTTCCAGTGCATTAGCTTAACTATACAACTCCTGTATAGAAAGTCAGATTTGTTCGAATAGAAGAACAAGTTCTTGTTGTTACAGTTGCTACAGCAACCATGTTATACCTTGTTCTTGTTCTCTTTGATCTTCTTTTTCTACTCGACGCAGTGATTTCGTTGTCCGATTGAACATCTTTCGTGTTATTTGTCCCAGAATCTTGATCCTCCAAGCTGTTGCAAACTCTTTCTTTCTCCGAATGACACTTCATGTGACCAAATAAAGCTTTCCAAGACTGAACATTTTCCACACTCTTTGCAGAACTTATCATACACCAAACGTTCTTCACGTGAATCTACAATTCTCTTTCTCCATGTTTTCTTTGGATTCTCTCTTAAACCATAGCTACCGTTTGTTTCCAAACCAATGCAAGGGAAGAAGAGAAACAATTATAGGTTACTTAATATTTTGCATCTTCTGAGACAGAAAGTATAAGTGCGTGTATACTTTTGAAGGAGGAATCGAAGCACGTTATGGGTGAACCTGAGCAAGAACAGTAGGATGTTACAATGAGAAAGAAATATTTAATGGGGATGTAAGTGATCCTTGATCACCATCTTTAATGCCATCAAGATCATACTTTACAGAGCTATCATCATGAACACAATAGTAAGTGTGTGTGTTTGGGAAGTTATATTTTAGAGTAACAAAGCTGAACAAAACACCTTTGAACAAAATCTGATCTTAAGGTTTCATCATATTAATCAGTTTTTTTCCAGAATATGTTACAATGAGAAAGAAATATTAAAAACAAACGTGAAAAAAACATAACAGGTTTAGCTTAAAGTATTCTTTGTAATGGACAGAGAAATAGACCCCATGATCCAAATGATTGAGAAAGTAAAACTTGTGCAATTTTCACAGTATTGATATATGAAATCGATATGTGAAAGAAGAAAGAAACCTCAAGTTCAAATTAAAATAAACAAGTCAAACCTTGAATCATTGGCATGAGTAAGAAAGGAAAAGACGAAAAAGTGTGATATGAGTTTGAAGAAAGGATTGAAGCTTTGCATAAGGCTGAAGAGCAGAGGCTAGCAAGGGAAGAAGAGATAAACAGTACTGATAGTCCCACATTGTTTTATGTATAGAAAAGTTTAGTGTATATATTGATTAAACAAACTAAAAGATTAAAAAGGTTCTGGACTAAATTGAAGTAGTTTTAGAACAAAAAATTTCATTTTAACTGATTGAAATAAATCTTTAAAATAATTAAATAATTAAATAAAAAAAATTCCATGTCAGCAATCTTTAAAATAATTAAATAAAAAATTCCACGTGAGCAATTTTTAAAATAATTAAATTAAAAAATTCCACGTCAGCAACGTTAGTGACACATCATTCTTTTTTGAACGGAATCTGTGAGGAAGGACAACGTTAAAGACGTTTGGTAACTTAAAGGATCTATTTGTAGCAAAAAGAAGATAAAGGACCAAATCGTTACAATTAAATAACTTAAAGGACCCTAGAGGTAATTTAGCCTATATTAAAATGTGTTGAGGTGGCATGTGGATTCGTCTTCTAATTCCCTTTCTGGCGGAAATAAACACACAACAGCCCAGCCCAATCCAATCCAATCCATACGATGCGACTTCTTTTCTAACCTAGGTATAAATAAGTTTCTTCCTCTTTTGCATCTTTTCTACAAGGGAAAAGCGATTTTCATGTCTCATTCGGAAGGGGTGCTGCTGCAGCAGCTATTCGATTATGCAAATCAGACTCCAAAATCAATGGTATGTATGTGATGAATCATTTATAGTTATCTATTTTTGTTTTGAATTCAATTTGAATTGAATAATTTTGTTAATAATGAAGGCCTCAGGTGGTATCAATGATGCATTAGGGTTTCTTAATGCAGTAAGAGCTTCACTTCAGCCTATCGAGAGGGAAAAGTATCAACAATTTATAAAAATCCTAAGAGATTTCAGTGCTGAAAGAATTAATATAAGTGATACCATAGCAGATTTGAAGACCTTGTTTATAGGATATACACGTTTAATTTTGGAATTCAACTCTTTTCTGCCGAAGAAACATCATATCACAGTCTCATCGGAGGATGTACGGGCATTAGGTTTTCTTCAGGAAGTAGAACTTGCGTTTCAATATGATGGAGACAATAATTTTCGTCATTTTCTATATCTTTTGGAAGATTACCAGAATCAAACTATTGATCTAAGCTGTTTCACTTCTCAAGGGAAGGTGCTGCTTAAAAATTATCCCCATTTAATTTTGAAATTCAACACCTTCAGGCCATCTCAATATCGGACGGGTTAGTACTAAGTTATTCTCTTCTTTTCTGTCATATTCTTGTTGTATAAACCTAACACATTTGTCATTGTTTTGATACAAAGGAAAAAAAAAATTAAAAGATAATGGCCAGGCTGCTCAACTTCCTTGGGATGTGCTTGCTACAATTTGTAAAACACTAGATTTTGACGAGCTCTTTTGGTTTTCGGGTGTTTGCAAGAATTGGAGGACTTTTCACAAATCAAATTTTGTGTCATCCCGAGAACCATTGCTTGTTCATATGACTGGTAATTGTCCTCACTCATATTCCTTTATTAGCATACCCAATCAAAAAGTTTATGATTTGAACATGATGAGTAGCTTCCAGCCCCCAAACTGTGTCTATGTTAGAGTTTCCAGCGGATATTTCATCTTGGCCCATAAAAATAATTCATTTCTGCTATTCAATCCATTTACAATGAAAGAAATGGTAATCAATGCCACCTTTACAGTTGAATATATGTTATCTAATCGGCACGAAGCCTTGCTTGCTTTTGAGAAATGCTCCGAGGAATATGTCTTGGTGGTTTTATGCAAAAAGTCTAGCCGTTTGCATGTCTATAAATCTCGACACAATGGTTGGTGTACTTATTCAACATTAAAACGAAAAGAGGTGGTGGTCGACTTTGTGGTTTTGAATAATATGATATATGTTGTCACTAACAAAGCCAGGATAGGGGTACTAAACTTGAATTCCCGAAATATTCAATTTTTAAATCTCAAGAATACTCCCAATAATGATTCCTCAACTTCCATTAATTTGGTTAATTGTGATGAGCAACTTTTAGTGTTTCATTCAATATCCAGCAATTATAGAAGGGAAGTTTACAAGATAGATTTGTCAACCATGAATTATGTTAAGATGAAAACTTTGGGTGATATTGCATTATTTTATGTTTCTTGGGGAAACTGTCGGGCATTGAGCAACCCCAACAGTTCTGGTTATGAGAGCAACCATGTGTATGAAGTTAGTAGTATGTCTCAATGTATTAAGTATGATTGGAATGATGGTCGTCCATCAAAAATATACCCATATCTTCGTTCTCTTAAAGACTACAATCTCTTTGATTGGTGTTTTAGACATGTAAAGTATGAAGTTGATTATTCTTTAGTTGAATAATTGCATGGTGTTAGGAGTATTTATGTTTTGGCTTGGCTTCACTTGAAAAAACTTGTAATTTCTGAATGATAAGCAACTGTTTGTATTCAGATTATTATAATAATAATATTTTGGTTCTGTTTGAGACTTCAATTTCTTCGATTGGTGTCTTGGATAGGAAGGTTTCTGCTAAAGAATTTTATTTCTTGGATTTGTGTTTTAGACATTTAAAATATCAAATTGATTATTCTTTAGTTATATAATTGTTCCCATGCATCATCTGGAGACTGGATGTAAAATTCACGAAACAGATGGAACTTCTATTTGTACTGCTCATTGAAATATAAATGTGAAAATCAATCTTTCAATGATTATGTTGCAATATGTGTGGCAGAACAATTATAATAACGTGTGATATGATACAAGTTATAGAACAATGTCAACCAAATATAAAGTACATGTCCAACCGTCAATATCGACAAGTTTTTTTTTTTGACCAAATCAATATCGACAAGTTAATATCTACAAACAGCTAAATATTTTTTGCTACTAGTATAACAAAGATGCTATTTTGATTACAAAACTAATTGTTTCAAATTAACACATTAGTTTTTTTATTCAAAACAATATCTAAAATATTCAAAATTTTAATTAGAGTATAGATTATATTCTATGTATATATCTATGGTAGTAATTACACTATGAAGCTACTAATTGATAATAATTATGAGGAAACAAGCTCATTTTTACGAGTATCACCGGAGTATTATACAGAAGAAATCAATGTAGCTTTCATTAAAAATAAAATTAGGCCATTAAAGAAGGATTTAAGAATTATAAGCATGTTTTTAACATAGTTGTTCTCCTTGGTGAAATGAATGGAAGCATGGTGTAAAGCTCGCGAGAAAATGATGAGGATAATATGTTATGAACATGCTTTAGCTACTAAGAGGAATAAGGAAAAACTATATTAAAAAGTGCTAACAACTCTAAAACTAAATTCTTCATTCATTTCATTGATGATCTATTACATTCAAAAGACACCTATTTATAACATTGCAATTCATTAACTAATCACTATCTAGATCCTTCTAAATCACTAACTAATGGGCTTATGGAACTTGTGTCTAAGTCATTCATTACATAATATCCCGCCATATGAGATTATGAATCTTATGTGGTGGTGGGGACTAGGTTTCAGTGACTTTGTGTTATCATAACTTTGATAACTTTAGTTCAAAATTTATTTTTTTCACACCAATTTAATATTCACTATTATTCATTCATCTATTATACCAAGCAAAGTTACCAAAGTTACTGCACATTAAAGTCACTCAAGTCACTCCTGTGGTGGTGGTGTGTTTTTTTTAATTTGTTTTTGAGCTTCAGAATAATTTTACTAAGAACAATTTGATTAAGGTCAATGTCCTTCTTGAAATCTCATACTTCAGAATAATTTTATTAAGAACAGTTTGATTAAGCTTCAAACTTGTTGGAATTAGACTCTCAAACCTTTGAGCAATTATTTATCGTTAAGGATGACAATGAAGAAAACAAGAACAAAATTACGATTAGGGTTTGCGGAAAATAAATGAGGAAGAAAGTATTTTCTGCAGAGTTTCTCTCTGCCCATAAACTGTGGAAAATCTTTATTCACTTGCAACTGCAAATTCTGTGAATACAAGTTACCTTAAAATAGGGGTTACTCCCTCTATTTATAGTTTTAGGTTTGCTTTCTCCCTAAGTCAAAGCCCAAAACAGAAAAGCCCAAAATACCTATTTTAGACCTAAATCAAATATGTGTGTAACAAATTGTTTCCACATTTTGATAGATTCCTTCGGCACACCTTGTGTTCGAGCAACAACCTACTTCAACACAAGGAATTACAATTTAACACACCACCTAATTCATTGTATCTAAGCTATCTATATTCATCATAGGTCTTAGTCTTTTAAATATTTCGACTTGCACTCCCTTCGTCATGATATCTGCAATCTGATTCTCAGTCCTGTAGTGTTCCAAATTCATCTTCCCTTTAGCAATTTTCCTGCGTTTTGCTTACGAAAATCTCACTCCAAAACTCATTCTCTTCAACTCGATCACATTCCAAACAGCTCCTTATCATATCTCTTCACTTCCAAACATTCTTATAATTTGAGCAACACAGCCCATCGCCGAAGTGCGATTTCTGAAACATTACGACAACAATCCCCTTGGCAAACTTGCAGCTGAACCTCTTCCGAGACGCAAGGCTACTCAACTGACAACTTCGCAGCCCGTCAACAAAGCTGATACATTGCAACTTCCTAATTTCCCTCTCCTACGAATAATCATCAATTACCTCTAATCATTTTCCTTCCAGATGTTCCAACTTAACTACCAATCAAGTCCTAATTTCAAGTCACCTTCGATTCGGAAAACAACAACTCCATCAACGCTTGCACTGTTGCCAACAACAACCTACTGAATCAATCGTCTTACAACTGAAACATAACCGAGAAGCGAAGCTTCTCCCCCACTTGTTTCAAACCAACTTCCGCAACAAACAACCAAGTACCGAGAGTGATTCACTCACATGTCACGTACCAAGGGATAATATGCCGACAGTATTCCACTGTCGTGCAACTCAACTGACTCGACAATTGGCCGGACGGACCGACCTGCTCTGATACCACTATTGTAACACCCTTCTAAACCCCGCGGCAAATTAAAATAAATTAATCAGAGTAAAACATAAAAACAAGGGTGCCACAATTCACTTTACGCCAATTTATCATAAATCCATTGTCATGCTTTCACTAAGGAACAATTCATCATAACTCATAAACATCTCATGTTAACACAGCGGAAAATCCATCATACGGATAAGCATAACATCATCTATGCAATATCCCACAAAATTAATACAATAACAACATAACAGAGCATCATCTTAGACTCTAACTAGCGTCCCCCCAGTGTTACAATATCAGAGCATGACACCGACGCTATACCAAACAAACTGGCCTATGAGCTATCCTCACCAAGCCAAAAGCCGTTACTCGCCAATCTGAAAATGTAGACAGTAAGGGTGAGTCTCATTCAAATTAACAAATGTTATAGAGTCATAAACAATAACACATCATAGTCACACTATTCACCCAATTGTATCATATACAGATATTCAGACAAGTTTAATCATCACAACAACCAACACATCTTCAATATTCATAACACTGGAAAACATCCAATCATGTTATAAAATCATGCATATGAATGAACTGACACTATGCATGTGGTACCAACATCATCAAATGGGAATAACCCATGACCGATCCAACCTCATCAAGATACGGCCCTGCCAGCACAGATTCCACACAATGGGAATCATGCCCTTTACTGATCCAACACATCATCATGGATACAACATCATCAACATATGATTATGAATTAATGCAAACATATATGAAACATACGTATACCATCGTCAAGTCTATGAGTAACATCATCCAATACTCAAACCATCATCATCATCATCATTATCAAAGCATGTTTATATACATTAGCATCATTCGAATACAATTATATCATCATTAAGAACATACACGCATCTGCATCAATCATCATCAACATCCATAAAGAACATACATGTATTCACATCTTCCAAAACAATTCAATCGTCATTAAACAATTCTCAACAATCATCACATAATCATGTTTTCGAACACATCTTATATTGTCACATTTCATCATATATGTCAACAATACATCATCCATCAAACTAACAAAATATTCACATCATACTCATATCCTCGCATAGGATGTCTCATAAGCTTTGTCATACAATTCAAACAAATCATCATGCGACTCATATTTTAAACATAGCATACATCGTCATATCTTATCATATATATCCACAACACATCATACATCAAAACAAGCAAATGATGATAAAATAAATTCAAGATGCTGCTCATTTCATCATTATAACATAAAGAATATTTCATAACCTTCATCTTGCTCGAAACGGCACTTAAAACAGGCCAACGGTTCGAAAGTTATGCATCTTTACACTTTCCAAAATCTCTAGCAGCACGCGGCGCCACACAATGTTCTCGACGCGCTTCCAGGAAACGACGCCTTCGCAGCGCCAACAAGGGACGCAGCGTGAACTGAGTGAAATAATCTTCCTTAAGCTTTCTGCCAAGTAGTTCGCGGCGCCAACAATTGGACGCGACGCGAACTGAACAGATCAGAGGTCCCAATCGCAAATGACAGCATATGAACCTGAATGCCAAATTCCTCGACCTCGACCAAATCGATTCAAGTTGATCAAACACCACAAAACAGCCACACAACATATATCATACACACATATAACATATATTATGCATCATCAAACATCATACAATACCAAACTCATGGAATTCATCAAAATAGATATTTATCAACAAACATCCCAAAACACAAACCCTATCATTCGACTCAATTGACACGAAACAATATATCTATATCAGTCCTATTATCCATAACCCAATAATAGATGTTAATCGGAAGAGTCCCCCCTTACGTTATCCAAAAGTCTGGACTTTTCCCCTTCTTCTCCATCAAACCCGTAAGCCCCTTTTCCTCAAATTCAGCAAGAATCTCCCATCTTCAAACTCGCTTATCTCCCTCATCAAAAACCTCCCTGACACGAATTAATATATCAAATCAAAGGAAATTTCGTGTAGAATCCGAATCTTCAAGAATTACCTGATTTGGAGTTACGAGCAGAGAGTTATGACATGATTTGTGGGAGCTGCTCCATGAATACGAAAATTGGTCTTTGCCCATGAGCTCTCTCCTTCTTTCTCTTAGGTTTTCCTCTTCTATTTTCCAATTTTCTTCTTTTTCTTATTTTATAAAAATAAAGCAAAATAACTTTAATAATAGGGCCTATCAATCACACCCCCTCCATTACTAACCACAACTTGGCCCAATAGCTTATTTTACACAATTTCCAACTTAAGTCCAATTAAAATACCAATAATCCAAGAAATTAATTTAAACTCCCATTAAATTAATAAATGTAAAATATGGGGTGTTACAGTTTTAACATATTCAAAAAAAAACTATTAAATAAATAATTAGACAGGTAGTGTTTAATGATATAAATAGAGAAGAAACATTACAAATACGGGAAATACAGGAAAAACATTAAAAATACGAGAAATACGGGACAAACATTAGAAATACGGAAAAAAACGAGAATATTTTTAAAGCATTAGAATTATTCTATTCATGACCCCTCTGACCGCCAGTTCCGCAATCTAGAACTCTTCGGGTCCGTTGGGAAGGTTCTCGACGACCACCCCTTGTCCCCCTAGTCCTTGGTTGTTCTTGTTGTGTTTGGGTAGGTGGGCCTCAGATTAGCCCCTTCATGCGCTCGTTGGACATGTAGTCTTGTATCCTACTGTCAAATAGTCGGGTCCTCATGCCCTCAAAGATTGGTCGTGGCGGTTGGGTTGCGTCGTATGGTCGGTAAAACCCAGCGCTTGAGTTGCCTTGGAAAAAAGGCATTGTTTGTTGGGGTGTGGTGTAGCCATATTGTTGGTGTTGTGATTGTTGGGGTGTGGTGTAGCTATATTGTTGGTGTTGTGATTGTTGGGAGGTATGATAAAGTGACGATTGAGTGATTATTTGCTCGTTTGGGTCGTAATCATCATCTGGACCCATGTCGGGGCTGGGTTGCCTGTTGGAGGGGCCGGCGTCGTGGTGTTGTTGAGTGAATCCCCATGATTGTTGTTGGATGGGTTGCCTAGTGGAGGGGCCAGCGTCGTGGTGTTGTTGGGTGAAGCCCCATGATTGTTGTTGGATGGGTTGCCTAGTGGAGGGGTCGGCGTCGTGGAGTTGTTGAGTGAAGCCCCATGATTGTTGTTGGATGGGTTGATTTTGGTAGGGCGTTGGCGTTGTTTGATATTCTTCATGGTAAGGGTGTTCGGAGGTTCGACGTTGTTGGCGTTGTTGACTCTGTTGGCGTTGTTGGGGTGGTTGTTGGTTGTATTACTGTTGGCGGGGGTCGTGTAGGTAGTAAGGGTCGGACACATACATATCGGGGGTTGTGACTGTTCTATACTAATTCACGTAGTCTGCGGTTGAATACATCGGGAGTTGGGCAACAGGGAATTGTAGTAGACGACGGCGACGCTGCTTCCACATCTCACAAAGTTCAGGTGTGAATGAATGATAATCTGTGTGATCCCATTGGTGATTGACTCTTCTCAGATGCCAATTTCCCAAATAAGTGGGGGGATCCAGGAATGGTTGATGCATGCCAAACTGGAGTCTCACACGGTCAACTTGGTGCATCTCCACGATGTTGAACCTTATTATAGGTGTCACCGCAGTCCAAACTTGTTGGTCACTCTCGTTGGGCTCATGGTCTAGCATCAAGTATGGTCTCTAATTAAACTGCATAGGAGAAAAGAATATAATATATTATTAAAAAAGAAGATGGATTGTAATACATCTATGCGCATCATATAAAAGTTTAGTGGTAATACATCTTCAGCTCGAAGGTGATCCAATAGTTGCCGATACAAAATAATATTCCCCCTCGGATTCTTGTTGTAATTCAACCAAGGACCACAAAACCTAAAACAAAAAAAAGAGCAAACATGTTATTTCAGATTTTTATGTAAAAGAGAGTTAGCATTCAGGGGATAGCGTTGAAAAAGACGTACCTTGTTGCATAAGGGAACGTGTAGTTGTCCCTGCCTGCAGGGGATAGCGTCGGCATTCGCCACCAACCCCATACTTGTAGGAGGAACGCACATCCATAGAACGTGCACTTGTCGGCGTATACGTTCTTACAAAGCGATTGGTATAACATCGCCAAAACGGCAGACCCCTAACTATACTTCCTAATCTTTCTAATGCTATCAAATTTACTTAAATAAAAAAAGTTGACAGTGTTACCTGTGGACTCTGGGAATAAGAGGTTACCAAACATTAGCATGATATAGACCTTAGTCTTGAGGAAAATTTCATCCTCGGTAGAGTTTTCGTTCAATCTGAGTTCATCATAATAAGTTTTAAGGGAAGCCAGACTGATACCCTGGCCTCTTGAACCTTGATTAGGCACAATTAGATCTCTTCCATTAACAGCCTTCCCATCAATGGATAGGCCAAGCAACATATGAACATCCTCTAGAGTTATTGTACACTCGCCTATTGGAAGATGAAACGTGTGGGTTTTAGGCCTCCATTGCTCTTGTAACGCAAGGATGAACTTTCGGTCGATGGTGTTGTTGTGCATTTTGATGACATGTCCAAAGCCACATGCTTGTAGATTTGGAATAATCCTCTCGTCAGATTCAACATAGGCGTGAGAACATGGACGAAATCGTTGAACATCCTAAAAACCACGAATAAATAGATTAACTATGATAATCTTATAAGTATAGATGTTTAGAAATAAATAAGTATGAACTTACATATGTCGCCAAGTTCGCTCTAGTTCCTCTGTGGTTTTCACCCATGGTTAGAAGTTGAGCCATTTTTAAGAACTCTGAAACTTTTCTGCGGATTTGAAAAATATAAGTGTTTGTGAAGATAACAGATGAAATGTTGATGAAAAGAGAGTATTCTTTGAGAGTATTTATAGAGGGGATGGTTGTTGCTGATGTTTTGTGCATGACAACCAAGTGGCCAGCATGCATGTGATACAAATCTCAAAGTAATAAAGGAGGGTTCACATGCATACAGTGTTCTATGTAGAATAGACTAGGCGTGCATGCATACAGTGTTCTGTACAGAATAGACTAGGCCTGCATGCATCCCGTGTTCTGTGCTGAATAGACTAGGCGTGCATGCATACAGTGTATTCCAAATTTCAAATTTCAGTTTAGAAACACTGAGGTTACACGATTTTCTTTAAGCAGAAAAGCAAATTTCAGTTACTTCAAACAGAGATTAGAGACGAAGCTTGCACTAGGTGATGTATTCCAAATTTTTTACCAATATCGATTTCTTCGTGTGGACAACCCGATCAAGTTAACCAAGTTGAGGTCAAAGATGATGGAGACCTGCAGAATATGTTCGCCAATCATGAGTATTCTGGTTACGACTACATAGAACTGAACGTTACTCTACCAGAAGTTCAACCCATACAATTGGTGGAGTCACAAGTCATTGATGCAGTAGTCGACGAGCAAGCAGAGGTCGACGTCGTAGATGAAGAAGAAGAGGCACCAGAAATAGAAGTTGATCACTTGGTCAACGAGGAAAGTGAAGACGAACCGGACGTTATTGTGCCACCAGATCAAGTGCATATGCCTCCAGCTCACACGAGGAACTTGAACTTGGATGGGGATGAACCATCGACTGATATTTTCTACGATCCATACACTCAAACAGATGCACGGTTAAAAGAAGGAGACAGATTTCGTTCAAAGGGGGCATGTATCATGGCCATAAAAAGGTTTCATATGGCAAATAATGTTGATTTTAAAGTTGATCGCGCCAACGTTGAGAGGTACAAAATTAAGTGTAGAAACCCTGATTGTGGATTCAGGTTGCATGCATCATACAGGAAGAGAAGTGATTCATGGGTGATAGGATATATTTCCCAAGAACACACGTGTGTGAACATAAATGTTTCACAAGATCACCGTAAGCTAAGTTATGATATTATATGTCAAGAAATCTTGCCTCTAGTAGACAAAGATCCGTCGTTAAAGGTGAAAACGATAATCTCTCATATCGTTACAACTTACAATTACACTCCGTCTTATAGAAAGGCGTGGCTGGCGAAGACCAAAGCGATCGAACTTGTGTATGGAAATTGGGAGGATTCGTACAAAAAACTCCCATGTTTCTTATCTGTGCTTCAAATTTATGCTCCTGGAACTGTTACTATTTTAGAGACCCTTCCGGCGCAATCTCCAGACGGAACGTGCCTTCAAGGAAATGTGATATTCCATAGGCTTTTCTGGGCTTTCCGCCCATGTGTTCAAGGATTTGCGTATTGCAAACCAATTCTTCAAATAGATGGCACTTGGTTGTACAGAAAATATAAGGGGACCTTGTTGATGTCTGTGGCACAAGACGGGAATAGTAACATTTTTCCTGTTGCGTTCGCTCTTGTGGAAGGAGAAACTGCTGGAGGTTGGGGTTTCTTTCTCAGAAATCTTCGGACACACGTTGCCCCCCCAACCTGGGCTCTGTTAGATTTCAGACAGACATGCTTCCATCGAGAGTGCGTATAACAATCTAGCAAACGGGTGGCAAAACCCACCTTCAACGCATGTTTACTGTATTCGACATATCGCACAAAATTTCATGCGAGAGATAAAGGACAAGGCTCTTCGGAAGACTCTTGTCAATGCCGGATATGCATTGACTTAACCAACGTTCCAATATTATCGACATGAAATTGTATCGGCAAATCCAGATGCAGGCAGATGGATAGATAATCTAGCTAGAGAGAAATGGACCAGATCATACGACAGCGAGCAGCGATGGGGGCACATGACTACAAATCTTGTGGAGTCTATGAATGAAGTGTTTAAGGGCATCAGACACCTTCCAATTACTGCCTTGGTGCAAGCAACATACTATAGGATGACTTCTCTTTTCGCACGAAGAGGTGAGCGTTTGAGTGCAGTTTTAGAATCCAGACAAGTATTCAGCGAAACCTGTGTCAAATTCATGAAAGAACAATCTGCCAAAGCCAACAACCACATTGTGATATCTTTCGACCGATTCAACCGGACTTTCAGTGTTAAAGAAACAATTGACCATAACGAGGGCCTTCCGAGACAACAATACAGGGTTCTTACAGTCGAAGGGTGGTGCGATTGCGGAAAGTTTCAAGCCTTTCGCATGACATGCTCTCATGTAATAGCACCATGTTCGTATGCGCACCAAGATCCGTTAGCACTTTTATCTCCCATTTACAAGGCGAATACCTTGCTCGGAGTGTACAACAATGCATTTCAAGTGATGGCAAAGGAGGATTTTTGGGTTGCGTATGAAGGGGATGTGGTTTGGCATAATGACAACATGCAGATAAAGAAAAGAGGTCAACCAAACAGTACCCGGATCAGAACCAAAATGGATCATGAGAAAATGGTACGAAAGTGTGGCATATGTCGTGAAGTCGGGCACAATAAAAATACCTGTCCTAATCGTGGAGCAACCTCCACCAACAATTAGTTGTATGTCATTTGTATTTTGTATTTGTATTTGTATTTGTACTGCTTATGTATTTGTATTATCTTTTATTAAATAAACTAGTTATGTATTTGTCTTGTAGTGAAACTGTCTTCATGACCCATACTGTCAGTCTGTATTTTGGACAGTCAAATACGCATGCTTTCGTCTAGTCCCATCAAGTCAAGCATTGATCAGTGTGCCTACATTTATCATACAAGTTAGGCGTGCTTGTAAACAGTACGCAACAATACTCCTTTTCTACCCACTGCTATTATAAATTAGGGGTTCCTAGGGTTGAGTTTACACACAGAAACACAAACACCAAACACCAAACACAACAATGTCTCGCATTAGGCCAGATGGATGTCACTGGACAACACAGCCGCCGCCCCGGAGATCAACATGGCATATCGAACCTGAACCGGAGTATCGCAGAAGGAACGGACATGTCATATTCTCTGCTGTCAAACCTACCATGCCGGTGATGTTTTGGAATATCTCTTCCATCGAGCAACTCAAGAGGACTCTCATGTCCTTTTTAGAGGGGGAGTACGAATCCGGCAAACAGATCAGAAGCATCAAGAGGCTTAAAACAAGGGCCGATCCCGTGACCGGAGCAACAATAAGTTTCTGGGATAACGTGGAATACGACATTGATTGCTTTCAAATGATGAATGGACCAAATGACATTGTTTTAACTGTAGTAATTTCTTAGATGTTCCTGTTTTTTTTTTCTGTTGGTGATTTTCAATGTACCGTTTAATTAATTAATGAATTAATGTTTTCCATTATTTTCTTATTTAATATTTTTTAAAATATGTTAAAACAAGAAAGAAAAAAAAACAAAAAAAAGCATTGGGGACACGTAGGCGCCACCCCAGGTGGCTTAATAGTTCAAAATGAACTATGGCGCCACCCCAGGTGGCGCATATGTATAAGTTTTTGTGTGTTGGCTCCATGGGAGGTGGCTCCTACGTGTAGGGCACCTCCCAAACCTGGTCATACAGGTAATTTTTTCTAAAACCTGATTTTTTTTGGTAATTTTTTTTTTAAAACTGATTATTTGGATTTTTTTTCTCAAGGATATGATGAAGTTAATGTTTCTTTATTGAGTAAAAACTATTTGGTCAAATAAAACCTACATAGTAAGGTGTGATCATTTGATAGCCAAAATGTAAACAAAATTGTTTTTGACATATTATAGCCCTTAACCATCGAAAAGAAAAGCAATGTTCTCATTCCTATGTCTTTAAGTATAGGAGAACATTAATATTTTTGGGTATCATAATCTGCATGTTGGAGAGAAGGCTTTATGAAAGAAAAAAATTAAGTATGTTGACATAGATGATCAAAAAGAAAAAAAAAGAGAGAGAGAAAGAGAAATGAAAATAAAAAATAAACAAAATGTTAAAGAAAACAAAACGAAATCACCTAAGAAAGAGAAGTTTTGAAGCAAAATAAATTTATGCTCTCTTATCTTCATGACACCTTTGAATTTAAAGAAAAATCAGTATTTTTTGTAGGTCGGCCATGTTACAATCCTAATAAACACATTAGTTATCCATGACTGATTGCATATTTTTGTAATTTTACTTAGATGTAATACAAAATTTATTTATAATGTATGTTGTCTAAAAATGGCAAAACACCACTCAATCAAGTGATATTCAATGAAATTATAATTATGATAAAATTTGATGGTTGATCTAAACTTATATTGAAATCATATTTTGATTAAACAGGGTTTTCTTCTTCAAACTATAATTTATGGATACTTGTGATATTGACTTTGAATTTAGATTCAAATGAATCATGCCAATTACAATGATTTGTTCCATAAAATTATGATTAATCATAAATGAAGTATGCATGATAAAATTATTAGAACTATTTGAGATTTGTATGATTTTTTTTTAAATTATGGTATTGTTAAATTGAGGAGAGTTGATAAGTTTTACACTTACTTGTTTCAAATAAGCATTTATTAACTTAAATGATAAAAAAATCACATGAAGAACTCTCAATCTATCATACGAAGGAGATACAGTATTTGTATGAACATTTTTAATTATGGTATTCATAAGTACATGTAAAAATATCTAAGAAAATCAAAACGCATAGAAGTTTAGCAGCAAAGACCTTGTTAGACGAAGCAGGAACTCACCTAGTGAAGACAAGACAAAAATAGGACATCTTTTGGAGAAATTATTGTCAAGAAAAGAAGCAAGCTCGTTGGGGAAACATAGGCAGTTCAAGATGAGTTCCAAGCAATGTTACTTCATAAGGAGAAGTAAGTTATTATCGATGGGAGAGATGACAAATTCGTTGATAAATTAAGGTAGTTTCAAGACCACGTGGCTAAGTAACTTTAGAGTGAAGAAAGAATTTGCTCACTAGTAGAAAAACGAGGCTCACTGGGCAAAATGAGGCGGCCAAATCCCCATTGGATTTGTTGGACACAACTATTCTGAGCAAACAATGCATGCTCTCTAGGAGAGCTAATAACCTTGCTAGGGAGAAATGCTTGCTCAAATCCCCTTTAAATAGAGGTATCAACCATTCACAAATGATGCACTCAATTACAAAAGAAGGAAACATAATTGAGAGAATTTAGAGAGAATTCAAAGGGAGAAATCCCAAATGAGGTATTGAAGATCGAAGGTGGAGGCTCCGTCCGGTTAGAGAAAACGTTGTTGATGATATTTCATTTTTTTCTTCTTGATCATAAATGTAAAAAAACTATGAGTAAGAGTAGCTAAATTCTCTTTTGTTAGAGTTGGATGTAATTATCCAGAACCTTGTTGTATTTATCTTGATTGCAATGTTATATATGTTCCAGTTATACATTAATACTAATGTTTAGCCTTGTTCTCAATGATTAATATAACCTAGCTAATTATAACACGTTAAAATGGTTTTGAATTAATACTGAGAAATAATCTTCATAACTAGAACAAAGATTTTCATTTGTTACATGCTAAAACTCTAGAGACGGTTTTAAGTTTAACATTCACATATATTGTCAAAACTAAATGTTATTATATTGGTTAACTAGTTGAGAGATCGACATTTAAGCAATGTGATTGATTTCATGTCCTTGTCTAGATATAAACAACATACACAAATTGATAGGTGATAATATTAACTAATGACTAAGAATACATATATAATTGATCACGAGAATACATAAGGATAGGATAATAAACTCTAACCCCAAGAATCTCATTTCATTTGTTAAACTTATTTCCATTTATCACTATTTCAATTTAGTTTTATAACCAAACTACTTTTTCAACTACTTCTCTTAAAAAAAAAAAAAGATTATTGAACGATTTTCATATCACATCAATCCTTATGAATACGATATACACAAAAATACTTACTTTTGTTGTTACTATACACAACCAACGTTAAGAAACTTTAGCCTCATTATAATTTATAACGAATCTAAGTGTCTTTGACCTTTATGGAATGAAGTGTTTTTCATTTTCTCTTCTTGTGGAGAGTGATGCTGAGATCTCTAAGTTTCTTTATTGTTAGACTCTAAATGTGAGTTCGCATTAATTTTCTTTGTTTTTTAATTGGCGGTGGAGTTTTTTTTGTCAATGGATTTGTTGTTTTTTATAATCTCTCTTTTTTTAGAGTAATTTATGTCCAATCTTTACTCGGTAATTTTATACAAGACTTAATTGTGATTTTGAATTTTGTGTTTGATTGTATTCTCTTTTCTATTATATATATATATATATATATATATATATATATATATATATATATAAAGAACATTATTGAATTTTTTAAAAATATAATTCAAATTAATATTAAAATCTCATTAACATAATTTGAGTTTTAGTAGATGCAACCACATGCTCATTTCAACTAGTCATCAATCACTACCAATGGTTTGTAAAATCCTCCTGCTTTTAAAATTGTGTAGAAATGGAAAGCATAATATTCACTATCACTCTTCTAGTAGCTCCAAATTTAGTGATTTAAAAAATATAAAATGGACCACTATGTTGTTCCTAAGATGACAACAAAAATATGATAAGTTAAAGGGTTAAATAAGTTTTTGGTCCCTATAAATATTCCAGTTTTCATTTTTAGTCCCTCCCTACCTTTAGGCAACGGTTTTTACAAGAAAACCGTTGCCAAAACCAGCTAAAACCGTTGCCTAAAGGTAGGGAGGGACTAAAAATGAAACTGCAATATTTATAGGGACCAAAAACTTATTTAACCCTAAATTAAATAAGTGGTACATATATAGCACTCTATTTCGTACACTATACATGTGTGAGCATTATGACTGTCTTCTATATAATATGATAGAACTTGAAACTTTGCCGTTAGAAACAAATAATTAGTATCAACTTTTTCATTCACTTTTTTATTACATAAAATATACAAGACTTGAAAGAGTTTACTTTAAATTAATGATCTCTGAAAAAAAGTTTGCTTTTAGGAACTCTTGCAATAATTTTACTTTTCTTGTACTCTTAGTTAAGGTTAAATTATAGATTTAGGTTGGAAAAAAAAAACTTTACAATTTTTTATTTAAGAACACAACTTAAATATTACACTATAAATAGTTAGGATTTGCTAAAATTAAATGGGTCATGGATCTCTCTTAAAAAGTATTAAAATTGGTAAGGTACTTATTTGCACCCCCTTAATATAATTAAATGTCTTTTGGCATGATTGACTTCATTCTCTCTCTAATCAGTTTATTGGACTTTTTATCAATATTCTTATTAGAGGTTTTATCTTGATACTCCCATTTGGACCCTACACTCCCACAACTCATTTAATTGTGTAAAAAATTTAAAAGCCATTTCACAAAAGCATTGTCCCATTTCAAATTTTTCATACAGATTTTGAACATTTAAAATTTATAATCAGTAAGTTTAAGTTTTTACCGAATTTATTAATTTATACTGGATTTTCGTGCGTTTTTACAGCATTTTTTAAAATATACAAAAAAATCACATATTTTGTGTGTATTTTTAACGGATTTTTAAAAAAAGCGGTAGAACATATGCATTTTTATCGATTATTTTTAAAAAGTGGTAGAAATGCATATATTTTTTTCGGATCTTTTGAAAAATCCGATAAAAATGCATACAAAATATGAATTGTAAAGAACTTTTCAAAAGACCGACACTTTGTAAAGAAAAAACAAACAAAGACAATTTGATGTTGAAGCTCAACCTAAGACTAAATCTACTAAAGTAAAAGAACCACAATGCCTAATTAATATGTGATAATTCTTTATTACATTCTATCTACATCGATCTATGATCTTTGGTTTTATGTTAGGTTGTTGAATTTTACATCTAATAAAATTTCATGTTTAAACCACTATAAAATCACCAAGTTCATACCCTGCCGATAACATAATTTCTTCTTTATGTTCATGTTCTATTTTTTTCACTACCAATTTATGTAGCTTCTTTTTTATTAAGTACTCGCATCATAATTGTGTGGAAAGTGTCAGAATCTTTGTTTACCTTAGGACATTTTGACTGAATTTGTAGTAGATTATTTCGCCAATTGTTTATTTAGATTTCTACATCATATGTTATTAATTGATATTTCCCTCAACATCTATAAAGACATTCAACCGATTACTCAATGGCTTGCTTCACAGACCATTCAACATCTGTAAAGATATTTTCTAAAAGAAGTGTACCTTTAGATTGATTTGCAAGTCAGCGAGCAACATCATTTTCCTCAACGAGAGGATCATTCAATGGCTGCTCAACTACATTGACGGGAAGCTCCAATTGAGGAGAAAGATCTGTTTTTCAAAAGAACAACAAGTAAGATAGTATAAAACACTTTTCAAGTAAGTTGGTATAAAACACTTTTCTAAACACAATCTATAGATTTATTCTCAAACAAGTTAGCAAACTCACTTCTCTCAATAAGAGGATCATTGAGTGGTTGCCCAACAACATTTGCTTGAAGCTCCAATTGAGGTGTACGATTTGTTTGTATAAAAACAAAAAGTGAGCTAGTAAAACATATCTCAAGAGAGAGAGAGAGAGAGAGAGAGAGAGAGAGAGAGAGAGGCATTTTGTAAAAAAGCAAAAAAAAAAACAAAATATTTTGCAAACACCATATACCTTCAAATTTATCTGCAAGTCAGCTAGCAACATCATTTCCATCATTCAATAATCGCTCAACTATTTGTCAAAAGAATAACAAGTAAGCTCATTAAAACACTTTTAAAGTAAGATTAGTATAAAACACTTTTCTAAAGACCGTGCTCCTTCAAATTGATCCCATACAAGCTAGAAAAATCATATCATTCAGAGAAAGCCTTAGGATCATTCAATGGTTGCTCAATTACATTGGCGGGAAGCTCCAATTAAAGAGAAATATATGTTTTTCAAAAGGAAATAATTGAGTTTTACAGAAAAAGGAAAATTGAGTATTTCAAGAAAAATAAAAAATATGAGTTTTTAAAAAAATCGGAAAAAAAATCAAGTTTTTTCAGAAAAACAAAAAAATCAATTTTTTGAAAATACGAAAAAAACAGTACTGCTCATAAAAACGAAAAACAATCGAGTTTTTCAAAAATATAAAATTAGATTTTTTCCGAAAGACAAAAATAATCGAGTTTTTTTCAAAAACAAAAAAACCGAGTTTTTCAGGAAAAGAAAATAATCGAGTTTTACAAAAAAAAGAAAATTTGAGTTTTTTGAGAAAATAAAAAAATGAGTTTTTCGAGATAACGAAACAATCGAGTTTTTTTGAAAATATGATAATCGCATATTGAGGAGAAAGATCCACCGTATTTCTTTTAATTTGAGAAAGATCCATTGAATTTCTCATTAATTGGAGCTTATTTGAATTCCTTAAAACCTCCTTCTTTATCACACTTGATTTCTAAAACTCCCTCTCAAGTGTGAGTCTATACACAATGATTCTTCTTTTATATCGAGACACTTTTGATTGATTGAATAGTGACTTGGCACAGATCTATGATCTCTAGAACAGTTGGATAGAATTACATGTCTTGCATATTTAAACATGGAAGAAGTGATTGCTTCAATTTATCAGCTTTTATGTTATTGAACCTTCAACTTCACATATTTACTGAAGGTTGAGAAAACACTTAGAAAGGGGGTTGAATAAGTGGTTCTTTAAAAATCTTGATGAAGGAAAGATAGACAGAACACAGTTATTTTTATCTTGGTTCACCTTCTCAATAAGGCTACCTCCAGTCCACCCTCAACAAGGTGATTTGCCTCTCTCAACAAGGACTTAATCCACTATAATCAGAACCTGATTACACTTGCAAGACCAACTGTCGTGACTCATAATACAATGCACGAGCCAAACTGCTGGTGACTAACAATCCTGCACAAACCAACTGTTTGTGACTAACCAACTTCTAAGACTCAACTAGTCTTAGACTTATTGAGACTTCTGACCCAACTGGTCTCTCAAGGACTCAATTACCACGTAACTTCTGATGACAATGTATAGTGTTGCTTCTAGAAAGCTGTAATCACAACTGTGATATTTCACTAAGATTAAGTACAGAATAATGAACTCAGAATATGGATAAGAGAATTTTTGCTTCAGAGAGTTTTTCTTCACGCTTGATGATTTTTCAGAGTTGTAGCGTTCTTGTGTGTTCTTTCTTGTTTTCTTCTTTTCACTCGTTGTATATGTATTTTATTTCAAACGATCATGAGTATATATATAGCTTCAGAATTTTTGACCGTTATCTTCAAAGCTTGTATTCAACATTAAATGGTTTGCGTGTTGTCTTTGCTTTTGTTGTCTCCAAGGATTTGCATGTGGATAGCTTCTTCAATCAACCTTGGGAATTTCACTTTTGGAGTGTTGAAGCCGTTTTGCTAATGATTATGTCTTCAACGGTTTTATTTGAATCAATCTTCGTAATCTTTTGTTCAGCCTTTGTTCTTCAACTTTTGTTGTGGGTGTGTTCACGGTGTTCCGGTGTAATATCAGAAGTTGCTTTCAACGGTATTAATTTGAATCATTCCTTAAGATCTTCTGTTCAGCCTTATTCTTCAACTTCTGTTGTAGATATGTTTGCAGCGTTCTGGTGCAGTATCAGAAGTTGCTTTATGACTTGCGTTGTGTTTCTCCAGCTTCTCATAAGTGCCAAGTTTTAATTGCTGGTACTGGTACATCTTCTGAAATTAGAACCATATGATTAGAGTACCATGTTTGCTTTAACTGCAACTTTGGTCCCCCTATTTTGCATTTTTTTTAATTTTGATCCCCCTATTTTAAAAACCACTATTTTGGTCCCTATTTTAAGTTTGATTTTGGTCCCCCTTCCCAATTTGATCTAATTGTTCATGTACTGTTCATGTACGGACATGTACTGTTCATGTACGGAATATGTACTGTTCATGAACAGTACATGAACAGTCACCGTTAAAAATGGAGAGGGGACTAAAATCAAACTAAAAACTTAAAATAAGGACCAAAATAGTGATTTTTAAAATAGGGGATCAAAACTAAAAAAAATTCAAAATAGGGGACCAAAGTTGCAGTTAAGCCTACAAAATTTATTTGTTTGTTATCATCAAAACACTAAAATATAATTAGAACCAAACTATGTTCTAACATTTACTTCTCTTGATTTTCACATAGCGTGCATCTTTCTTTGGGCTGTGAGTTAGAAGTCTTTAATTTCATTGATTTCCTCCCTAATAATCACTTTAAAAATTTACTTAATAATATACTTAAAAATGACCAAATATAATTATATCTTAAATAAAAAGTCACCTAAAGATCTTTAAAATTGAATCATTAACATTACAAACCAAATTATTTAATTAATTCAATGTTTAAAAAAATATTAAAGGAGGATCTATTCAAATAATCAATTCATAAAATACACATTTATTTGAAAATAGTTTTATATTATTTTCGACTATATCTTCTTATAAATAAAATAAGAAGCCAAAATTGCATAGACACATATTTGATTTTTCGTACACAAGTTTCTTTGAAAGAAATTGCATACACACATATTTGATTTTTCAAAATGTTTGGTCATTAAAAATGTATTTGACTCTAAAATTACGTGATTTAAAAGTTGTTCCAACTATATTCTCTCATTAATGAGTGATCTAAATATAGTCATTTGACATGAGGGAAAATATTCATGATTAAAAGTGTTTTCATTGCCCGAGAGTTTTTAGCGAGAGGAAATTAAATATTTTAAATAAAGAGTATTTTGTTCTATTTTTAGTGAGAGAAAAGATGGGATCGAAATTTCTTGTAGAGTGATATTTTGTTTTTTAAATTGAGATTTTTTTTGGGAGATGAGAGATATTAAAATATAATTATTATACTGATAAAATTAATTTCAATTTGTTTCTATAAAAATTCTAATTTATCTAAGAAACTATTAAAACTTTAGGTTTTTTATCCAATGACTTTTATTTACATTGGAGCTTTCTTTTTTAAACTAAAATGTTACTTTTTTCTCTAGTTAATCTTATGTGCTACAAGTCTACTATTATTGTTACTCTAAATTTTTTTCGCTTATTTTTGGATAAAAATTGTAATAGTTGATTTATCCATTCCGTTTTTATTGAAAGAAAATTCATACACACATATTTAATTTTTCAAAACTTTTGATCATTAAAAATGTTTTTAGACTATAAAATTAGATGATTTAAAAGTTGTTCCAACTATATTATTTAGTTAATGAATGATTTATATATGTTAAATTGAGTTTCATGCTTGTTTTATAATTTATGATTAACTTATTTTTGGATAGATTACTATAATATTTGATTTTGTCCATGCAAATTTTAATGAAAGAAATTGCATAAACATATATTTGGTTTTTGAAAACTTTTGATTGTTATTAATGTATTTAGATATTAAAATTACATGATTGAAAAGTTGTTCTAATTGCATTCTCTAATTAATAAATGATTTTAATATATTCATTTGACTTCCATGTTTGAAAATATTCATGCTTATTTATTGATTCTTGTTTTTTATTTAAAATTACCTTATTTTTAGATCAAAATTATAATATTTGATTTAATATTAGTTGACATGGTGATGTTGAGAATTGCTAAAAGAGTTATGGGAGGACTAGGAAATGTGTTGCTTGATTCACCAACATGATACTCACTATTTTGGAAAGAATACTAATAAGGAAATTGACATATATCTTCTTCATGTTCAACATTATCAAGATCATCTTCCACTTCAGCTTCAACCAGTAGTCATTTTAGCAGTCGATTCACAAACATGAGCCAATTGTTCGAGTCCATCAGCTTTGGGAGGTGAATTTCCTCTTCGTGTCCCTTTAATGTCTAAATAGGAAATCATTGGTTAAGAAGTGAGTCAAAGTAGGATGATCACCAAACTATTGGTCACCCTAAATTAAGAAAAACAGAATTAGGAGCGGATGGAGTCCCCTGCTTCTGATGTTCTACCTACTCCTCCTCCTGATCTGAGGGTTACTTTCCCTGCTCCTCCTGGTCTGAGGGTTACTCCCCCTGTCTTTGATGTGATGATTCCTCGGCGTCCTTGCACTCCACTCATTCGCATTCACGACGGTATAGTTGTTTCTCACCCTGTCCGCATTCGCGGCATTTCACCTTCTCGCTCTCTCCGCACAACACTTTCTCATCCTATCCACACTTCCAACACTCCTCCATCTGTCCGCATTACCTCTCCCTGCACCAAGCTTACTTTGTTCTAATTGCATTCTCTAATTAATAAATGGTTACCAAAAAGAAGTAGAATCACATTTAATCAGATGGATTAAACTCTAAATTAAGAATGAATTACCAAAAAGAAGTAGAATCACATTTAATCAAATGGATTAAACCCTAAGAATCACATTTTAACGAAAAATTAATTATTTTTAATGTTTAATTTGTTGAAATTTTTAATACAATATATATTTTTTAGTTTATACATGATTTTTCTTTAATTCATAAATTAATATGACTTTCTATTTTTGTTATCTCTATTTATTTTGTTCTTAAGGATAATAATGTTATATTTTAAATGATTGATTATGCTATTTACATGTAATTTTTTTTAATTAAATCAATGAGTAATTAATTTTAATTTAATTATTTAAGAACCATAACAAGCGGCAATGCGCAACCCGTTTAGATGCACAAGTAATATTTGTTTTATGTAATAAAAATATGAGAAACGCTAACCAGTGCCCTCATGACAATGGTTAAGACTTTAAAAATAGTAAATTTATTTCGGTAATCTGCATATTTAATGCCTCGAAAATTGAAATATTAATTTTTCTATAAAATATTTTTTTTAGAATACTTAACCATTGCCCTAATGGCACTAGTTAGCAAGACCCTCAAAATATGTAGTTAAATATGTTTGTGCTCCTCATAAATATCTCATTTTTTTTTAAATATCTTTTTTTTTCATTCTCGATAAAGGATATGTTCAAGTCGTTAGCTGGCCATAACATTGATATGGCGGATAGGGACTGGAGTAGAATTTGGAAAGCGTCGGTCCCGGAGAGATGCAAAAGTTTCATGTGGCTTCTCAAACACGATCGACTTCTAACAAACTTCAGTAAGAGTAGAAAAGGTTTAGGTGGGGCAGCCTGTAATTTGTGCGGCAACGTCTGTGAAACAACTCTTCATGCGATGCGGGACTGCTACAAAAGTGCTGATATTTGGAGGAGCTTAGTGCCTAGTGACATTCATGGTGATTTTTTTAGTGCTGGTCTTGGCAATTGGATCCACATGAATCTCACATACAGTGGAAATGTGAACAAAGATTGGTGTTGTACCTGGATCATTGCTTGTCACGCCATTTGGACGTGGAGAAACCGTGAGGAACATAATATGGATTATTTGAGACCTTTGGATCCGATAGTCCAAATTCTGCAAAGGAAGGAGGAGTATATCAATGTAGTGAGTATTTTCAAGCATCATAACAAAGACAACTCGAGCAATAAGTTCTCAGGTTGGATCCCTCCTACCAGCAGATTTATCAAGCTAAACACAGATGGAGCTTGCAACTCTAATGTAGCAGGTTGTGGTGGAGTTCTAAGGAATCACAATGGTAGTTGGAAAGGGGGTTTCTCCAAGTTTGTAGGTAATTGCAATGCTTTAATGGCTGAGTTTTGGGGTGTGCTTGAAGGCCTAAAGCTTGCATCAAAGCTAGGTTTCCATCAACTAGAACTTAACACTGATTCTTTAATTGTCGTTCACGCCATTGAAGAAGGAAAAGTAAGGGCAGTCGAGTGTGTGGCTATTCTCCGATGCATCTTGGAGGTTATGTCAAACTTTGAAGTTGTTGTGATCTCTCATGTTAGCAGAGTTTCTAATTCCAGTGCTGACTGCCTTGCCAAGCGGGGATGTTCGGAGCGGCAGTCTGTTGTTAACGAGAAGCTTCCTCAATTTTTGAGAAATTTAGTTGAGCTTGATGCTCAGGGGATTGTCTCTCTTTCAGAGCCTGTGTAGTTGTTTTGTTTTTTTTTTTGGGCCTAGGCCCCCCCTCATAGCAAAAAAAAAAAATTTTTTTTTTCATTCACACTTTTGATTCCTCCTATACTTTAATAATAATTTTTACCATTTAACAACACAAATAAAAATAGAGTATGTTACCATAAGTAACACGAAATTACATTAGAATAAAAAAAATTATTCGGTGCAAGTGATTATTTAGTTAGATGAAAATTTATAAGAATAAATAATTCTCATTATTTATAATACATATTCAATTTTTAATTTTAAATAATTTTATAATTTTTTTCTATAACAACTTTTTTAAACAAATTAACTAATTATGATTTGAATTTATATGAAATGCAATTAATTCCTCGACTCTAAATGTATTTGGTATCAATTTTGAACATTAGAGCTATGTTACCGATCTCGTCATTTTATCGATGGTTTTCCTTTGAACTTGGTTCCTCTTCGAATCTATATTCATCATTATCGTTCTGCTGAAGCAACCAATCATTTCTGGATCGAAGTCTATACACAAGATAATTCCAAAGGAGAACTAGATTATTTTTATTATACTCCTGTCAATCGTAGCAATTTTCTAACTACCATTAGCATAATCCCATTCTATTAACCCCGCATTGCACTATTATCACAAGTGCATTCACCTTGTTTTTGTTTTTCTGCAAACTAGTAAAGGATCCGTGCGTTCGCACGGGTTGCGCAAAGTCGATATAAATATTTAATAAATATTATATAATTATGGATAAGAAATATATATAAAAATATATACGAATTTAGAGAAATAAAAGTTTCAATGATGATTATCATAAAAATATTAATTTAATTTATCAAATTGTATAGTTATCAGAATATACATGGAAATTATGTTGAGCCTCTATATCTAAGAGGAAGTCAGTCGATGCCTCTTTGATCCTCTCAACAATTATTATTGCTATTTTTTTCAAAATAAAGCATTAAAGTTTGAAGACCAAAAAATGAACTCTCTATGCACATCACACTTTCTCACTCCTTGTCTCTTAATCTCTTTATATTTACTCTCTCTACTTAAATAATTTCTCAATTATTACAATTAAACACAATAAATCAAAGAAATGAAAATTCTCTATTCAATCGTTCATACTCCTCCTCTTTACGGTCCTCCAACAAAAAAATCAACATCTCATCTCACTCAAATTTGGATCTCTCTCATTCTTACTCGAGGTTTTCTCTCTGCTTCTCTTGATAAAGAACTGAAACAAAAACTCAACAATCAAAATATAATCATCCATAAAACTCAAACAAGGAAAACCCCAATCACCAATTTTCCCAACCTCAATTCACTATCTTCAGATGAGGTTACATGAAGATTACAAATCAAAAGTATGTGATATTTCGTGTAACCTCATCTGAAATATCAAACTCAAACAAAGAAAACCCCAATCACCAATTTTCCCAACCTCAAATCACGTGAATAACAATGAGTGTATCAATTTTAATTGGCCTCATTAAATATGATATTTCAAACTTCTCAATTATCAACCATTATTGTATTTTATTATTTTGATTATTTTAGTTTAATTATTTAAAACTACTAATGACTATTATGCCCTCAAAATTGGGTTAATATATTGATTTGGTCTTGATTAAAATGTAATTAGATGAGGCATTTGTTTTCTTATATTGTTAGTAGATACTTCCTTTGTCCCAAATTATAAGAGAAATTTACTTTTTAGTTTCATTGAATAATTAATGTATCTGATCTATATATATACCTAATACATTAATTATTCAATGAATCTAAAAGTGAATTTCTCTTATAATTTGGGACGGAGGGAGTATATACATTCTCGGTGGATATGACTTATGAGAATTACCCTAGCCACATTATACAGTAGAAACTCTTTATATTAATACTCGGTAAATTAATAAACTCCCTAAAATAATAAATTTGTCCGATCCCGACTTGGGCTAATGTAAAAAATTGAAAAACTCCATAAAATAATAAGATAATAATTTTTCAGGAGATGCCTTTATAATTTTGGGTCCCAAGAAAATCATAAATTAATAATTCATAGAAATGGAAAAACAAAATATTACACTCTATTGAAATATGATTCAATAGTTGTCTGTTTTCCTTTAAGTATACATTGAACACATTTGTTTCTCTTGTTTACTTTTACTGTACTTCAAAAGTCATTATTGATTTCCAAAGCATATGAACACAGTAGTTACTAATTTAAGTTGAGTCTCAAAATTCACTGCAACGTAATTCTAAAAGGCATAGACTAATTTGCTTTTTTGTTTGGTATGTAGAGTATAATTACTTAAAAACTCTTTAAATTAATAATTATTAATTTATCGTTAAATTAATAACTCTCTAAATTAATAAATTTCTCCACTCCAACATTATTAATTTAAAGAGTTTCTCCTGTAATTTTTGAGAAACTAATATAGTAATATAGTAAAGTAATCTTGTAAAAAATATACATTTAATCTTGTAAAAATTCTTTACAATATGAATGCATATACACACACGAAAATGTTGTTATTTTGTTTCCTAGTTTTTGAATATTTGAGAAAGAAAATGGCAATTTCGAGGTTCGAACTAACGCACCTGCGCTCACGCTTTGCTTCTCTTTCGCTCCTTTCTTCGCATTCACAGTAGGGCTGCACCTCACAAACAAAAACCCTTCTCTCTCTCTCTCTCTCTCTCTCTCTCTCTCTCTCTCTAAACCCCATCATTTTTCACTCTCTCTCTCTGTGCAACAACCAACACCAACAATGGCGGCTTCACTGCCTCCCAAAGAAGCCAACCTCTTCAAGCTCATTGTTGTAAGCTTCCACTCTCTCGTTTTGCTTATTGTTACTCAGATTCAATTATATTCACTCTTTAACACTTTCTTGATTGTTTCCACTTCTTTAAACCCTAGATTCTGCTTTTTCTCACTTCTCAAACTATCATTGCTAACTAAGAATCTAACGAAACCCTAGGTTGGATTTAGCTGTTGTAATTTCAGATGTATGACATGAAATTTGAAGTCTCTGGGAATTGATAATTTGGTACTTTGAACTTGTACTTTCTTGGATTCACTGTGTGCTTAGAGAGTAGTTTATTGGATTCACTATGCTCTTTGTTTTTCCCTCTGCAATCTTAGAGAGTAGTTTCTTTATGGTGTTGAAAACTAGGGAGGAAATTCAAAGGAAAGAAAAATTTCTGTTCTTGGAACTTTGAACCGGTATTAGAATTTAGAAACTGTTATGAATTGAGTTTATTTGATAATTTAGAATTTTAGTTATTGGAAGTTAGAACTGATATAAATACATGTTATAGATTGAGTTTATTTGATACTTTAGAATTTTAGTTATTGGAAGTTTGATATGATTATTAAGAAAGATCTCGAGATTAATGATTTGGATAGAAGCATGGTCCTTGACAGAACATTATGGCGAAAGTTGATCGATGTATCCAACCTCACTTAGTGCGATAGAGCTTGGTGGTTGTTGTTGTTGTTGTGGAAGTTTGAACTGATATCAAATACATGTTATAGATTGAGTTTAATTGATGCTTTAGAATATGAGTTGTAGGTATGGGAAGTAGTTTGGCACTTTAGGACTTTAGTTATAATAAGTCGGTTAAAAAATCTGCCAATGCAATCAGAGCAGCCATTTGATAGTGCCGTGCTGCTGTTTCAGAATGACTGTGGATGTTTATTTTTATCAATGTGTGTGTAGAGAGTACTAGCTGACTTAATCACTCGGAGCTGCTGGGAGTAGTCAAATTAAAATTTGGAAATAGTTATTGCCTCTGTATGGGATTAAAACTGAAAAATGAAGATGGTTTGGCTTTTTCTTTTCTCAAGGGACTAGACAATTTGCTGCAGTTGTTTCTTTTGAAATTAAGTTTTATGCATGTTAAAGTGTCCATTTGTTGTTAAACTGTCCATTCAATTAACTTGTCTTTAGGATATTTATGTGAGTAAAATGATATTTTTCTTTTTGAGGTGATGCATTAATTGTATGCTGAGGTCATTTTCTTTATTGTTATTGCTGCAGAAATCATATGAGACCAAGCAATATAAAAAAGGCATCAAGGCAGCTGATGCTATTTTGAAAAAATTCCCAGACCATGGAGGTATACATTTTTTTTTGGTGGTAGTTTGCAAGTTGTTTTCTATTTTCATTTCATGTTTTTAACTTTTAGCTACAAAATTATCATTGTTTAAACTTTTGTTCTCGCCCTTTACATATATGACACTTTGTTTGAAATTCGTTCCCTGTTGATAAAGTTTTGCATGTGAAACGTGTTATTTTTTGTAATTAACAGTGAAAATAAGAGCCGGAAATAGAAAACTTTTTATGCTTCCTTTCCAAGTTGTTTGAATCATTCAAGCAATGCCATCTTTTTAAATGTATCTTCACCCTATTCTATCTAATTGCTCTCTGTTGCAGCATTAGCATATTTGGCTTCTTCGCTCATATATGTATTTTTAACATTTATCTATGTGTCCGTTCCTTTTTCTGGATGATAGAAACTTTATCAATGAAGGGTTTAACATTAAACTGCATGGATCGCAAGTCTGAAGCATATGAACTTGTTCGTCAAGGATTGAAGGTCCGTGGGTTGTCTTTGATTTTACTTGATTTATTAATCTTTCAATCATTGCTTATTAAGTGATTCGGCTTTAATACTGTTTTGGCACAGAATGACCTTAAAAGTCATGTTTGCTGGCATGTTTTTGGTCTCCTATACCGGTCAGACAGAGAATACAGGGAGGCAATCAAGTGCTACCGAAATGCACTTAGAATAGATCCTGACAATATTGAAATTCTGCGTGATTTGTCACTCTTACAGGTACTGTCTTAAATTCATTTTACCTTTACTTTCTTATTTATAATGGATAGGAACTCAGAAAGTATTTGAACACATACACACATACAATGTAATGAATTTAACTTGAATATTACTATTTTATGCTGGCATGTTCTTGAGTCAGAAATCATACTGCTCAGAGTTTGTTTAATTTGTGGATACATTTTGGCTTATTTCTAAAGTATATCAGGTTTTTACAAAACATATGACCAAACAAAAAGTGACTAAGAGATGGGTTAGACAGAGAAGTTTCTATAGACATATGGCTTAAATTTTTGAACAAATAAATCTGATTTACGTGAGCTAATGATAGGTAGATGAAAATGAAAAAGTAGAGTAATAATGAAGTTTGCGAAGTTAGGATCTTTAGAGATCAAGGCTCACACACATGTTTCTCATCTGGTCATTTTGAATCTTGATTATCTGGTAGAACTGAAGATTCAAAGATAATTGTGGGTGAATGACTTAGGTTCATAAACCTGTTATATTGAAGAGTGAGCTCTACTAAAAAAGATTAGAGCCAAGGAAGCCCATCAATCTCTCGATTTAAATTACAGAAATACAAGAGTATCATCCCTTATTTTCGAGGCATTAAATCATCTAAATGCAATTGCCTTGTAAAGGATAAAATATACTAGCCTAACAACTGATTATTAACATTGGCCGTTTAAATAAAATATGCACAAGTATATAATCAGCGATTCTTTTTTATAGTGTAATATGGTCTACTTATGTGATAGTTCTTTCTACTCTTTACTGACAGGCTCAAATGAGAGATTTATCTGGCTTTGTTGAGACTAGACAACAACTTTTGACTCTTAAGCCAAATCATCGCTTGAACTGGATTGGCTTTTCTGTTGCCCATCATTTAAACTCTAAGTATGATATGTATTTATTTTGATTTCCCCCCCAATTGTTGACACCTTAAACGGAAATTCGTTGTTGCATGCTGGTCTAGGAACAGTTGTCCTTGACTCAATATATGTATTTGACAGTTTGCCTGTATTGTGCTGAATTTTTCCGTCCTATTTTAGCTTTTCAGAGATTTTTTTTGGGAACCAAATGATATATTTAGTTGTGCAGACTCTTTCGTTTCTTTTATTTACTGAAGTCTAGTTTTCTTATTACAAGTAGTTGTTGAAATGTAATACAGACCTTTTCAATCTTTAACAGTGCGTCCAAGGCTGTGGAAATTTTGGAAGCCTATGAAGGGACTTTAGAAAATGATTATCCTCCAGATAATGAACGGGGCGAGCATGGGGAAATGATTTTATATAAGGTTATCCTTTGACAGAATGTCTGCATCTGTTTCTTATTGAATGCTCAATGCTCATTCACATATTTGATGTCTGATATGACTTTTAGCTTAACTATACTATCTACACATATTGCATATCAAATTTTTTCTCATAACTTGTTGTTTTTAAAACTGTATGAAAGCATCAGTGGTAACTTATTTTTGACCTTGACGTCTATGGTTAAAACCGATAATGTAAAACCTGGACTGGAAATTTGGTGACCCAGTTCTCTTGCTAATCTATTTAGAAATGTTGCCACTGTTAAAATATTAGATAGTATCTTACAATATCTTTACATTATCTTATTTTATCTTATAAGATCAACTTGTAATCTTACTGTATCTTAGAGTATCACGTAGGATTAGTTTCTATATCTCCTGGGAATTTTGGGTTGATTGTTTACCAGAGGCTGAATCAGCAATTTAGTGATCTGACTGTCTGACTGGGTCAATTATTAGTCAGAAAGGTTTTGACTGTCAAAATGAAACAGTCTAAAGGAGGTTTGGATCCATGTAGGCAGTCTTACCTTGTGTTTGAGAGGCTGATTCTTGAATAAAAGGTTTATGATAAAACACATGACTATAATTAAATTGCATTTGTTGAATGCGATTCTTTTTTCTTTCTTTCTTTCTTTCAGATCTCTTTGCTAGAGGAATGCGGATTTCTTGATAAAGCTCTTGAAGAGTTACGCCAAAGCGAATCGAAAATTGTATGTTATATTTAGCTTGGTAATTTGATAATTTAACTTACTATCCATGATATATAACTTGTTTGTGGTTGCCTTTTTAGGTTGATAAACTTGCTTTTAAAGAACAAGAGGTTTCACTTGTAGTGAAGCTTGGTCATTTAGAAGAAGCAGAATCGTTGTACAGGATATTACTTTCCATGAATCCTGATGATTATAGGTAATGAAGAACACTTATATTTTAGGTCAAAGTGTCTCAATTGATCAGTCTTTTTAGATGTTTTTTCCTTGTTGTGTTTGCCCCGTTTTTCTTGTTTGTTTATTTTATGCCTGAACGATTTATTTAACACACTTCTAGCTTGTAAATAAAATTATTCTTTATGCAAAAGTTATGTTTCTATTACTCATGTGTTCTGAAGGTTGGGATGAATACATATTGTTTAAGGTGTTCTTATTTATACTTCTTCTGAGAGATCCAGGTCCCTCGCTTGTCCCAAATCTAATTTTCACTAGATGACTATCTCTCGCTCTCACCCCCTATTATTTATAGGCAACAATCTTTATTTATTTCTTCTAACTATCTCAGTCTTGTTAACTGACCAAGATTCTTTATTAACAGACCTATCTCATTGCTATTTGTATTGGTCCAGAAGTTCAAACAAAATTACAAAATTGTAAAATGCAGACAATGTTGTTTGAAATTTCCATAGTGTCCAATATGGTTATGACTACAATTTTGAAGTGTCTGTATGTTCCTTTTTAGTGGTTGAGACTAACCAATTTGAATAGGATAATATTTGAAAAATGGGACCAAATATTTTTTGGATATGTCTCACGTTAGGAACCGAGAACTTTATACATGTGATTTTGTGTATTCGTTGTTTACTTGATTTCTTATAAGTGGAAGTTTGAGTTTTGCTTAAAGATAGATTAGGATAAAGCTCATCTTGTCTACTTTTATAGAGAAATTGGTTTATTTATTTTTCATTGAATTGATAAAGGGATAATTTTGCTGTGGACTGCAGTTTCCTTTTCTTTTTGGCGCTTGTTGATTTGATAAACTATTTATTTTGTATTTGAATTGTCTATGACATACTTATTTTTATTAGCCATACTTGTAGAAGTTGAACATTTGTTCTTGTTTCATGTTATCAATCAGTTACTATGAGGGTCTCCAAAAGTGTGTTGGTTTGTATTTAGAAGATGGGAAGTACTCTGCCGATCAAATAGATCAGTTAGTTTCATTGTATGAAGCACTTGGGCAACAATATAAGTGGTCTTCTGCAGTTAAGGTAACACTGTTCGTTGTTGTTATTGCTAGTCATTTAAACCTTTTTGTTTAATATCTTTTCTTAAAAGTTAAACAATCACCAGTAATATTTTGCTGTATTATCCATTTAACACATTTAAAGTACTTGCTTTTCCTGTGGAAATGATTTTTCTAATATATAAGAGTATTACTGTGTTGCTGATAAGTGTTTTTGAAAAATGTAAAACTAAAGAATGGGTCTCTCAGAGTAGTGTACCAAGGGGAAAAACCGGAAGAATACTCCAGAGAAGAGAGAAAATAGAAAGATGACTACCGATTACCCGCCTCACTCACCCCACCTCATCAACCCCCCCATCTTGGTTTTTCCGTAGGCCAGTCTACAGTCACTGTGGCTGTACCTTGTGGCCACCACCTTCAACTGAAACATGTCACTCTCACTTTGACTGTGCCAACTAAGCTTTCCTCTCTTCAAACTTATTAACTTTGTCCACTTTCCTGCATAGGCAACCTTCCTTAATTTTCGCTCTCTTTGAAATCTCCGCTACCCATCAATAATGAAGAAGCAAGGGAACATAACCCACTAAATTTATTATTGAAATGGTATTTTTAGGCCTCGACTCGAGCCCCTGGGAAAACATAGGAGGCGCAGTTGAAGAGACCTTTTAGATGGTGGCATTTGTGGAGTGGGGAGGAGGTGCTGCCATGGGAATCTTAGTCTTCAAAAGATCAGAAAAAATGGTTGTCGGTGATGCAGCGAATTGAAGTGGTGTCATTTTTCCAGTTGTCGCTAATCTGGTAATGTACTCGAGAGAGAGAGAGAGAGAGAGAGAGAGAGAGAGAGAGAGAGAGAGAGAGTGTCAGAATCGAAGTGGTGCCATTTTTGCAGTTGTCGCTAATCTGGTAATGTACTCGAGAGACAGTGTTAGCGCATGTTCTGTTTGCCCACCAGGCACAACTTTCAAAGCCTACTTTGCAGTACAGCACCAAAGTTGAGTCACAGTAGTTGCATGGAGAGAAAGTAAAGAGGGTGGAAGAGGGGATGGCGTAGGGCCGCCAGCAAGATCCAAAGAGGGTGGAAGTACATGTGGCTGGGAGAGGGTTCACCTCGAAGATGCGGTAGTGGGTTGGAGGGGAAGGGAGAGATGGAAGTGGAAGCAGCGAGAGAGGTCTGTAAATAAAATACTTGAGAAAATTAAAATTCGACTGGTGGTAATATACAGATCATCCATTTTAAACTAGTGTACTCTATCACAGCTGCTAAAGAAGTAATCCTATTTTTGTTGACATCTTCATCAATCAATCTGTGCATTTTCTAGTAGTAGTATGGGAAAATGCTTGGTGTTCTACTAATTGGACAATTGTTTTGGATAAAATTCATTCTTAGTGGATTTTTTTGTTTGCCAGAGAATACCCCTGGATTTTTTACAAGGTGACAAATTTCGAGAAGCAGCAGAAAATTATATTAGGCCTCTCTTAACTAAGGTACACAAAGTTCCTTTTCATATTTTATGTGCTCTGTTTAGTTGTTTCAAAATTAATTAAATTTCTTTCTGTGTTTTTCTAGGGAGTTCCATCTCTGTTTTCTGATCTTTCTTCTTTGTACAATCATCCTGGGAAGGTCAGTTTTTATCACATACATTTCTATTATTAAATTTGTTACGGATTTCATAATTAATTGACTTTTTTTTTGTTATTTCTACTATTCAGGCTGACATTTTGGAACAACTTATTCTTGAGTTAGAGCATTCAATTAGGACATCAAGCCAATATCCTGGGAGGTAACTTGTTAGATTTGTTTTGGTAACATGTGAGTTGAGCAAAATATTCATTTGACTTAATTTTTATCTTGGATATCTCCTGGCTAACTCTTAAATGAAGAAAGTGAAGAGAGCTGCAAGGGAAGCATACATGCCCAATGTTTTTTTAGTCAGTAACTGAAGTTCCCATGGAACAACCTTAAGCAGAGAACCCACGAAAAACATAACTGCATCCCATGTTAAATAAGTGGCAATGATAATTCTACTTGGTACTTTTGTATTTTATAAATAATCATTGTCTCTCTCTCTCTTTCTCTCTCTCTTTCTCTCTCTCTTATACAGTACGGAGAAAGAACCCCCTTCATCTCTTTTGTGGACTTTGTTTTTCTTGGCTCAGGTTTGTGGCTGCCGTTTGATATTTATATTCATTTCCTGCTTCCTTTCACTAATAAATTTGTACTGGTGCAGCATTATGACAGGCTTGGCCAATATGCGATTTCTCTTTCTAAAATCGACGAGGCTATAGAACACACACCTACTGTCATTGATCTATATTCTGTTAAGGTTTGTTCAGAGTCATGAGTTCCATTCTGCTCGTTATTGGATTTGTTAATTTTTTTTCCCGCCGTCCGTCCTTTATATTATGAAGCATCATCATGTGATTGTGGTTAACCAAATACCATTAAGGATGAAATGACTCTTGACTATGATTTGGCTGAGTAACTTGTAGAATTTCTTTGACACATTATTTGTGCAGATTTTTAACCATCCTTCTTTGTATTAGACATTTGGTCAGCATTGTCACATAAGTTATTGCCATGTGTATTGTGTGTTATATGTGATGCCTTTGCGCTTAAAAAGCCCTTTTAGACTAATTTTGCATTTTGCCTTGCAGTTTCTGTCATACTGCTTTATTCAATTCAGAATGCTTAAATGCCATATAATTTATCATTTTTGTGTTAATAGAAAAAGATAAGATATTTGTGCTCAGTAAAGCTTGATTTTTGGGTATTGAGCTTTTTAATATGACATAAGAAAGCACTTCAATCTCAACAAAGCTTTTTCTATGCTTGAGTGCGAACACATTATTATTGAAATTCAAAACAAATCAGATGATTAAGTCTCTTGCGGGTTATGCATGTAAGAGTACAGATGGATAAAATGAATAGAAGCTGAGATTGGGATTACTGGTGCTTTTGTCCTCATTTAATTACAAAACTAAAAGAATTCTGATTGTCTTTGTATAACAGAGTCGGATATTGAAGCATGCTGGTGATTTGAATGCTGCTGCTGCATTTGCAGATGAAGCAAGACATATGGATCTTGCTGACCGTTATGTTAATAGTGAATGTGTTAAGCGGATGCTGCAGGCTGATCAGGTTTTTGTTTTTAATTGCACTATATTTATATATCAGCTGATAGGCATAGTGATTTAAGAGTTTTTTTTCCCGCTTTTCTGACTCTGCTGTATTTATATATTCCATTGCTATCAAGGTGGCTTTGGCAGAAAAAGTTGCTGTGTTGTTCTCAAAAGATGGAGATCAGCATAACAACCTTCATGATATGCAATGCATGTGGTTAGTTAGTATACAATTATGTGTCAAATTTTTGCACATTCAATTTGAGTGTTATTGTCTTAACATGTTGTAATATCTATACTTGCTAGGTATGAGCTTGCCTCAGGTGAAAGCTTTTTCCGCCAAGGCAATCTTGGGCGGGCTCTCAAAAAATTCTTAGCAGTGGAGAAGCATTATGCCGATATTATTGAGGACCAATTTGACTTTCATTCATATTGCTTAAGGAAAATGACTTTGCGTACTTACGTTGAAATGCTTAAATTTCAAGACCAATTGCACTCACATGCATATTTTCATAAAGCAGCAGCAGGGGCTATCAAGTAAATATCATGTCTTTTGTTGGTGTGTGTTTTAATGCACAAGTTGTTATCTCTGAAAATCCACGAATGTAATTTTTTTCCTGAAAAATGCGCCTTCATGTATTTAACTATTTAAGTAAAAAAATGTATTTCCATGTTTAGAATATTTATTAAAAATTAGAATACTTGATTCAAAATTGCGTGCATTTTTAATATTTATTTAATTTCTTTATAATGGTTTGTATTTTATTTTTTTTATTTTTTATAAACGTATCTTAAACGTATCACATGCTATATTTTTAGAGAAATAATGTATTGCTGTATCAGATTATATGTGTTGTATCTGTCATCAGTTACTTGTATTGTGTCCGTGTAATATAGGTTGTTATGCTTGTTAGTGTTGGCAATGCCTTGGGTAAATGGTACATGCATGGGAATGGAAAGCCCTTCACAAATACACACGCGAAGCAAGTCTATAGGGAAAATGAACTTGTGATTGTTATTTGAACTTTCTTTTCCTTTGCTGTTTCTGACTAATGCTTCTAGTTTGGTGTGGTTTATAGTTTATGAGTTATGACCTAACCAAGGCCCCTTAAGGATTTGCCAAGTTAATAATATAAGTGAAACATGTTACTTCTGATTTTGTATTTATGATATTTATATTTATGAATTATATTACTTTGAGCTGCAGATCTTATATTAAGTTGCATGATTTTCCATCAAAGTCTACCACAGAGGAAGATGAGCATATGTCAAACTTGCTTCCTTCTCAAAAAAAGAAATTGCGACAAAAGCAAAGAAAGGCAGAAGCAAAAGCTAAGAAAGTAATGTAGTCATATCCACAGCATTTAGTAACTTTAATGCAGTAAAATCTTTAAAATTGTTGATCCTTTCATTCTATTTTGGTTTTAGGAGGCAGAAGAAAAGAATGAAGAATTAAATTCTAGCACTGTATCAAAGTCTGGGAAGCGGAATGTAAAACCTGTTGATCCTGATCCACATGGGGAAAAGTTATTGCAGGTAAATTCTGGTGTCTTTAATGACCTTTGGGATTCCAATTTAGATGTCTTTATTTTTTTATGCACAAAAAATATTTCTTGTTGAATTCATGTAGAAGATAAGTAACTATAGGGGTGACCATTGTTGTGGTTCATATCACCTTGCATATTGCAAGTGTAGATGGGTAGAGATAACAATGGGTTTAGTCGTTTAGATTCATTATATATGTTTAGAATATGTGAAAAACAAATCTTAATATCTAATCTAATTTGTATATAATAAATAAAGTACATTAGGATAACTTAACTTATATTATCCCTTAGGATTAGTTTCAGTTTAATTCAAATTTTATTTCAACATATTCACATTTTATCTTTCTAATTTGATTTTTCTGAGCATTTGTTTTAGCTCCCTCTAAATCTTATAACTGAATCTTATAACTTCAACAATGTAAATATGAATAATAATATTCTGAGCTCCTCTGTAAATAGTACTTTTTTTTCAAATAAATGTTATATGGAGTTGACAAGTTAAAACGCCACACTGAAAAATACCAAGGCATGTCATATTTATCAAATGTTGAAATCTGTAGAATGCATAACAGTATCAGATTTATCAAACACTCCTTTTCAATTCAGAATGTGTTTTACCATAGTACTGAAATAGATCCATCTCTTGTGTGTTTTTCCATGCTTAGGTTGAAGATCCACTGTCTGAAGCTGTTAAATACTTGAAGTTGCTGCAGAAGAATTCACCTGATTCATTGGAAACACATTTGCTCTCTTTTGAATTATATACTAGAAAACAGAAGATTTTGCTTGCCTTTCAGGTATGAGGAAGCCAGTAACTTATCACCAGGCATCGTGTGTTTTTGTTACAATGTAAATTTATTTGGCTCGTATTACCTCTGTCCCTAATATAAGCTCCATTTGAAAAACACTTTTTTCCTCAAGTATAAGCTCCTTTTTAAATTACTAGATGCATTAATTATTTTACAAAAATATCCATGATTAGCATCAATAATTAATATCATTCTTTAACTTTCATTCTTTCTGTTGCTTCTCCCTAAATACACATTTCCCTCCTCTCTCCCAATGATTACTGCATTTCCTTCCTCCACTTCGAACCTGCAACATGTCCATTCAGTTAGGCCTTCTATCTCTCCACTTCATTCTTTTCATCATATTCAGCCATTTGTCCTTTTCTTCTTTTCTCACCTGATAGGCCTTGTCCTCTTGCCCCAACACCCTTCACATTCTCACCATCTCTTTCCCTTTTCCCATACTCATGGGTCAACCAAAACTTCACTTTTGAATAAACAGTTAATGTCATAGTAGCTCTCATTAAATAATTTATTTCTTGTACTTCTTCATTTACAATGTGATGTCAAATTAATGTGTTTTCTTTGGTGGAGTTATAGGCTGTAAAGCAGTTGCTGAGATTGGATGCTGATCACCCTGATTCTCATCGTTGCTTGGTATGTATCTCCTCTGGAAGATCAAATTAGTTCCAATTTATTGGACAAAGTTTTTTTTTTAATGTTCTTTTATATATCAAAGCAATAATACAGATTTATTCCATCTTTGCATAGTAGCATCTTTGTTAATTTAATATACTTCAAAATTATTTGTTCATATCATGAAATATTCAAAAAGCAGTAGATTAGGCAATCTGAAAAGAAAATGTATTTTGGATTTGCACAAGCTATTCCTGGCCTGTTATTCAATTTCTTTTTTCTCATGCTTAGGATACATTTTGTCTCATTTTTCTTCTGATTTCTTGTTTCCTCCATCCCACACATACACAAGTAAAAAATCTCTTTCTGCTTGCAGATTAAATTTTTCCATCAATTTGGATCCATGGGTACTCCTGTGACTGAAAGAGAGAAACTGATATGGAGTGTCTTAGAAGCTGAGCGCCCAACTATTAGGTTCTTGATGGCTTAGTTTTTTGCTTTTTGTTTTCCTTTCATTTTTTTGCAATATTGACTTAGATTTATTTTTAGATTATGATTTGATTTTTTACTTGACTTGTTTATTCCTTTCTTGCAGTCAACTGCATGAGAAATCTCTTTTTGACGCAAACAATGCTTTCCTTGACAATCATAAAGGTTGTCACAATGAATACTACCATCTTCGTGGCATCACATACATTGCAAGTTTCTTTATGAAGATTTTATATTGTTTCTCTATTGTTTGCAGATTCTTTGATGCATATAGCAGCTTTTACGGAAATCTTGTACATTTTAGATTCTAACAGAAAATCTGAGGCTGTCAAGTTGATTGAAGAGTCAGCAAATAATATTGTGCCTAGGTAATGTTTTATAATATCTTGCCATGTGTTATTAACCACACTCAACACACTTTTTTTTGTCAGTTAAGTATTGGATTAAGAAAATACTAATACCCGCTTGACAGACTCTAACTTGAGAAAGCTTGCTGTAACTCATCATCTCATTCCACTAGAGGGGCGGCCTACCTGTTAGCCTCATTTTTAGTATGGAGGTTGTTGAAAATCCGCCATTGACTAGAGATATGACCTTACAAGCCAATTTTGTGATGTAAACTTAGACCCTAAGGTCAAATTATGAGAAGCCTCACATATTGACTAGAAATGTGACATAGACAGTACTTAAGGCTCAGGCAATCCTCATCTTACAAGCGCTTTTGTAGGGATTGACTTGGACTTTATGCCCAAATTAGAAGAGAGGGACTTCGGTTGCCTGTCTTAGAATTTAGTGATGGAAATTAATAGTATGGAGAGAGTGAAAAATACATTTCACTACAACTTGAACCCTTTGATCAGATAGATAGAGTTGAGATGAATCATGTTTGTATGATGGCAAGTGCTTCCCAAGCTTAAGCTCATTGTTTTCCTTTTAGTTTCATATTTTGTTTTTGAAACTGAGTAACAGAGACATTAAATCTTTTCTTAAATTTCTTCTGCTAGAAATGAAGCAATCAGACCAATTGGAAAGTGGAAACTTAAAGACTGTATTGCAGTTCACAAGCTTCTTGGAACAGTACTTGTTGACCAAGATGCGGCATTGAGTAAGCATAATCATGATTGTAGTTCAGATTTTAGTTGACACAATCATGATTGTAGTTCAGATTTTAGTTGACATTTCAATTTCTGATACCTTTATCTAAATTTATCCCATTCTGGATTTTTGCAGGGTGGAAAGTGCGGTGTGCAGAGTATTTCCCTTATTCAACTTACTTTGAGGGAAACCACAGCTCTGCCTCTCCCAATTCGGCCTTTAATCAGTTACGCAATAACTCTGAAAATGTTAGTCCTAACCATGCAGTTGATAATCAAAATGTGGGCTCTGCCACATCGAATGGCAAAGCATTTGAAAATCTCACTATCTGATAAATACATTAATGAGGCTAACCGATATCTACAAGTGACTTGGTAACCCAACTACCTACATTTTACACTCCCATAAACGACAATGATGCAGTTTGCAGCATGTATCACAGTTTTGGTTTCTGTTATGGCAAATTCTACACACTCTACCTTCTCCCATCTGTGAAATCTATTCCATTTGCAAATGTGTATAATTTTACTTAAAATAATGTTTTACTATTGACTTTCTTTTATTTGCCCTCCCTTTATTCTTGGGAGGTGAAAGAGGGTCTCCATGGATTTGCACCATTGTCCGAGGTTATCATTTTCGTTAGGTGGAAGAGGGTCTCCATGGATTTACATAATTTTTAGGCTTCTGGTTCTGCATCCAACCAACACAAATTAGGGAGAGCTTGTTGTACCTTTCCTCTTTGATTAGCTTATGAGAGCTTGTTGTAACTTTCCTCTTTGATTAGCTCCATGGATTTACAGTAATTTTAGGCTTCTGGTTCTGCATCCAACCAAAACAATATCATGTATAAATATACTAAAAGAAGTTAAAATTTTGATGCAAGATGCTGGAATGATAGATTTACTTTTGATGGATTTAGTTACAAAAAGGATTTAGTTTAATGTTGTATTCTAGACAGTGTTCTAACTTCCGCATAGAACTGAATAAAATGATTTTGTTCTATTTTGATGAATGAAGTTATAATGTATCATTAATTTCAACTCTTAGTTTGGTTTATTTTTGAAATGTAGTGTGTTTTTATTTTTGAAATATAATACATATAACATATGATGTTTCTTTAGTACTTTTATACCTTTAAACTTGTATAAAAAGGGATTCTCCTTATTTCCCATGTATTTTCACAATGTTATAAAAGTTTGGAAAGAGGATAATGTGAGTAAGAACATTATCTTTTTGGAACTTATCCTATGGAGTCCAAGTAATTTTATGAAAGATGTTTTGGATAGATTTCATGAATTGTACTAAGACTAGAAAAATATAATAATGATGAGAGATGAAGAAGCTAAATAGTCAATGCACTGATTAAATTCAATTTACACCAGATGAACAAATTGAACTTTATCAATTGAATGAGAAATATAATGTTACAAATTTTACCATTTTGCAAGTTTTATAGTTTAACGTCTATACTATTATAATATAAGTTTCAAAAGTATTTTCTTCAAAATTATAGTTTTACAAAAAGCAGGGCAAATGAGAGATGAAGACACTAAACAATTAAGGGTTAAATATGTTTTTCGTCCCTATAAATAACCCAAAATTTAATTTTAGTCCCTATAAAAATTTCCTTTAAAGAATGGTCTTTCTAAAATTTTTCATCCACAATTTTAGTCCCTGCCGTCAGTTTGGTCTAGCGGAAGCTGACGTGGCTCGCCACGTAGTACGCCACGTCACTTAAAGACTACAAAAATTGCAGTAGATTGTGGGGGTTACAAACCTCCCTAAATTCCTTCTATTTAAACATTCTAGCCAACATGTATATTTCTCACCTGTTGGTAAATCCACCAATACCATCTTCCTCTTCTCTCTTTGTTTTCCTCTGTTTCTAATAATAATGCTTACATACACTAATACAAATATTGTTAAATTTGAGGAAAGACATAAACCTAAAAAATAATGCTCTGTTTTTTATACTTATAGTTCAAAAAGAGCATAAAGACACAAACCTAAAAAATAATCCACCAATAGTTATCTTTGTCAAGTTCTTCAACATGTTTGGAGTTAGCAAGAAGCTGATTATTCTGATTGGGTTTTGTTTGCTCACAATTTTTCTGTTCATGGGACTGATATTTTCAACATATTTTGTCAAATGAATCACTTGAATTGTGCAAGTAAGGTGTTTGATCAAATGGTAAAAAGCGTGTACTCTTTACTTCTATGTATGTATTGTCTACCCCAATAACATAAGATAAATGGTGATATTTCATGTAGTATGATGTTTGCCTCTTTTGTTGCAATTATGCAGAAGAATCTATAATAGTTGGCACCTAAGCAAAATTGAGTCCACGTTTTAAATTGTGTCTACTAAATGAACATGATTAGTTTCAATTGATTATCCAACTCAATGGTAATTTACGATGGTGAAGTAGCCCCTGAAGACAAATGGCTTGAAGCCAAGTTTCTTTCATGAAACAATAAGTTGTTAGCATAATAACATTGACACAAATGAAATGCTTATATATTGCTAGTCAAAGGATTAAATATTGCTAGACAAAAGAAACCTTACATATTCAATTGCAGAAATCTTCCTAAAATTGTTGTAAGATAAATCTCCGAAAGAAAGTAAATAGATAGATTAAATTTTAATTCTTCATATCTCAATTATACTACTTGAGATTAATAACAATAAAGTGAACTAAAAAAAATATATATACTATAATATATAATACAGTGTAATTTATAAAAAAAAACCATTCTAGTTTACGTTTTCATCTTGTAAAGATAAAATATACTACCTTATAGAATCATCATGTCATTATAAGTTAATAAAGTGTTTTTTTTGGCCTAATAGTGATGCTCTAATAGCAAGAGGTGCTCCAATTATTCTTTGATGCCAAAATTTCTTTTTAGCATTTAATCAAACAGTTGGTGAGCATAATCTAAATGGTCACACTTACCGTGCATGTTCAACCGATTATTAGTGAGAAAAAGATCATTTTGAATTGTGGGTTGTTTGTTAAATATGTAATGGTTCAATACTTCAATGCCATACTTTAATAGATAATTTTTTTGAGCAAAAACATGGAACAGAAAGGCATAGTTTGCAGAGATAGAGAATGGTGAGTGTAATTATCAAGTGAAAGTGCTTCTTTAAGATAACTTGATACCATATTCGAAGAAAATTGGGGAGGTTTATACCCCCCGCAATCTTATGCAGTTTTTTGTATTCAAATTTTATTTTGACTTTAAGTGACGTGGCATGCGACGTGACGTGCCACGCCAGCTTCCGTTTGTCGAAATAGATGGTAGGGACCAAAAATATAGACGGAAAATTTTAGGAGAACCATTATTTGAAGAAAATTTTTATAAGGACTAAAATTGAATAATGAGTTATTTACAGGGACTTCTAACCTATTTAACCCAACAATTAATGCACTGATTAACATAATTCAATTTACATGAGATGAACAGTTTGAATTTTATTAATTGAATGAGAAATCTAATATTACAGGTTTTATATCTATAATCAACAGAAAGATTGTTTGACAAATTCAATCTATCACAAACCTAAGTTTATTACATAAAATCACTATAGATAATAGCCACATATGATTCTAGAAAGCAGATAAATCCTAAGATCATGCAAATTTATACAAGAATTTAAAGAGAGGCTCGTTTGCTCAAAATTTCATTTACAATGACGAACCAATAAAAATGTGCAGGTCTTCTAATATATGACAATTTTTACAACGAGCATTTCAATACAATCAGATAATCTTAGATAACACTAAAATTTAAATGAGTTAATAGCTATTTATCCCCTGCCATATGGGGCCTTTACGAAAAACCCCCTTGTAAAAAAAGGTCATATGGATGACCCTAAAATTTGGAAAAAGTCACTCTTAAAACCTTTCCCAGGCCAAGTCACCCAAAATGCTGATGTGTCAATGTATTTTTTTTCTTCATTTTTTTAAATGCCACATGTGTTTAGTCAGTTTTGCTTGGACATTTTTACCTCACGTTTGAATCAAAACCTAATCCCAAAAAACTATTCACTTACCTTTCCTTCCCCTCATCGTTGTTCAACCTAAATCCTAAATCTACCTAACCCAATTTCTTGATAATGCATAATTCAGATTTAATAGATTAACTTAATCAAAATGGAAAAATGATTAGGGATTTGGGATGGCAAGTATCACGTTATTCCTCTTCGGAACGAATGACACCGAATTCATCTTCATCAAATCACGACGCATCGACTGTCTTCCCCTCCCCGGCGCGACGGCGGAAACTTATACTCCTCACCAAATCTGATTCGAAACGCGGCCACCATAACCGTGACGGTCCCATCCTTCCTCTTCCAAGCCTACTCGTTCATCTCTCTCCAGTCCTCTCATCTCAGTTCCGATTTGAACCAAACACGAAACAAAACCTCAAGTATTTTCACCTTTTCCTCCTCTTGCGATCTGTTCTTCGTCTTTGTTGTGTTCAGCGTAATCTGGTTGAGCCGAGAAAGCTTGAGGATGAGAACAGAGCGAGCAGAGCTGTGAATCTCAGCATCTTCAATTTTTTTTCTAATTTTGTCAGTTATAGCTTGCAGAGAAGGTGTTTGATGTTTGGTCTTTGGAGTGTGCTTCGAAATGAAGCGAGTGCTAAGGGTGTGCAGAGGGGAAGATAGTGATTTTCATGGAATGTGTAGTGAAGAAGAAGGTGATATTATGTTTTTTGCGTGGTTCTTAATTTTGCAGTAAGGGTGGTTTGTTGGTGTTTGAGAGGTGTGGTGGTGGCTCATAATTGAAAAAGACACAGACTGTTATGGTTTATGTTTGGAGGTGGAAAAAGTGGTATTTGAGTTTGTGAGATGATGATGGTTGTTTTTGAGGTGAAGAAATGGTGGTTTCACCGTTCTATTGTAGTGAGGGTAAAAATGTCCAAGCAAAACAAACTAAACACATGTGGCATTTTAAAAAATGGAAAAATAAAAAAACATTGACACATCAACATTTTGGGTGACTTGGCTTGGGAAAGGTTTTAAGAGTGACTTTTTCCAAATTTCAGGGTCATCCATATGACTTTTTTTTTACAGTTTTTTTTTCCGTAAAGGCCCCATATGGCAGGGGGTAAATAGTTATTAACCTAACTTAAATCAATAAAAAATCTTCTTCAATTTGAATCTTCTTCTTATGACGTATACAACTCACAAGGCTGAATTTCACAAGGTCTTCACTCAACCTTGAGCCGATTCACCTTTTTAGATCCAAAGATTTGCTTGAAACCTCCATCCGCAAACTAGATCTCACACTCCCTTATAATTAAGAAGCATACACACTGATGGTGATTTGCTAGAGGTTGAATATGAATGATTTCAAATTCAATCTCACACAACAATGATTAAGAACTCATGGAATCAATGCAAGAAAATGTTGTTCTTCAATATTGATTTGAGAAAGAGAGGTTTTGTACGATTGACAGAACTAAAAAATGAGTTTCTCAAAAGCTTAAAAAGATGAGTTCTCATGATACTAGAGAGAGAAAATTTTGATCATTTATGTGCTAGGGTTAATGCACTTAAAAAGAGTAAAATGACCTTTATGATTTAAGTCAAGAGCAAAAATTATGATCCAATTCAAATGAGAAAATGATTTGAATCAATAACATAAAATCCATATTTTACACTTTTGGTTCAAGTCATGATTCGAGTCATGTGATTCCGTTATTCAAATCATAGTCATGTGATTCCGTTATTCAAATCATATAACCAGAGAAAAAAAATTCAAATTTTGAAGCTAAACCATAATTCGAATCAGCCTTTCATGTGAATCAAATCAAGCTCTCACCTGATTCAAATTAAGGGATCTTGTGATTTGAATCACACTTTTAGAAGCAAATCCCGATTTACACATTCATGTTGTGATTCGAGTCACAAAAAACTACGATTCGAATCACACTTACTGAATTGAAATTTGAGAAAAATAAAGTGTTAATTATTGAATCGAGAATTTGTCTGACTTGAATTATGCATTCATAAGTTTTTTGATCCAAGTTTTTTACTTATTGACTTGAGCCATTTTGCATCAACTTTTAGATAAAGTTTTAATTTGTCCATGCAAAATACATTTTATTGAAAAACGTTCAATTTTAAGAGATGCATAAGGCAACTCTTCACTGTAGCAAAACTTAAGAGAGCAGAGCAATTTCAACTGGGACGAGCACGAGACAACTCTTCACCGTAGTCATTAACAATTTTCCACATGGCAAAAAAAAGTAAAAAGTATTAGTAATTAAGTAAGAATTATATTATATTTGATAAAAAAAAAAGTAAGAATTATATTGAATTAATATAAAAATAATAAACTACATGTATAAGAGTCACATGTTTGTTGTCTTTTTTTTTTTTTTTTATCTGGAATTTATTCGCTTAATCTAATTTAGGTCTCACCAGCTCGTAAATGTTGAACCATAAATTCTAATGCTTTGATGCTCTGAATGAAAAAGTAACATATTTGAGAGCTTCACTTATGAGTATTGAAATGAGGGAGAAGAAAGGCTTGGTCATGTAATATTAACACATATTCTTTTAGATTACTTCCGAATATTAAGGGTGTTCAATACCGTACCAATCCAATAGAAAACTACTAAATGAGACGAACTAAAATGAAAACAATAAAATATTATATTTGCTCTGGATGTGTTTGAGTCATTTAACAATAGAACCGCACGATTCAGTTTGGTTTGCAGTTTGTATTTTATAAACTGACACAAACCAAATTAAACCGCATTATGTTACAACTCAAACTTCAATTAACCAACATCCAACCCCATACATATTTTGCCTTAGTCTTACTATTACAAATAATTTCTCTTCCTCACAATTGGAGTTTCAGTTTAAGTCTTCTCATATATATTTGGGCCAGTTTGTTTCAGCTTTAAAAAAATAGATTTTTCTTTGTATTTTTGAAAATAGATTTTCTAAAACCGTTTTTCAAAATATTACAAGTTTTTTTATATTCGTTTTTTCTAAAATGAAACACTTAACTTGACATCCTATAACATAAACATACATAATTGAAGACCAAAACTTAGTCAAAATCATAATTTTTTCAAAAAGTTGTATTTAAAAAATGATTTTTATGAAAATCTATTTGGAATAGCTTCAAAATTAAGTGATTTTTTAAAATTTTGATATCCAATTTTTTTTCCACAAATAGATGAAATACTTGAAATCACATTTTAAGAATAACTATTTAAACAAAATTTTCATTTGAAGCTTTTATAAAAAGTTTCTTTGTAAAAAAATTTTTCACAAAATTTGGTAACACTATAAAAATCTTTTTTAAAAAAAGCCAAAACAAACGGGTCCAATATCACATCTTCATCAAGTACATCTCACCTCTTCTTCTCTAATTTCTCCTTTCATATGTTCTTTCTATTTCATCTTTTCATTTTTATGCTATTGTTCTCTCTTTCACTTTTGTTTTTATCGTCCCTTTCTTCTTTAATCTCTCATATGTTTTGTTCTTTCTTTTTCATCTTCTCTAATCTTTCTTTTCTTTTCTTCTATTCTTTCTTTTTTATCTTCTCTAATCTGTTCTCTGTTTTTTTGTTTCATTATAATTTTTTGATATTATTTTAAGTTAGTTTTATATTTTTTATTCCACTTTTATTTAATCTGATTTTGGTACATATTAAATGAGTAGTTGTTGTTCAAATATGATAATTTTTTATGTTATTTGATAATGCATGAATGACTAAACACAAACTTATCTTGTCCTTTATACGTGTATGTATAACTCAATAAAAATCTTATAAGAAATTAGACTAACTCAACCAATCCAAACCACATTAGTTTGATTCAATTTTATTTATAAAAATCAACCGAACCAAATCAAACCGCACATTTTTTCTCTCGCGGGTCTGATAACTTTTAGCGTCAAAACCGCATTGTGAACACCCTATTGAACACAATGTATTAGATGATAATCACTTACAAAATGAAAAAGTGGTCCAGGCAATATAACAGGGAACATTAATAGCCATCCCGTGCGACTCCATGTGGGCCTATCTATGTAGTGAAGCTCATGCTTAAGACGAAGTGGTGGTGGAAAAACATGTGCACGGTTGGGAAGGAACATATGCATTCTAATCAACAGGTTTGATCAATATAGGTAAGCTCCCAACATTTTGGTTTATAACATATATATGTTCTAATGTTCACCTAACAAGTTCCAACATATAAATGTTCTAATGTTCACCTAGCAAATTCCATGGATATATATCTGTTCCTGCTATAAGTCTTGTATAGATAGTAGTAGCATATCAACCATGTGGCCCCTATATGTGCTTAAAAATGACTTGTCTTATTCAATGGTTGTAGAATGTCTAGGTAATTGATGGTGGAAATTAGATACAGATGTTAACTAGAATTAGTTCAATTGTTTACTTGTTAGTTAATTATGATTAATTAAAACTTGGTTATATTATTAGTTAATATCCTAATGCCTTCACATAAACTTCATCATATTATGATCAATTGTTCACTTCTTTTTGAACTCTCTAATACTTTGGTATCTACTATGAGTGTTCTACTACATCTCTTTGAAGATATGATCTTCATCTTTAATTTTGTGTCTTTGGTTTCAATTTTACTTTCTTATTTATTATGGATATTTACTCACATAATAAAAGATCACCCATATCGCTCATTTTGCTCACCACAAATCAACCTTTCTATCTCATCAACTATGGCCTTTTCATATATCACCATTGAACCTTCAACCACCACAAATCCACCTTTCATTACATCATCATTCCCACAAAACACCTCCACCACCATTGTTAATTAATCAACCATCACTAGAAATTGCCAACAAGATATGTTGGGCCCTTATTTTATGCATCCCAACGACAATTTAGGACTTGCCATCATTTTTCCATCCCTCAACAACGTTAATTACCACTATTGGAGCAGATCCATTTCTGTAGCCATGTGATCCAAAAATAAATTAGGGCTCCTCGATGGATACCTAACTTGACTTGATGAACACAATATATTTTTCTTGTATGGAATCGTTGTAAAACCATGATCATGGTGTGGATGACCAATGCAATTGAAGGCGACATCGTTGAAAGTGTCATTTGGATCGACACTGCTCACGAAATTTGGGTTGATTATTGCGACCATTACCTCAAGGTGACATTTTTTCGTTTCTCTGACTTTTGAGAAGATTTTTTTGTCATCAAACAAGGAGACCAAACTATTACTCAGTTATTTACCAACCTAAAGAAGTTAGACAAGAATTGGAGAATTTTTCATCCCCTCCCTACTTATTTGTGCAACATCAATTGTTCCTAAACCCTCATTCCTACCATCAAACTTACCGGAAAACATACTTTATCATAAGATTTCTCAAGGGATTCAATAAGCAATACTCTTTTGCTAGGTCACGAATCTTGCTCATGAGTCTGCTCTCTCATCTCAACAAGGTCTTCTCGATGCTAATTCAACAAGAGCGACAATTCATTGCCCCTCTTGATGAATACAAAAGTCTCTCCAATTTTTCCAAACCCAAAAATTGCTTTCGTCTTCAAGATTTCACCAACAAAGGCAATCAATTTGGTCGTCATTGAGGGTTCAAAATCTGCACTTACTGCAATGCCCCAGATTATATATACCATTGATGCGTAGTTTAAAAATCATAGTTTGCCTTCCTATCTTAAGAAATCCAACATCAACAACGACACCACTCTTATTAAAAATTCTAAAGAAGCTCAACCAGAAGCTCCAAAGATTTTCTACCAAACTCAAGAGATTTTCCTTTCAATGTGGATCAACAAAAAGAAATTATCGCAACTCTCCACCAAACTTCTCCTACCAATTCCTTTAACATTCAACACTTTCAAGCAAAAATAAACAATACTTCAGGTATTCTTCCAACACCTCCTCTTTTAGATAGAACCAATACCTGGATCTTAGAAACTAAGGTCACAAACCATGTGTGCCATTGTCGATCATTGTTTTGCAACGTTGTCAACATTCTTACAATAATGGTTAACCTTCCTAATGGTGTCATCATTACCATAAATAAATCTGGCACCATTCTTTTCAATAAAAAAATCCTTTTATCTAATTGATGTCTTATATATCCCTAATTACATCACCAACATTATTTATATTCATAAATTAACTAGATCCATAAACTGCAATGTTTACTTTAGTTCAACTCATTTCACTATATAGGGGAACCATACCTTGAAGACGATTGATGCAACTAATCTTCACTAAGGATTATATTACCTTAGCTTCCCTTACCAGACTACTACTCATACCACTAGTTTTCATAAATTTCTAGGATCCCCATTATTAAATATAACTCTGTTCTTATTTGGACATATGTTGGACCAAATACCTAGGGCAACGTGTATTACTAGTTTATGACAGATTCTAGAGACAAATGTCAGACATGATGTCTGGGACATTGTATCCTAGAAAGAAAATAGTTGTACAACCAAATTATGTGAGTTTAACTTATACAAGATGGTGGAGGAGAAAAACAATAATGAACACAATAATTGGTAACTCAGTTCAGTGCAAACTACACCTACATCTGGGGAGCATCTAACCCAAGAAAGAAAATTCACTCTTATGTAGAATTAGTAAAAAGTGTCTAAGATGAACAAACCTCCTGTTCAATGTCTCTCTTCTTAATTCTAACCTAGTGCCTTTCTATTTAGGGCTCCCTAAAGAACTATTTCACTCTCAATAGTCAGAAGGAAAAATGGACTTACTTTGAATTCTCCCAATTCTAGGCCATTTTTCTAATACTGCCCATGAAACTTTGTTTTAAACTTCCCCTAAATATGAAAATCTCTCACTTTCACTCAAACACTCTTTCAAATGTTTAGAAAATTAAAATATAATAGATAAGATGAACCACTCTAAAACTCCCAACAAAACTTTATTCTCAAGCTTATAGAATCAATATCTAGGAACAATGTATTACAACTCAACTAATAAACCAAGCCATATGCCTTAATATATGAATTAAGGCGCTAGAGTGGGTGCAGAAAAATAACTTAAACAAAAGACTCAAAAATATAAAGGGTTAATACTACTTTACCCCCCTGCCATATAAGCGAGATTCGATTTACCCCCCTTTAAAAAAAAACTTATTGGACAAACCTTGCAAAATAAAGATTCCATCAAATTTGACCCTGATAAGTTTTTTGGCCAAGATTCTTAGAATCTTGCCTACGTGGCATTTTTGGTAGTGCTGACTGTACAGCACATTGCTTATGTGGCACAGTCAGCACTGCCACGTGGAATTTATTATTTTTTTTAATTTTTTTTTGAAAAATTTTTTTATTAATTTTTTTTTAATAAAAATTTAATATTTTATTAAATTTTTTTTATTAATTTTGTTGATTTTTTTAAATTTTATTTTTTAAAAAAATATTAATATTTTTTTGACGTTTTTATTATATATAAATTATAAAAAAATTGAAAAAGAATTATAAAAAATTGGAAAAATTAGAAAAAATTTACATTTTTATTAATTTTTTTTAAAATTTTTTTTCCAAAATTGTTTTACTGTTATTTTTTATTATTTTTAAAATTTATTTTTATTATATATAAATTCCCAGGTATTTTCAAATCCGTAGGTAAATCCACAGGTATTGTCAAATTCGCAGGTAAATCCGCATGTATTTTTAAAGGTAAATCCGCAGGTAATTTTAAATTCGTAGTTATATCCGCAGGTATTGTCAAATCCGTAGGTATTTTTAAATCCGTAGGTAAATCCGCAGGTATTGTCAAATTCGTAGGTAAATCCGCATGTATTTTTAAAGGTAAATCCGCAGGTAATTTTAAATTCGTAGTTAAATCCGCAGGTATTGTCAAATCCGTAGGTAAATCCGCAGGTATTTTTAAATCCGTAGGTAAATCCGCAGGTATTGTCAAATTCGTAGGTAAATCCGCATGTATTTTTAAAGGTAAATCTGCAGGTAATTTTAAATTCGTAGTTAAATCCGCAGGTATTTTTAAATCCGTAGGTAAATCCGCAGGTATTGTCAAATTCGCATGTATTGTCAAATTCGTAGGTAAATCCGTAAAAAAATATTAAATTTTTTTTAAAAAAAATATTAATTTTTTTTTTTAAATTTTTTTTTTAAAAAAAAAATTAATTTTTTTTTAAAAAAATATTAATTTTAAAAAAAATTTCAAAAAAAAAAATTTCAAAAAAAAAAATTAAATTCCACGTGGCAGTGCTGACTGTGCCACATAAGCAATGTGCTGTACAGTCAGCACTACCAAAAATGCCACGTAGGCAAGATTCTAAGAATCTTGGCCAAAAAAACTGATTAGGGTCAAATTTGATGGAATCTTTATTTTGTAAGGTTTGTCCAATAAGTTTTTTTTTTTAGAGGGGGGTAAACCGAATCTCGCTTATATGGCAGGGGGTAAAGTAGTATTAACCCAAATATAAATCCTAACACAAAGAGTATTCAATACATGCATACCTAAAACACTAGGTTTGAGTCTCCTTATATAACAATGCTTTTTCTGGGCTTTTTTCCAATGAATATTTGATTTTATTTCGTCTAGAATTATAGCTGATACAATTAGGTTTGATTTGCTCCACAAAAGTATTCAACAAAAGATATTATTTGTTTTTAATTCAAATTCAAATTTAAATCTCCATTAAAAATTGATTTGATCTTCAAACAACTCTCAAACTAATCACACAAATACATTTCTAAACAATAGTAAAAAAAACTAACTGAAATCAATCAGAAATTTTGCGCCTAACAACATCCATCATGGCATGCTGACAAGAGCCATATGTTGCACTATACACATGCTGGAATATCGTGTTCCACATGTTGCCCCAAAATATCCAAATGAACTCTTTTCATTTAAATCTTCTTTGTAGAGTAAATCTTGGATTACATAAATCTGAACCAAGTCTTCCTTCCAAGAAAATCCAGTTAAGTCTTCTTTGACTAAATCAAATCCAAATCTTTTAATCATATAATCCATATTCATGATTTAATAGAATCTTTTTCAACTTGATTTGGAATAACAAACTTCTTCCAAAAGCAAACATCTTCATCTTCTGAAGGAATAATACCAAAACAAATATGAAGGAAATATGAAGATAATTAGAACCTAATCCTTACGCCAAGATGTCACACAACATGTGATGAACATCTTGTTTAATAAGTTTCTTACAACCAAATCTTTCTATCAAGCACTTTAGTTGTGACTTGGAGTGAACATATCATCGTAGAAACAAACACAAATCTCCTTGGAGACGATAAAACCCCAAATACTTCTAATCTTGGAGTGAACGACACTCTTTTCCTCGCACCAATCTCTATGGAGACGATAAAACCCCAAATACTTCTAATCTTTTGCTTGCCGCTTTACCGCTTCAACAACCAACACATGAAATTTAATTTTTTAGGTGTTTTGAATGCTTATGAATTGGCAGTGGTAGTGGATTCTTCAATGGATTTGTGGCATAAAGGTTTGGGTCCTTTGGCGAAAAAGGTGTTGAAATCCATCCATAATGTCAATCAGTTTAGAAGAAACAAAAATAAAAGGGCATATGATGTCCATCCACGTGCTAAATAACTGAGGGAAAACTATATTTTAAGTGACAATAATTCCAATAGTTTGTTTGAATTGGTTCACATTGATGTATGGGTTCCTATCATACTCTTTCATCACGTAGGGCACAATACTATATAATTATTATAGACGATCATTTGCATGCAGTTTGGGCTTATCTTGTATGCAATAAAGCTGAGATTGAGACTATATTTATGAATTTTTTGTTGGGTTCAAGTGTGAGTGATTAAGCCCCACATCGCATATGAATGAGTGAAATATTGGATTTATAAGAGATGTAACCTTTAAACACGAATCTTTAATGTTTTTGGTGGAGATGTAGTCTCTCTCTCTCTCTCTTGTGGTCTTAGTCCATTGTTCCCGTTTGTTACTCCCAGCTTCCCCAGACACTTCAACAAGTGGTATCAGAGCCATGATTTGTCTTGGTTGGGGAACAAAATTTGGATTTTATGTTGGATCCCGTTATAGGATGTGAAGGACTCACACTCGTGGGGGGTGATTGTTGGGTTAAGTGTGAATGGTTAAGTTCTGAATTGCAAATTTGAATTTATAAGAAAGGTGGTCCATATACTACACACACATATAACAAAAAAGAAAAAAACATGGTATGACTTTAGCCACACTGTGCCTTAACATGCATCCGCCTATGATTAAGAGAGAAAGGTGTGGTTGATGCTTTTATAGGCTCTAAGACCCAGACCTAAGAGGTTTCTATAAATACCTCAAGCCTTGGCTTTAGAGCGATATTCAATTCACTCATAAAACTCTAGTATATAGATCTTTTCACCTTTCCCGCGTGAGGTTGCTTTAACACCACAACAATCATCTGAATCCTGTGACAACCCTTGACTACAAGGGATTGATTCTCATTGTAGTTTTAGCAAGTACATGCTACTTGTCCACTTACGAGGTGTTCTTTGACAGGGTGACTTGTATTACTTGGTTCTTCTACGATGTCTAGGAAACAAAAAATACCAATAGTGTTACATTCTTCTGTGCAACTTGAGTATCACTCTATGACGACGACTGCATGCAAGCTAAAATGGCTTAAAGAGTTACTTGGTGATTTGAGAGTTAATCTTTTCTATAGGTTGAGTATATATTGTGATAGTCAATCCATTATACATATAACTAAAAACTCAGTGTTTCAAGAAAGAACAAAACATATTATTATAAATTGTTATTTTTGTTTGTGATACGGTAAAGACATATATTATCAATCCCTCTTATGTTACTACGAGGATATAACTAGCTATCATCTTTATATAAGCCTTCGAAAAGACACAATATGTGTTCACCCTATGCATGTTAGGCATTTAAGGTCTTATCCCCCAATTTAGAGGAAAAAGGGGAGGGAAGCAGATATTGAGTTGAAATTATTGACGAGACATATTAATATTTGGAGATAGTAACAATTGAGTTAAAATTGTTGATGAGTCATAGTAATATTTGGAGATAATAACAATTTAGATTTAGGAGAAGTTGTCACCTTTATCTTAATTAATATACAAATAAGTAGAGTGGGTGAGATAGCTCAGCTGACAATTGTTAGTTGGATTAAAGAGTTTGTCCAGAGTTTAACTCTTAACTGCAGTATTAGTTTTATAATATTTTGTATGGTGTGTATATTAACCTTTTTGATGAAGGAAAAAAAGTGTAGAATTTGTGGTGAATCAATCTTAGTATATAAACTCTCAACCAGTTTGATTCAATCGCACTCTTAATAAGATATACTTCAAAAAAATTATCAAATATTAAATAAACATATCTTCTAATTCATTCCCACTCTTAATAAAATATAATCTTTAAAAAATTAACAAATATTAAATATAAACATATCTTTTAATTGAAATTTAAATTTGAATTTGTAGTGGGCAAGTAGTCTTTTCCATTAGACAAAATCTTGTTGGTTCAGAATTCTTAATATTTTGCAACATAATAATTTATGGATGGTTGTTACATGATTGATGTTTCACATATTATCATAGACAATTAATAAATCAATCGAATACGAATTTCAATACACCCACATGACATAATATCTCAATGAGTGTAAGTTGATACGGATCTTAATTAATTATAATTTCTTATTAGTATATAACAATCCCTATCTAAACATTAGCATAATAAGTACACATGTTCGGGGAATAAAAGGTTCAAAACATATTTTTAGGTTTCTTCTTTTTTAATTCAATGTCTACTATTGCTACTACATGGTATCCCAACTGACGTATAGTGTACTCTTTAATGGTTAGCATGAATATTACAAATTATACGAAGGAATGATTTGAAAAGCATTTGCTTGAAAACTTTATAGAGAGATTATGATGAAGATTAAATAAACTAATAAAAAAAAAGAAAGCAATGAAACATGACTTAAATTATGTCTTTAGTGCTTGATTTTAGATTTTTTTAGGTCGGCCAAAAGGCAAAAAGAATTAAGATTCAAATTAATGGCAATATGTTCCAAATGAGGTATAAAAGTCATATCATGTAAAATATAAGGGACAATTTCTAATCTCTATTTTTTCACTACATTCATTTTGAATGTTGAATTGATTTGAGTTTTAAAGAGTTAACCGTGTAGGTCTATCAAGTCCATTGTATCAGAGATCAGCACCACTGGTCCAGAATTCTTCATCACCAGCTTATACTTTATTCTGGTTCTACAATGAAATAGTGGCGCCGTATGTGAGAAACGACTTTTGATTCCCGCGAAATTCCACGAATGGATCATCATAGATCCAAACTCAGATTCGTGCCAAAATCGTCAAAGAATGGAGACAGTTACTGCCAAGATCGGGTCGAAGGTCATCGATTAACCTTCCAATTTCATATCGCCTCAATTATCCATCATCAATGTGATCCTTACCGTAACAACTTCGAAGGAACAACTAATCAGTAACAACGTCCGACGTAAATCCGCTACTGGAGTATACTCTCCATATGGAAAAGAATATCTGAACAATAAACAGAGATCATATCGCACCAAAATTCCTTGATTTGTGATGAATAAACGAAGTCCGATCACAAAAACACCAACAATTGAAGTAATTGTTTCACAAATCACATGATACTTTGCTTCGAAGCGAAGTGTTTGGTATTCTGATTTTAGTCTACCACATTTAATTGCCACCACGAGATCCACATTTTAGTAACTTGATAGCCCACTCTTGCAGAACAACAAAGATTGCACCATCAACAAGGCAGAATATATGGGAAGGGAGCACCCAAGAATCCTAATAATATTGAGGCGAGACACCATTTAGGACGCCTCCGGACAAAATTCTTATCTAACTTAATGCGCGATTTCGCCAATTTTCACGAATACAGTATTACAGATAAGGAAACCAGGATGGGTCCGCACAGATTCAAAAAGGACGTTGTGAATGAGGCCTTAAGAAACTTCATCTTCATTCAACAATGCTTTAAACGTAAGAAAAATCCAGTCAGACCCCAGGGGGGTAAACTCCTACATCCCTTGCAAGCACGTTGCCAATTGATCTTTGGGGGATTATGGATAGCGACTGACTTCTACATAAAATTTTAGGGACAAAAGATCTTATTTGGCAAATCGTTCATAAGGGATAACCCCGGGTGACCGCCGGGGACGGACGAGCATCCACGGTCGTCCACAAACTACACCTACGAAGGTGTCGATCGTCCCGTAATGCACATTAGTTAAAAGATTGCAGACAAAATCAATGGCAGATGAGCGCTCCCACTGAATGGATAGAAGGAAGATTACATAAGTTGACGGTACAAATACACGGGGAATAAGTAAATAAGGAGGAGAGCATAATATCATTAGGATTTCGTCAAGGAGTTAAGAATTTTGTAAAGCTTTTGCACAATTTCCATGTAGGATGTCATAATCCATCCTTTTAAGGTAGACTCTGAACTTAGTGAGAACTCTTCCCAACGTACCTGGATCACCCCCTCTTAGGAACTATCCACTCTAAGAGCATAGGTGGTAGAGCCCTAAGATGGCCACCCTGAATCAGGTCAACCCTGGGGGGAGGGACAAGAATCTTACCTTTGGCCGGCGACGGTTCTTAGCAATATTGTAGAACCATCATAATTTTTATCAATCTTAGCTAGCAATAAAGAAACTCCAGTTAAGACTACAGAGTTCGAAAAACACATAGGACGCCAGCAACGCCCACAAGGTAAACCAATTTTAAATTGCAGGGACAAAATGCAAGCCTTGACGCAAAAACAACTCGCTAGTCAATCCAGGGCGAGGAGACTAGAAACCAATAAAAAGGACTAGACAACAATAAAGAGGAGCTAAATATATGTCAAGTACACAAAGTTCAATAAAACTTGAAGCACTAAGTTAAAAAAATATAAATATTGTTATCTTTTCCAAGGCATGAAAGCCTGGAGAATATTACAGAGAAAAAGAAAATAAAAATAAAGGAGAGAATAATCAAGCTTCCGCGCTCTAAAACGCCGCTCCTTAGTAGTCCCCTAAATTCTTGTTCAGAGCATCTTTAAAAAGGTTCAGTCCTTCAACAAGGATATGAACACGTGGGTAGAACTCCTTATCCTAGTCCAATTCCCGTTCGAGAGCTCCATACATATTCTGCGTTATTTTTTAGAGAGACTCCCAAACTTTTTCCATTAGAGCAGCTACCTCTTCCTCGTGAGCTTTCCGATCCTCGACAGAAAACTCCTTTTCTTATTGAAGGGTTTTCCAAACCTCCTTAGCAACAACATCAAATGCCTCATGGTTCCGCTTTTTCTGGTCTCGGTGAAAGATTCCAGTTTAAGGATCCAATAAGCCATGGTGGAAGAAGAGTCATGGGCCTTCGCCTCATCTTACAAAGCCTTAACAAGTTTATTCTTCTCCCAAAGTTCAGTCAACTCCATTTGGAAGGTAAAGCACTTGTGCTCCATGTCTTCACATTTTCCCTCCTAGCTATCCACCTCCTTAGAAGGATTACCTATAACCAAGAAATCACCTCTGCCGACAATAACCAAATAGAACAGAGAAGCAACCCGATAGGTGTGGAAGGTAACCTTAGAAAGAAGCTCCATCTTCCATGCCTTATAAAGATTCTTAACAAAGGGAAAATACTTTGCATACACAACAACAATAGCAACTTCCTCGGGAGTGTGGGGAATCCGAGAAGGAAGAATGGCAGGTAGTCATAGGAAAGGAGTAACCATCCCTAAAACAACATCACTGTACAGACGGGCCCGTTTAGGAGAATCTTCTTCCAAAGGGGAGGGTTGGTCCTGATCCCTACCTCTCTTTGTCGGAGTAGGAAAAATCTATGGATAATCTTCCACACACATGAGAGAGTGGCAACAACAATTGTAATTTGATCAACCCGGGGGCAACTACATTATCCTCGGCAAAAGATGAGGGTGCAAAAGTTTTATGGGAGGTTGAAATTGAAGTCATCACCGATCGTTTTAGTTTTGATTTTTTTTGTCAATTTGCGTGTATAATGCATTATTTGATTTATCATGTATTTGTACTTTACCCATTATATGAATTTATTTGCATTGTTGTTGTAACATTGTTATTGCAATTCATTTGGAATAATGATGTGTATTCATATTCATTCGTTTCGGCTATATTTAGTATTTGTATCTTTGAGAAACCTCTCTATTGATTAGCTTAGTTGTTGTATCAATTTATTTGTCTCCGATTTGAGCCTAGCAATTGGTTGTATATCAATATATTGAGTATTGCTTGAATCACAAGTTATAATGCTTGAATCAAAGCTGCAAGGATGTATGATTCGAATCATACATAAGTGTGACTCAAATCATGAAGTCACATGAAAGATATGACATGTTAAAGATGAGTATGACCTTATTATAGTGGAAACGAGAATACATGACATGTTAAAGATGACCACCATTAAAAGACTTTTGGTGTTGTGGTTGTAGTCTTCGATAGTTAGAGATATGATATGTACTTGCAAGATTAACATTTTAACGTTCAAGTCAGTATTTAAGAAAGATGAAATTTTTGCAAGTATGAGTGAGTGAATACTCTGACGTAACTCCGAGTCGCACATATATATGGTTGCTTGTGGTTAAAACGCCCTGACTGATCCGACTTGGATTGACAATGACTATTAGATGCATATTAATGGATGCAATAAAAACAAGAACCGTGCTCATATGTAATGTTATAGAGTGTAGGTCCACTTGTATCCCAGTTCAGTGAGAAGCTTTAATTAGATTGGATTGATCTTATTGAAATTTTGGCCCGCACTTAGCAAAATCCTTAGGAAAAAAGAAGAAGAAGAAGGAGGAGTCCTTAATTTGACACTCAATTATTTGATTATGATCTCATTAACATGTCTATTTCTCAAATAATCAATATTTTAGATGCTCTTAGTATCATAGAGAAAATCAAGATCAAGAATTGGCCGTGAATCTTTAGTAGCTGAGAATCATTTTGATTTACTAACATGGTATGTCAACCCTCTAGAACCCTCCACTTTCCTTATACCAATTCTCCTTTACCAATTTATTTGATTCAAGTGAACAAGATTCTATTGTATAGGATCTTCTATGGTCTTGCTAGCACTAAGTGGTAGTTGTGTGATTTATGACTTAAGAGAGGATACGCGTTTGATAAGTCTCAATGTGTTTCCTGGTCCTAAGGATTGTCTAGTTTGACTGAATTGGTTTGATGTCATCATTCACAGCTCACTCACACAAGGAATTTCCTTTAGGCCCTACCTACTTAATTGTTCATTTCATTTCAGTTCCTTGCAGCAGCATCAACATCATATGCATGCTCAATATCTATCATATTTTCATGTGTCACATCACATCCTTTGTGGCATGGCATAGTCTTATTAATTGATCATAATCGTGTAATTAACAATTAACATATATAGTATCATATACTCCATATAATACATTATACATCTATACATACATACATACATATAATCACTATGTTCTCATGGTGAGTAATTTATTTAACACTTAATTAACGGATATATTTGAAAGTGGTACTAAAAAATAATAATTTCAATTACACTTTTAAATTTAACTATATGACTATTTTTCATTGGTTTAATGGTAAATTATCAACAATTTTTTTATCAAAAAACATACTATTATGTAATTTTAAATTAAGATTAATTCAATATAGGTCTTTAATAAATAGCTCAAATGTGAATTCTTATCATGTTAAATAATAAAAAATCAATTTATAATAATATAACATAAATTTATAATAATAAAAATTAGAAATAAAAATATTATTTTAATAAAATTTACAAAAAAAAAATTAAATTCTTTAGACCGATCTATATTAAATCTCTTTTAATTATATTATATTACAAAACAATCGGTCCAACAATATATTTTAGGTTAAATTATATTTTTGGTCTTCTATTTTATTTGATTCACGAAATTAGTTCTCTAATTTTAAATTCAAACAGTTTTAGTCTTTCTATTTTAAATTTAAATAGTTTTAGTCTGTCTCTCATATTTTATCAAAGAAAATCCATAATTTATCATGTTGTACAAGTAATTTATCATTTAAAAAATGAAAATATTGTTAATTTTAAGTTTAAAAGTATAAAAGAGGACTAAACAATTTAAATAAAAAATAATAGGACCAAAACTGTTTAAATTTAAAACAGGGGGACCAATATCGTAAATCAGAAAAAATAGGGAGGCCAAAGTTGTAATTAAGTCTATATTTTATTATTTTTTAGTAAATTCAAATAAAATATTAAATTTATCATCCAATTATTTTAAATTTTAAATTTGTATCAAAATTGATAAAAGTCTACTTTTAGAACTTTTTTAATAGATCTAAATTATATATTTATCTACACCAAGTACTTTCTACATCTAACTTTTTTCCTTGGTATAATTTATTGCAAAGAGACCCTTCAATGAAGCAAATCACATGGCATGTTTTGAAGTCATGCAATCAAACGGCCATAATCAAATCTTTAAAATAAAATCACAAGGAAGCATAAATGGTTGGATATGTCCCATATCCAACTTATTAAGTTGCTGGCTTCTGTTGGAGGATTTTGAAAGGAGACAACTTTTGTCCCCACAATTGTTTCTCATGTGACCGACCATTTCCTCTTACTTGACCTGTCTTTGCTCCCACTAAGTCCTTTTCTATTCACTCACAATCTTTATGTATAAATATAACATAACTAAACCCTTATTTTCTTACATGCTCAAAAAAAATATTCATTCATCAAATATTGATCAAACCCTAAAGAGAGTTAAACATGGCAAGAGAAGGTTTAGGACTTGAAATAACCGAGCTAAGGTTAGGTTTATCATGCGGTGATCAACCAAAGAATGAGAAGAAGAGGAAGTTCTCGGAGATCGAGTGTGGCGGGGAAGGAGATGGAGGCTCCGGTGACCGGAAAAGTGTTGATAAGAAGAATCAAGTTGTCGGGTGGCCTCCGGTGTGCTCGTACCGGAAGAAGAACATGAATGAAGGTTCAAAAATGTATATGAAGGTTAGTATGGATGGAGCTCCTTACTTGCGTAAGATTGATCTTGGTTTGCATAAGGGATACTTGGAGTTGGCTTTGGCTTTGGAGAAGCTCTTTGATTGTTGTGGAATTGGTGAGTTATATATTTTTATCTTTTATGTGTTTCTTAAAATTTGTGATACATGCAAAATCTTATAATTTTGTGGTACATGCAAAATATAGGGCATAATTCATTTATATATATATATATATATATATATATATATATATATATATATATATATATATATATATATATATATAAGTTTATTTGTTGATCTTGTTAAGGATCATTGCTAGCTAGTAACTCTCTCTTATACCATATTAAGGTGTCTTTTAAAATAATGCATGATTTTGAACTTTTTTATCTAGGTAGTTACTAATTTTTATGATAAAAATATGATTTATTGACTAGAACATCTATATTTATAATGTAGTTGGTAAGATAGTTGGGTAGATTGAAATAAAGAAATAAAGCATGATGAGTTAAATATGATTTCTAGTAAATAAAGAGTCTTTCCATTTTTAGTAAATTTTTGATAAAATATCATATTGATTCTCTTTTTAAATTACTAAAAATAGTAAGAATTTTTCATCCTGAAATTATTTTCTTAACAGTTCATATTAAATTAATCCAATCGAATATATTATTGAAAAAATATAATTAATATGTAGATCATTGTTATTCTAAACTAACAAATTTAATAAATATTTTTAATATGATATGTTTCATATGAAACAAACATAATAATTTCTTATGAGTAATTCTCTTGTTGGACCGACATATATTTTAGTATTATTTTTTCCAAAAAATTATTAATAATATAAAAACAGATAGAATACTCACGATAAAAAGTTTATACCCTTAACTATTTTATTATAGTCTTTCAATTTTTTAAATTTAATATTTTAAAATTATTAATAAAAAACAATTTTATAAATTAATTTTTTTATTACATGTAAAAAGTTCAAAACAACTAATAATAAGAAAATGGAAGAAGTATTTTAAAACTATATATCTGTATAAGTTTTCTTATCGATTAACATTATAAAACTTTTGTACATAATTAGATTATTATATGAACTAAATTATATATTTCTTATATTAACTCAACACTCAAAAAACCTAAACCGGAATATGATGCTTTATGTTTTAAAAAAAAAAAAAAAAGATGCTTTTATGTAAGTTAGGGTATTGATCCCAGGTAGATATTATTGTACAACATATAGGATCATGAAGAATCTTTAATTTATATAAAGTTGATAGAAAAAAGGGTAAAGTGGGAGACAAAGTAGAATGTATAATGATAATCAGACATTTTCCTTCTAATCTGATGCTGGCGTGCTGCTAGTGTACGTATAAAGTTCATCACTACTCTTAATCACAAATAATTAAGCACAACATTTATGCTACATAAACATTAATTAATCATAACCTTCTAAAGATGAATAAATGATTTTTTTAATTATAAATATATATTAAAAAAATAAAATAATAATAATAATAATAATATTGAACATTGTTGTAGAATCTGATCACCCATGTAGTTTGATTCCATTTTCTTGTAATCATTGATCTTTGACCTGCAAAATAATAAACAATAATATAAACCTGAGGCGTGTAAAAACACTGTCCTTAAGGATTTATCCGCCTCATAAGCGCAAATCCCCCAGGATTCAACAGGTTCTTCTCAAATTCTTAATATGAATATGAGGTATCAGAACAACAAGAAGAAATCTTGACCGGGAGATCTAACCAGAAAAAGAAGAAGAAAGGGAAGACAAAATAATTTTACGTTCTATTTTTTATGTGTATCTTTTATAAAAGTAGAAGAAATGTTATATATGGGTGAGATTGAGAAAATGAGTATAGAAGTTGACTAAGTCAAGTCAAGATAATTAATTATCATTATTTGACCAATTCAAACGGTTATAAATCATAACTACAATAAATAATAATAACAATTAATATTAAAGAAATATTTTATTATATTTGTCAATCAAAGATGAGATAAAATTATTTAAAACTTTTGAAATATATTCAAAATTTACAACAATCCCCCACATATTTCAAAAGTTGAAAAGAAGAAAAAAAAGAATTTTCTGGCTTAACATCATGGATGTGATGCTTCAAACTGGTATAGCAAGCTATATGAACCAGTCCTAGAATGACATACTTAACACACAGTGAAATTGGTGTAGCAAGCTATATGAACCAAAGACACTTAGCGTATGTTAGAGGTCTACCACTCACATCTCACCCCCCACAGTTCTTGTTGTTAACGCTGTGGTGCGCTAATAGGCCGTGCGCGTGCCTGGTTATTTCATGAGTGCTCTAGAGATTTCGCCAAGATCTCATACAAGCGGCCCCACTTGACACTCATATAGGTGATTTCATCAAGTGTATGCTGCAAATCATACACCACCAATAAAGGATATGAAATTCATTAAAAGCTGCATAAGCTTATCCTCTCAATAATGCAGTGTCTAGCACTTTCTCAATTTACACCATAGGAAAAGGACGCAAACAAAAATTAATCAAATAATTTTTGGTGCTAGCAGAACTAACAAGTGACTTGTTCTTACCCATATGAACCTTTTTCATGGGATCTCCAATCATAAAGGTTGGGTTCCCGTCACTTATTAGTTTCAATTGGCTAAGTCCATTTCCCCTCGATGCGTCACAAATTAGTTTCTTCCCAGGGGTTTTTTCATAGTATTGACCAAGATCATCCTGATCTCATATTTTAGTAGCTACTTTACACAATTTAGGAAGACACATATTTTCTCCCATTAATAAATATTGACTAAGACGTCTCTAAGTCAATCAATCGCATATACTTACTCAAGTTTATAAAAGTATTATGAGTTCCACAATAGATTTATACAGGTCTGCTTATATGATCATTAAGCGACATCACTATCAATAATAATAAATATATTCCATTATTTAAATATTTATTTTACAGGTCTGCTTTCGAGCGACAACTTGTCATCAAATTAAAAAAAATAAATCTATATATTTATTTTTATTGGAATAATATTTAATTATCATTGTATTAATTTAATACAGTGATCCATCAACTCAAAATAATACTGTAATTCACATTCTCTTTCCTATATATTTTATGACACCATAAAATATTTTCACATTCCTCATTAAATAAATAAAACACTAACCTTTCAATATATAAATTTCTTTTTTCACTTCCAGTAGAAACGATAACTAGTCAACTTTTATTTTTAACCAGTCAAACCACAAGTGTACTCCTTCATTACACATTAACTCAATAGAAATGAAAAATAAATTACACACTAATTCAATAAAAATAAATATATTTATTCTCATATAATCAACTTTATTAAGCATCTTCATACTATGCTAAAATAATAACAAATATCATATGTAATAATTTATGATATCACAAATATTTCATGATTCTGTCAAATATAAAATAATTTCATTTCTATTTCACTTGGTCTCTCATCAAATCAAATCATGTGTATCTAAAATTACTTCATGATTTTTAGTAAAGTAAAACTAAATAAAATATTTCAAATATTACTATTCATACATGTTTGAGTATATCAAATTAAGTTCCCATAATATAATTATTATATATATGCCCCCACGATAAAATATATTTTCGCAAATTAAAAATACACATATTAATATATTTTATTATCACAAAAATATATGTTATAACAAGAATATCTCAATACTAAGCAATTAACTCAATTAATTATTTATTTTAAATAGTATTAAACTCTATTTAATTAATATAATTAAAAATTAAACACAAGATTCATATCCGCTGAAATATAATAAATGAGTAAACAAAACTCCACAACACAAATAGATATTGAATCCTCATTAAGTCACTATAGAAATAAAAAGACTTGTTTTTTATTTTATTTTTACGGATCAAAACATCAATAACAAAGTATTCTCCAAATAAATATTTTAGCAACTATATAATTTCAATCAAAACTTATATTCATTTTCAACATTTTATTTTAAAAGAAAATCTCTAATAATATCCATTTGTAAAATAAAATTAGATGCATAACGGCAAAATGATATATAATAATTATGCATTAGTGTATGTAATAATGTAATAATGATACCAACATCGTATTATTCCGAATGGCATGCTAATGGCATAAAAGAAAACATAATTTCTATAATCTCTAACTTAAAAGAACATTTCTATTTAATAAAATTTAATAATATTATATTATATAGTTAAGACAGAATAATAGTTCATGATAAATGTTTAAGACAAATAAATATTTTATTTTAGTTACCACACATCATTCAAATAAATAAATAAATAATCATCACCAAATATTAACAATACTTTTTTTTTCTTTCAATAACAATACACAGATACCATTAAATTATGTTGACCATAAAAATTACTGTAATTAGTTCCAGTTAAACTAATTAAACATGAATTTTATATAATCTATATCATATATCATAAAAAGTAATCATTATTTTCGCATAAGAAATATATATATATTTTTTTTTTCATTCACACAATTCTTAAGCAATAAAATAAAATTATTGAGGAAGAAAAACTTACTTGGTTTTTACAGAGTCAAATATTAGAGTAACCCATTATGCCATCATTTTTTTTCTTCACAAAAACAAATGCTCGTCAAAACTCTTCATGTCTTTTCGACTATTAACAAAGATAAATCCTTAAGATTGTTGTAGAATCTGATCACCCATGTAGTTTGATTCCATTTTCTTGTAATCATTGATCTTTGACCTGCAAAATAATAAACAATAATATAAACCTGAGGCGTGTAAAAACACTGTCCTTAAGGATTTATCCGCCTCATAAGCGCAAATTCCCCAGGATTCAACAGGTTCTTCTCAAATTCTTAATATGAATATGAGGTATCAGAACAACAAGAAGAAATCTTGACCGGGAGATCTAACCAGAAAAAGAAGAAGAAAGGGAAGACAAAATAATTTTACGTTCTATTTTTTATGTGTATCTTTTATAAAAGTAGAAGAAATGTTATATATGGGTGAGATTGAGAAAATGAGTATAGAAGTTGACTAAGTCAAGTCAAGATAATTAATTATCATTATTTGACCAATTCAAACGGTTATAAATCATAACTACAATAAATAATAATAACAATTAATATTAAAGAAATATTTTATTATATTTGTCAATCAAAGATGAGATAAAATTATTTAAAACTTTTGAAATATATTCAAAATTTACAACAAACATTAATTAAAATTTTATTTGTTGGTAGAAGAGGCATTGAAGGATGCAGAAAATTGTGAACACGTTCCAATTTATGAAGACAAAGATGGTGATTGGATGCTGGTCGGAGATGTCCCGTGGGAGTAAGTACTTTTCTCTATTTCTTATGTATTGTCGTTTTTATGTAAAAATATGAAAATGAATCTAAACTATTAAATTTTTAAATAAATAGTAGAGGTTATATGTCATTTTTTTTATTTAATAATAGAGAAGAGAATATATATATATATATATATATATATATATATATATATATATATATATATATATATATATATATATATATATATATATATATATATATATATATATATATATATATATATATATATATATATATATATGTCTTGGACCCCATGTAGCAGACATGCGTGAACCTCTCATTATAATATGTTGAGAACATCAATTTAGAAGGAGAAACAATGAAAATCATGGCCTACCATGGAAAAGGAAAAGCCATTATTGTGTTATGGAAACATCAAATAAAGAGAGAGAGGAAAAAGTTTGCAATTCCTATAATGATCAAACATGAAATCTTTTTTAAAATAAATATTGAAAACTATATATAGTAATTAATATTCACTTTTATGATGTGAAAAAAAACAGGATGTTTATTGAGTCATGCAAGAGGCTGAGGATTATGAAGAGGTCAGATGCAAAGGGCTTTGGTTTGCAACCAAAAGGGTCTTTGAAGAGATTCATATAGAAAGTGAAAGATATGTTAGGCTTCTAAACAATGAAAAAGATTGTCAATTTGGATTTATGTTGTTCTTTTATTATATTTGAGAAGCATCCCTTTATACTATAGTTTGATATGAATGAACTAGGGTTTTATTATCATGTTTACTTTTATTTTTTATATATCAAAGATATATAGATCAATTTTTATTAAGGATTTAAAGGATATGTATTGTGAGTATTGTTGAGTGATCTTCTTCGGTTGAAGGGAAGAAATACTTTTTGTTAGAAATTATTTGTATAAATTTATTTATTATGGTGAGTGTAAATATGGATTCTCAACTAATAATTAGTAGGGGTGGCAAAACGGGTCGGGCCCATCAATTCAGTCCATTTGACCCGCCACTTTGGACGGGCTGGGCTGAGGTTTTCGGCTCGGTACCTTAAGTTGGCCCGCTCCGCCTAATCCGCTTAAAAAAACGGGCTGAGGTGGGGCGGGGCGGGTTTTGCCCGCGGGTTTTTTGTTAAAAAAATTACTTTTTATTTAAAATTAAAACTTTAACTACAAAAACAACACTCTTCTCTTAGAATTATGTTGATTGAATTGTATTCTAAATTATTATACATAAAAATTGAATTATAATTGTAACGTTCTTTCTATAACTTTCTAATACATGTGTTGATTGGAAAAGTTTAAAATAAAAGAATAGTTGTATAACATGTATAATTATTAAGTTGTTAATACATTTGCTCACAGGTTTTCTTTAGAAATAGATGTTGATTTTAAGAAAATGAGGGATTTAATGAGTCTATAAGTGTAACAAATTTTGGATTTAACTATTAAGGAATCGGTTAATATAAAAGTTTATATGAAGTAAGTAGTGAGAAAGTTAGGTGTTGATATTTTATGCACTACTATTTTATGCATTGTGATGTATTATTATGCGGTGTAATTGTTATCACTATATGTCTTAAGTAAATTCTCAATTTGGTTTTTTAGTAGTTATTTTTTAAATAGGATTAGAGTGATATGTATTCTTTATTTATTTATTTTGACATGTTTTTTTTATTGTGGTTGAGTTTATTTCGTTATGTTTTTGTTATAATTGATCTTTATTTGTTTTATTTTTTGAACTGTTTGGACTTAAGACATGTTGAAGTTCTATTGTGCATTGTTAAAAAATTTATCGACCTTTTTGTTAATAATTAAATTTTTTTATAAATTATGTGGTAATTACAATTGTAAAATAAAAAAATAAATAAAAATTGGCGGGCCGGTCTGCCAACCCGCCAACTCGTTAGTAAACGGGACGGACTTGACTTTTGAGCTCGGACATCTAAGTAGGTCCGTCCCGCCAGGCCCCACCCCGCCCCACTCCGCTTTTGGACGGACTTAAATGGGGCGCGCCTAAGGACGGACCGCCCGCTTTGCCACCCCTAATAATTAGGATCTACACCCCCATTTTAAGTTTTGGGCTTGATAATGAACTGGACCGTGTTGCTAAAAATATAGGAAATATTTCATTACATTCTTAGTCATTGGAGTGCACATATGAAAATACCAAAATAAATTTTATATTACAATTTATTTTGAAGATGCACCAAAAAATCTAGAGAGCAAGAAATAAAAGTTAAAAAATTTAATCACCAATAAAAAATTGAAGATGAAAAAATAATTTGGGTTAATTGAAAATCAAGAGAAAGAAATGAAATAACTAGGGGTAATTGAAAAATGGAAGGTGACATCCAAGCTTTTGCAGTCCTTAACTTCAACTGAGAAGGTGTATTTTCGGAGATATATCTCCGAGTTAACTTCAAAAAAATTCGGAGATATATCTCAAAACTAAATTTTTGAAAAAAATGAGATTTGGTAAGTTTGAAAATACATCTTCAAAAATATGAGACATTTTTATATTTTGCTAGAGGTCTGAGAGAAAATATAAAGGTGCAAAAGAGAAATTCCCAAAAGATATGTAATATACACAGTTTAATAAGTACTAAGTGATAAAAAAAAATATAGCTTTTTTTAATTGTTTTAGATAAATTCTGTTAAACACAAAAAATGAGAGTAATTTATGAGTAAAAATAATCAAATAATAATATGAATAAGAGATTTGTGACATCAAAGTTAAGAGTACAATTTAGATTTGACAAGAAGGTTAGAATATATACTCATTTAATAATTTACCAATTATATGTGATGTAGTATGGTGATATAACATCGATCATCAAAACTAAATTTTGTTGTGTTTGTCAACAACGTGAGAAGATACAGCAATTTGTTAAAATTCTTTTCTGTTTAAATTTGTCAAACTTATAATGAAATAGTTGAGGTCAATGTGGATAATGAATTTTATTTTCATCTTCTATTATTTAAACACAAAATACCCACACAAAAAAATAATAATTCAAAGTTTCATCCATCTTAATTCTAACAATTTCGTTAAGTGTTGACAAGCAGTGTTACATTTGACATCTCCTTTCCCACATGCCCTTCTTTACAGGAATCTTGATTATTGTATCATGGGATTAATCATGTGATGACTACTGGTGATGTATAAGGATCTCACATTTGCACCTTTTTAAGATTTCTTCTTCCTCATGGATTTTGTTTTATTTGATGGTGGTGTTGCAAGTATTTCTTCTATTGGGGTTACATGTGGGATATTTTCCACAACTCCTAATATATGAATTGGGAAGATAGCAGACTTGTGTTATATGCGACATGCTTGTTATTGAAGAGTAATTCATATTCAGAAGATGAGCATCAGAAGTTCTGATGTGGGCTGATCTTCTGATGGTTACTCAGAAGATAGTGTTGACCAGAAATTCTACCTTCTGGGTCCGGTTAGCTTAGCTATTTAGTTAGTAAGGGTACTTTAGTATTTCTTAGTATTGTACTGTTTGTACCTTAAACTTGTTCACTAAGTTTATTCTATTAGGGCTTATGTGGCAAATTTTCTTTTGTATAAATAGCCTTGTAGTAGCTATCATTTACAACGAGTAATAGAGAACACAACAATTATTCTCTCATTCTTTTGCACTGTTATTCCTTTTGTTTATTCTCTTTGTTATCATCTTTAATTCTTGTGCACCAACAATTGGTATCAAAGCTCCGGTTCTAAACACAGGGAAACACGAGTGAACGTGAGTTTGTGTGACTGTGTGATTGATTTTGTTTCAGGGAAACAAAGTTGTGTTGAATCACATTTTTCTTGGTTGTTTGTGGGTTTGGGAAACACTGTGTGAGTGTGAGTGAAATCTATTTTTTCTGCACAAGTTTAAAGATGAGTGGAAGCAACTTGAATACCGAACTTCCAGTTCTTGATGGTAAAAACTAGAATAGATGGATGATTCAAATGCGTGTATTATTTGGTGCTCAAGATGTTCTAGATCTTGTTACTGAAGGATATGCTCCAGTTGCAACGGATGCAACGAAAAAACAAAGAGATGCGCAAAGAGAAACGAGGGAGAAAGATCAGAAGGCGTTGTTCTTCATCCATCAGTGTGTGGATGTGAATGTGTTTGAGAAGATTGCTGATTCTATGACGTCAAAGGAGGCGTGGGATATACTGGTCAGGTGTTACGGTGGTGTCGCATCAGTGAAGAAGGTGAAGCTTCAATCCCTGAGAAAGCAATATGAGAATCTCAACATGAAGAACAACGAGAAAGTCTCTGAGTATATCTCTAGAGTGATTTTGATCACTAATGAGATGAAGGCTTGTAGAGAAACCCTTTCTGAACAAGTAATCATAGAGAAGATATTGAGGTCACTTACTCCTCAATTTGATTATATTGTTGTATCTATTGAACATTCTAAAGATCTGGAAACCATGAGAATAGAAGAGTTGCAAAGCAGTCTAGAAGCATAAGAGTTGCGTCTGACTGAAAGAACTTCTGAAAGGGAAGTTGAGCAAGCTCTGAAAGCTTCTTTTGTCAAGAAGGACCAGAAGCATTCTTGGTCAGAGTCCAAGAATAGACGTGGTGATAGATTCCAGAAGGAAGCCTCAACTTCTGATGAGAAGAAATATCAGAAGGGAAAGGAGAAGAAGAAAGTTCAATATTACTGTTGCAAACAGTTTGGCCATTTTGCTAGAGACTGTTTGGCAAACAAAGGAAGGAAATCAGAAGAAGCAAATATAGCTAGAGGTGATTTAGATGATGAACCTGTGCTATTGATATATAGCTAGAGTGGTGGTATATGGACACTGGGTGTTCAAATCACTTGACTGGAAACAAACAATGGCTGATAGATTTTGACTCTGAAAGGAGAACAAAGATCAGATGTGCTGATGACAAGTACCTTTATGCAGAAGGAATGGGAAATGTCAAAGTCAGAGTGAAGAATGGGAAGAATGTTTTGATCAAAGATGTTTGGTATGTTCCTGGAATCAAAAGCAATCTGATGAGTGTGGGTTAGCTCATTGAAAAAGGTTTCTCAGTTGTTATGAAGAACAACCTCTTGAAGTTGTATGATTCCAATCAGAAGTTGATTATGCAATCTGAACAAGGAAGCAACAGAACATTCAAGGTGAATGTAGAAACAGCTGAAACAGAGTGCAGAAGGCTCAGAAGGTGATAGTAAGCTGTGGCATAAGAGGTTGGGGCATCTGAACTATAGAAGTCTGGGACATCTAAGTTCTAAGAAGCTTGTACATGGAATTCCTAAGATTGTGAAGCCTGAGAAGTCATGTGAGGTATGCATGAAAGACAAACAACCCAGATTGTCATTTGTATCAGAAGTTACTCCAAGAACAAAGCATGCTCTGGGAGTAGTGTGTAACACCCTTCTAAAACCCCCCGGTAAAATAATATAATATAATATAATATAATATAATATAATATAATATAATATAATCAGAGTAATAACACATCAAGGATGTTACAATTATTAAATAAATAAAACGTCAAGTCGATTGTCATGCTTTTATTAAAATTAACCAAACTTCAACATGTGTTCATCACAGCGGAAACTTATTTCAAACAATGTTAGGAGCATATCCAAACAGCTCATCAATACATAATCCATAACAAAATAACAACATAGTATCTCAAGTAACGCTAAGACTAATCGATCCCAGTGTTACAATCAGAGCATGACTCGACACGAACTACGGGCTAGCTTATAAGCTATCTTCACCCAATCACACGCCGCTACATCCTTAATCTGAAATCATCAAAGTAAGGGTGAGTTTCATTCGAATTAATAACCATTATACAATCATAAGCAAAAGAATATCATAGCAATTATCATCCACTCTTCATACATAGGATCGAAATTTGTTATAACAACCAAACATCAGTACATAAGCATATTCTATCACTCCACACAATCGTTCAGTCATATCATAATATAATGCAATGAATGAACTGACACTAATGCATGTGGTACCATCCATGGGATAAACCCATCCAACCGATCTTTTTCATCACCAAGATACAGTTTTAACCAGCACAAATTCCACACAATGGGAATTATGCCCACCATTTTGATCCACTTTCATCACCGGGATCCATCACCAAAAATGTATGCCAATGAATGCAACATATAACATGCTTACAACATCACCAATCCGATGTAACACATCGTCTCATTATCATCACCAAATCATCACCAATAAGCATGTATATACATTCTTAGCATTCATACACACATATCACACGCATACATGAAAGTCATCAACCAAGGAATATTATAATCACAAATAAACAACTTGGACTTTACATCCATACCACCTATTCATCATATAGGCCTTTAACTCAGCTTCACAATGCTCAAAACGGCACATAAATCGGATACTCGGATCAAAAGTTATGAGCTTTCGAAGATAAAAACATTTTTAGAAAAGTGCTGCAGGAACCGGGTTGTCCCTACATGGGAACCGGTTCCTGGCAGTCTCCAGAATCACGCCTCGGATATTTACTATGGGGAACCGGGTTGTCCCTACATGGGAACCGGTTCCCAGCTACCCAGAACCCATATTTCTCTGTTTTTACGAGGGGGAACCGGTTCGTCCCACATGGGAACCGGTTCCTACGTACCTGCACAGCAAAAATCACTTTTTTGACAGCTTTTACCCTATCCCATAACCCCAATTTCAGGTACATACGAACATAGCACACAATTATCATTGTTCTTCACACAATTACACATTTCAAATAGGTTATCGACATGTATTAACATCATATATCACAAGTATCAACAGAATTATGTCAATTCATACAAGATTATCAAAACCTAACAAATTCCCAACCCGACACGTACGAATGAACTAAACAATAATCCTAATCAATCCTACTACCTACAATCGCATAAGGATTACTAACCCGAAGAATCCCCCCTTACCTCAGAGTCGAATCTTCGAAGTTCTCCTTCCCTTCAGGCTCTTCTCACTTTCACGTGTTCTTCAGTTCCAAAATCTGCTTCTACTGCTTCTGCTTCTCTTTTTCCCAATTTCCTTTATTTTATGAAAAATAAAATAAAACATTCTTAATGGGCTTTCTTAGTTAACACCCCCCTTCTACTAACTATCACACTCAGCCCAACACCACATTTTTATTATTTTTCAAATAATTCCCACAGATTATTAATTCTAATAATTTAATTAATAAAATAATTAAATTAATACTCTAGAATTAACGGGGTGTTACAACTCTCCCCCACTAAAAGAGTTTTCGTCCTCGAAAACATACCTCAAACGAAGAGTTCAGGATAAGAGTCTTTCATCTGACCTTCCAGCTCCCACGTAACATTTCCACCTGCAGCTCCTCCCCAAGCTACTCGGACTAAAGCTATTTCTTTACCACGTAGTTGCTTTATCTTCCGATCTTCAATCCTCATAGGCAACGCCTCAACTGTCATATTATCTCTCACTTGCACGTCATCCGCCTGGATTACATGAGACGGATCCGCAATATATTTCCTCAATTGTGATATATGGAATACGTCATGTAGGTTTGCAAGTGTGGTCGGTAAAGCAATACGATAAGCAACCTCTCCTACTCTTTCTGTAATCTGAAACGGACCAATGAAACGCGGCGTCAACTTCCTTGACTTCAGTGCTCGACCAACACCCGTCGTAGGAGTTACTCTCAGAAACACATGATATCCTTCTTGAAATTCAAGTGTTCTCCGCCTCTTGTCATGATAACTCTTCTGACGACTTTGAGAAGCCTTCATCTTCTCTTGAATCATCTTAATCTTTTCCGTCGTCTCTTGAATAATCTCTGGTCCAATCACTGCACTTTCACCAGATTCATACCAACACAGTGGTGTCCTACACCTCCTACCATACAAAGCTTCAAATGGAGCCATACCAATACTCGAATGGTAGCTGTTATTGTAAGTAAATTCAATCAACGGCAAGTAACTATCCCATGTACCACCTTTTTCCAATACACAAGCACGCAATAGGTCCTCTAATGATTGAATCGTCCTTTCAGTCTGACCATCAGTCTGCGGATGGTAAGCAGAACTTAACCTCAATTTAGTACCCAAGGCCTTCTGTAACCCTTCCCAAAATCTGGATGTAAATCTTGGATCTCTATCTGATACTATGCTCGAAGGAATACCATGCAAACTTACTATTTTCTCAATGTACAACTGTGCCAACCTTTCCATCGAATAATCCATCCTCATCGGTATGAAGTGAGCAGACTTCGTCAGTCTATCCACAATAACCCAAATGGCTTCATAGTTCTTAGCTGTTCTTGGCAATCCAGATACAAAGTCCATGGATATGCTATCCCACTTCCATTCAGGAATAAATAAAGGCTGCATAGTCCCATACGGCTTTTGATGTTCGATCTTTGACTTCTGACAAGTCAAACAAGAATAGACAAATTCAGCTATTTCCTTTTTCATTCCCGGCCACCAGAATAACTTCTTCAAATCATGGTACATCTTAGTAGCACCAGGGTGAATACTCAACCCACTACGATGTCCTTCTTCCAAGATACTCTTTTTCAGTTCAGTAACATCAGGAACACAAACACGGCCGCCAAACCTCATTATGCCATTCTCATCAATTCTGAACTCACCTCCTTTTCCTTGGTTAATTAAGGTCAATCTGTCAACTAGTCCCACATCATCTTTCTGCTTTTCTCTGATCTCATCAAGAAATCCACTTGTCAGCTTTAACATACCTAACTTGATACTATTCGAAGTGCCTTCACATACCAAACTTAAATCCCGGAATTGTTCAATCAAATCTAGTTCTCGTACCATCAACATTGACATATGCAAGGACTTCCTACTCAAAGCATCAGCAACAACATTCGCCTTACCTGGATGGTAATTCAGCTCGAAGTCATAATCTTTAAGGAACTCTAACCACCTCCTCTGTCTCATATTAAGCTCTTTCTGATCAAATAGGTACTTCAGACTCTTATGATCACTAAACACCTCGAACCGTGAACCATAAAGATAATGTCTCCACAATTTCAACACAAACACCACCGCTGCTAACTCTAAGTCATGAGTCGGGTAATTCTTCTCATGCACTTTAAGTTGTCTCGACGCATAAGCGACTACTTGTTGGTTCTGCATTAGCACACCTTCAAGTCCCATCAATGAAGCATCACAATACACAACAAAAGATTCTGCCGGATTCGGCAAAATTAAAATAGGAGCACTAGTCAGCCTCTTCTTTAATTCTTGGAATCCTTCTTCACATTTCGAGTCCCAAACGAACGCTTGACCCTTCCTAGTCAACTTCGTCAACGGTAGAGCTAACTTTGAAAATCCTTCTATAAACTTTCGATAGTAACCTGCAAGACCCAGAAAGCTACGAATTTCAGTCACGGACTTCGGAGCTTCCCACTGAGACATAGCTTCTACCTTTGCTGGATCTACGGCAATACCGCTCTTAGAAATTACATGACCCAGAAAACTCACTTCACTTAACCAGAAATCACATTTCGACAGTTTGGCATAAAGCTTCTTCTCTTTCAACACTCCCAGCACAATTCTGAGATGCTCTGCATGCTCGTCTTCATTTTTGGAATATATCAGAATGTCGTCAATGAACACTACAACGAACTTATCGAGATAAGGATGAAAAATCCTATTCATGTATTCCATGAAAACACCAAGTGCGTTAGTAACCCCGAACGGCATCACAGTGTACTCATAATGACCATACCTCGTTCTGAACGCAGTTTTCTGAATATCGTCCGCCTTCACACGAATCTGATGATACCCAGACCTCAAATCAATTTTACTGAATATACTAGCTCCGACCAACTGATCCATCAAATCATCAATCCTCGGCAGTGGATACCGATTCTTGATTGTAACTTTATTAAGTTGTCTGTAGTCTACACACAACCTCATAGATCCTTCCTTCTTCTTTACCAATAACACCGGTGCACCCCACGGTGACACACTTGGACGGATGAACTCCTTCTCCAACAATTCTTCTAATTGACTTTTCAATTCGGTCAATTCAGATGCCGACATTCTATAAGGTGCCATCGATATAGGACTGGTTCCAGGAACTAACTCAATAGCAAACTCTACTTCCCTTTCAGGTGGTAGCTCTCTAACATCTTCTGGAAAAACTTCTGGAAATTCTCGTACCACCGGTAATTCATTACTCACCACTCTTCCTTTCACTTCCATCGATGCAAGGAGCATAAACACGGCTGCCCCGTCTTGAATTGCTTCACCCACTTGTCTTGCAGTCATTGTCAACTCATCAACATTAACTTCTTCAGGAAAGATGACCGTCTTCGTAAAACAATTGATATGAACTCGGTTAAATTGCAACCAGTTCATCCCCAGAATAATGTCAAGTTGTTCAAGTGGAAGGCACACTAAGTCCATTCCAAACTTCCTACCAAATATATCAATAGGACAGTTCAAACATGCAGATGAAGTGGTCACTGAACCCGACGCAGGAGTGTCAATAACCATACTTCCATCAATCTTTGATATTTCTAAATTCAGCCTCTTAGCACAATCCAATGAAATAAACGAGTGAGTCGCACCAGTATCAATAATCGCAATTAAAGGTGTGTTATGTATGAAACACGTACCTTTAATCAGTCTATCCTCCGGAGTAGTTTCTGATCCAGACAAAGCAAAGACTTTCCCTCCAGACTGGTTCTTCTTCGGCTTGGTGCACTGTGTACTGATATGACCTTCTTCTCCACAGTTATAGCAAGTCACAGTTCTCATCTTACAGTCAGGAGCAACATGACCTACTCTGCCACACTTAAAGCACTTCTTCTCTTCTTTCTTGCACTCATTCCTCTTATGTCCTGGTTCACCACAGTTGAAGCACCTAAAGGGAGCACCAGAATCTCCCCCACTAGGCCTTTTCCAATTACCAGCTCTTGGGTTTCCCCTACCATATGGTGTACCTCTGTCCATAGGCTTCTTACCCTTTTTATCAACTAACTCGCGAGAGTGAGATGATTTCAGCTTAAGACTGTCCTCCTCAAAGATTCTGCTACAGTCCACTAAATCAGCAAATCGGCGAATCCTTTGATACCTGATGCCCTGTTTGATCTCATCACGAAGACCATTCTCAAACTTGATACACTTCGAGAATTCTCCAGCTGCATCGTTGGTGTAGGGTGTGTAGTGCTTAGCCAATTCCACAAATTTGGAAGCATATTCAGGCACTGTCATACTACCCTGTTTCAGTTCCAAGAACTCAATCTCCTTCTTTCCCCGAACATCTTCAGGATAGTACTTCCTCAGAAATTCTCTCTTGAATATGGCCCAAGTAATCGCAATCCCATCTGAATCCAATTCAGTCTTAGTAGTAACCCACCAGTCATCAGCTTCTTCTGATAGCATGTGAGTACCGTACCTCACCTTCAGATTTTCTGCACAATCGATCACTCGGAAGATCCTCTCGATCTCTTTCAACCATTTCTGAGCACCATCAGGGTCATGAGTGCCTTTGAACAGTGGAGGGTTGTTCCTCTGAAAGCTGTTCAACTGTCTGTCAGCACCGATCACAGCCCCAGTAGCATTCCCTCCCAGTACACCAGCAATCATGCCTAGAGCCTCTGCGATAGCGTCATCGTTCCTTCCACCTCTTCCAGCCATTGTTCTGCTAAATCACAAAACAATCTCATCAGAATAGAAGTATCGACAGTGTTTACCTTACACTAGTCGCATACAAGGGAACACTGACACTAAGACTCTGACTCTAACGACCGACTATGCTCTGATACCACTATTGTAACACCCTTCTAAAACCCCCCGGTAAAATAATATAATATAATATAATATAATATAATATAATATAATATAATCAGAGTAATAACACATCAAGGATGTTACAATTATTAAATAAATAAAACGTCAAGTCGATTGTCATGCTTTTATTAAAATTAACCAAACTTCAACATGTGTTCATCACAGCGGAAACTTATTTCAAACAATGTTAGGAGCATATCCAAACAGCTCATCAATACATAATCCATAACAAAATAACAACATAGTATCTCAAGTAACGCTAAGACTAATCGATCCCAGTGTTACAATCAGAGCATGACTCGACACGAACTACGGGCTAGCTTATAAGCTATCTTCACCCAATCACACGCCGCTACATCCTTAATCTGAAATCATCAAAGTAAGGGTGAGTTTCATTCGAATTAATAACCATTATACAATCATAAGCAAAAGAATATCATAGCAATTATCATCCACTCTTCATACATAGGATCGAAATTTGTTATAACAACCAAACATCAGTACATAAGCATATTCTATCACTCCACACAATCGTTCAGTCATATCATAATATAATGCAATGAATGAACTGACACTAATGCATGTGGTACCATCCATGGGATAAACCCATCCAACCGATCTTTTTCATCACCAAGATACAGTTTTAACCAGCACAAATTCCACACAATGGGAATTATGCCCACCATTTTGATCCACTTTCATCACCGGGATCCATCACCAAAAATGTATGCCAATGAATGCAACATATAACATGCTTACAACATCACCAATCCGATGTAACACATCGTCTCATTATCATCACCAAATCATCACCAATAAGCATGTATATACATTCTTAGCATTCATACACACATATCACACGCATACATGAAAGTCATCAACCAAGGAATATTATAATCACAAATAAACAACTTGGACTTTACATCCATACCACCTATTCATCATATAGGCCTTTAACTCAGCTTCACAATGCTCAAAACGGCACATAAATCGGATACTCGGATCAAACGTTATGAGCTTTCGAAGATAAAAACATTTTTAGAAAAGTGCTGCAGGAACCGGGTTGTCCCTACATGGGAACCGGTTCCTGGCAGTCTCCAGAATCACGCCTCGGATATTTACTATGGGGAACCGGGTTGTCCCTACATGGGAACCGGTTCCCAGCTACCCAGAACCCATATTTCTCTGTTTTTACGAGGGGGAACCGGTTCGTCCCACATGGGAACTGGTTCCTACGTACCTGCACAGCAAAAATCACTTTTTTGACAGCTTTTACCCTATCCCATAACCCCAATTTCAGGTACATACGAACATAGCACACAATTATCATTGTTCTTCACACAATTACACATTTCAAATAGGTTATCGACATGTATTAACATCATATATCACAAGTATCAACAGAATTATGTCAATTCATACAAGATTATCAAAACCTAACAAATTCCCAACCCGACACGTACGAATGAACTAAACAATAATCCTAATCAATCCTACTACCTACAATCGCATAAGGATTACTAACCCGAAGAATCCCCCCTTACCTCAGAGTCGAATCTTCGAAGTTCTCCTTCCCTTCAGGCTCTTCTCACTTTCACGTGTTCTTCAGTTCCAAAATCTGCTTCTACTGCTTCTGCTTCTCTTTTTCCCAATTTCCTTTATTTTATGAAAAATAAAATAAAACATTCTTAATGGGCTTTCTTAGTTAACACCCCCCTTCTACTAACTATCACACTCAGCCCAACACCACATTTTTATTATTTTTCAAATAATTCCCACAGATTATTAATTCTAATAATTTAATTAATAAAATAATTAAATTAATACTCTAGAATTAACGGGGTGTTACATAGTGCACTCAGATGTGTGTGGACCATTTCCAGAACCTTCACTTGGAGGAAATAGGCATTTTGTGTCTTTTGTGGATGAGTTCACAAGAATGATGTGGGTAACACTTATCAAGTTTAAGATTGAGGTGTTCACAGAATTCCAGAAGTTCAAGGTGAAGGCTGAGAAGCAGAGTGGTCAGAAGATAAAGATTCTCAGAACGGATGGTGGAGGTGAGTATAACTCTATAGAATTCCAGAAGTTCTATGATGATAATGGAATTGAGCATGAGGTTACTGCTCCTTATACTCCTCAACACAATGGTTTGGCTGAACGAAGAAACCGTACTTTGCTTGATATGATGAGAAGTATGCTAAAAGAGAATAAGCTTCCTCACAATCTCTAGGGAGAAGCTGTTGCTACTGCAGCATATGTGCTCAACAGGTGTCCAACAAAGAGGTTGAAGTAAATTGTTCCTTTAGAGAAGGGGACTAAAGAGAAGCAGAGTGTTAGTCATCTGAAGGTTTTTGGTTATGTGTGTTACAAACACGTTCCAGAAGCTAGAAGGAAGAAACTGGATGATAGGAGCAGAGTGATGTTATTGGTGGGATACCACAGTACAGGTGCATACAAGCTCTATTGTCCAGAGATAAATAATGGAGCAAACACCCGGGCCTTTATGTGTCACATGTTATGGTATTTGCGAAACCAAAGGGCTTGTAATGAGGAGTTCATAATGCCAACTGATATGAAGCTTGAAGTCACTATAAATGCAACTGTCTATAAGACAAGTATTGGTCTAAATCAGAAAGTCCATCAGAATAAGGGAATCTTTCACCTAATTTACTGGAGACCCCCTCAGGAGGAATGGTACGCTCTAAAAATGGATAGAACATTCAAGAGTAATTTGGCTGCTGGTTGACGGCGGTACGATTAGAGATTACACAGGCTAATGACGTGGTGGCTTCTCCCATAATATGGGGTCGGCTTCGATAGTAGAAGCTGAATTAAAAGTTGTTCTCATTGGTCTCCACTAAGCCTATGATCGAGGATGTCGAAGAATCATTCTCCAAGTTGACAACAAAGTGGTGTTTCATGCCATCAATAGGAATGCATCTATCCAAAACTCTTGCAAGTCCTGTCTAAACAGTGTTATGCAACTGCTCAAGAGAGATAGGATAGTCAAAGTTATTCACGTTTACAGAAAAACTAACAAGACTACAACGCTCTAGCCAATTTCAGTCTTAGTCATGAGAAGTGTCATTTGCTTTATGATAGTTGTCCGCTGGAGGTTGCTCATGTCTACTTGTCGAATCTGATTTGGGATGTTACTCCCCGTATTCTTTGTGTGTAGTCTCTTTGTTTTTTGGCTTTCTTTAGCCCTCATTTCTAATAAAAAAATATTTTTCTTTTAATTTTATTTTCTTATTTTTGTAAATGTAAAAAATGTATATTTGATCTTATATGAACATACAATAATAATCCACCACACCCTAGCTTTCACACGCTTGTCACTTTCTTTCCCTCATATATGTTGAGCTTAATGTAGAAGTTAAGTTGGCCAGCTCAAACATGCATGTGATATGTCACCTCTTTCCTTTAAAGAACAAACATGACACATTTTTGAATGAAACTTTTGAAAGAAGATGAATACTAAACATTAAACTCAATTTTTTTTATTAGCTAGGTAACTATCCACATCCACCCATACAAAAAGTTGACTTGACCAATTTGGAACGTGATATTAAAATATTAATTGTTTGGATTTTACTATATCCATGGACCATGGTAGGGCTTGTGGTACACACATTTGCTTTTGAAACAAATCATGTATTTTAGTAGATAGTTATTTCAAGGAAAATTATGTAATAGTACTTTAATTTTATGCATTTATTTTTTCAAATAAATTATGAGTTGATCTAACTTTTATTATAAATAGATTTATGATATAAAACAAGAAAATTTATAATTTATAACAAAAGTTAAAAGAAAATTAAATTATTGAATATCAAAACTTTTTTTTTGTCCTATGTAATAAACTAGTCTTGTTTTCATTTACATATAAAAGAATCCAATATAGGAGTGTGTCTGCTCAATATATAGTACTAGTAGTTTAATTCAAAACCCAAAAAACAAGTTATTAGCAAAGAAAATTACAATATCAAATTTAAAGTAAGTTTTTCTAAATTTTATCTATTTTGTTTTAATATTTTTGTGTATTTTAAAATCCAGTCAGAATCAGCTGAGAATCAGAAGTAGGGTGATCCAATAAGATTATAAAATTGTAATTGTAACTATTATGATAAAAATCGATGTGATCTGACCGATGTATCTGTGAAATTGACAAATCGATGAATTATTTTATATATCTATTTATCCGATGTTCTTAATCAACTATCAACTATTTAACGAGATAAGGATTTCATTTTTTTAATTTTAATTTTAATTATATATTTAATTGTTTTCTAGTAAGAATTGGTTTTACAAAATTGGATAAGAAACTCAAACATATGACAGAAACACAACCAAAGTGATTGGTTTTGAAACTGTCCTATGTCGTCTTTTGTCTGCCTCTGCATGTCTGACTCACCACACTGAAAACAAGACAAAATCCATAAAAACCCACTTTTTCCGGAACTCAAAAATAAAAATCACCCTTTTCACATTCATTTCACATTTCACATTTCACACAAGCAAAATTATTCAATACCCATTTTTTCCTTTTAATCTATTAGCGTTAAACAAACGCATAGAGGAAAGAGAAAAAAGGGTTTTGCCTTTTACCCTTTATTGGATTTGGATTGTGTTATACTACTAGTTTATAGTTTAATAGTGGATGAGTTGGTGAAGCGTGAAGTTTCATCTCATCGTCCTTTTTGTTTTGAGTTGACGTTTTCTTCTTCAACAAGACTTCATTGGTTTATAACAACTCTCAAAAATTGGAACTTGTTTTTGTTGGTTTTGTGTGAAAAATTTGTGTGGAAAGAGAGATGGGTTCGTATGGGAATCTTGCGAGGAGGGCTGTGGATACTGAGATGCCGATTATGGTTAAGGTGATTAAGGAATTGTTTTTATTTGATGTGTTTAATGATGTGTGTTTGGATTGATGATCTTGAATTTGAGGTTGTGTTTTTTTGGTTTGTGTTTATAGATGCAGGAATTGCTTCGGGGTGCTAAGAATGCTGTGTCTTTAGCTCAGGTTTGTTTTCTGTTTTTATGTTTCCAATGCTTGTGTTTGTTAATATAATGAGTTTGATTGTGTTGTGAGTGTGTTGGTGTGTTTCCAATGCTTGAATTTTAAATTAGTTTAGATTGGTTGGGTTATGTTATGTGGGTCTGTTTTTCTGGTTTCCAATGTTTTTGATTATAAATTAACTACCTTTGGTTGTTGGTTTTGTTATGTGTGTTTTCTGCTTTCCAATGTTGGGTGTATAAATTACTCTAGCTAAACCCAAGGGTCGGCCTGTTGGGGAAAGCTTGGGACCTGAGAGTTTGCTCCTATTAAGGTCTCGGATTTAAATCCTGTGTTCAGTTAGTTCATACAGAGTTTTGCTATGGTTTTAAATGGGCCCGTGCTAGTGGATGCCAAGTTTTCGAAAAAGTAAAGAAATTAGTCTAGTTTGGTTGTTGTTGTTGTTGGTTTGGTTTGTGTGCTTTATGGTTTCCAATGTTTGCATTATAAATGAGTCTAGCTTGCTTGCTTGTTTTTGTGTTTGTCATTAAGAGTTTTGAGAGGAGCTTGATTAGCGGTTCTCATTTGCCGCATTTTTAGCAAAAACTACGTCGGAGCTTCGATAAAATGGGATTGATGAGATGTTTGTTTTCTCTTCTTGAATTAAGGTGTGTTCGGTGAGATTTGAATCCTTTTGGAATTAGGGGATCACACATTTTTCGCAGTCCATGATCTAGACCATCTGATCAAGATCGAACGCTAAATGTTACTATCGATTAATTAACTTTCTATGCATTATTTTCTCGTTAGTTCTGAATGAAATGCAAATTTAATTGATTTGTTGAAATTTGTTTTATGTAGGGGGTGGTTTATTGGCAACCTCCAAAACAAGCATTGGATAGAGTGAAAGAACTTGTGTATGAGCCTTCTATTAGTCGTTACGGCAACGACGAAGGTATTCCTGAACTCAGAGCGGCACTAGTGAAAAAGGTAAACAATCTAGTTTCTTGTTAGTTACATCAGCTTTTACCATCCTATTGACCATAATTTAACTCGTTCGGTTTTGTCACGCAGTTGCGTAATGAAAATAATCTGCACAAGTCCTCGGTAATGGTTACAGCAGGTGCCAATCAGGTGATCAATCCCCCAGCTATATAATTTGCGATTAATATTTCAGCATTCATTTGTCTCATTTCTTAATATCTGCAGTGCAGGCATTCGTGAATCTAGTTCTTACTCTGTGTGACGCGGGGGATTCCGTGGTTATGTTTGCTCCTTACTACTTCAACTCATACATGTCCTTCCAGATGACTGGCATTACCGACATACTAGTCGGTCCTGGTAATCCGGAAACACTTTATCCTGATGTAGGTAAGACACCGCATGATCTTGTCACTAGCTAAGAGAAAATTCTTCTTTACATGGCAATATGAAAGTTTTCGTTAGGTTTCAGTGTAAAACTATTTTACGACGACTCTGCATCTCCATTAGTTATGTTCAATTTCCTTGTTTAAATATATAACCGAATTTTCTTGATTTTCAGACTGGTTGGAAAAAGTGTTATCGGAAAGGAAACCTGTCCCGAAGCTAGTTACTGTTGTAAATCCTGGCAATCCATCCGGAACCTACATTCCCGAGCCTCTTCTGAAGGTCTCTCTTTCGATCTCTTCTAAAAATTTTCATTCGAGTTTACTTTCTACGGTTTCTTTTGAATCCGCTTATGTGCATAATATGTTGCTTGATCTAAACGAATTCATTTTCTTAAGAATTTTTTAATGAAATTTCTAAGCAATTGTTTTTTCTTAATTGGCCAGAGGATTGCAAATCTCTGCGAGAAAGCTGGATCGTGGCTTGTTGTGGACAATACATATGAGTAAGTCTTAACCATCCTAATTAAAATTCCTTCTCGTGATTTTGTTACCGATCGCCTAATACTATCTTCCTCGTCAATCGGGACATTTGGTTGTCGTATTTGATTGCAGGTACTTTATGTTCGACGATCTGAAACACTCTTGCGTGGAAGGAAATCATGTTGTTAACATTTTCTCTTTCTCGAAAGCTTATGGAATGATGGGATGGCGAATTGGATACGTAAGTTTAATATCTTATCGATAATCACTTATATATGATAAGTGATTATGCTATAAGCACTTCGTAAGTTGTTTATCTAAGCGGAGCCTAAGTGTTTGTTTGGTTATTGCAGATAGCGTATCCTTCTGACGTAGAAGGACTCGCCACCCAGCTTCTGAAAGTCCAAGACAACATTCCAATCTGCGCTTCGATAATTTCACAACACCTTGCTCTCTACTCCTTAGAATTAGGACCCGAGTGGGTTACCGAGCGAGTAAAAACTCTCGCAAAGAATCGACATATTATCTTGGAGGCTCTTTCCTCTCTCGGAGAAGGTTCTATCAAAGGAGGAGAAGGAGCTATTTATCTCTGGGTGAAGATCCCAACCGGACACGGCTGCGATGATTTTGAAGTTGTTCACTGGCTAGCTAATAGGCACGGGATTGCTGTTATCCCGGGAAGTGCATGCGGTGCTCCGGGCAATCTGAGAATTTCTTTCGGAGGACTGACGGAGAATGACTGTAGAGCAGCGGCAGAACGGCTTAAGAAAGGCTTGGAAGAACTGGCTGCGCGCGGTTTGGTACAAGACTAGTAACGGAATTTAGTTTCGTCGCGAAAAGAAATTTATAGAAAGAAAGTCCATTTGCCAGTGGAGAAAATTTGCAGCTGGTGCATTTGAATAAAAGTAAAATTGATTTTCAGCCTTGTATACTATCAACAAGGTTTAATAATTTTCATTTTGAAAAGTAGATAAAATGCATCATAAACTTTTTTTCATATCAATTTATTTCTACAAGTTTTATATCTCATGGTGATTGATATATTTGCTTGCACAACATTTGATCAAACTTTACTTAACTATCGTTCGAAATTAGGGAACAATTCTTGATCAGACTTTATTTAACTATCGGTTGAAATTAGAGAACAATTCATGATCTGACTGTAATTATCTATCGGCCGAAATTAGGTTAATAAAAGAGGGTGCACCTTAATGTTATGTGTTGCATCAATCATTATATGCACATGGCATGCTCAATTATATCAAAAATAAAACAACAATGATCACTTATAGCATGATTAAACAAATTCACCCACCCATTGAGTTCAAATCAAAAGAAGGATAAAGTGAAACAAAGACAAAATCAAGTGTTGGAAAGGAATAATGTTGTTTTAGCAACGGAATAATGTTGTTGTAAAATGTAAATGATAAAGGTTGAATTTTGATTTAGTGACAAAAGGGATGTTTACTTAACAATTCAATTGATATTGTGTGACAATACATATGTGGTTACCACTTTAACAACTACTACTTTTTATTTTATCAAAGTATATATATTATTATGTTTCACAAAAGCACTAAAATTGACAAGACCTTAGTTTAGGTTGATTTCACTCAACAACTCATTTTTATATTATTTGTAGTGGTTGCATATTTTATTTGGTGTGAATGTTTTAAAAATTGAACCATAGATCTTTATGACATAATAAGTTAGTTAAATCATTCAATCACATTTAAACTAGAAGACAAATAAATACAATAAAAATCATTAAAAAGTCAAAATAAGTTGAATAAGGCTCTATTTGGTAATGCCGTTTTTTTAACTTATAACTTATCGTTTATAATTTACAAATAAACGATCTGTCTGATAATGGTATTTTCATCACGAGTTTATAGTTTATTTTACTAATTTATAATTTATTTTTCAGATGCTATTTTAAATATCGTTTTAACATATAACTTATTTTTTTTCATTTTTACCCTTATTATTTTAACTAAAATCTACTTTTACCACCCTCTATAATTTATTTTAATTTAAAATAAAATAAAATAAAAAATATGCTATGTTTACATCAAAGTATAACACCATATATGTTCACATTGAACTTTATACATTATTTTAAATAGGACACAAATATCAATGCAAATAATAATAATAAAATAAGAAAAAGAAAGTGAATTGTATCGCATATAATACCGTTTAGATGTCAAAGTGAATGTAAGAATAATATTTCTGATAAAATAATTATGTATTAAATGTCTTTTATGTTATTTTAATTAATCAGTTATTTGAACCACTAATTTTATCAAACACTTCAAATAACTTAGCACCTATAAGTCATCAATCATCATCTATAAACTATAAACTATGAATCATCAGCGATCAGTCATAAATTATCTACTATCAGCTAACTTATCAGTTAATCACTATTTTTACCAAATAAAACCTAAATTGTAATGAAATATAACCGAAATCAAACAACCTATCAATTGGCCGGATTCTATAAATCAAATTGATTTATTTCAATTTTCAAAACATTAATCGTTACGCATCTATAAAATGTGTATCATCAGTCGGACAATCAATCACATATCACTATTATAATTTTAAAATTAATTAATTCAAATAGTATTAACCATCCCACCGTTATGATTCATTTACAATGTAAACAATCTTCACACTATACTAAACATGGCAAAATAAAGAATAAAAACTTTAGTTAAGTCAATTCTTAAAAAAGCAAAAGAGAAAAAAAAAGTTAGTTAGAAAAAAAAAGCTAAAACGGGCCCGTTTGGTAGTTTTGAAATTCAAAACCCATGGGCCCACTGGATTGATCAATTCAAAACCAGAAAAAGCCCATCAAAAACCAAACTCGTCGGTCGAAGCAACAACCAGCTCGGTGAAGAGAGAGAAAGAGAAAATGGCCGGTGGTGTTGGTGGTGGCGGTGGCGGTGGCGGTGGTGGTGGTAGTTCATTGACAGGTTTGCAAGAACATGTGAAGTTAGCAAGAGATTATGCTCTTGAAGGTTTATATGATACTTCTATCATCTTCTTCGATGGTGCTGTTGCACAAATCAACAGGTTAATGGGTTTTCCATTTTCATTGTAAAGTTCGTCTTTTTATTGCATTGTTGTTAATGGGTTTCAGTTTTTTTTTGAATTTTGAATATACCCTTTAATTATTTTTTGATGTTTATTTGTTTACTATGCTAGATCAAAGAGGGAAAATGGTTCATAATTTGGTGTTTTTCATGAATGAGATGTTGGAATTCTTTTAGGGTTGAATGGTGATGATAGTTTAAGTTTTGAGTGGATGGATCTTTGGCCATTGGGTTATAATTAGTATCATTTTCTTGATTTGAAGTTATGAACTAATTGGAGTTTTAAGTAGGATTAAATTTAGGTGCATTTTCTTAGGGGATTTTAGTACTTTACTTAACTTAAAATGAACTTTTTGTGGATGTTACAAACTTTGAAAATGTTATAGAATGAGTTTGAGGACTTCATAGGTAGTTAAGTTAAGAACCATATGAAAAGTACTTAAGGAAATGCACTTAAGTTGTTTAATCCTTTTTAAGTGTTAGTGTTGTAGTTGGTTTGGTTTGGTTTGGTTTGGTTTGGTTTGGTTTAGTTTGGTTTGGTTTGGTTTGGTTAATTGTAGTTGATTTTAAGAAGTTTGAATCTTGTGTGATTTCAGGCATCTAAACAGTGTTGACGACCCTTTAATTCGTGCAAAATGGATGAATGTTAAGAAAGCTCTTTCTGAGGAAACTGAAGTTGTAAAGCAACTTGATGCAGATAAAAGGGCGTTTAAAGATAATCCTATTGGAAGACGTCCTCCGTCGCCTCCGATTTCTACTAAATCTTCGTTTGTTTTTCAGCCGTTAGATGAGTATCCTACTTCATCGAATTCTTCCTTTGATGATCCTGATGTATGGAGGCCACCTAGTAGGGATACTGGAAGTAGAAGGCCTGGAAGGGGTGGTCAAGTGAGTAATCGGAAATCTCAACAAGATAGTAAATGGGCTCGAGGTGCTACAACAAAGACAGCTACCACTGGCCGTGGTGGTGCAAAGGCTGGTGGTGCTACTAGCAAGGTTAACTCAGGGGGCCGGACATCAACTCCCGTAAAGAAAGGTGGTGCGTCGGGAAAGTCTAGCAAGACAGATGCAGTTGTAAGTTTCAATTCCTAATATATGCAGCATTTTGTTGGACTACATTTTCTGTTTCATATTTTGTTTTTGCAAGAAGCTATTCCTAAAGATAATTTCTTCGTTGGACTCATCCTATGCTTATGGTATTCCTGACTACTATTTGGGTGGCTTGAATAACATTAAACTTATATATGTTGTTTTGTTCTTAGAATGGTGATGCTGAAGAAGGGAAGTCGAATAAAGGACAATACGAAGGTCCTGACCCTGAATTGGCTGAAATGCTAGAAAGGGATGTGTTAGAAACCTCTCCTGGAGTGAGATGGGATGATGTTGCTGGTCTTACTGAAGCAAAAAGGCTTTTAGAAGAAGCCGTTGTGCTTCCCTTATGGATGCCTGAATATTTCCAGGTAAACTTAAACTATTCTCACTAGTTTTCTACGTCAGTTCTATTAAGCAAGTGCTTATTATGGAAATGATTAGAATCTTACTTGCTGAAATTTCTGTGAAAATACTAAGACATGTTCCGATGAGCTCATTTTTTTTCTATTTTTCAGGGAATTAGGAGACCTTGGAAGGGTGTCCTTATGTTTGGTCCTCCGGGAACTGGAAAGACTCTTCTTGCTAAGGCAGTTGCTACTGAATGCGGGACCACTTTCTTTAATGTTTCTTCTGCTACTTTAGCTTCTAAATGGCGAGGAGAAAGTGAGCGAATGGTGCGGTGTTTGTTTGATCTTGCAAGAGCTTATGCACCAAGTACAATTTTCATTGATGAAATTGATTCTCTATGCAATGCTAGGGGGTATGTTGTTTATGCTGTTTTAGACATTCATCACACATAATAGTTTTTGAAACTTGTTTATACGGCTATTTCTCAAATAATTTGCGCTCTATCTGGATTCTAGAGTTATGTCACGGTCTAATCGAATGCTGTTTCATCAGGGCTTCTGGAGAGCATGAATCATCCCGAAGGGTGAAGTCTGAACTTCTAGTTCAGGTTGATGGTGTAAGCAACAGTGGTACAAATGAAGATGGTAGCAAGAAAATAGTAATGGTCTTGGCAGCTACTAACTTTCCATGGGACATAGATGAAGCACTAAGGTTTGTATTCGGTTTTCTGTATCCTTTTCTAAACTATTGATATTGTAAGTAGATAAAAAATCGAATAGTTAATTGTGTTTGAAACATCTTGGAAAGTACTAGTCTACACTTTTTAATCCAATTTCATGTATAATGTAATGCAGGAGAAGGCTGGAAAAGAGAATATATATTCCTCTTCCGAATTTCGAGAGTCGTAAAGAGTTGATCCGGATAAATCTGAAGACCGTTGAGGCAAGTCGTGGTTTTTCATTACTGTTTTAACTTATATAGGATTTTGAGCTTGACCCTTATATAGGATTTGTCTTATACCAGGTGGCCCAGGATGTCAACATAGATGACGTGGCTCGTCGAACTGATGGCTATAGTGGGGATGATTTAACAAACGTCTGTCGTGATGCTTCCTTAAATGGAATGAGACGGAAGATAGCAGGAAAGACACGCGATGAAATTAAGAGTATGTCTAAGGATGATATTTCAAAGGATCCTGTTGCCATGTGTGATTTTGAAGAAGCTTTGGCAAAGGTTCAGCGAAGTGTTTCTCCGGCAGATATCGAACGCCATGAGAAGTGGTTTCATGAATTTGGATCTGCATAAAGACTCACCAATGGTAGTGTTTTTTTTATACTACCACTTTGGTTCTCAATTGGGATATCCTGCCTGCATTGTTGTTAAATAGCGGCTATAGCTTTATTGCATAGTGGAATTTGAACAAATCGCTATTGTTCTATCATGCGATATTTAGTACAAAATATTGTGAAACAGCTGCTATTGAACAGAGTGTTATTTTCCGCGATGTGCGCATGACAACCGTAGTTATTTGTATTGTTTGTTGATATTTTACTTGTTTTTTCTCTTGAATGGGTTTCATTGTTGTTTTATGGTGTTGGAGAATTTTCAATTGTTAATTTGTACCTGTGACCGTTGAATATTGATGATGTAATGTAATCTTATATGATATTAAAGATGTTATTCTCTCTTTGTGCACAAACCTTGATATTTGAACTTCCAACTTAGTTATCTTTCTGGTTTGGCTAATGCTGGTTGTTTTGTAATTGTGCATGCAATTTCTGTTATTTAAAATCAATTATGGACAGTCATTAGGAAGTGTAAATGATACGTGGAATAAGATCGTCCCAAAGATTAGAAAAGTAGCTAAAGACGTTTGGAGAATCAAGAGCTTTTGAACATAGGAAGGAGTAAAGAATTGTTGAGTAAAGAATTGTGATGGAACGAAAGTGCTCTAAGTAAAGTTAGAGTAAAAAAGAAATGTTCTAAAGAATGGTTGAAGTGCAAAAATGTCAAAATTTGAAAAATTTTAAAAAATGATGAGTAACAGTAAGGCGATTGGGTCATACAACATATCTAATAAAGTGTAAAAAATTCTTAGAGATAGAAGCATTGAGTGGTTCGCCAAAATCTTTAATGAAATTATGAGGTCAAAGTAATTGTCGGATAAATGAAAAAGAAATACTTTAGTTGCAGTCTAAAAGAACAATGTCGATATACAAAATTGTGCAAATTGTATGAAGATTAAACTTATGAGTCATACCATAAAGTTATGTAAAAGGGTGATTGAACAAAGATTAAGAAAAGAGAATTAAGATACTGAAAATCAATTTAGTTTTATGTTAAGAAGGTCAACCATAAGAAGTGATATATCTAATACAACGTGTGATGAAGTAATATCAAATGGGTTAATAAGATTTGTACTAATCAGATGGACTATGAAGTAATATCAAATGGGTTAATAAGATTTGTACTAATCATGGGTTAATAGTATTTGTACTAATCAGATGGACTATGAAGTAATATTAAATGGGTTAATAAGATTTGTACTAATCAGATGGACTAACAAAATTGTGCAAATATTAAGGGGATTAAACTTATGAATCATATTATGAAGTTATGGAAAAGAGTGATTGAACGAAGATTAAGAAAAGAGACTTAAGTTACTGATAATCAGTTCAGTTTTATGTTAGGGAGGTCAATTGTGGAAGCAATCTATCTACTACAACGTGTGATGTAACGATATCAGATGGACTAATAAGATTTATACTTAATTTTCGTTGACTCAGGGAGGGCGTGAGATAGAGTACCTAGATAGATATTATGGAAAGCCAGAGAGAAAAAATGGATTAGGATTGTCTATATTCGAGTTATCCAAAATATGTATGAAGAGATATTAACTATTGTGCAGACATAAGGTGGAGAGACGGTTTATTTCCCCATTATGATAAGATTGCACTAAAGTTCAACCCAAAACTCCTGAATTTTTACTTTAATTTTAGATGTACTTGTGAATTACATCCAAGAGTTAACACCGAGAAGTTTTCTTTTTTATGGTAAGTCGAAGGAGAATTTAAATTAGAGTTTGGTTACTTGAAGATGAACCTTAAAAATTTATTCGATATAATCTTACTTGAATAGTGCTAAGAAATAGAGTTCGGTTTCTTTTTAGCACTATTATCTCGAATAAAATTAAAATCTATTTTTTTTTATATTTTTCCTATGTTATAATTATAATAATTTATTGATTTCATAAATATGCATTTAAATTGATTTATTTAATACACAATTCATAATTAATTTATAGTAAAATTAAAAATATTTATTTATTTAAAAATAACACATAATCAACATTTATTCAAAACTTCTCAAACAATAAAAATTCAAAATTCATGAATTATCTTTTTTAAAAATTTAAAATTTATTATATAAATTTAAAATATGAAATTTAAAATCTTCTACAAATTTAAATCATATGTTGTGCGGGTCATAGGCTAGTTATATTATTTATAATAAGGCGCAACCCTAAAAGAATATGAATATGGATAAATTGTTAAATTATTGTTGATTCACTCAATGTAGTCAGAGTAAATATTAGAGAAAATTGATCCGTTTATATTTTGATTATAGAATATAATTTCAATTCTAATTTATATAAAATATAATTTTATTAAAATTTTAGTTTATAATAAATTTTAATTTTACTTTGATATAAAATATAATTTTAATAAAACTTTAGTTTATTAGTGTTATTTTATAATTATATTATTTATAATAAAGTAGAGATTGAAATTTCAACCTTATTATGATAGATAAACACTTGATTTCAAAATTGAATCCCGAATTAGATTAGATTGCCCAAAAAATTAAATATTGAATAAAAAAATGAATGTGAATAAATATTTATATTATTGCTAATGTAGTCAATGCAGTCAAACTGTCAAAAGTAATTATTAGACAATATTGAACGTTTATATTTTGAATATAAAATATAATTTTAACTTTAATTTGATATAAAATATAATTTAATAAAAATGTACTTTATTATAAATTTTAATTTTACTTTGATATAAAATATAATTTTAATATAGATTTACTTTATTAATATTATTTTATTATTTATTATAATTTAGAGTGAAAGTCCATTTCAGTCCCTCACAAAAACTGCAGAGGTCAGATTAGTCCCTGAGAAAAAAAAAGTATCAATTAAATCCGTTACAAAATTTAACTAAGTCATGTTAGTCCCTCTACTAATATTTTTTTCAAACCGGTTTTTTTCTTACTTTTGAACAGTGATTGGACTGCCAATGAAGACCCATTTTAGTTCCTCACAAAAAAGGGAGAGTCCAAATTAGTCCCTGAGAAAAAAGTTTCTATTTAATCCCTTACAAAATTTAACTAAGTCATGTTAATCCCTCTTTTAATATTTTTTTCAAAGGATTTTTTCCTATTTTTAAACCGTGACTGGACTCCTATTTTACGACTGTTGATTTGAAATTATTTTTGAAGGGGTTGTAGATAAATCATCGCGATACCATAATGTTCTTTTTTGTTGTGTTTATTATCAGGCTTGTGGGTGGGTGACTACGGTTTTTCTTGTTATGTATTCTTGTGTATTAGGTGTTGTTATTGTTTCCGTTGTTAATGATCTTTTAGGAAGGTTTAGTTCTACTGCTGGGGTGATTTAGGCCATGATATATGTTGGAAGAAATTTGGTTTATACCACATTCCTTAAGTTTTGATGATAACAAAGTATTTAATGAACAATTAGGTATACTAGGTAACCTAACTTCTGGTGGAAACTCATACTCTAAAGACCATGTGCAAACGAATTTAACCTCTTACCCGTAAGTAATTTCTGAAAGCAGGTCTATCTTGTCAAGTCCTGTCAAGGTTTAAAAAAGGAAAAAATCGTTTGAACAAAATATTAAAAGAGGGACGGACATGGTCCAGTTAAATTTTGTAAGGGATTAAATAGAGACTTTTTTTATTAGGGACTAATTTGGACTCTCTTTTTTGAGAGGGACTAAAATGGGACTTCATTGGCACTCCAGTCACGGCTCAAAAGTAAGAGAAAAAATGGTTTGAAAAACATATTAGTAGAGGGACTAATATGGCTCGGTTAAATTTTGTAAGGGATTTAATATAAACTTTTTTATTCGCAGGGACTAATCTGACCTTTACAGTTTTTGTGAGCGACTAAAATGGACCTTCACTCTATAATTTATTATAAAGTGGAGATTAAAATTTCAACCTAACAAAAAATGGATATGGAAAAACGTTTAAATTATTGTCAATACAGTCAAAGTACTCCCTCCGTTTTCTTTTATAAGCAAATTTTAACTTTTTAGATTCCTTGAATAATTGATGCATCTAAACTATTAATAGTCTAAATACATCATATATTCAATGAATCTTAAAAGTCAAAATTTTCTTATAAAAGAAAATGGAAGGAATATAATTATTAGACAAAATTAAACCGTTTACATTTTAAATATGCTTTGATTACAATTTACTCACATTCAAATGTGAGTAATCTAGTTTTCATGAAGAATTTAAGAATAATAATTACATTAATTATATCTTTTTAGCCTGTAAAATTTATTTGGAATTGCATTATTTTTTTACACGTTTCTATAATTTTTATTGTCAATTTTCTACCATAATTTTTGAAGATACTTACTTTATCATAACAAATCATAACAAATAATGAAAATATAGAAAAATATTCTTGTGTGGAGCCAAATTATTTGGTTGTGATTATGCATAATTAATCACGTACCTTCTCACTTAAGTACAAAATTAGTCTTGTAATTAGTATAAGACATTAATCCCATCCCTCTCAGCTCTTAACATTACATAGGATTCATCACTTCTTATATACTATTTTAATTTAATAAATTAAATTGAATTGGTAAACTCAAGAGTCTCAAATTAATGTAGGCTATATATATGTGGATTATGAGCTTATAATTATTTCATCATTTTAAGCAATTATTCATAAGTTACAATGGGAATGTTCAAATGGAGAAGTTTTAATCTTGCATCCTTTTATCTCTTCTATCTCTTCACTTTCTCAGCTACTTCAACACAAATAAGGACCAGCAAAAAGCTTGGTATGTTTAATTTTTTTTTTATGAATTAATTTTTATGTAACTTGGGATATTTTCAATTTTTTTTATAAGATATTTTCAACACAATTAATTTTTTTTCTAAAATATATTTTCAATTTTTATGTAACTCAAGATCGTGTAGATGAGAAGAATCAAATTTGTTGTTAATGAAGTTTTTCTGCTTGTTAAAACTCAATCTTGTTTGATTGAATTAATTTATATTGTTGAATCGGAAAGATATTCGATTTATTAAAGAAATCTACGAAGAAAAGAAGTTAAATTATTAATAAAAAGTTGAAATTTTGAAATTTTAAAAAACATATATATTTAATTTTTAGATGATTTAAGATTGTGTAGATAACAATAATCAAGTCTTTTTAATCAGTCAAATAATCTAATTCATATATAACTTGAGAACCATAACGATAAACTTTTTGAGAAATTTGTAGCTCATTAAAATTCCATCTGATTTGATTGGACTAGTCATTCATTGCGTTCGATTTCGAAGAACATTCGTTTATAAAAATGTATATTTAAAGAAAAAATATTAAATTATTGATAAAAAAGTTAAAATTTTGATTTTTTAAAATATATTTTCAATTTTTGTTGGTCAATTAATTTTTCTTAAATTGTTCTAGTATTTTTTATTTTTTAAAACTAATTCATGAATAATGTATATGTATTGATGATGTTGTGTATTAATTTGTGCAGATGGATTTGATGATCTTCTTGACATATGCAAAATAGTATATTGTGGAAAAGGAACATGTCAACAAAGTGTGTTTCCAAATTTTTCATGTGATTGTGATTCTGGTTGGAAGAAAATCCAACTAGGTTCCTTTGAATTTCCCACTTGTGTTGTTCCTAATTGTAAGTGATTGTTTTTCACCATGCTTTTTAGTTTAATTTTTAATATATAATTTTGTATTTTTCACCATGAATTAAAATAAGTGATTTTTAGATAATCTGTATTTTTTTTTTCTGAAAGAATTATGAATGAGAGATGCAGGTACTATTGATTTCCAATGTGGTAACGGAAATCTGCCAATTCCGCCACCTCAACTTCCAAATCCATCAGACCGTAAGCTTATCACCATCACGATTTTCTTTTATCAGTAGATGAAGCGGTCATAATCACTAAAAACTCACACATAACTGTGAGAGTCAGAGTTCAAACTCTGACACTGACGTCCAAATACTTAAAGCTAATTTTCAGTGTTTTATGCTACACAGCTTGTTTGGTAAATTTGTGTGGAGATGGAAAATGTGTAAGAGATGGCACAGATTTTAAGTGTCAATGCAATGAAGGTTCAGCCAATGTTCTTAATGATCCCAAGATGATTTGCTTGAAAAAATGTAAGCTGCTTATTCTTAATCACCTGCGACGTGTGTGTTGTAAACTCAGAATACCGAATTTGATTCCTAATGACGCGCTTTTGAATAGGTAGTTTAGGAGGAGATTGTAATGGTCTAGATCTCGGGTTCAACACGCCCGAAAAAGCTGCATCACCGCCGCCAGCAACTCCAGATTCCGGACCTGGCTCCTCAGGAACTGGTACATGTTTTGAATTTTTAATTTGTTCATAAAATGTGAATCATGAAAAGTATGCTAATGTTATTTAATCTATGTGCTTATGATTGAATGACATATGTTTTGTATATGATAGGGTCAGGTGAAATGCTGAACTGCACAAAGAAACTTTATATGCTGAGTGTAATGATATTGGCTATAACTTTTCAAAGCTGGATTTGAAATGGAACATTCAAGACTATTACAGTTTATCAATTATCAGAGCTTAAATAATTTGTATTATTGATTATCTATGTATTCTTTTTCACTCATGAAATTTGATCCACCAAATAAGTACTATAGGTTAATGATGCAAATTTTGTGCTTTGAATGATTATTCTGTTTTGATTTAAACTAAGGAAGCATGCATTGCAAAATTTCCAAGTAACTGAATTTTTTTTTGTTAGAGAGGGAAAAAGCACAAACCAAAAAAAGAACTACAGCAAAACTAATCTAGGGAAGGAAATTCTCTTTAACATCGTCCTGGGGAATTTCTTTAAAGATACCGGAACATCATCTATGAAGGTGATATCAACTACACTTGTTATCTCTCGGTTAGCTAGCGCATCTGCACATCTGCTAGATTCCCTATGAGTGTGAACTACTCTCACCTTATCTAGATCATCAATTAAATGGTGAAACCGCTTCATCAACGCATAACCACCGACAGTTATTGCATTACGATTCTCTGAAATTTTGACTATGACCTTATAGTCTACATTAATCTCCACCTTTCTCAACCCTAACCTCTTGACCAACTTTAAACCTTCATATATCCTCCATAATTCAGCCCTGAAAGCATTATAATTCCCTAGAGGCCAAAACGCTTTTTGCCAGTGTTACTCGACCTTCTAAAGAAAGAATGATTAGATTGCTACTTGGCCAACTTTGATGAAAGTTGTTACATAATGTATTGATAGTAAGATCTTCTAAGATAATCTTTCACTGAGAGACACTCCCAAATAATTTCCAAATTGATTAGTTTCCCGAAAGCTGGAACACTGCACTAGTTTCACCTTCATGTTACCAGTTACATTTTTGGAAAACAAGGCACTAGTTTTTTCTTTGCTCACTTTTTGACCTGGCATTACACAAAACTGCTGCAATATTTCCATAACGCAAATCATTTGGTTCTCCTGCGCTTCTCCAAAAAGCAGCAGGTCATATTGATTACCAACTGATTATCACATATGCTTTCGATAAAGCAAAGTATCCTTTCTTTCCTTTCATGACTTCTTTTGCAATAATTATGTTCTCGTGTATGTTCCTTCCCGGCACGAAACCAGTTTGATACAGTGAAACAAGCTTAGAGATACAGTCTTTCAATCTATTCACCACCACTTTACTCACTACTTTATAAATAGCATTGTACAGCAAGATTGGCCGAAACTAGAAGACTGGTACAGCAAGATTGGCCGAAACTAGAAGACTGTTTGAGGTTGCGTGACTTTTGGGATCAAACAGATGTTTGTTTGGTTTATTTTAGCAATTTCACTAGGGCTACTCCAAATTTTCCTCACCAAATCGAAAACTTACGTTCCAACAGTATTCCATAATTTTTGATAAAAATCTGAACCTACAGGGAATCTGTCTGGCCCAGGAGCTTTCCACGGATTCATTGCAAACACTGCATATTTTATTTCCTCCTACTTCACTTGGACACTTAGCCTCCGAAGCTCATCCATTTCAACACTAGGATATGTGATGCTGGTATTACACCAATTACACCACTTATTGGTTAGTTGGAACAGCTTTTTATAGAAGTCATTGACCACCTCTTTGATTTGATCATTATCTTCTATCCACACTCCTTTATCATTTTTAATCATGCTGATCTTATATGAATAGCCTTCATGTGGTAATATCTCGTGTTACGATCTCCATCCGCTAACCATTTCGATCTAGATCTTTGAAATCACAATAACTCTTCTTTTTTTTAGGATATCACTTAACTCGGTTTGAAGCTTTTGTTCAAGTAACTCAACTTTAAAAATGTCAATAGTTGACAGCAATACTCTATAGATTTAATAATATATTTAATAATATATATGTATAGATAGATAAAATTACATTGAATCATCCTCATGAATTTAAAAAGGCCACACTTACTATAAATATTTTTCCCTTCCTAAGGTAAAGTTAAACTTAATTGAACTTGAGAAAAGCCAGAATAAGGCTTCTCTTTTATCTAAATAATTACTACAATATTAATTGTGATTTTCACCATCTTAAAGCTGGTCTCAAAAAACTGACTTTGGCCAGTAAATAATGCTTATTCTGAAGTCACCAGCTTCTTCAGCTCTTTTTTATTTACCTGAAATTTTAATCAGAGAAGAATTAACTTTGCGACGAAATGAAAAGGAAACTGATTGGGAAGTATAGAAGCGAAAGTAGTTTACCTTCCCCATTGCATTGCGAGGAAGTGACTCCCACACGATAAGTCGAGTTGGTATCTGAAGATATAAACAAAATATTAGAAGAAATAGGTGTTGTCAATCGTGGATCACAAAAAATAGCAGCTTGTCCGAATTAGGATTCACTGCAATGTCATAGCGTCGCTATAGAAACAATGATTAAGTGTGCTGCTATAGCTGCTATTTTACAAATAGCATTGTAACATCACTATAGCTAGCCACTGTTTGACGAAAAAGTAATCACCTAAATCATGTGCATAAATGTTTTCACAAGAACAGAGCCCAACGGACCTAATTCAGTATCACAAGCATATTTCAATTTTCAAGACAGCTGATATACGATTTATAAGAATAAGAAAGCAAAAGATTTATCTCCACAATCTATGCATGTGCGAGAATGTGGCGTATAAAGAGCGTAAGCAACAATACCTTGTAAGGTGCAAGTTTAGTTTTGGCCCAAGTGGATAACTCTGCTAGGCTTAGAGCAGGCTTTGACTCTTCTTCGCTCTTTGCGGCTGGCACAATAATTGCACAAACAATTTCTCCGTAGTCTTTGTCCGGTACTCCCAAAACACAACATTCCGAGACAGTTGGATGCTGCAAAAAGGTTTTGATTGTGAATATCATATCATTAATGTATGGTATTGTTAACAGCTGATGAGAAAATGATAGCCACTTGCCTCAACTATTACTGATTCAATTTCTAACGCAGACAGCTTATAGCCACCGTTCTTGATTATATCCGCGTTCTTACCTGATCAAAAGTATAGAATGTACACAATTGGTTTTGAAAAAATGGAAAGGTCCAGTTCAACAATAACGTCCTAAGAATTCAAATTTCGTTACATAATGTTGCATGAGAAATATAAATTTTCTTACGTCCTAAAATGATGAAATATCCATCTTTATCTGTAGTGACCGCATCTCCGGTCTTAAAGAATCCATCATCTGTAAATGATTCCTTCGATACCTACATAGAAAAAATGCAAAATTTCTTAGAGGGAGATATTACATTTCTTTTACCATTTTCTATCTTTGGAATCTTGGACTTTCAGTAACTGATATTAATATAGTATTTTCTATCCTTAGAACAAATTTTGTTCTTCAAGTAACTAACAAGATATGAAATGTAATTGTGTAATGGTGCATCATAACATCATAAGGAATTGTTTATAGTACTGAAAAAGATCAAAAGAAAAGGCAATAACTATCACTAAATGATGAATTCAGAATCAATAAATGCAAGAAATTAACATCCCGAAAGTACCTCGGGAAGTTTATAATATTCTTTAAACAATGAAGAGCTTTTGACGCAAAGGTCACCAACCCCAGATTCCTCACTCTCATGATCCTCATCTGCAAGAATCTTGACCTGCCATTCATACAGAAAAGCCAAGATATCATCTTTCATATTGAGCATCAACAACATTCGAAGCAACTCCGGCCTCTTGGTTCGAAGTATTTTATTGCATAAACAGATTACACAAATATGTAAAAGTGCTAGCTCAACTAACCTGCACACCAGGTAATGGTCTGCCAACGGTGCCTGCTTTACGCTCACCTTTCAAAGGATTTGATAGTGCCATGACAAACTAGAAACATTGATACAATAGTGTAAGGTTCATCTAAATAAAATCATTGCATAATTAATGAAAATTGTACAAATGGTTCTCGGCTAGTAGAAACAAACGTAAGCTAAATTGATTTGTTAAAAACTTGAAGAACTTAACATGAAGTTCACTTACCTCAGTCATGCCATATCGCTCCAATAAGCGATGTCCAGTGATGGATTCCCATTCTTGCATTACAGGTTGGGGAAGTGCTGAGGACCCACACATCTGAATAATAGAATTGTAATATATCAGATTTTTGAGATTGAGAATGGTAGTCGTCACTCATATCAGAAGCCATGCATGGTAAATCACCATACCATTATTAGATAAACAATTTGATTGAACACTTATAGCATAAGCATTTATCAAATAGGTGATTATGTATAAATTATTTCTACAACCAAGATAAAACAAAGTTAAATCATTTTCATACAAGCTAAAAACTTTTTTTGTAAACTATTCTGGAAAACTTATGAAAATAAGCTGAAATATGTAAATCAAAACAGATCCTATATTACACATTGATTAAGTCAAATTAAAAAAAAAAAAAAGAATAACCTTCATCTTTTGAAATTCGAGAAAAGATATAAATTTCTTATTTCCAAGGATAAAAATGTCTGATGCATGTAACAGTCACTTACCATTAATCGCAAGTTCCTTGCACTAGATGCAGAAGTGGCTTGCAGCTCTGGATCCATGGCATGATAACCTTGTATTAATCGAGTGTACATAGTTGGTACCTTCATTTAAGAAATTATACAAGTTAAATGCTGTCACCCAGGACATTTTTTTCAATCATATCCACTACAATTGATTTTCAATAGTATGCACATATGACGTGGATTTTTATATATACACAAACCAAGGTGTTGTTGTGAGAATGGACCATAACATAAATTTGCTCAATGTTGATAATGATCATACTTACTCCTGTGAATACAGTTATAGCATCATCAGCGTCATATCCTTCAGTTGGATATGACTCACGCCATCTCTTCCAAATTCCACTGACACTAAATTTCGGAAGAAACTCAACCTTCAACAAGATAATGGTCAGATTCTTAGTGACAAAAAAAATAATATATTCAGAATGGATGCTATTTTGAGGCCACTTGTACCAAAATTAACACTTTCTTGTCTAATTGTATTTGCTTTATAAGAAGTGAGTAAAGTAAATTACCGTGGAGCCGACGTAGAGAGGGGCCAGTAAACTATTGAAAAGCCCATGGACATGTACTTCATATATGTTAAGGATTGACATCACAAAGATATCAAGATCACATTTTCAGCAAAAATACTAAATATGATAATAAGCTTTGTCCAATTACATAAGTATAGAAAATGTATAAAAAAAGGTTTCATGGATATGATGTAGTGGTAGACAGTGCAAAAACCGATCAGCTGATGTGTACTCCCATGCTTTTGTCAAGGCTTGGACCTAAAATTAAGACAAATTATAAACAAAAATTAATGAAAAAGAATAACAGTTATGAATGTTCATTAAAATAAAATTACAAACAGAATATTTGTATGATTTGATTGCTATTATACCAAAGTAACTTGCAAAATAATAGATCTAGTTTTTTCAAAAAGAAAATTTTATCATAGTAATGAAATTGTCTATTTGAGGTAGGACTAAATGTAACTAGAGATAAATCATAAAGCATACCTGAGCAAGGATGCTTCTGTGTGTATGAACAACTCCCTTGGGTTTACCGGTTGTCCCGCTAGTGTACAAAATCAGTGCTGGATCTTCACCTAAACCAAAGCATATGAAATACAAATTATGAGAAAGAACTTTCAGAAAACTCCTACCACATTATTCTACTTTATCCTATTTTTAAAAGCTGAGAATGTGATACTCTTACTTGATCTTTCAATGTTTTCCAGGAAAATTCTGTCTGCATCACTTTCTCCGTTTTTTGAATGTCCGTTGTTGCTCTGCTCGGAGGACTTGTTGGGAACGGGTGGGATATGAAAAAACCGAGAAGATGTTTTGTTGGCAATGCGTTGCATTAACTCGCTATGATCTTCAGTACTCAGTATTGCAGACACATCCTATAATCAAACTGCTATTAAGATTCAATCCAAAACTAAAGCTTAAAAGTAATGCAGCATATATAAATAGTTCAATTCATTTCTTGTCATTCTAATAACCAATTTTGTATTCCTTAAGTGCATGATGTTCAATCTATATCCTCAGACCCATTTAATAAAGGGAAATGGATTCACTACAAGCCCTTGAAAAAATTAGAAGGTTCAGATCTCACAATTTGTTTTACCTGTCAACCATTGGATATTTTTCAATGGCCCAAATTTGCTTGAATGTGTGAATTTAAGATAAAAGGTAACCAGATAATGTCAATGAAAAATTAATGGAGTCCTGAATTCTTAATGTTTACAAGCTAAATGTTAAACAAACAAAAGAAAGGAATGTTTCATGTAAGAAAAAGGGAAGAGTTTCCAAAGCATACCGAATTATTCATCACATACAGGAGCTCTACTTCTGGATAGCTGAGTGCAAGTGGAACAGCAACACCTCCGCTAAACCAAGTTGCAAGTATTCCGGCAACAAATTCGGCAGACGGTTTGGCTACAATTCCTATTCGAGCTCCTCCAAGATTTCCCTAGAAAACAACATGATTGTTTTTAGCCCAAGCGCTTATAAGCTAGTACAAAGAGTTTAAGGAAATAAGCTGAAAGCAATTTATGAGCATGTCGTACATGCTTATGTTAGTAAATAACCTCAAATAAATCAATTCAAATAGGATCTAAATCTGTAGGAACTTCCATCTATCATATTGATCAAAAGCTAACGAATAGCATTCACAGCTTCATTACCTTGACATCATTTTCACACAAGAGATTAGATATCTTTTGTGCCGATGAAATGAGCTGATTGTAACTATAACTCTTCTGATCAGCTCTGATAGCAACACTACCATGAGCTGCAACCTCTTGTTTAGCAATTGCTTTGAAGATGTCCATAATTGTAGTCGATTGAGATGCTATATAAAAGGAAGAAACAATCAAATAACCTTACAAGCGGAATTATTAGATACAAAGTAACAATGTCTACATATAAAGACAGAACAATAATTTTTTTTTTTCTCAAGGGACTACAGGGTCGTCTTTGAGAGCATGTAAAGCGGGCTACTGCAAAGGGCCTCAACTTTGTCCGTGTTAAACTATAGCTAAATAGAGCCTCATAAAATATATGTCAGGGTAAATCAGGACTAAATAGGGCCTCTATTTGTTTTGTCATGATTAAACTAAGACTAACCTACAAAGAACCTCCAAAAAACTTGAGATGGCTCTGCTGCAACTCAATAAGCTGATAACAGCTCAACATCAAGATATCCCTTCCAGAAAGAAATCACCAAACACCGCAAATATTCAAAGATGCTCTCTATCCTTCGTGTTCTCTCAATTATACACACATTCTAACAACCTCAACCAACCAACTAATTAACTAGCTTCTATATCCTAACAGTTGTATGAACAAAGAATAGTTACAAACAATTCAGGTTTGCATGGTAATTCAATGTGTTGGGATAATCTAGAAAAACCTAAAAATGAGAATTCTTAACCAATCCTCTAAATAAATCCCAATTCAGTTCATGAAATTGCATGACATTGTTAGGCTAGTCCCAAAAATAAGAGAAATTGCAACAACAACAACACCACCAACAAAAATCCCAAAAACTACAAACTGCATGTCATCTTAAACCATACAACAACAACAACAACAACAACAACAACAAGATAAACAAACTAACAACCCCAATAAAACAAATGAACAAAAATCACAGACCCAAGTCGAAAAATCGAATCTTTTTCTCATAAAAAAAAAACAACATTATCATAGTGAGGATGAAATCATGAAATGAGAGAGAAAAACTCACAGGGGTGTGATGAAGAACGAGATTGAGAGCAAGAAATGGTTGTGCAAGAGTAATTAACAGATGAAGGTGAGAAGAATGGGTAAGAAAAGTGATGATGAGGGAATTTATGGTGATGAAATGGAAGAAGCGGAAACTGTTTGTTGAAAGTCTTAAATGAGTTGCTCATTTTGATGGTGAATTGAATATAGCGGTGGAAGTAGGTAGGTGGAAATTCTATTACGGAAAAACAATTTATGTTTTGGGTTGTTTTTCTTACGTTGGTTGGTTTTCTTAATTTGTGTTATCGCTGCAGAGTTCGTTAGATGTTTCAATTGGATTCATCGACTGTTTTTTTTTTTTTTGTGTCACCATGCATTGTCATTTGAACCACGTTTCTATGTTTTTTTTATAAGGGAGTGTTTGGTTCTGCATTAAATTGATTTTGAAATTTTAAAATAATCGATTCTATGAATAGTAAATACAGACGAGTAGGAGTGACAAACGAGCATTTAAACGAGCATTTCTGATCTCTTTAAACCTGTTCTGCAATAATATATATATAAAAACGAATCAAGGCGAAACAGGCGTATTTGAGTGTCTGGGTCTAAAAATTAGATCCGTCCCGTTAGTGTCGACTTTGGATTAGAGTAACATGTTGTAATAAAGCATTAGTGCGGACAAAACAGACATGCTTAACCGGTCGGATCTATTTTGTAAAGGATATAAGTTAATAATTTTAGAGACAACATAATTAATTGACCTGACTAACATTTTTTTTACTATTAAAATATAACTCTACTTTTATGGCTCATCAGTTGAAGAGGACAAGATGTGTTTCTCATTCTTCTCTCCAACACTCCAACCACACTTCTTTTATTTTCCTTTAAAAGTTATTTTCAAAAGTTATTCCCATTATACATTTTCAGTCCATTTTTTTCATTTTTTTTAGAAGTAATTTTTATAATATTAAATATATATTTTAAAAAAATTTATATTTTTTTTTTAAAAAATAATTTATATTTTTTAAAAATATTATTTTAAATATTTATCTTTTTATAATAATTTTTTTACATTAAAATTTTCCTAGCTGCAAATCCTAAGAGTGCTTCTATATTCGTTCTTGATGTTTTCAAAGTAGCAAATTAATCCTTAATCGATGAATATTCATAATTTTAATATGTTCAGAAGTAAATCATAATTTCAATATATTTTGTTGATGGTGGAGCAGTAGTTTTTTTTTTTTACCAAAGCAAAACTAACTTCTTTCATTCAATAAAATAGTCTCAATACAAGGAGGTATAACGTTAACATAACTACATCTAGACCAAGAATTGGCCGCCTTTGTTAGACAATGGGCAACCATATTCGCTTGACGTTTGACAAACTCTACCTCAAAGTTTGGAAAATCTAGTAACAATAGCTTAATAGACTGAATAATAAAATTAAACTCGGAGCTTCCGGTAACATTGGATTGGATGGCTTGCACCACCTGTTGAGAATCACTCGCAAACACTACATGATCAAGACGAAGATCTACCGTCCCTTGGATAGCTTCTTTCAAAGCCAACGCCTCTGCTTCCAAAGCGGATAAAGTACCCACGTCCCAAGCAACACCCGCTTTAACAAAGTGACCCATATTATCCCGGATACACCAACCTCGATTATAAGTTCCTTTATTGCGATTAAAACCCGCATCAACATTACACTTTAACCATCCCACAGGAGGGGGAGTCCACTGTTGACTGTTTGGGGGAATAACCTCTCTATCCTGATTCTGTTGTGCCAGCAACCATTCCTGCCACCTATGGGAAGCTATCCAACCAAGTCTTGATGCTTCCTCTTTCTCATTATTCCAAATAAAATTATTTCTATTCTGCCATAACATATCAATCATGGTCGCAAAACGCCCAGCCACCTTCCTATCCTCCTGACTACACACTTTCAAAATAAGAGATTTAATATCATTAAAATGAGTAATATAATGTGTAACAGTGTCGTGTAAACCTGCTGTCCTCCAACCCGGATTAGTTTCCGGACATCCGAAGAAAATATGCCAATCATCCTCCTCTGATTCTTCACAAAACGGACATGTAATAGGACACGAGACATGGTGTTGCTTAAGCCGAACTCGGGATGGCAAACACCCTTTACAAACCCGCCACATAAGATGCTCTACTCGGGGAGGAGCAAGAATAGACCACAAGCCGTTCCAATTCTCCTCATTATTTTCTGGATTATAGAATTTCTGTCTACTCCTCCACACTCTATATCCGGACCGAACACTATAATGACCATCTTTCTCTTCCTTCCAAATCAGTCTATCTTCGGTAACATCCTCCATTAAGGGAACATAAATGATCTCTTCCGTTCCTACACAATCAAATAAGTCCCGAATGACCCGCATATTCCACTGTTTAACATTAGGTAAGATTAAATCTTTTACTACCATATTATAGATACCTTGAGTTTGCGGCCCCTTCACACACCCTTCGGCTTTCCCCCGAATCCAAGGTTCATTGATTACTTTTATTCTGCTTCCATCACCGATACTCCACCTACAACCAATAGTTAGCACCTCTCTAGCTTTCCAAATACTCCTCCAAACAAAGCTAGGATTATAACCTATATTAGCATCAAAGAAGGATGTATTAGGAAAGTACCTTGCTTTAAAGATTTTGGAGACCAAAGCTTGTGGGTTATTCATGAGGAACCAACCTTGTTTTGCAACCATAGCCATGTTGAAAGCTCTAAAATCTCTGAATCCAAGGCCCCCTTCTTTCTTAGGGCAAGCTAGCTTCTCCCAAGCCATCCACCGGATACCCTTATTATTATTACCTCCACACCACCAGAAAGCATTCAGCATCTTCTCAATATCAATAATCACGGCGTCTGGGATAATGTAGATGCTCATCACATAGGTCGGAATTGCTTGGAGAACCGATTTAATCATGACTTCTTTCCCGGCTTTAGACAAGGACCGACCTTTCCAAGAATTGATTCTTTTCCAAATACGATCTTTGATGTAAGCGAAAGTAGCTTTTTTACTACTCCCAATTATAGAGGGCAATCCTAAGTACTTCCCTGTTCCTAAGACATGCCTGTAAACTCGGTTTTTTGAGGCGAACTGACTCCTTGCTCTCTTTTTTGTCAAATTATTTTATATTTTTTTGCAAGAGTCGCCACCGACTTTTATTTTATCCAATTATATTAGGAAAGGCATAAAAGAACAGAAAAAGACCTTTTGACAGATTTTGGGTTCGGGGGGTTGGTTATACAAAGGGAAGGTTTTAAGCACCCTTTGTATCCATGGTTATCCATGGGCTCTTAATTGCTTAGCTCACTTTTTTAAATGCTTTGTTGATTTGAAAATAGAAGAAGTGAAGATGGACAATAGGTCACATAGGTCTCTGAAGAGTTTCACCGGGAATAATGCCCTTCAAATACCAGATGAAAGTTTTGAAAATAGATGAGAAGTTTTGAAAATACGTTGTTTGAAAATGGAAGTGTTTGAGCAAGCAATTAGGAGTTACTTACTCTCAATTTATAAGATCTTTCCTGTACGTTAGCAAAATAGACAAATAGAAAATAGCAGAAACATAAATAATATGTCCAATTGGACAAAGAAAAAATAGCATAAACATAAATAATACGTCCAAATGGACAAAGAGAAAATAACAGAAACATAAATAATATGTCCAAATGGACAAAGAAAAAATAGCATAAACATAAATAATATGTCCAAATGGACAAAGAAAAAATAACAGAAACATAAATAATATGTCCAAATGGACAAAGAAAAAATAGCGGAAACATAAATAATATGTCCAAATGGACAAAGAGAAAATAGCGGAAACATAAATAATATGTCCAAATGGACAAAGAAAAAATAGCAGAAACATAAATAATATGTCCAAGTGGACAAAGAAAAAATAACAGAAACATAAATAATATGTCCAAATGGACAAAGGAAAAATAACAGAAATATAAATAATATGTCCAAATGGACAAAGGAAAAATAACAGAAATATAAATAATATGTCCAAGTGGACAAAGAAAAAATAACAGAAACATAAATAATATGTCCAAATGGACAAAGAGAAAATAACAGAAATATAAATAATATGTCCAAGTGGACAAAGAAAAAATAACAGAAACATAAATAATATGTCCAAATGGACAAAGAAAAAATAACAGAAATATAAATAATATGTCCAAGTGGACAAAGAAAAAATAACAGAAATATAAATAATAAATAATAAAATAAAGCATAAAGCAAGAAATATAAAGAACAATATAATAAAATGCGGAAATTAAAGTTAATTGTTAGTATGTTAGCACGTGAATCATCTTGAAGCTAGTCAAGTATATTCACGATGTTAGTGAAGATCGATGGTGAGTGAATGATGATCTCGGATTTAAAGTTAATGAAAATTTATCAGAAGCTTGATAGAATCATAGCGACTACACGATAAATTTCCAAAAGTCTTAAATCAAATGCATACAATCTCTGCCATATTTGATCTTTTATTCTGATTCGGGACAAAGGAAAAAGATAAGAAATAATATCAAATAATATACAAAAATAAATATAAAACAAATTAAACTTAATTCATTTTTTTTTGTGATTTTTTGGAATTGATTTTAAGTTAATTAACAAGCTAATTAAACAAATAATTATACAAATAATTAAACTTAACAAGAAAAATATTATTTTATATGTCTAAAATTAGATTATAAAAAAAATATAAAACTAAATCTAAAAGGAAAATATTTTTGGAGTTTTTTGATTGGTTAAAAATAATTAAAAAGCAATATTTACATAATTACTAATTAATTAAGCAATATAAATTAATTATGAAAAGAAATAAAATATTTTTATGTTAAAAATTAAATAAACATTTTATCAACTTAAAACTAAAATTAAAACATTTTTTTTTTGAGAAATTGAAAATATGCATAAATATGGAGTTTTTAATTCATGAACTCCTAACACTACTACATATTAAAAATTACATTGTACTTACTCTATGATGTTCCAAGAGTGGAATAGAGTGATTGAAATTGATTGAAAGTGGCTATTTGAATGAGCCTTGATTTTTACAAGTTTCTTGAAACTTTTGAAAAATATAAAACTTATGCTATGCTTTTGGAGTGTGTTGTTATTCTTCTCTTGTTCCTCCTCCTATTTTTCCTCTCCTTGAATGAAGAAAATGAAGTTCTATTTATAGGCAAAGAGTTTGATCTTGGAAGCCTTGCAAGTGGAAATTGTCATGATTGATTTTGTGGAAAAAATATGATAATGGAATATTTTCAATGAGTGTATTTCTTAACCATGGTTAAAACACTCAAGTATTATTCTCTTCAATCTTGCAATAATATATTTAAGCATCTTGAATTGGTCTTGATTGGCAACCATAAGCATCTTTGATAATATCTTTGAATTATCTCACTTTAATTAAACTTTAAATGAATAAAATTTAATTAAAATGAAATAAAAATGTCATGAATCATGGATGGGTCGTGGATGCCCTTTAAACATATGAGAATCAAGATTGAATCACAAAAGAATTGGCCTTTTTGAAAAAAAATCAAATTTTGGTCATTACTTGTTTCATGCATTTTTCCAAAAAAGGTCAACTTCATCAAGGCATATCTCCCTCAATTTTGATCCTATGAAAGTGTTCTTTAACTTTTTGGAAAGCCCAAGATGTCCTCTACAAGCCACTTTGGAAGCGTTTTTGCATTTGGAGAAGTTATCTTGATGATATGGGCTTTGACAAAAAACTGCTTTTTGTTGACTTTGAAAATGACCTGTAATGTTTTGGCTTATATCTCTTAGGCGGAAGCATTTCTTGACCTTGGTCCCAACATCAAAGTTGTAGAGAATTGAATTTCCTTGAGAATGAGCTTTGGTTGGAATTTTTCTGATAAATTATGAGAGAGTTATGGTCGGTCAAAGTTCAGTTGACTTTTAGGTAAAAAACTCTAATTTTGCAATTTTGAGTTTCGTCGATTTCTGAACTTTTCTTGATGAATTATGATCAACCATTGATCACATGATGAATCTTTTGACAAAATATGGATGTTGACCAAAAATTGCATTTTTGACTGTCTGTTGACTTTTTGGTCAAACTGGTCGTCTGTTGACTGTTTGAGCTGTTGACTGTGCGTCCGAGCGAATCGAAGTTTGAAAATTTGTCTGGTGGTACTTTGAGACGTATGTAGATCCATGAAATCCATTTGAGGTCTCAAAAACTCGTTCTCCTGAAAAAAATAAAAAAACCTAGTTAGGGACTGTTTGTGTAGGAGACAGTTAGGCGTACCTGATTTTTGTGCAGTGTTGAGTCTCTGTTGACCACGTGATTATCAGAAGACTTCTAGAACAAAATCTTGGAAATTTGAAGTGCGAAAAATTGATTTGACTGATGGTACAAACACGGAGAATTACGCTGATAGCGGGTTTGACTGGTAACTAGCTGTCCGGGTATTAACGTAACAGTTAAAGTGAAAATTCAACAGTCAAAGTTAATTTTTTCTTTTTTTTGTTTTTGTTGTGTTAATGGTGAAAAATTTATTTACCTGAGCTGTTAGAAAAACACAAACATAATAAATAAATAAAATATACTGTACGCGAACGAAAATACCGATAATAACCTTGAAAAAAAATATTTAATGCACAGAAAAATAAATATTTAACACACATAATATTATCTTGATAATTAAACTACCGTACGACAGATAGTACAACATTTAATACTAACAGTACAAATATTACATAATATAATGAACAGTACGACAAATAAAATAAACGGTACACTATTTGAAAGCGACAAATACAACAAACTTTAAAAATGACGATTAATAATCCATGCTATGAACAACAGAAAATAGATGATCGGAAGTGTAACCATCGCAGGTCCGCATTTTTCAGGACTATGCAGACAGAAGAAGAACATGATCACCGTAAAAATAGTGATGACTATAAGAAAAAGTGTATCCATCCACTTTGCCATTTTTGCCGAGGAAGAAGAGAAAATAATTATGAGATAGAAGTTTGAGAAATTTGGGAGATGAGTGAAATTTGATGTGAGAATTTATGGAAAAAATGAGGAGTATTTATAGAGTGAAAAGAGAGAGATAGAGACGTTGGGAGTGGAGTGTACCGTTTGAATAGTAGTAGGATTTGAAAAAAAAAGTATGGTAGGTTTTGAAAAGAAAAAGGGTATAGAATAAAGCTAGGATTTGATTTTGAAAAAAAAAGATTTGAAAAGAAAGAAAGAGATTTTGAAAAAAATAATATAGTATAAAAATAAAAATTAGTGGGAAATAAAACCAATAATAATTTAATTGTTACCAGTATAATCTGAAACCCGGACTCCGCGCCTGCAAATTTTAATTCTGCACGAACTGCGTCAGCATTATTTATCTGAAAATAAATCTCAAATAAACAGTGTATGAAGTGATAAACAGTATTTGGCGTTTATGAAAGGATAAATTTAACAGCGAACCAAAATACTGTATAAAAAAAATTCTAAAAATTGAGTATTCATAAAATCAGGATATTTATGAAATAAAAATCCAAGATTGTATAAAAATCCAAATTTTTAGACAGAAGTCTGTTGACTTCTTTTTTTGAAAAAAGAACGAGGGCGAATTTTGGGGTATAACAATAATGATCATAACACTTAGAAAATGATGGGATCTCAGAGGTCAAAAATTGGGGTGCAACAATGCCGAACTCCCATTATCTTTGCTAGATCTTCTTGAGCTGGTTGACTCAAATTACAGCTAAAGTACGCCTCAGATTTATTTAAATTAATCACTTGACCAGATGCTTTGGCATACACATCTAGAATCTCCATGAGACGCGTTACTTCCTCCACGTTGGCCTTGCAAAAAAGAAAACAGTCGTCAGCAAAAAGCAGATGCGACACACTGGGTGCCCCTCTGCATATTTGTACTCCGTGGATATTTCCGTTTGCAACAGACCCCTTGATGAGGGCCGACAGTCCTTCAGATATAAGAATAAAAAGGTAAGGCGACAGTGGGTCGCCTTGCCTAAGTCCTCTTCCCGACATAATAGGTCCTACATTGTCCGAATTAACCAATACAGAATAGTGAGCCGACGTAACACACATCATTATCCAATGAATCCATCTTTCATCAAAACCCATCTTCCGTAACATAGATTTAAGAAAACCCCAGTCCACCCTATCATATGCTTTGCTGATATCGATCTTAAGTGCCATATGGGCTCTCCTTCCTTTAGTCTCTCTCTTGAGAGTATGAATAATTTCCGTTGCAATCATAGCATTATATAAAATAGAGCGACCTTCGACAAATGCTGATTGTTCCTCCGACACATACTTGTCTAAAAGAGGCTTTAGTCTATTTGCCAGTGCTTTAGATATCACTCTGTAGATAACATTGCATAGCGATATAGGTCAAAAATCTTGCATTCTGTTAGGCTGCATACACTTTGGGATCAAACAGATGTGCGTATCATTTAGATTTTCAGGAAAATAGCCTCTTTCCAGCCACACCGATGCTGCCGCAAAGATATCATCACCACACAGCTCCCAAAAATGCTGATAAAATCCAGGACTAAAACCGTCGGGTCTGGGGGATTTATCCGGGTGCATACTAAGTAAAGCTTCATACAGTTCAGCCTTAGTAAGAGGAGAAATCAGTTTGGTGTTATGTTCCGCCGATACTCGCTGCTGGATTAGTCGGAGAACCGGTTCATAATCACTATCATTGCTACCCGTAAAAAGCTCCTCAAAATATTGCCTTGCAGTATCACTGACTCCTTGTTGATCTTTTACTATACTACCATCTTCTCTAGATAAACTAAGGATTCTCTTAAAACTCTTCCTTATAGTTGCCGACAAGTGAAAAAATTTCGTGTTCATGTCGCCGTCGCGCAACCAGTGCATCTTAGCTCTTTGCCTCCAATAAATGTCTTCAGTAATCAAGGCCTTATTAAACTCCTGGAGGGCTTCGAAGTACCGATCCGACGACACAGAATCTTGGCCGCCCCTGTATAATTCCATTTCAGTCTTGTATCTTTCCATCTCACCCTTTCTATTCCTCCTTACGGTTTTACTCCATTTATCTAGATGCTTAGCACATGAATCAATTTTCTGCATCACTTCAGCCTGTTCCTCCCGGTTCCAGCCATAAGAAACCACATCCTTTATACCATCTTCCCTCAACCAGCAGTTCTCGAACCGAAATTGATATCTCCTACTGTTTTGTTGGCCCGGGTCGCAAGATAACAAAATGGGACTATGATCGGAGTGCGACGCAATAAGATTTGTAAGTCTAGCATTAGGGAATGTCGACCTCCATTCAGAGTTAGCAAGAGCACGATCAAGTCTCTCTTCTATCATATGATTCGTCCCCCGACTCTTCACCCATGTGAATTGGTATCCTTCGAGCGTAATATCCGACAGATCACAATCACTCACGGCTTGGCGGAATCCCGTGCACAACCAGTTCGGATGCGGATTTCTGCCTTTTTTATCTTGTTGAGATAGAAGATCGTTAAAATCTCCAATGACACACCACGGTACATTCGACATGTCACGAATCTCCCGTAACATATCCCACGCAAGTCTTCGTCTACTTCTTTCCGGAAAACCATAATAACACGTCAGTCTCCACACTCCTTTCTCCTCATCTGTAACCATAATGTTCACATAATTTCTGGAGTAATTCAGCACACTACAACTCCATGTGTTTTTCCATAAGACCGCAATCCCGCCACTTCTTCCTTCAACGTCCACCGACAAACAAGCATCGAACTTCAGTAAGACCCGGTATTTTCCAGCTTACGAGAATTAGAGAGTGTTTCTGCTAAGAAGATTATATCTGGTCTTTGCTGTTGAGCCAACTTCTTGAGATTCGGAATTGCACTCGGACTGCTCAAACCCCGACAATTCCAACTAAGGATTTTCATGAGTCCTGGCAGTCCTGGCTGCCAGGACTTGCCGTTAAAAAAGACTGGATAGCTTCATTCTCTTCCTCCTTCCTACTCTCGACTTCGACCTCCGACTCTCTTCTTCGCTTCTTCTCCACCTGATCATCCTTACTATACTGTCCCTGCAATTCTGACTGTGCGAGGCAAACTGGCTGCTGTCTTGCTTGTTGCATTGTTTGGTTCAAAGGGATGCTAAACTTGGGTTTACTAACGGTTTTTTTCTGTTTTATGATGGTCTGTTTTGTGTTTAGGTGTTGTTTGGTGGTTGGGTTTTTGTGTTTAGTTTGTAGAGGTTTTGGGGTTAAAAGAGGTTGTGAGATTACTGGTTGTATCGTGTGGGTATGTATGGACTGGGTGGGTTGGGATGTAAATTGTATAAAATAGTTGAGGGTTGTTTGCATGGTTTCGGTTTGTTTTTCATGCAGCACCAGTTGATGTTGCATGGGGCTATCGGTTATAGTGAGTGGTTTTCCTGTGGGCCCCATCATACTACAATTAGCATTAGGGAATAAAGTAGGGATATGGTTATTATGCATGGAATTAAAGTGGTAGGTATTAACTTGGCTGTTATTGTCTTGGTTTTGAAAATTTTGAATATTTGGGACTATGCTCTTTCCATTTCCGTAAAGGACAGGTGGGTTATTAGCATTAAATTCTCCATGATTTGCAATGATTTCTCCATGATGCCCCATTAATGTCTCATGATTCCTTTGATTTTGTGCCTTAATGACCAACGCTGCTTCATGCACCCCACCTTCATTGGCCGGAATGTGAATTTCACGCGCCTGGGATTCCAACTGTTCACTCTCCATTTTTTCGGTCACTGTTTCTGCATCCCCACGAGATTTTTCATCCTTCAGCCATTTCGACACTCCTCCACCGCCACCAGCCCTCCTGGTTTCTGCTCTAATCTCATTGGACCACCCCCTCCTTCCATCATCTTTCCCCATAGCAAACCTCACTTCGCATCGTTGTTCCGAATGCCCCAGGATCCCACACACGAAGCAAAATAATGACAGTTTCTCATATTTGAAGTTCACGATGCACCACTCTCCTCCTTTGTTTTTCACTCTAGTATTTTGTTTCAGCGGTTTCCGAACATCTATTCTTACTCTCAGTCGCATGTATTGCCGCCAAAAACTCGAGTTGTTATTTTTATCATACTCCACAAAATCTCCTATAAAATTCGCCAGCGTCTTCCCCACCTTCTCCATCATAAGGCCAGTTGGTAAATTATGAACCTGAACCCAAAACTCGACGTGGAATAACGGGATATTCTCAATCTGGACTCCTATCCTCACTTTCTCCAAGATCAGAAGTTGACTATCGAAGGTCCATGGACCCCCTTTTAAAGCTGCTTCCATGTCAAGACTGTGAGAGAATTGAAACAGGAATATACCCTCACTCGATGCCTCCTTAATTGTCACCCCCTTCACCGGCCTCCACATATCCGCCACTCTAGCCTTCATAGATCTAACATGTATGGGTCGATCGGTGAGAAATCGTCCCACCAAGCACTAGCGGAGTTCCGCCAGAACCTCGTCTTCCTCCGCCACCTCAAAGCAAAATCCTTCCTCTCCTTCCTCCTCATGTAACGACAGATTCTCCAAATTCGGGCTAGCCATAGTGTATGGTTGACGCCGAAAAAAATAGGACCTAGTGCCAGTAAAGGATCAGAAAATAAATCTAAAGGACCTAAACCACCGCTCCTCAAAAGAGAAGAAAACACGAAACCCTAGCAGAGCCTAGGGAAAAAACTTTTTATGCTCTAGTTTAGTTTGTTTTTGGGTGAAGTTGTGTCAGTAATCAATTATAAAGTTTCTTTGTTTAATTATTTATGAATTTGGATCCTCTGCAGTGATTTTTCTCCTATTTCCATTCAGCCTTCATCTTAGCCACTCATTTATCAACTTTCTCACTTTACAAAATAATATCTTTTCATCTTTTTAATTTTTATCAATTCTTAGCCACTAGATGAAACATGAGAGAGATGGTGGAAGGGAAACACAGGATATAATCTATTTCTGTTATTTTCTGGGTGCTTTACTTAGTTTTTTTTTTTTTTTACAATTTTGTTATCTACCTCAACTTTTTTAGGAATCACAGCGAAATTTCAAAAACGGCTATATATTTTGGAAGTGCATCTTTGAAGTAAAAAAAAAGTGATTTCGGAGATGCATCTTCGAAATCATTTTTTTTTAAATAAAAAAAACTATTTTCGGAGATACATCTCCGAAAACAACAGTTCAGATATGCATTTCCGAAAAAGCACGTGTTCTGCTGTTTAAACAAAACAGCCTCCCCCCTCCCCCCATTTTTCAGTTTACCCTGAAACACCACAACTTCAAAATCACCAACCATTTGCGCTTACACAAATCAAAGGCTACTTTAAAACAACAACAAGTTGCTCTCCAACCTTCAAAGACTACTTCAAAAGCACCATCAACATCACTTTAAATCTGTAAGTTCTCACAACTTTAACTCTAGGATTGAAATTCATATTAGGGGTGTTAGAAATTAGTATAATATAGTAGGTTTAAGTTATTATATGTCACTGAGTATGTTTAGATAGGAAAAATTTGATTTTGAAGCATTTAGGGCAGGAATGGAGTTTTCTGCAAAAATGGAGTCACATGTGTTTTTGGAAGTGTATTTTCAAAAACACCTCCATGACCAGTTTCGGAAATGCACTTCCGAAATTTCCACTGAACTATTTTTTTTTTTTTATTTTCAAAGTTGTTTCAAAGTCTTACCGATTTCATTTTTTCAAGAAAATGACAGGAAACCAGGTACGACTTAGACAGGGTAAGGAGATCTAAAACGCATCGGCTCGACTTAGCGGGCGACACAACTAGCTTCGAAACAGGTGTTAGACGCTGGCCTTAGGATCTAGAGGGGGGGTGAATAGATCGTTCACAGTTTTACGGATTTAAACGACTTTTCAGCGGAAGTGATTCTGAATCGACTCGCGTCTATTCCGAACCACTATCGAAACGATTATATATGTGTTTAAAAACCAGTCAAAGACTTGAGTTGAATGATAAGAGTATATGTTGCAGAATCAAAGCGTTTCTCTTATTGAAAATCAGATTAACTTTTTGTATGATGGACAATGTTTGCAATGCAGTAAGAGTGATAGAAACAAATATACAAACACTTGGTGATAATGATCAAATTGAAGGTAATTCAATGTGTGGTGGATTGTGATGTTTATGTAAGTACTTAATTCACAATCTTAACACTCGAATCGTTGATCAATTTGCTATTATAACCAAATATGAACAGAATGTAAATGAAAAGGTAAAAGCGACAAGAACACGATATTTGTTTAGGCAGTTCGTCGATCGTCCTCGCTACGACTACGTCTGCCCCCAATTCCAAATTGAAATTGGGTAATCTTTCATTAATGTTGAAAGTAGTATATACAAAGAAGATAACAAAGCGATAAACGATAAACCAATTATGTCGATCCTTTGAATCTTCTTCCCCCTTAATCTTGAGCAAGATCAAGGTTATCCAAGAGCTTCACTTTGATTTCCTTCTGCAGTGTCTTGATTCCTTGAACTCCCCGTTCCTCAATCGTTACACTCAGCCGAATCCTCAATGAACGCCTCTTGATAAAAACCCCCAAGAACCACCCGTCGTGGAGGACAAAACCCGCAGATTTTATTCACCAACAAACCCCACAAACCTTCACCCACTAGGAATCTTCAATTCCGTTCCATGGACGTTATCGAACTCATCACTAACCCGCAACGCAAGAATGATTATGTGTAATTGTGTTGGAGATGATGAAGAACGAAGATGAGAAGCGTTTGTGTATCTTTCAGTCGTTGGTGTTCTGTTGAATAATGAACCTTTGATAATATATAAGATAGCTTAGCAGTTGGAGACGAGAAAAACAGAATTTTTGGCATTCTTGATCAGTTAGGTCGACCTCTTGTAGAGCTTAGGTCGACCTAGCAGTGCTTGCAGAATTTTGCTCCCAGTTAGGTCGACCTGTTTAAGGAGTAGGTCGACCAGAATCCTCTCAAAATGCATTCTGGGGACATTTTCACAGATTAGGTCGACCTAGTCGTTGTGTAGGTCGACCTAGCAGACTGGTATGTAAATTTCATCAATTTAGGTCGACCTGGATGATGTGTGAGTCGACCTAGCAGAAGTATGTGGATTTTTCTCCATTTTAGGTCGACCTGGGTTGATAGTAGGTCGACCTAACTGCTGGTTTTCTGCATTCTTCTTGATCTGCTTGTGTTGAGTCGACCTAAAGTATAATAGATCAACCTGTACTTGTCATGAGTGATCAATGCTTGCTTTTCTTTGAGTTTTCTGCTTCCGCCTTGTTGTTTGAATGCTCATTTGAGTTTTCCATAAATCAAAAACATCTTTGAGTGTAATCTTGTATTCACATGCTCCCCCTTTTTGATGATGGCAAACCATTAGTCGAAGCTTTGATGGTAAGTGATAAAGACTCAACAAAGCTCCCCCGTACATCCAGCATCTATCTCTCAACAAGTCAATCTCTCAACACAGCTCCCCCGTACACTCAGCATCTATCTCCCCCTTTGTCAACATCAAAAAGAGATACAACGAAAATAGAAGAGTAACGAGAGAACCATAGATAAAATGCTAGCATTCATAAAAAGATAGTCAGTTATAGCATGAGAGTCAAATGAGCAAGAGCGATATATGTATGAAGTCACTATAAGCATGTTAATTGATAGCATATTATAGTATCAATAATATTTTTGGAAGTGAACAACAATAACGTTACCGCTTTCTCAACTTTAATGGCAGCCTTTAATCAATGTGGAATGACGCCTGGCTAGATGATGAACTACCTTTACGCTAAGAAAAATGTTAGCAAGAGAGAACATATATATATATAAAGTAAAGAAATAATATTAAAAGAGAACAAACGTAATTAGCCCAAATTAGAGATATCGAGTATCCCTAATTCCCTACGAATGTTGAAGTATTGCTCCGTTGCTAGAGGTTTGGTGAATATGTCAGCTAGTTGCTTCTTGCTTTCTACATGTTCAAATGTAACGTCTCCTTTTTCTACATGATCTCGTAGAAAGTGATGTCTTATTTCAATATGCTTGGTACGTGAGTGTAAGACAGGATTTTTACTCAAGTTTATGGCACTTGTGTTATCGCACATGATAGGTATGCGATCAAGCTTAATACCAAAGTCAAGAAGTTGTTGCTTGAGCCATAATATTTGTGCACAGCAGCTTCCAGCAGCTACATATTCTGCCTCAGCAGTAGATAATGCAACCGATACTTGTTTCTTGCTATGCCAACTTATCAATGAATTTGAGAATAGATGACACGTTCCACTGGTGCTTTTTCTATCGGATTTGCAGCCAGCAAAATCTGAATCAGAGAATCCTACCAAATGACACTCATTTCCCTTTGGATACCATAGGCCATATGTAGTAGTTCCACGTAAGTATCGCAGAATTCTTTTGACGGCTTTCAAGTGAGATTCTTTTGGACAAGATTGATATCTTGCACACATACACACACTAAACATGATGTCTGGTCTTGAGGCAGTAAGATACAATAGTGAACCTATCATACCTCGGTATAATTTTACGTCAACCTCTTTACCTTTCTCATCTTTGTCTAGATTAGTATTTGTTGCCATAGGTGTGTCAATTTCTTTTGCTTCACTCATTCCAAATCTTTTGAGCAGCTCCATACAGTATTTAGTTTGATTCACAAACGTTCCATGACTGAGTTGCTTGATTTGTAGGCCAAGGAAGAAATTTAGCTCACCCATGAGACTCATCTCAAATTCACTCTGCATAAGCTTAGAAAAATCTTTGACAAGTTTTGCATTAGTTGACCCAAATATAATGTCATCTACATAAATTTGGACTAAGAGAATATCTTTATCTTTTCTTTTAATAAAGAGAGTAGTGTCAACTTTACCCCTAGAGTACCCTTGACTAAGGAGAAACTTGCTCAAACGTTCGTACCAAGCCCGAGGGGCTTGTTTAAGACCGTATAGAGCACGTTTCAGCTTATAGACATGAGTTGGGTACATGTAATTCTCAAAGCCGGGTGGCTGAGCAACATAGACTTCTTCATTTATATAGCCATTTAGAAAGGCGCTTTTAACATCCATTTGGAATAGTTTGAAGTCTTTAGAACAAGCATAAGCAAGTAAGAGACGAATAGCTTCGAGACGTGCTACAGGAGCGTATGTCTCTTCATAATCAATACCTTCCTCTTGATTATAACCTTGGGCAACTAATCTAGCTTTGTTTCTAGTAATAACGCCGTTTTCATCAAGTTTGTTACGAAAAACCCATCTAGTGCCTATTACTTGATGATCTCCCGGATGAGGGACTAAGTCCCAAACATCATTCCGTTTAAATTGGTTTAATTCTTCTTGCATGGCCATTAGCCAATGCTCATCAAGTAATGCATCCTTAGCGTTTTTCGGCTCAACTTGTGAAACAAAAGCAAAATGATGACAGAAGTTACTTATCTTTGAGCGTGTTGTAACGCCCCTTGAGATGTCTCCTATTATATTGTCAATTGGATGGTCTTTCACGTTTGTCCAGGCCTTGGGAAGTTCTTCATTGTTTGAGATGCTTTCTTTTTCATTTTCATTGTGAGACTCATCTTTCTCTCTCTCAGCATCTTTCTTTACAATACTTTCATCCTCATCTTCCTTATCCTTGACAATGTCTTCAGTGGATGGACCTGCACCATTAAATGAAAGACCTTTCTCGACATATTTTGCATAAGATTCATCAAAAGAAACGTGTACTGACTCTTCTACTATAAGTAATCTCTTATTAGATATTCGATATGCTTTGCTAGATTGTGAGTAACCAAGGAATATGCCCTCATCAGCTTTAGCATCGAATTTGCCAAGATTATCCTTACCATTGTTCAAAACAAAACACTTGCAACCGAATACATGGAGATGAGATACATTTGGTTTTCTACCTTTTAGTAATTCATAGGGAGTTTTGTTCAGTATAGGACGTATTGTTATCCTATTCAAAACATAACATGCTGTACTAATCGCGTCAGCCCAGAAATACTTTGGTAGATTACCCTCATTCAGCATTGTTCTTGCCAGCTCCTCTAGAACCCGATTTTTACGTTCAACTACTCCGTTTTGTTGAGGTGTTCTAGGAGCTGAAAAGTTATGCTCAATTCCATGTTTATCACAGTATTTTTCAAAAAGAATGTTTTCAAACTCTCCACCGTGATCACTTCGAATTGCAACTATTTTGTTGTTCATTTTGTTTTGACATAATCTTGCAAATTGTGTGAAAGCTGGAAAAGTTTGATCCTTACTAGGTAGAAAGATTGTCCAACAAAATCTCGAGTAATCATCGACAATGACAAAACCATAGGTGTTTCCACCTATGCTTTTAGTCCTTGAAGGGCCAAAGAGATCCATGTGAAGTAGTTCAAGAGGGCGTGATGTTGAAACCACGTTCTTTGATTTAAAAGAGATTTTTGTTTGCTTTCCCTTTTGACAAGCATCACATAGATGATCTTTTGAAAACTTCATTTTAGGTAAGCCGATTACTAAATCTTTGGAGACAACTTTATTAAGTAAGTCAAAATTTATGTGGGCGAGACGTCTATGCCACAGCCATGAGTCATCGCCCAGAGCAACTAGACACTTGGTACTAGACTTAGATACCTCATCCAAGTTTAGCATGTAGATGTTGTTTACTCTTAAGCCCTTAAACATAATGTCTCTTTTCTTAGTATGTTCTATTGTGCAGCCAGAATTTGTAAACATTACTTTAAATTCTTTGTCACACAATTGACTTATACTTAAAAGATTATGTTTAAGACCTTCTACTAGCAGCACATCAGTTATAGTAGTGGTAGAAGGGTTACCTACACTTCCTTTACCAAGTATGGCTCCCCGATTGTTATCTCCATAGGTGACATACCCCTTTTTCTTTGCTTGAAACTCAACGAAAAGAGATAGGTCTCCAGTCATGTGTCTTGAACATCCGCTATCAAGGAACCACAACCTTTCGGCAATGTCAAGACACTTTTCCTGCAAGATTAATTTAAAGAGGGAGGTCCCCAATTTTCATTGGGTCCTTGGTAGTGAGTACACAATTTGTTGCACTTAGGCAACCATTGAAATACTCCTTTAGGAACTAAAATTCTCCTAAATTTGCATTTTTCAATGGTATGTCCCTTTTTGCAACAATAATGACAGGTAATATGATGAGAATATGGAGTTTTGCTAGTTGATACTTTTGGTACAAAAGTGTATTTGCTATATAAAGGAGTATACGATCTTTTGAACTTGTTTGGATCAACCGTAAAAGTCACTTTTGGTTGTAGAGCCTTGTCTAACTTGGCTTTTAGATCTCTTACTTCTTTTTGCCAAATGTGACATGTCTCACAACCAAACCATGATGTAGGATCTATTTCAACTTTGTCCTTTTGAATGTCTAGCATAGATTGTTTTAAAGCTTCCATATCCTTTTCGGTTTTTTCAACTTTTGATTCAAGATATGAAAATATTTTCTTATTTGAGGCCAAAAGTTTGAAAGCTTTAATTGCATCTCTATGTAATTCTTCAAAAGCAAGTTTTAGTTGAGAATGAGATACCTTATCTACGAGTTCAGGTTTAAGATGACTTACAGCTTTCTTTTTCTTGTTTTGATGAGCCATGAAACATAGGTTTGCTAATTCTTCTTCATCGCTTGATGAGCTTTCACTAGATGAATCACTTTCCCATGCTATGTAAGCTCTTTTAGATTTGTTATGACCTTTGCTTTGGTTCTTCTCCTTTTCTTTCTTAAGGTATGGACAATCCGGTTTGTAGTGACCGGCTTTCCCACAATTGAAACAAAGACCTTTGATCTTTCCTTTGTTGTCGTCATCTTGTTTGAACATGTTTGATTGCTTTCTATAGTTGATCAAGCCTTTGTCGGAATGTTTTGCTCCATTTTTCTTTAGATATTTGTTGTATCTTCGCACAAATAGTCCCATTTCCTCATCATCGGAGTCTTCGTCATCACTTGTGTCACTATCCTTTGGCTCTCGTTTTGAGGTCTTGGAGCTCGAAGCTTTTAGAGCTATTGACTTCTTCTCTACCTCTTTCTCCATGTTCTTTTCTTTCTTTGTCCTTTTCTCATGCATGTCAAGGCATTTAAGGTGTTGTTCATGTTCCTCTAGTTTACCAAATAGAGTTGTGATGTCTAAAGTGTTTAGATCATTTGCTTCCTTTATTGCTGTAACTTTGGGTTGCCATTCCCTGTTCAAGCATCTTAAGATTTTGTTAGTAGCAACTGCATTGGAAACAGGTCTATCAAGTGAATTTAACCGATTTTTCAGATGATTGAATCTCTTCTGCATGTTTTCGATGGATTCACCATCTTCCATGTGGAAGAGTTCGAACTCTTGAGTTAACGTATTGATCCTAGCTAGTTTGACATCATCCGTTCCCTCGTGGGCAACTTGCAATGTGTCCCACATAGCTTTAGCTGATCTACAATGGGAAACGCGATAGTATTCATCAACTCCTAGAGCTGAGATTAGAATGTTTCTCGCTTTCCAATCGTATGCATATCTCTTTTCATCTTCAGCATTCCAAGTATCTTCTGGTTTTGGAACAACCGCACCAGCTGCATTTGTCATGGTGATATGAAATGGACCATTGACAATAGCTGTCCAGATGTTCCTATCAATTGCATTGATATGGACACACATACAATCCTTCCAATAGCCTTAGTTTTCACCGTTGAAAACTGGAGCTCTATTATGAGCCCCTTTAGGTCCGGAAGCCATCTTTCCAATAAGTGTTTCACGTAGCACGGAATAAACCAGAGCTCTGATACCACTTGTTAGACGCTGGCCTTAGGATCTAGAGGGGGGGTGAATAGATCGTTCACAGTTTTACGGATTTAAACGACTTTTCAGCGGAAGTGATTCTGAATCGACTCGCGTCTATTCCGAACCACTATCGAAACGATTATATATGTGTTTAAAAACCAGTCAAAGACTTGAGTTGAATGATAAGAGTATATGTTGCAGAATCAAAGCGTTTCTCTTATTGAAAATCAGATTAACTTTTTGTATGATGGACAATGTTTGCAATGCAGTAAGAGTGATAGAAACAAATATACAAACACTTGGTGATAATGATCAAATTGAAGGTAATTCAATGTGTGGTGGATTGTGATGTTTATGTAAGTACTTAATTCACAATCTTAACACTCGAATCGTTGATCAATTTGCTATTATAACCAAATATGAACAGAATGTAAATGAAAAGGTAAAAGCGACAAGAACACGATATTTGTTTAGGCAGTTCGTCGATCGTCCTCGCTACGACTACGTCTGCCCCCAATTCCAAATTGAAATTGGGTAATCTTTTATTAATGTTGAAAGTAGTATATACAAAGAAGATAACAAAGCGATAAACGATAAACCAATTATGTCGATCCTTTGAATCTTCTTCCCCCTTAATCTTGAGCAAGATCAAGGTTATCCAAGAGCTTCACTTTGATTCCCTTCTGCAGTGTCTTGATTCCTTGAACTCCCCGTTCCTCAATCGTTACACTCAGCCGAATCCTCCATGAACGCCTCTTGATAAAAACCCCCAAGAACCACCCGTCGTGGAGGACAAAACCCGCAGATTTTATTCACCAACAAACCCCACAAACCTTCACCCACTAGGAATCTTCAATTCCGTTCCATGGACGTTATCGAACTCATCACTAACCCGCAACGCAAGAATGATTATGTGTAATTGTGTTGGAGATGATGAAGAACGAAGATGAGAAGCGTTTGTGTATCTTTCAGTCGTTGGTGTTCTGTTGAATAATGAACCTTTGATAATATATAAGATAGCTTAGCAGTTGGAGACGAGAAAAACAGAATTTTTGGCATTCTTGATCAGTTAGGTCGACCTCTTGTAGAGCTTAGGTCGACCTAGCAGTGCTTGCAGAATTTTGCTCCCAGTTAGGTCGACCTGTTTAAGGAGTAGGTCGACCAGAATCCTCTCAAAATGCATTCTGGGGACATTTTCACAGATTAGGTCGACCTAGTCGTTGTGTAGGTCGACCTAGCAGACTGGTATGTAAATTTCATCAATTTAGGTCGACCTGGATGATGTGTGAGTCGACCTAGCAGAAGTATGTGGATTTTTCTCCATTTTAGGTCGACCTGGGTTGACAGTAGGTCGACCTAACTGCTGGTTTTCTGCATTCTTCTTGATCTGCTTGTGTTGAGTCGACCTAAAGTATAATAGATCAACCTGTACTTGTCATGAGTGATCAATGCTTGCTTTTCTTTGAGTTTTCTGCTTCCGCCTTGTTGTTTGAATGCTCATTTGAGTTTGCCATAAATCAAAAACATCTTTGAGTGTAATCTTGTATTCACAACAGGGACGTGGTAGAGTACGAGTACCCGTCCAACTAGATGAGGCGCCTGCTGGTTCGCCCTTTTGATCTAGAAGTCGGCTGACTCGGGCGTCTTCCTCTCGTGAGGTGGTACGTGAGGAGGAGGAGATCGAGGAGGAGGAGATACCTGATGCTGACCCTCCGCACGGGGAGGAGGAGTAGGAGGAGGGCTACCCGGGAGGCCCTACAGACACTTCCATGCTGATTTACTACCACGACCACGTCGCTCGACGTGTCTGGGAGAGAGAGGTATTTTTTTAATTACACTTTATAATTTAACCATTTTTTATTTAGGTTTTTATTCCTCTATCTCCTAACAGTCTAACTATCAATCTTTTTTGTTTTTGTTTTTGTTTTTGTTGTTACATGAAAGGCCGACGATAAAATCCGTGAACCACGAGCGGAAGATTTTTGATCTGTTTAAACCACAAGCCCAATAGTTTAATGATGTTTTATCTGGGTATTGAGTGGATAAAACATCAATAAATCTAGACTTTTATGTAGTATAGCACACAATAAATCTTCGAAAAGACCAAATCTTGCTAGTTTAACGATACTCGTTAATTTTATGTAGTATAGCACTCAAAAATCTTCCAAAATACCAATGTATGCGAGCTTAACTAACTTCGTGACTTTTATGTATTATATCCCTCGAAAATAATCCAAAATACAAAACTTTGCAAGTTTGAGGAACTCTGTGACTTTTATGTAGTATATAGCACACGAAAATCATTAAAAAGACCAAATTTTGTAAGCTTAACGAACTTCGTAACTTTTATTTAGTATATCAGACGAAAAACTTATAAAATACCAATGTGTTCAAGTTCAACAAACTTCGTGTAATTTATGTAGTTATAACACACGAAAAATCTTCCAAAATACCAAAGTATGCAAGTTTAACGAAATTCGTGACTTTTATGTGCATAACACATGAAAATCATTAAAAAGAGCACATTTTGGAAGTTTAACCAACTTCGTGACTTTTTGTAGTATAGCATACAAAAATCTTCATAAAAACCAAAATTTGAAAGTTTATCGAGTTTCTTGACGTCAATGCAGTTTAACACACAAATATCTTCCAAAATACAAATGTATGCAAGTTTAACGAATTTTGTCTATTTTATGTAGCATAGCACTCAGAAATATTCCAAATTATCAAATTTTGTTAGTTTAACGAACTTGGTGAATTTTATGTGGTATAGCACACAAAAATCTTCAAAAAGACCAAAATTTTAAAGTTTAACGAACTTCTTGACTTTTATGTAATATTGCACACGAAAATCTTCTAAAATACCAATGTATATTATCTTAACTAACCTCGTGACTTTTATGTAGTATATCACACAAAGATCATCCAAAATACCAAATTTTGCAATTTTAACGAATATCTTGACTTTTATGTAGTATAGAACACAATAAATCATCGAAAAGACCTAATCTTGCTAGTTTAACGATCTTCGTTACTTTTATGTAGTATAGCACTCAAATATCTTTCAAAATACCAATGTATGCAAGCTTAACTAACTTCGTGACTTTTATGTATTATATCTCTCGAAAATAATCCAAAATACAAAACTTTGCAAGTGTGAGGAACTCTGTGACTTTTATGTAGTATATGGCACACGAAAATCATTAAAAAGACCAAATTTTGTAAGCTTAACGAACTTCGTGACTTTTATTTAGTATATCAGACGAAAAACTTATAAAATACCAATGTGTTCAAGTTCAACAAACTTTGTGACTTTTATATAGTATATCACATAAGAATCTTCCAAAATATAATATTTTGCAAGTTAAACGAACTTCGTGACTTTTATGGAGTATAGCACACAGAAATCTTCCAAAATACCATTATATGCAAGTTTAACAAACTTTGTGAATGTTATATAGTATAGCACCCAAAAATCTTCCAAAATACCAAAGTTTGTAAGTTTAATGAACTTCGTGACTTTTATGTAGTATAACACACAACAATCTTCAAAAACACCGAAATTTTAAAGTTTAAAGAACTACATGACTTTTATGTAGTATAGCACACGAAATTCTTCCAAAATACTAATGAATGCAAGTTTAATGAACTTCGTTAATTTTATGTATCATAGCACACAAAAATCTTCAGAAATACCAAAGTTTGCAAGTTTAACAAACTTCGTGACGTTAATTTAGTATAGCACACGAAAATCTTCGAAAAGACCAAGTTTTAGAAGTTTAACAAAATTCATGATTTTTATATAGTATAGCACACGAAAATCTTCAAAAATACAAATGTATGCAAGTCTAATGAACTTCGTCAATTTTATGTAGTATAGCACACGAAAATCATCCAAAATACCAAAGTTTTCAAGTTTAATAAACTTTGTGACTCTTATGTAACATAGCACACAAAATATTTCAAAAAGACCAAATTTTACCAGTTTAACAAACTTCTTGATTTTTATTTATAACACACGAAAATCTACCAAAATACCAATGTTTGCAAGCTTAACTAACCTCGTGACTTTTATGTAGTATATCACATAAAATTCATCCAAAAGACCAAACATTGCAAATTTAACGAATTTCGTGACTTTTATTTAGTATAGCACATGGAAATCTTCAAAAAGACCAAATTTTGGAAGTTTAACGAACTTCGTGACTTTTAAGTAGTATAGCACACAAAATTCTCCAAAAAGACCAAATTTTGAAAGTTTAACGAACTTCATGACTTTTATGTAGTATAGCATACAAAAATCTTCAAAAATACAAGTGTATGCAAGTTTAGCGAACATCGTGTATTTTATGTAGTATATGGCACACAAAAATATTCCAAAATACATAAGTTTGGAAGTGTAACGAACTTCATGAATTTTATGTAGTATAGCACACGAAAATCTTCATAAAGACCAAATTTTGCAAGTTTAATGAAATTCTTAACTTTTATGTATTATAGCACACGAAAATCTTAAAAAGACCAAATTTTGAAAGTTTAACGAACTTCGTGACTTTTATGTAGTATAGCACACAAAAATATTCTAAAATACGAGCGTATGCAAGTTTAACAAACTTCGTGTAATTTATGTAGTTAAAGCACACGAAAAATCTTCCAAAATACCAAAGTATGCAGGTTTAACGAAATTCGTGACTTTTATATGCATAGCACATGAAAATCTTTAAAAAGAGTCATTTTGGAAGTTTAACCAACTTCATGACTTTTATGTAGTATAGCATCGAAAGTCTTCAAAAAAACCAAAATTTGAAAGTTTATCGAGTTTCTTGACGTCAATGCAGTATAACACACAAATATCTTCCAAAATACAATTGTATGCAAGTTTAACGAACTTTGTCTATTTTATGTAGCATAGCACACATAAATATTACAAATTATCAAATTTTGTTAGCGTAACGAACTTGGTGAATTTTATGTGGTATAGCAAACGAAAATCTTCAAAAAGACCAAAATTTTCAAGTTTAACGAACTTCTTGACTTTTATGTAATATTGCACACGAAAATCTTCCAAAATACCAATGTATATTATCTTAACTAACCTCGTGACTTTTATGTAGTATATCACACAAAGATCATCCAAAATACCAAATTTTTCAATTTTAACGAATATCTTGACTTTTATGTAGTATAGAACACAATAAATCATCGAAAAGACCTAATCTTGCTAGTTTAACGATCTTCGTTACTTTTATGTAGTATAGCACTCAAAAATCTTTCAAAATACCAATTTATGCAAGCTTAACTAACTTCGTGACCTTTATGTATTATATCCCTCGAAAATAATCCAAAATACAAAACTTTGCAAGTGTGAGGAACTCAGTGACTTTTATGTAGTATATGGCACACGAAAATCATTAAAAAGACCAAATTTTGTAAGCTTAACGAACTTCGTGACTTTTATTTAGTATATCAGACGAAAAACTTATAAAATACCAATGTGTTCAAGTTTAACAAACTTTGTGACTTTTATATAGTATATCACATAAGAATCTTCCAAAATATAATATTTTGCAAGTTTAACGAACTTCGTGACTTTTATGGAGTATAGCACACAGAAATCTTCCAATATACCATTATATGCAAGTTTAACAAACTTTGTGAATGTTATATAGTATAACACACAAAAATCTTCCAAAATACCAAAGTTTGTAAGTTTAATGAACTTCGTGACTTTTATGTAGTATAGCACACGACAATCTTCAAAAAGACCAAAATTTCCAAGTTTAAAGAACTTCGTGACTTTTATGTAGTATAGCACACAAAATTCTTCCAAAATACTAATGAATGCAAGTTTAATGAACTTCGTTAATTTTATGTATCATAGCACACCAAAATCTTCAGAAATACCAAAGTTTGCAAGTTTAACAAACTTCGTGACGTTAATGTAGTATAGCAAACGAAAATCTTCGAAAAGACCAAATTTTAGACCTTTAACGAAATTCATGATTTTTATATAGTATAGCACACGGAAATCTTCAAAAATACAAATGTATGCAAGTCTAATGAACTTCGTCAATTTTATGTAGTATAGCACACGAAAATCATCCAAAATACCAAAGTTTTCAAGTTTAATAAACTTTGTGACTTTTATGTAACATAGCACACAAAATATTTCAAAAAGACCAAATTTTACCAGTTTAACAAACTTCTTGATTTTTATGTAGTATAACACACGAAAATCTACCAAAATACCAATGTTTGCCAGCTTAACTAACCTCGTGACTTTTATGTAGTATATCACATAAAATTCATCCAAAAGACCAAACATTGCAAATTTAACGAATTTCGTGACTTTTATTTAGTATAGCACATGGAAATCTTCAAAAAGACCAAATTTTGGAAGTTTAACGAACTTCGTGACTTTTAAGTAGTATAGCACACAAAATTCTCCAAAAAGACCAAATTTTGAAAGTTTAACGAACTTCGTGACTTTTATGTAGTATAGCATACAAAAATCTTCCAAAACACAAGTGTATGCAAGTCTAGCAAACTTCGTGTATTTTGTGTAGTATATGGCACACAAAAATATTCCAAAATACATAAGTTTGGAAGTTTAACGAACTTCATGAATTTTATGTAGTATAGCACACGAAAATCTTCATAAACACCAAATTTTGCAAGTTTAATGAAATTCTTAACTTTTATGTATTATAGCACACGAAAATCTTAAAAAGACCAATTTTTGAAAGTTTAACGAACTTCGTGACTTTTATGTAGTATAGCACACAAAAATCTTCTAAAATACGAGCGTATGCAAGTTTAACAAACTTCGTGTAATTTATGTAGTTATAGCACACGAAAAATCTTCCAAAATACCAAAGTATGCAAGTTTAACGAAATTCGTGACTTTTATGTGCATAGCACATGAAAATCTTTAAAAAGAGTCATTTTGGAAGTTTAACCAACTTCATGACTTTTATGTAGTATAGCATACGAAAATCTTCAAAAAAACCAAAATTTGAAAGTTTATCGAATTTCTTGACTTTAATGCAGTATAACACACAAATATCTTCCAAAATACAAATGTATGCAAGTTTAACGAACTTTGTCTATTTTATGTAGCATAGCACACAGAAATATTTCAAATTATCAAATTTTGTTAGTTTAACGAACTTGGTGAATTTTATGTGGTATAGCAAACGAAAATCTTCAAAAAGACAAAAATTTCCAAGTTTAACGAACTTCTTTACTTTTATGTAGTATTGCACACGAAAATCTTCCAAAATACCAATGTATATTATCTTAACTAACCTCGTGACTTTTATGTAGTATATCACACAAAGATCATCCTAAATACCAAATTTTGCAATTTTAACGAATTTCTTGACTTTTATGTAGTATAGAACACAATAAATCTTCGAAAAGACCTAATCTTGCTAGTTTAACGATCTTCGTTACTTTTGTGTAGTATAGCACTCAAAAATCTTCCAAAATACCAATATATGCAAGCTTAACTAACTTCGTGACTTTTATGTATTATATCCCTCGAAAATAATCCAAAATACAAAACTTTGCAAGTGTGAGGAACTCTGTGACTTTTATGTAGTATATGGCACAAGAAAATCATTAAAAAGACCAAATTTTGTAAGCTTAACGAACTTCGTGACTTTTATTTAGTATATCAGACGAAAAACTTATAAAATACCAATGTGTTCAAGTTTAACAAACTTTGTGACTTTTATATAGTATATCACATAAAAATCTTCCAAAATATAATATTTTGCAAGTTTAACGAACTTCGTGACTTTTATGGAGTATAGCACACAGAAATCTTCCAAAATACCATTATATGCAAGTTTAACAAACTTTGTGAATGTTATGTAGTATAGCACACAAAAATCTTCCAAAATACCAAAGTTTGTAAGTTTAATGAACTTCGTGACTTTTATGTAGTATAGCACACGACAATCTTCAAAAAGACCAAAATTTCCAAGTTTAAAGAACTTCGTGACTTTTATGTAGTATAGCACACGGAATTCTTCCAAAATACTAGTGAATGCAAGTTTAATGAACTTCGTTAATTTTATGTATCATAGCACACAAAAATCTTCAGAAATACCAAAGTTTGCAAGTTTAACAAACTTCGTGACGTTAATTTAGTATAGCACACGAAAATCTTCGAAAAGACCAAGTTTTAGAAGTTTAACGAAATTCATGATTTTTATATAGTATAGCACACGAAAATCTTCAAAAATACAAATGTATGCAAGTCTAATGAACTTCGTCAATTTTATGTAGTATATCACACGAAAATCATCCAAAATACCAAAGTTTTCAAGTTTAATATACTTTGTGACTTTTATGTAACATAGCACACAATATATTTCAAAAAGACCAAATTTTACCAGTTTAACAAACTTCTTGATTTTTATGTAGTATAACACACGAAAATCTACCAAAATACCAATGTTTGCCAGCTTAACTAACCTCGTGACTTTTATGTAGTATATCACATAAAATTCATCCAAAAGACCAAACATTGCAAATTTAACAAATTTCGTGACTTTTATTTAGTATAGCACATGGAAATCTTCAAAAAGACCAAATTTTGGAAGTTTAACGAACTTCGTGACTTTTAAGTAGTATAGCACACAAAATTCTCCAAAAAGACCAAATTTTGAAAGTTTAACGAACTTCGTGACTTTTATGTAGTATAGCATACAAAAATCTTCCAAAACACAAGTGTATGCAAGTCTAGCAAACTTCGTGTATTTTGTGTAGTATATGGCACACAAAAATATTCCAAAATACATAAGTTTGGAAGTTTAACGAACTTCATGAATTTTATGTAGTATAGCACACGAAAATCTTCATAAACACCAAATTTTGCAAGTTTAATGAAATTCTTAACTTTTATGTATTATAGCACACGAAAATCTTAAAAAGACCAATTTTTGAAAGTTTAACGAACTTCGTGACTTTTATGTAGTATAGCACACAAAAATCTTCTAAAATACGAGCGTATGCAAGTTTAACAAACTTCGTGTAATTTATGTAGTTATAGCACACGAAAAATCTTCCAAAATACCAAAGTATGCAAGTTTAACGAAATTCGTGACTTTTATGTGCATAGCACATGAAAATCTTTAAAAAGAGTCATTTTGGAAGTTTAACCAACTTCATGACTTTTATGTAGTATAGCATACGAAAATCTTCAAAAAAACCAAAATTTGAAAGTTTATCGAATTTCTTGACTTTAATGCAGTATAACACACAAATATCTTCCAAAATACAAATGTATGCAAGTTTAACGAACTTTGTCTATTTTATGTAGCATAGCACACAGAAATATTTCAAATTATCAAATTTTGTTAGTTTAACGAACTTGGTGAATTTTATGTTCTATAGCAAACGAAAATCTTCAAAAAGACAAAAATTTCCAAGTTTAACGAACTTCTTTACTTTTATGTAGTATTGCACACGAAAATCTTCCAAAATACCAATGTATATTATCTTAACTAACCTCGTGACTTTTATGTAGTATATCACACAAAGATCATCCTAAATACCAAATTTTGCAATTTTAACGAATTTCTTGACTTTTATGTAGTATAGAACACAATAAATCTTCGAAAAGACCTAATCTTGCTAGTTTAACGATCTTCGTTACTTTTGTGTAGTATAGCACTCAAAAATCTTCCAAAATACCAATATATGCAAGCTTAACTAACTTCGTGACTTTTATGTATTATATCCCTCGAAAATAATCCAAAATACAAAACTTTGCAAGTGTGAGGAACTCTGTGACTTTTATGTAGTATATGGCACAAGAAAATCATTAAAAAGACCAAATTTTGTAAGCTTAACGAACTTCGTGACTTTTATTTAGTATATCAGACGAAAAACTTATAAAATACCAATGTGTTCAAGTTTAACAAACTTTGTGACTTTTATATAGTATATCACATAAAAATCTTCCAAAATATAATATTTTGCAAGTTTAACGAACTTCGTGACTTTTATGGAGTATAGCACACAAAAATCTTCCAAAATACCATTATATGCAAGTTTAACAAACTTTGTGAATGTTATGTAGTATAGCACACAAAAATCTTCCAAAATACCAAAGTTTGTAAGTTTAATGAACTTCGTGACTTTTATGTAGTATAGCACACGACAATCTTCAAAAAGACCAAAATTTCCAAGTTTAAAGAACTTCGTGACTTTTATGTAGTATAGCACACGGAATTCTTCCAAAATACTAGTGAATGCAAGTTTAATGAACTTCGTTAATTTTATGTATCATAGCACACAAAAATCTTCAGAAATACCAAAGTTTGCAAGTTTAACAAACTTCGTGACGTTAATTTAGTATAGCACACGAAAATCTTCGAAAAGACCAAGTTTTAGAAGTTTAACGAAATTCATGATTTTTATATAGTATAGCACACGAAAATCTTCAAAAATACAAATGTATGCAAGTCTAATGAACTTCGTCAATTTTATGTAGTATATCACACGAAAATCATCCAAAATACCAAAGTTTTCAAGTTTAATATACTTTGTGACTTTTATGTAACATAGCACACAATATATTTCAAAAAGACCAAATTTTACCAGTTTAACAAACTTCTTGATTTTTATGTAGTATAACACACGAAAATCTACCAAAATACCAATGTTTGCCAGCTTAACTAACCTCGTGACTTTTATGTAGTATATCACATAAAATTCATCCAAAAGACCAAACATTGCAAATTTAACGAATTTCGTGACTTTTATTTAGTATAGCACATGGAAATCTTCAAAAAGACCAAATTTTGGAAGTTTAACGAACTTCGTGACTTTTAAGTAGTATAGCACACAAAATTCTCCAAAAAGACCAAATTTTGAAAGTTTAACGAACTTCGTGACTTTTATGTAGTATAGCATACAGAAATCTTCCAAAATACAAGTGTATGCAAGTCTAGCATACTTCGTGTATTTTGTGTAGTATATGGCACACAAAAATATTCCAAAATACATAAGTTTGGAAGTTTAACGAACTTCATAAATTTTATGTAGTATAGCACACGAAAATCTTCATAAACACCAAATTTTGCAAGTTTAATGAAATTCTTAACTTTTATGTATTATAGCACACGAAAATCTTAAAAAGACCAAATTTTGAAAGTTTAACGAACTTCGTGACTTTTATGTAGTATAGCACACAAAAATCTTCTAAAATACGAACGTATGCAAGTTTAACAAACTTCGTGTAATTTATGTAGTTATAGCACACGAAAAATCTTCCAAAATACCAAAGTATGCAAGTTTAACGAAATTCGTGACTTTTATGTGCATAGCACATGAAAATCTTTAAAAAGAGTCATTTTGGAAGTTTAACCAACTTCATGACTTTTATGTAGTATAGCATACGAAAATCTTCAAAAAAACCAAAATTTGAAAGTTTATCGAATTTCTTGACTTTAATGCAGTATAACACACAAATATCTTCCAAAATACAAATGTATGCAAGTTTAACGAACTTTGTCTATTTTATGTAGCATAGCACACAGAAATATTCCAAATTATCAAATTTTGTTAGTTTAACGAACTTGGTGAATTTTATGTGGTATAGCACACGAAAATCTTCAAAAAGACCAAAATTTTCAAGTTTAACGAACTTCTTGACTTTTATGTAGTATTGCATACGAAAATCTTCCAAAATACCAATGTATATTATCTTAACTAACCTCGTGACTTTTATGTAGTATATCACACAAAGATCATCCTAAATACCAAATTTTGCAATTTTAACGAATTTCTTGACTTTTATGTAGTATAGAACACAATAAATCTTCGAAAAGACCTAATCTTGCTAGTTTAACGATCTTCGTTACTTTTATGTAGTATAGCACTCAAAAATCTTCCAAAATACCAATATATGCAAGCTTAACTAACTTCGTGACTTTTATGTATTATATCCCTCGAAAATAATCCAAAATACAAAACTTTGCAAGTGTGAGGAACTCTGTGACTTTTATGTAGTATATGGCACAAGAAAATCATTAAAAAGACCAAATTTTGTAAGCTTAACGAACTTCGTGACTTTTATTTAGTATATCAGACGAAAAACTTATAAAATACCAATGTGTTCAAGTTTAACAAACTTTGTGACTTTTATATAGTATATCACATAAAAATCTTCCAAAATATAATATTTTGCAAGTTTAACGAACATCGTGACTTTTATGGAGTATAGCACACAGAAATCTTCCAAAATACCATTATATGCAAGTTTAACAAACTTTGTGAATGTTATGTAGTATAGCACACAAAAATCTTCCAAAATACCAAAGTTTGTAAGTTTAATGAACTTCGTGACTTTTATGTAGTATAGCACACGACAATCTTCAAAAAGACCAAAATTTCCAAGATTAAAGAACTTCGTGACTTTTATGTAGTATTGCACACGAAATTCTTCCAAAATACTTGTGAATGCAAGTTTAATGAACTTCGTTAATTTTATGTATCATGGCACACAAAAATCTTCAGAAATACCAAAGTTTGCAAGTTTAACAAACTTCGTGACGTTAATTTAGTATAGCACACGAAAATCTTCGAAAAGACCAAATTTTAGAAGTTTAACAAAATTCATGATTTTTATATAGTATAGCACACGAAAATCTTCAAAAATACAAATGTATGCAAGTCTAATGAACTTCGTCAATTTTATGTAGTATAAAACACGAAAATCATCCAAAATACCAAAGTTTTCAAGTTTAATAAACTTTGTGAATCTTATGTAACATAGCACACAAAATATTTCAAAAAGACCAAATTTACCAGTTTAACAAACTTCTTGATTTTTATGTAGTATAACACACGAAAATCTACCAAAATACCAATGTTTGCAAGCTTAACTAACCTCGTGACTTTTATGTAGTATATCACATAAAATTCATCCAAAAGACCAAACATTGCAAATTTAACGAATTTCGTGACTTTTATTTAGTATAGCACATGGAAATCTTCAAAAAGACCAAATTTTGGAAGTTTAACGAACTTCGTGACTTTTAAGTAGTATAGCACACAAAATTCTCCAAAAAGACCAAATTTTGAAAGTTTAACGAACTTCGTGACTTTTATGTAGTATAGCATACAGAAATCTTCCAAAATACAAGTGTATGCAAGTCTAGCATACTTCGTGTATTTTGTGTAGTATATGGCACACAAAAATATTCCAAAATACATAAGTTTGGAAGTTTAACGAACTTCATAAATTTTATGTAGTATAGCACACGAAAATCTTCATAAACACCAAATTTTGCAAGTTTAATGAAATTCTTAACTTTTATGTATTATAGCACACGAAAATCTTAAAAAGACCAAATTTTGAAAGTTTAACGAACTTCGTGACTTTTATGTAGTATAGCACACAAAAATCTTCTAAAATACGAGCGTATGCAAGTTTAACAAACTTCGTGTAATTTATGTAGTTATAGCACACGAAAAATCTTCCAAAATACCAAAGTATGCAAGTTTAACGAAATTCGTGACTTTTATGTGCATAGCACATGAAAATCTTTAAAAAGAGTCATTTTGGAAGTTTAACCAACTTCATGACTTTTATGTAGTATAGCATACGAAAATCTTCAAAAAAACCAAAATTTGAAAGTTTATCGAATTTCTTTACTTTAATGCAGTATAACACACAAATATCTTCCAAAATACAAATGTATGCAAGTTTAACGAACTTTGTCTATTTTATGTAGCATAGCACACATAAATATTCCAAATTATCAAATTTTGTTAGTTTAACGAACTTGGTGAATTTTATGTGGTATAGCACACGAAAATCTTCAAAAAGACCAAAATTTTCAAGTTTAACGAACTTCTTGACTTTTATGTAGTATTGCACACGAAAATCTTCCAAATTACCAATGTATATTATCTTAACTAACCTCGTGACTTTTATGAAGTATATCACACAAAGATCATCCTAAATACCAAATTTTGCAATTTTAACGATTTTCTTGACTTTTATGTAGTATAGAACACAATAAATCTTCGAAAAGACCTAATCTTGCTAGTTTAACGATCTTCGTTACTTTTATGTAGTATAGCACTCAAAAATCTTCCAAAATACCAATATATGCAAGCTTAACTAACTTCGTGACTTTTATGTATTATATCCCTCGAAAATAATCCAAAATACAAAACTTTGCAAGTGTGAGGAACTCTGTGACTTTTATGTAGTATATGGCACAAGAAAATCATTAAAAAGACCAAATTTTGTAAGCTTAACGAACTTCGTGACTTTTATTTAGTATATCAGACGAAAAACTTATAAAATACCAATGTGTTCAAGTTTAACAAACTTTGTGACTTTTATATAGTATATCACATAAAAATCTTCCAAAATATAATATTTTGCAAGTTTAACGAACTTCGTGACTTTTATGGAGTATAGCACACAAAAATCTTCCAAAATACCATTATATGCAAGTTTAACAAACTTTGTGAATGTTATGTAGTATAGCACACAAAAATCTTCCAAAATACCAAAGTTTGTAAGTTTAATGAACTTCGTGACTTTTATGTAGTATAGCACACGACAATCTTCAAAAAGACCAAAATTTCCAAGTTTAAAGAACTTCGTGACTTTTATGTAGTATTGCACACGAAATTCTTCCAAAATACTTGTGAATGCAAGTTTAATGAACTTCGTTAATTTTATGTATCATGGCACACAAAAATCTTCAGAAATACCAAAGTTTGCAAGTTTAACAAACTTCGTGACGTTAATTTAGTATAGCACACGAAAATCTTCGAAAAGACCAAATTTTAGAAGTTTAACAAAATTCATGATTTTTATATAGTATAGCACACGAAAATCTTCAAAAATACAAATGTAT